>NC_049171.1:53875573-54475573 GCF_009769625.2 Cygnus olor | reverse complement strand
TTAACATACTGACAACAGAGAAAAAAAAAATCTAAATCTAAATCTACTGTAAGAATAAATTACACAGATGAGCAAATCACGTACTAATCTCATTACTGTCAAAGAAGAATCAAAGAGTGGAGCATTGTATGTAAGGCTGATACTTTCCTTAACCACTTCAAAAAGTGATACGGGATAAAAGGTGGGATAATGCAGGCCCACTTGAACAAACTACATTCAGATGTGTACCGTGGGCCTGCTCCAAGCTGACCTAGACTGACAGGAAGACCCTCAGAGATTTCAGTGCTATTTGAATCTGGTTTGCGGAAAAGTGGCTTGTCAGCCAAATGCCACAACACCAGGTCATTCCTGCACTGCAGTGCCAAACGCTCCTCTTCCTGTAGCAAACTGCCTTTAGTCTCTTGTGCAATGTTTCTGGTAGTTCAGTTGTAGCACTCCTAGGAAGAAATTGAAAAGCAGATGGAAAACTAAGAACAAAATAGGCAGAAGAAAATTCATTGGGGGAGGGAGGGTGAGGGGGGAAGGGGAGGGTAGATTGAGAGAGAGTGATGGAGAGAAAGTGAGGGAGGGAAAACAACTGCAAGAGATCAGACAGAACTTTTTGCCAGGAGGTGTGAGTAAATGACATCAGGCATTTGTGGAGGTTAAAGCAGTAACAGCCAAATTTCTCTCAACCTTGAGAGAACCCACTAAAGGCTCTGAAGCAGAGTGGAAAGGAAGGGCAATCTGTCTACTATGCCTGCTTGACGTATGTGTGTCCTGAATATCGTCTGTGCATAAGCCTCCAAACCAGAGTGCTTTAGTACACAGACTGTTCTTGCACTACAGAATCAATGTATGTATCTCTTGGATTGTCTTGGAGGAGACCATTAGCTGTTTTTCCAAAGATTTCTGAAAAAGTTTTATACCTTCACTGGTCTGGAGAGAAATTATCCATGCCAATGAAAGGAGGACATGGTTTCCTGCTCAGTCACTCAACTTCTATTGAAATCTAAATTAGAAACTAACCACAAAGTTGTGGCCAGACTGTGTCTTGGTGTAAAATAGCCAAACTCTATTGAAATTCATAGTTGAACCTCACAACACAGCATGTATTTTTTTCCAACAGTTCTATGCATTATATATATATATAATATATATAAAAGTATATTATATATATATATGTTTGTTTCTTATGCCCACCTCAACACTTCTACACTAATCTCTAACTCTTCAATTTCCCAGGACAGATCACTGTATAGACATTTTACTTAAGGTGAGATGCCTTTTTGTTGGTGGTGGCAGCAGATGACTGTGGACTGGCCAGTAGAGGGTGCTATTTGAATTACGGAATAAAACATATCAATAAACTTAGGATAATCAGGTTTCCATGAAATTGTGCAAGTCACAGGAGCAGTGACCTCGTTCTGCCATTGGTGCTAAAGAAACCAAATGTCAGCAATTTTTCTTCTGGAAATGCTTGCTTCAACTGATAGTACAAAATGCTGAGGAGTAATCTAAGAGAAGCTTTACATTTATGCTGTGGAGAGCAGTCTAAATGGCGCTAGAAACTACAATTCAGAAATTGCATACACAGCTCAATACTCTTAGTTCACTTTGGTATACTTCTTATTTCATATTCTCTCCCCTGGATAAATTGGAAGTTGTGTTTCCACTACAGGTCAGGTTTTTTACCTCTTTCACCAGACCAAACCAATATGCTTGAAATTTCATAAGTATGTTAGTCTGCCAAAATAGAATTTTAATGGAAAGTGTGAGGTAAATTCAACAAATGTTGGGAGACATGAGGGTTCAGAAAAGGAAGCAGTTTCACTCTTGAAAATTTTCCTAACATTTCTTTTGGCTTGTAGTAACTGCAAAATGGCTGGCTGGGAAAATAGAAATTGTTTAATATTTTGTAGATGGTGATTTCTATTTCCTTTGGCTTCTTTTGGGGTGCTTCAGGGGACAATTATTTAGTTGCTAAAAGACATTATGCAACATTTAAAGTTCCTAAATCTGCATGTCAGCTTTATAGGCCTTATGAAATCCACGACAGTGGAATGCTGCCTTCCAGAATTTTGTAATTATCTCCATATCTACTGAATTTTTCACAGCATAACTCTTGTGGAGCAGGGCAAACTTTGCTTCATAGAAGACTTTAGTAGATTTCTATCGACCTGTGAGATATTCCAAAATGTACCACCCACAGTACTGTCAGGTCCTCCAAGCCAGCTTGAGGCAAAGGCCATTGCCATTAAAACATTTTGCTTCCTTTTTGTCTCTACATCTGCTCAGAGCTCTCCACTCATCTCTGTTACCTGCATGTGTGTCATTTGGTAGAATTTGAGGGAGAAGATATTCTTAACAACAAATCTAAATAAACTGATTCTGTAAGCTATGCCATTCACAGAGCACTCCAGGGACAGGCCTGTATGTAAGGATTTACCCCATTGACAATCAGGAAAAAAAATCAGCTTTAACATTCTTCTCACTGGTGATAAAATGCCCCATATTGGCTTGAGGACAACATCTTAGTGTATTAACAGTATTTTAGGAGTTAACAAAATTTCCATGGCGAGGTTTGAAGGTGATCTGAAATTTCACAGTGTGTGATTTGTTACTCCTATTGGCCAAAAGTCTAAGGAGTGAAGCAATTTACTGGCAGCATTTTCTGTAGAATAATATTAAGCAAAAGCTGAGGTTCCCTAATGATTTATGAACAGAATATGGTCAGAATTACCACCAACCTGTTGAAAATACTGTTCAATTTCTGAGATTTTTGTGCTGCTCCCAACTTCTTGGATTTACCACGAATTATATCTTTTTCAATCCAAAACTACAAAAGTAAAGAAGTAAGATCCAGAAATATAACTCAGAAAGAATCCATGGAAGTTTGGGAAACTTGAAACCAGCTGTCAGAAAGGAATGAGAGAGGTATGCAAAAAGTATAAAAATGAATATTCCACCTGCAGGCAGAATTATATTCCAAAATACAGAACATTTTCTGAGAATAATCTAGCGTTATTGAAAAGTGTTACTAGAAGGAACAATGTCTCAAGTCAGTCCTGAGACAGCCATTGCTTTATGAGAGACTTGCTTCTGTCACCAAATTTTCCTTTTTCCTGTTTCCTCTTTTCTCCTATCTCTGCCAACCCAACTTTACTGTAAAGAAAGGAAAAATATATTTTGAACAAAGACGTTCTTGCTTATAGTCATGTAACAGTCTGGTATGTATGCAGTTACTGGCCATATTTTCACGTGTCAGTAAGAGGGCTAGAAGTGCCACAGAAGTCAAAAGTGATACCTTAAAAAATAGTTCAGTTCCAAATTACATTGGTTAAACTAATTAAATTCTGGTGAGTTCAAAGAGATATGGACACAGTAGAGAGCGAGACATGATGACCAAATGAAGAATGAAGCAGAAGTGGCAGCTGTCAAAGCAGGTGAGAAAAAAAAAAGAAAAAAAAAAGACTAAAACAATGGAGAAAAGGTGTTCTCAAAGGTTTATTCTGGGTGGCTGTTTAGGGTAAAGGAAAACAAGAATAATATTCTTTTAATGTAAAACCTCTTTCACAAAATGGTCACAGTTTATAAGCATGCAGCCTGTTTACAAAAACTGTGGCTTCACTTCGTTAACTCTTCTAAAGAAGGGGGTCTGCACTGAATGACTTTCAACCCATATGTTCTATCTCTTCCACAAATAAATAAATACATAAATAAATAAAATACAAAACAAGAACAACAACAAAACAGTATTGAGAAGTACTGAGAACAGAAGGCCATAAACAGGAAAGAACAGATCAGAAAAGATCAACACTAGGATACCTCTAGGACTAACCTGAATCTTGTTTTTCTTTAAATGCTTGCTCAGGAAGAGATTTTTTCATCCTGCAAGTAATTATAAGGACCAGTCATCACCTAAAGGAAATTCTTCATACAAATCCATTTATCTTGTAATTTCTCTGTTTGCAAATATGTTTGTTGAGGGTTTCTCTCTCTCTGTCTCTCTCTTTTTAAATATCAAACAAGTCCATCACCTTTCCCATACGTGAAAGGGAAACTAGCAAATACTGCTTGCAAGTTCATTATCTGGCTCAATTATTGCCAGATGTGAGTGAGGCTGTGTTTTGGCTAGCCTGTATGCTCTAATGCAATAGTAATCCAAATAAAAAATTAAATGGGGTCCAAGTGGCAGACCTGCAGCTAAAGAACAAATATTTAATGAAAAAGAGAGAATTCATGGAATTCTCTTTTCTCTCTTAATTAATCTGAATTATGTGCCAAAGACATATACTGAGTTCAATATTCTGTTAGAAATATGATTTTTTTTTTCAATCAAATTAATTTCCAGGAGCACCCTCCTATTTTACTCTCAAGATAACCTTGGCAATGCCTGGAAGGATTGCTTTTAAGGGATTCTGACCTGTTTCCAATGTTCCTTCTGAGAACTTCAGGATGGACTATCTGGACTGGTTCCATGTGTCTCAATTTATTAACATATCAAGAATTTTATTCCAACAAACAACCTTAAGTGCCAAATTGCTGTTTCTGGCTGGTAGGTCACAAGCGTTTGAATTATTAACTCATCCACAAGTGCTAAAGGGAGGTTAGCTGATTGTACAGTTACAGGCTGATTGCAAACTGCTTAAAACGAAAATACTGTATGAAAACATTTGGTAATTTATTTTTCTACCATGTGTCAAGGATGATTTTAGAAGGTTGATACCATGTTTATCATTGTGACTAGTAAGTTTGCAAGATTAATTGATCACTCTCTATCGTTGATATATTTATGAAAATGTATTTTACATATTTTTATGAGTTTATGTATTCAGCTGTTATATAGAATAATTATCATAAACACTACTTTAAAGGAAAAAGAAATCATTAAATATATATTTAAGCCACACATCCTCCATGAGAGGAGCTCAAAAAAACTCTAATTGCTGGTGTTACCTGATCCAGAGATTTCTGAGGCAAAGTCTGTTCCTTACTAGAGGTTGTGCTATTTGTATCAAACTGCAACTAATGTAAAAGTTTAAAAGTCATAAGATTTATTTATTTTTTTTATTTATTTACTGTTTATAGCTCTGGTTTCACATAGTTCAAAAAAAAAAAAAAACTTTTTTTTTTTATTGGCGGGGGCAGGACTGGGGGTGGCTGGAACACCTCTCAGTGGCTGGAGCATCTCCTGAGGTGAAAACAGGCTGTGGGAGTTGGGGCTGTTTAGCCTGGAGAAAATGAAGGCTCTGGGGAGATCCTATTGAAGTCACCTTTAAAAAGATGACAGAGACTTTTTACAAGGGCACGTACTGATAGGACGAGGGGTAATGTTTTTACTGAAAGAGGTAGATTTATATTAGATACAAGAGAGAAGTTTGACTATGAGGGTGGTGAGGCACTGGAACAAGTTACCAAGTGTTTTGTGGATGCCCCATCCCTGGAAGTGTTCAAGTCTGGGCTGGATGGAGCTTGATCTGGAGCTGTCTTTGCCCATGGCAGCGGCTTGGACTAGATGATGCTTTAAGGGTTCTATTTGCAGAAACTGAAGTCCAGGAGGCTCGATACACAGCTACAGGGCATGATATGTGGCACATGGGTCAGCATAGCCAGAGGCCAGGACTATACCAGAGAATCTGGAAGACTGCTCAAGACAATGTTGCTTATTAGCAACTTTTGGAGACATCATTTCAAATCCTTGATTCTCCACATTTATTATAGATGAGAGCCTGAGCACTTAGGCTAAACTGAGAATTCTGTGGGAGGATCCAGGAATCTAACATGCACTGCAACACACATAGCATCAGTCCCTTAATCCCCATGGAGCACGTGTAGGTCTGCTACTAAGAGGGACCTCTATTAGGATCCAGAAACTTTTTTGAATGTTGAGGTGCACAGATGCACATGAAAATTGTTTCTGTCTTGTCTGTTGGAAGGATGCAAAAACTACCCTTGTGGTTGTTTGAAAATTCTCTAAGCTATCCTTCAACTAAGATTTGTTTAGCCTCTTGGAACTGCTCTGCAATGATATATTCTGCACTTGCAAACCATCATCCATGACCGATCACCCACTTGTGAGTATCACAACCATATTCAGCTAATTCTGGTAGAAATTTGAAACTACATCACAGCATGACAACATCAGTTTGTTTCTTTTTCTTTTTGTATATGTATTGGCATTAATAAATAGGCAAATAAATGTAACAGATGGTAACAAGGAATTCATCTGTACATGTGCATACATGCACAAATATATAAGTACATAACAAAAGAAACAAAAAGACAGATATATCATGCGCTGGAAAATAAAAGAATGAGTAAAGAAACATATTTTGATGTGAAAGAAAAACAGGTACAATTTATAAGCAAAATTCCATGTACCTGTGTCAGTCCTCAGCCATATATTTGTGCATGACTATACAGATAAATGAATGTCAGGACTTAAGGAGAGGAACAAAATGGTGTAAACTAACATATATTCAAAGTGAAGTAATATTCAAATCTCTTCTTAGTGAAAACTAACAGGAATGGAATGATGTTGAGACAAGCCTTTTGTTTAAAAGGTTTTTTTAGCTGTCTGAAACTCAGGCAAGAGAAGGCTTAGGCCTGTCTGGTTTTGTAGCACTTTGCCTCAGCACCTCCATCGTTAATGAGTGTAGCAAAGCATTGTGAAAGCTGTGGTTAAAATAGCTGGTCTTAGCAGAAATAAAATGTAAAAAAGTTATAACTTACATTTCAAAGCAGCTGTGATTAGCCATAAAAAATAATCTTAGCAATTATTACAAACATGAATGTCATAAATACCCTTAGAAAGAACTAAACTAAACTGATCACATTAAGGCCATTTGATACAAACTTCCAATTTGGGAACAAACTGTTTGCTTGAAATCAAGTTATAGTAGCTGTAAATTACTACAGGTTTAAGAAAACATTGCTTGGAGTTTAAGCTTCCATTCATTGTGGTTAACCTTTATTTGTCTTCCTCAGGGAAACACAGGTTGTCATGTCATTATTAGTTCTCCTGCCTCTGCCTCCATCCCTCTTCCCTCATGTTGCTTCTATTTAAATGGTACCAGTCTTGGGGAAAAACAAAGACCATCCTCAACTTACTTGAAGTAACAATTTGAGTAGTCTTTCAAAACATACGCTCTAAAGAGGAAATTATTATTTTCATATAAAAGTATCCAACAAAGAAAGGTTTTGTTTCTATTTATGTTTTTCCTTGAGCTAAGTGTAAAGAGGTATACAGAAGACATTTAGAGACTTTCCATATCCACAAGGCCTTGGAGATACAAGAGTTTGCTGTCTAGACTTCTGTTTACATTCACTCTTCCTGCTTGTCAATGAAGTTTCCCAAGTGGGATGGGAGTAAAATTGGCACCCCCGATTATTGCCTAGGTACTCTAACTACTTTGCTAGAGACATCTTCCTCCTGGTTCTCCCTGTCTGCTTGAGTTTATGCTCCTGGGATTACATCTTTCAGCTCAAAGGAAAAAAAAAATGCTTTTAGCTTTTGTCTCTGAATACCCTACACAACATGGAACTCCTAATCAAAACTATCATGATCTTTGTTTTTTTTTTTTTTTTTTTTTTTTGGGGGGGGGAGATGAGGGGAGGGACGGATGGGGTTGGAAATGATGTTGTCTAAGCTGGTGGACCTCAACTAAAATCCAGGTGTCCTGGTCCCTGGGTGTAGTCTAATCTTTAGGCTATTGTACAAAAATTGGATATCAAACAGTTTCTTTAGGGAAGGTGCATATAGCTAATAAAATGAAACCCACCAGGAAGTGTTACATGCTCTCTGAGCAAATAGGGAACTAAGGATACTTTATTAATAGTTCCCAGATGGAGCTAGGTGGAAAATAGTTACTTATATCAGGTGAGCAGATGTGTTTCTGGACATGTAAACTTCCAGAGAGCTAGATGTCCTGTGCGGCTTTCATCAGAAAAGTTATGCACATATGCTATCTCAGATATTTTGATGCGTAAGAATATAAGAGCAGGCTGGCCAGGACATATCATAGGTCCATCCAGCTCACTGACTTATTCTCAAAAAAGTCCAAAAGGGTGCCTAGGGAAAGGTGTAAGCGATGCTACTCAAGAATATTCATCCAGCATTCAACCATTTGTGTCTTATTAACTTCTTGAACCATGTCTTACCTACAATAATTCTCAGTGAATTTTTCTTGCATGAATTTGCCTAGCTGCCTTGTAAAATCATGTAAATTTTCAGCATCCAAAACACCCTGTGTTAAGGCATTCCACAGCTTAACTGCATACTCACACAGATGGATTAGGGTTGGCTTGTTTGACTCTCTCACCTGAACCTAAATTACACTCTAGGCATGTCTATGTTATTTAGAGTTCACTCTTAGACCCTCTACACCGGTGAACAAAATCTAAAGCCAAATATCTTCCAGTCCCACTGAAGCACAAAACGTTGTCATTAAATTCAATGTATTTCTCCAAGGTGACATTGCATTGTCATGCCAGGACTGAAGTATTAAAGCTGGGCTACTTATAAAACCAGTTCACCCGTCTTTTGCAGACTGTTCTATGTGTTCCTCTACGTTAAGTGCATTACTCTTTGCCAATGATTGTAGTTTTTTTATCATTATTATTACTATTTTTTTCATCAATAGAAATAGCATGTGTTAATGATAAACACAATAGGATGAATAAGAAATTTTACATTTAAAAATCCAATCACACTAAGCTGGGGAAAGGTTCTAGGATACTGAAATCCAATTTTCCTTCTTAGTGTGAAATAAAAATTCTGTTCATATCTTGGACAAGAAATGACAAAGAAAGGCATTAAGTACCACATAATGTTTTGATGGAGAAATGAAGCAGAAGTACTGCTGGTAGTTTGGATCTTTAACTCACATTGAACAATGAAAAGTCAAAAGACAGAAAGAAAACAACACTGATTTGTATTGCAAATATTTTGTTTTGTCTTTTTTTATCTGTCTTTTTAATCTGTGTGCCAACCATCCATCTGTGTGACTATAACCCACAGGTCATTTTGTTGCCATTGTGAATGCCATTCCCACTGCAGTATTACAGATAGGCAATGAAGATAAACAGAAGAAGCAAATAAACAGTCTTCAGTGTGATGAATGCAATTTATAATTAACATGGACAGGGAAAAGATTCTAAGCAGAGGCTTAAAAAAATACATGTCCTGATGTTCAATTGTTTCTAAATTTGGATGTGAACCACTGATAAAAGAATGAGAAAAGCCTTTGTAAAGTAAATGATATATTATTACACAAAATAATAGGAACATGCAGTGCTGTAAGTATGAATTAGGCAACCTGTGGTTGACTTCTGCATCATATAAACATACTTGTCAGTCCAAAGCTGAAAACAGAGCCAGGAATTCCACAGTGTCCCTTGTCCAGCTATTAGTGACTCCCAAAGTGCCTTTAGTATAAAAGACCCATATGGAGCTACTCATGTGAGTAAGGCAAACTGCCAGAGTGAGCTATATCTGGTGAGTAATATTTTAGCTATAAATTGAGAGTAAAATATATGAAGCACAATTAAAGCTCACTGAATTCAGTTTGATTCTTCTATTGGATTTGTTGGCTTTCAGTCACTATGGGGAAGAAAGAATTGCTAATGTATGTCTAAAATGATGCATGCAAGTACGTCATTATTAGTCATGCTACCACTACCTTGCATGTGTGAGCAAAGGCCTAGCAGACTTCAGATATTGAATTTGGTAATTTTGAGATGGGAAATTTTCCTCTAAAAACTTCATGAAATTTCGAGAATGCTTGAGTATTGACAATACACCGGTGTTGTTTCTTCCCCCTGCATAGTATGGATACATACTCAGGGAGACAGTCATGCAGTTTACCAGTTTAGTTTTGTTGTCAGCAAAAGACATTGCACTTTCTTCATTAGAACACGAATCCATGAAGATTCAGTATAATTTATTTGCAGTTATTGCTGAGCCAGAAACAAGTAACACCATTTTGATGGAGTGTCATTAATTTTCTCCAGTTGCTCAGCCAGCTCCTTTCTGCATTAAGTTCTACAGCTATGATATTAACATACAAGTCATGAACATCTCTCCAAATTTCATTAGTACAAAGTAAGTCAAATTAAGCCCATAAAATGAGCAGTTTTCATTTCTCTTGTTTATTGCACTGGATCCTAGTATAGACAGATAATAAAGGCATTTCTCTTCTTCTTGCTCCTTGGTGCCTAGATTAAGGCTGTTCTTGACAGTCTGACATTCTAAGTGCATGTCCTCTATCTGGATATTTTCCCCTTTTGCTGTAAACTTAACTGTCTTCCAATTAGTGAAAACAGGGACCATTTACCTTGTATATCTACTTTTCTGCTTAGAAGGTGGATGATATTGCCTCCCACAAATGACAGCTTCTGCAAAAGAAATCTTTCTCTTTAGCATACTTGTCTTCCTGGTATCTCTGTCTGCTACGGAAGGGCAGCGATAGGAGGTGCACTCCAGCAACTGGGAGATAGCATTAAGCTTATTAGTAGGATTCCTAGTAGTGTTACAGTTGAAAGGTAACTCAAGGAATCTACCATTATCTATAGAGATCCTTTATTGTTTAAGTTAGACCAGGGATCTTTCCTGCTCCTGGAGAATCCAGTTGTCAGAATGGCCAGATTTCCATTAATCTTCCCCCAAGCAAGTAATCTTCCCCCAGGCAAGTAATTCTGCATTCTTAGACATTTAGAAGAGAATATGATAATCTTTGATCTCTAATACATTATGATACTTGGCATCTGTGTGGAGTACAGAGTTTCTCACTGTCTTTTGTAGTACTGACATGCTATAAAAGCATAGTATGCAGCAGATCCAATGCTTCAAATTCATGTACAGACTGTTATTTTGTGTATATTTTAAAGGTCATTCCAAGAAAAGTCATGTGAATGTAATGAGTAGTTGACCTCCCAACAAATTTAGATTGCTCTGAGGCAAAGCACAGGGTATAATTTCAGAACAGAGAACTTTTCATTTGTAAATGTTCAGCAAATCAAGTAAATTGGCAAATGAATCAAACCAATGAAATGGCCTGTGTTATACCCTTGTGAAGTGGTATGCAAGAGTTCTTCAGGTACAAAGGTGGCTGAGTATACAGTCACTACGTGCAACTACCTCAGTGATACTTTGCACTGCAATACATTTTGTGTTTAAGAACCCAGGATTTATACCAAATGTTTTTAGGGAAACTATTGGGCACCAGCAGCATAAATAACCAAAATGAAACTACTTTCATATACATTATACGTTGACTAATTCTTTAGTCTCAATAACGTAACTTTAATTATTTTATGATAGCATTAAAATAACATCTACTCACTCTCAATAGTTTGCTGAATCATCTAAATTTGATGAACATGGCTAACCAGACTGACATGTATTAAGTCAACCAGAACTAAAAATTATTTAAATATAGTTTTGTTGCTGTCCCAAAATTCCAGAAGAAAACTTCTGCCCACCAGCAAGCATGTACATGGAAAAAATGCTTCTGAAATCCTAAACCTAACATTTTCCTTTTAGCAAGCAATGTCCTTCATGAAAAAATATGATTCTTTAATAAATTAGAGACTACATAAACTCTGCAACGTGCTTTATATAGGCAAGACTAGTCCTGAGGAAAATCTTCTGTGACTAAGTTTACTTGTATCTGTATCTTTTCCTCAGTCAGATATTTTACCCTTGTGAAGATCAGTCTGGGAAGGAGTCCTTGGCACCATCATTGAAAAGTCAGAATTAAGGAGCCTGGTAAACTTAAGAGACATTTGTTTTTAAAATTATGGTTTATGTGTGCTGTCTCATCCAGTCCAAGCTTGTTTCAGTATGATTAGCAACTGTGTATTTTCCAGTGAGCTGGAGTAGGCAAGGATTTTACATTTGCTAGTCAATGTATAGTCAACCTTGCTGTGGTAAAAGATTAGCCTCAGATGAACACGGACAAACAACTTCTGGGAAAAATGATACCAGTGCTCTCTTAGGACTACTTTGACTTGGTCTCAGACTCCCTGCATTAGATAGTAAAATAATTCAGGTGTAGAATACTTGTACAGCCTAGTTTTTCAATTCTTTGCTATGTTTTTTTTTATTCATAGAAGCCATCTCATCGGGAGCACTAATGGGACTATTCTTTTGATTAAAGCCTTGTGTCACTTCTGATAGATGAAAATTCAATTTGCCTTCAAATCTGGCCAACTCAAAGAGATGAACAAAAAATCTGATTACAACTGAGACTGTATTAACATCATAAGCCCAAAGACCGAAACGAGTTTCCTCTGTCTGCACTTGAGGTATACAAGAACTTGTGTCACTCCATGATAAACTGAAAAGAAATTGTGTGAACACAGCTAAATACCATAGTGACCCTGAGCTAATAATCCTTGCTAAGCAAGAAAATACATTACCTGAGAACTACAGATGCCCTACACAGCTTCTGTGCAGATTTATCCTGTGTGGTTGAGCTTCAGTCTTTTGAGATTTCCACTTTTTTTTTTTTTTTTTTTTTTTTTTTTTTTTATATATATAGGAGGAAAGACAAGCTACAGAGAACAGGGGACTGTACCATCCAAAAGGGGATACAGTATAAATAACACTGGAGCAGGCAGCCTGTTCAACTTAGTGCCTGAGTGTTGCAAACACAGCTTTAATTTTTCAGGGTTCCAGGTGGCTTTTGCAGTGCTTCTGAAGCAGGATCCATATACTGGGTCTGGAATAAATGTGAGTGTAGTCTGATCATGTCTGTCATTTTGCAGTGACAGAAACACCTCCAGAGGTGTCTGTCTGGTCCCAAACTGAGACTTGAGTAGCCCCAGGTTATCTTTACGTTGTCTCAGCCATGCAGCATACCTAAAGTCATACATAGCCGGGCATGGAGTGATATCCACTGGGCAGGCAAAGGATCTGGATAAACTGGCTTCTATCTAATTTGCATTGCTTCAAATCTATTTCTACATCTGCATTCACTGCCTTAATGTCTCCTCATATTGAGTTCCCATCCTGAAGTTCAAGGAGCTTTATCTGGATGTTAAACAGGCTAAGAAATCACTGCAAACAGAATTTGCAAAAGTAATCAGAAAAAAAAAATGACTGCTTACATCCTCTTCTGTTCAAGCAAACAATTTTACTGTCAGATACTTTCAAACAGACAAGCTGAATTACAGGCTGGTAGTCATTAACTGTGTGCAGAATAAGAGTTCCAAAACAGGCACCTAGATCTGAACACAGACCCCATCCAGTCAGAATGGAAGTGTTCTGTACGACCTATTTCTCCCACCTCACATAATCAAAAAAACTCAAACTTCTCTTTGAATACATAACAGTCACAACACACTAATTGCAACTAATCTGAAGGCCAAGAATTATTCAGAACAATTACACAATAGAGTTTCCAAAATCCATGTATTTGTGAAAGTTCCCATTTGTAGCTTTTAAATTGGAAGAGTAGAGAGGTTAGAAAATGCATTGTGCTTCACAAACAACCTTCCAAAACTTGGACTTTTTTTTTTTCTGTAAGAGAGACGTTCAATAAAACGTGCTGTCAGTGAGTATTCAAGAAAATGTGTTCAAATCCTTGCTCTTCCTCACAAAGACTATAGGCTCGATCCCAGATGTATTACTTTCAAGGTAAGTAACATATAGTGTGGATTCATTTTCATTTTTAATATAAATCCCAAACTATGGACCTGAAAAACATGTTTGTTCGGTTTTCTGTTTTGTTTTTGTGTGTTTTTTTTTTTTTTTTTTTTTTTTTTTTTAATAACATTGTCAAAAGTTCCTAGCCAGTTCTAATTATAAGCTTGTTTCTGGAAAGGGGAAAAATGAAAGGGAGGAAATTCAACCATATTTATTGGGCAAAGATAAATGTATCCTTCTAGTAGAATAAACAGGTATGGAATGACAGGCAGAGTGATCCCAAAAATCAGGCTCTGAGTTGAAAGAAGGAGATTTATGTTTTAGTCTGGCTCACCTGATTTGGTCTTTACTTTCCAGCTCTTTGCCTTTTTGTATCCCTTATGTGTCATGTTTATATAATCATAACTTTAGCATAGCAGCTTTTCTTCAAATCTGTTCAGAGAAGCCCTGGCCAGTCTGTGGTAGCACTACTGTCACTTTAGCAATGACAAGTTCTTGGTGTGGGAACCTCTCAGCCTAGATCTGGGTAGGCAAAGGTAGGAAGAACTGCTGTAACAGTGGCAATAAGTTTCTCAGGAGTAGTTTTTAAGAGCCAGTTCCAGCAAACTGGGCTGAGCTGCTTCCAGAACAGCTCTGAGCCTCTAGTTGCAAGTGCAACCCTCCTATTCATCTCCATCATCCAGGGAGTTCTCTGTCTGCTTGCATAAATTTAGAGTTTTGACATGAAAAGATTGGGGCTTTTCTCATCTTCGGGAACTTTTCCAGTGTGGGTCTGATGCTGTTACTATTTACATCCAAAAGAACTTCTTTGATGACACAGCATAAGCCAAGGTCAATGTGATAAAATCAGAACCCAACACAAAATATCAAACCTTTGAAACACTCGTACTTGACAGATTGGCTTTTATTTTCCACTTGGCTGTATGGAGCTTAGCCATTAGGTCAAATTCTGTTCTCACAACGCAGTGGGAGTCTAGGAGAAGTGAAGTTAATAGCAAAGGTGGCTGACTGTAGCACTGCACTCATAACATTTATCAATAAACATGTTGCACATATTGCTAAATGTATAATTCATTGTCAGTGCTAAAATGACACATGGTAACTTTATAAAACTAGAAATAATTTCTTTTCAGTAATATATTAACAGCTATGCATGTGTTTTATGGAAGCTTCCTTTGAGGAAAAAGGGCTGTTAGATTCTGACACCAGGTTTTTTCTTCCTCTCTTTTAATTTGATTTTTAGCAATTTAGGACGGTTTCTTTTCTCTCTTTTCTTTCTTCTTTCTTTCTTCTTCCTCTTCCTTCCTTCCTTCCTTCCTTTCCTTCTTTCTTCTTCTTTTCTTTTTCTTTTCTTCTTTTCTTTTTTTCTTTTCTTTTCTTTCCTTTTTCTTCTTTTCTTTTTTTTTTCTCTTTCTATTTTTAGTTGCCTTGACTCATGCTTGAATTTACTAAATTACTCTTCCAATGCTCACAGGGACAGTCTTTGAATTAATGGAAAAGCTAAACTCACTCCCCTTCTGCAACTAAATTAGTATATTACATGTAATTATTTATGATTCATCCAGATTGGCTTCCCATGGCTGCATAAATCTTACAGAGTCAGAACATTGTGGCATCATCTCTGCTGAGAGTTTTCCTTCTTTTGCCAGACATAATACTCCTTGAACTGGGGAAAAACTGTTCCTCCTCAGGAAGGACCAGTTACAGGGCTGGCACTGGGAAGTTTAGGAAGCTGGGTTGAGCCGGACAGAAGGCAAGTATGTATTTCCAATGGCAAATGTAAGCCTAAACTGCAGTTTTCCAATTCCTCCTCATTTCTTGCCACACCCTGGAGGTGCCTAACCTCCACAGGCGCCAGCTTTTCACATTAAAATTCCCCAGACTCCTGAAATTCTGCAGTGGGCATGTCCAGAAACGCTTCTCACAGTGGCACAGAGTTAGCTCATGCCCAAGCACCGTCAGATCCAATGAAGGCAGCTTTTCCTGCACCTGCACCATCTGGCCCAAGGGAAAGAGCTGGTGAACATTCCCAAAACACCCCTCTCTGAGAAGCACAGAAGCAGCTCAACAGCTCCTCGGTCAGAACTTTTACCCTAGATGTGGGAAAGGTGGGGTTTAGGCCCTCCTGCACCCGAGGAGATCGAAACCCACGCCCTTGCCACAAGGCTGGGGCTGCTCTGGGTGAAAGTGCTCCCCACCCTGCCCTTTGAAGCTCTTCCACCCAACAGGAACAAACCACAGGAGCCACGGGGAACATGATGAGCATGAATCTCCAAGGGGTTATGGCCCTCATGGGAGCAGACTTAGTGAGGTTTCGGTGCTGTTTCCTTCCCTAAGGAGTTTCTGGGTATTGTTTCCTGGGCCAAACACATAGATGGTCTTTTTGGGACCACATCTGGGAACGGGCTTCCCCAGTACTGCTCCATAGGATGCGAAGGATGCTGACAGCAGTGCATTTCACCTGGCAACTGCAGTCACCCCTCCCCAGCTGAAACTGTTGTTTGAGCCTCTGGAGGCCGCGCAGCCCCTTCTGGCTGGCTGCGCTCTTCCAGGGCCTCATGAAGGCCAAGTTTCTGAGCAGTTCTCTCCCAGAGAAACAAACCAACTACAACACTGAACTGCCCACTGCCGCACTTCAAATGCATACAACATCAGTCACACTCCACCTGCGAGCTGCCCCACTGTCCCAGAGGTGGCTGCAGCCCTCCTGCCAGGTGGCACTGGTGCCATTTGTCCTCACTTCCCATGGCCCAGGTGCTCTGCACTTGCAGCTGCCAAAGCTGTTGTGCATTCAAAAAATGGCTGGGGGAAAATGGTGAACTCATCCTCTTTCTTCTTCATGGAGTTGGGAGGGCGAGTTTGCATATTTTCTCATAATGTGTATCTATCTGGTATTGCCTGCTCCCATTAGCGACCATTGTTTCCCAGGGTAATTTTCATGGAGTGGTAGCAGCCTCTGGCAACCCAATTCACACCAAGCTTTTTGCTTCGCCCTTGATAGCTGGAAGTCTCCAGAGATTCTCCAGTTTCTAGCAGCAAAGTCACATGCAACATTTGTAGAGCCGTCAGTCTGGGCCCTTTTTTTATGCACAAGCTTGGATTCCGTGGCCTACAAAGGCAAACCACTACCACCACTTCATAAGCTACAGTCCTTTGGCTTGCAAATTCAAAGTGCATTGTTCAAAGATTAACACTTGATCTACACTGTGCTTCTTTGACTTTGTTAGGCGTATTTCCACTGTAAGTAAAACTTGTGACATCAGTCTGTCTGCCTATCTGTGCCCATCCATGGGGTACTTTGCTTCCTTTGTCTGATGTGAACCGAAGCTGACAGTGGAATACAGGTTTGACAGGAGAGATGGGGCCTGAGTGTTCGCAAGTTCTCCCCAACTGGTATAGCCAGCTGATTTCTGTAGTGAAATATGTGTGTTTAAGATGCACGATACATAAATATCATTGCCAAAATGTTTTTCAGAAGAGCAGTTTCAGAGATATACAAAGATACACAAACTTTCATTAAAACCAGTGAACTGACAGACAGAACAGGTAGGAAAGCAGCCCTCGTGATGTCTGTGTTCAGAGAAGTAATTATGGTAGGGTTAGTGACAGAACTGGGGCTTGTGTTTGGGAGGGCAGGCACTGTACAAACAGGTTTATGACTGCATCCTGTACAGCTTACCAGGCAAAGGACAAGGGCTGGACCTGGCTGGAGGCAATCGTTTATTGGCTACCTCAGGAGTGGTTAGGGTTATATTACTAATGCCAGGGATCCATACCCCACCCTGTAAATAACTATGTAACATTGTTTGTGGATTCATTTTGATCTAGCCTTTTATAAGGGATATGCTCGTATAAATTTTAACTCTTTTACCTCCAAAGAAACTGCAAGAGTGCCTCTCCACTTTGGTACTCTGTTTGAGTACAAGAGTCATACATGTTCTGTTTTTCCTGTGATTTGCAGTATTCTTGAAATTTTTTTGTTATAGAAGCTGATTACACTATAATCACTTCCAAATACTCCCCCTGACACGGATAAATCAGCCTATGCTGAGCTTTGGGCTGCGTATGGCCCAGATTGCTGCCAATATGAAAGCCTGTTTAAAAGTAGCTGGGGGATCTCAGCTCTGCTTCTGCAGATACAGATGTTTAACATTTCATTACCATAGCTTTATGCTAGCCTCCTTTACGTGACTGAACTGAACCCTTCTCAATATACCTAATGCTCTAGCATCAATGGTTGTTGAAATAAGGCCTATCTTTTGTATATCTTCTGGGCTGGCAGGTCGTGCTGGCATGTACAGCGAATTATTGTTTGCCCCTCCTCCAGCAATCCCCTCATACTTTTAGAGGATTTCAGGGCTTTTAGCAGCTCCAACACTCTACACTTCCTCTCTGTTTTACTCCTAGTGCCCTATGTTGTTGAGTAGTTACTGAGTGCCAAGGATTGTGACCAGCCTGTTTCACTTTGGGCCTGATTTCTAGATGCTCAGCCCTGCAAAGCACTGTCCTTGCAGGGCTGCATCGGATGGAGAGGACGGCCTGAAAAAGACCAGGCCCTTTCAGTGCTGTGGCTGGCACAGGTCACAAAGCTGTCCCAGCTGCACTCCTTTATATAGTACACAGCTGTGCTTTTGCTATCTTGCTATCTTCAAGCACTAAACACCTGCACTTCTCAAGCTAGAGGGTCTTGTTGGTACTTACAGACAGTAATAAAAGTGCTAAGTGGCTTTTTCAATTGAAAGGCAATCTTCCCAGTTACATATGAGCAAAGAAAGTTCAGATGATCCCACTGTTTTCAAGTGTTTTACAGCCAGGGAAATACTGTTTGGAAGAAAATGAGCTAGCTGCACTGACAGGAAAGTAGTACCTTGTAAGGCTTTAAACTAGGTTTGTTGTTATTCTATTCGTTTGATGCTTAGCAGCTCTTGTAAAGCCGACTCACAAACTAGCTTTGGTAATGACTAATTAAAACCACTGCCTGCTTTCTTCCAGAAAGATTACAGACAAACGAATTTGGGTAACGTCCTTCATGATATCATACTGTGGGAGGTGAAATTTGATAAAAGTCAACATACAACTATAAATAAAAGAAACAGCACTAAATAGATCAAAATGTCATCTGGAAGCTTTGTGAGGAGCTAACTAGCTGGACTGCTTGAATAAAGTTTGATTGTATGGTAGTGATATATCTTGTCCCTTTAATTGTAAGAAATATTTTGCATGAGAAAAAACATGTTGAGATGGTATCTGAAAAACTCAGAATTTCAGCTAAGGAAATATCATTATAGCTCTTCAATCCCATAAAATTTAAATTTTCATGAAATTTCCATCAGAAAGGACAATGTTTTGTCCTTTAAACAGTACTGTTTTCCTTTCAGCACACTTCACAACATGCATCACTCTCTGTGACAGCAGATACTTCATGGCAAGAACTTAGGCAAGCATAAATCAACAAGCCTCTACACCAAAACCAGTAGAGGTAAGATGGCTTAAATCAATTTAGGATATGGTCTAATGGTTGTATAAAAGTGCTCTTTTTAAATCAAAAGTGATAAAAGAAGAAGCTTTCTTTTATAAATTAGTTAATCTGTGCTACTAGTGGAGACAAAAGTATCTTCAGGCAGAAGAAAATACAGAGCAGTTTTGGAATGTGATGAAAATTTATACAACAGCCTCTCCTAGAAGAACTGATTTTTTATGATTTTCAGGTGCAGACTCAGACTTTGCATCCATGTTACCCATACAAGTAGATAAATGAAGTGTTTTGTGACTGTTTTCACGAGAGGGATATTTACAGCAGAAGAGTGAATTTGTGGACTGTCCCAGTTTTATCCTGCAAGAATTCACAAATATTTTTAAAAAGGGAGGCCTGTTTAAGTGTCAGTTTTGATCCCCACTCCTTTCCCAGAAGGCAAGTAAAGGCTCGCTCCTGGAAAGTGCTGACCTGCAGTTGTTTAGGTCCCTGAATGATATCTGTACCACCATATAAGCACTCAGTATCTTCGAAGGACAGACAAGTCCTTCTGAATGAGATCCAAAACAGCCAGCATGCTAGCTTAGACCTGCCTAAAATCCATACACTCAGCAGGCAGCTGCCAAAAACTACTTATTAGGGAGTGGTAAGGGCAAGGGTCGGTCTGAAATCCTTGGCTGGCACAGAGCTGCAGGTAGTCACCTCTGCCTGCTTCTGCTGCCCAGCTTGGAAACAGCCTTAAGAAAGCAAAGAAATGAAACTCCTTCAAAGAACCAGACAGCTCTTCTTGTAGCCACCTTGCAGAAATCACAACCACAGTCGCTATTAAAAAAAAAAAAAAAAAAAAAAGTACACTATCCTAATGGTAAGAGAATAGAATTAATTTACGTTCTTAGCCTGAGGGGCTCAAACCCACTGCTCTCAGAAGAGCAGCCAGCATATCAGCCTGTGGGATAGGAATAAAACTTTCCACCCACCCACCCACCCAGCTGAAACTGAGACACATCACAGAAAAAAACTTGGGAGTCACTGGCTCAGAACTGCTTGTTCCTGTCAAGACCTGGGCAGTTCTGGGCATGCACGGAGGAGCCCTGTGTGGTGTCTAAAGGGAGAAAGTTCACCCAGGATTTTGCTGCCGAAAGGATCACAGCCCAGTGCTTTTTTGCTTATGTTGGTTGCTAGTTCCACACTTCTCACCCACAGTGACCTCCAAGACCTCACCAGAACTTGCTGATATGCAACTTCTCGCTACTGTACAACTTGAGCACCAAAGTGCCTCTGTTAGCCCTTCTGCACAGTCTTTGCCTTCGTGACCTGTGAGAACCTGCCTTTGAGACAGGGATCCCCCATGACTATGCATTTTCTACCTCTGGGCTCTACTGTGTCTGCATAGTGCTACTATAACATGAATAATAAAATGAAATCCAGGCCTTGCTTGTGCTGCTGAGGTCAGTGAAGCTGAATCTATTTACAACAGCTGAGAAACTACACAAAACATATTTATTTTCTTTCTTTGCCCGAGAAATCTGAACCTTCCATTTTCTCTTGCATGAAAAGACTCCATGTAATGATTATTTTGGTGGATCATTTCCCATCTGCTTTGGGTTGTCCTTTTTCCTTTCCGATTTTTTACTGTAGTCTGAATAAAATCTTTTAAAAATGCTGTATTTGCTTGTGAGCTGCTTCTGAAAAAATGCAGAGGAAAACATCAAAACTTTTTATTTAACAAAAAAGTTCTTGGGTCTGTCTTGGAGAATAGTAGGAAACAGATTCCAGGACCATAATAACGGCATGTCTGTATAAACTTGTACAGGATATTTCATCGGTATTTGATAGCATTTTATTTTTAACCTGATGTCTAAACGAAACTACAATAAGCCTGCGATGATGGAAAACATTTTTGGATGTTTGAATCCCTTGGAAACAGAGGCATGCATGTTGAAATAAATCAGTTTCTAGCTTTGTTTTGCGTACCTTAAAGGATATATTTTACTGCACACAGTATATTAGAGATCTAAGTAGTCACTGCCCAATACAGTGATTCACAGATCTATCCCAGTTCAGAAAGTACTTAAGTGTGTGCTTCTATGAACCTAAATAAATTTTGTATTTTTCAAGCAAGGGGCCATATTTTCAAGAAAAGTGATGTGGTAACATCTTATACATAGTTTACACTACTGTAGAACAGCTATAAATCATAGCACAATAAAATATCAGACCCAGCAACTCAAAGGTCTGAACAGCCTGCCCTATTTATGCAGACTGGTGATAACACTGACATTTTAAATTGCCCCTTATAGTTGTCTCAGCTGATACCATAGTGCTCATTATTTTAGCAGTCACATTTGGCTACTGTGTTTAACTTAGAATCCAAAATCTTTCTCTTAAGCTTGCAATTCCCTGCTCCCCATTCCTCCGTTCCCAGTCTCTTATCAGTTAGGTACTTAATGCATTTGCAGTAATGTTTGGGGCATACCACAAATTTGATATGAAGCATTAATAATGTGGAAGCTCCTAAGCTCTTTGAAGAATATATCTTTCCCTTTAGAATTTATTTTAATTTTGTGTTAGGGACGAAAATTTATATATGGTCAACCTTCACTCTCCAGATACTCCTTTCAGTATTAAAATTAACATGGTACTTAACAAATATGTTTAACCATTTAAATCTACCGTTGAATGTCAGAAGCATGTAACTACTCCAATCTGCAACTATAAATTGCCGTCTCCCATATTTTTCTACCTGTTGTCTTATCCAATGTGAGGAAAAAAAAAAAAAAGCTATTAACTACAGAAGGTACTGCAGAACATCAAGAAAATTAACAAGTCTGGGCCCTGAACAACTGAAGAAAACAAATATTAGAACCAGTTTTACCCATAAAATTGGTCTTCCAGCTGATTCACTTGTTATATACTAGTTGTTAACATGATTACTTTGGATGTAATAAAGAGTGTCCAAGCTGAGCAGGACTAATTCAGGAACAGTTTGAAATCATCAAATAAACTGTCTCAGTTTGAAAATTGAACATTAAAATAGTTCCCCTATTGTATTCAGGTACGGATTTTGCTGTTTCTAAAGAATAATCAAATCTGAAATCTTTTTATTTTCACTTAAAACAACACACTGTTTTTAAACAGGCGACTTTCAAAAAGTTATTAATAACTCTGCCTCACACAGATTTTTGGGAGAAAATATATCATTATCTCCATCAAGGGTCAACCACAGATTATAACCCTGTGTTTTTTTTTTTTTTTTTTTTTTTTTTTTTTTTTTTTTTTTTTTATGATGAATGGCTTTTCTGTGGAAAATGATAAGATATGGCAACAAATGTGTGAGAACAGAATCTTAAGCAGAATACATCACCTTGGGTCCAAGAACCTTTTTTACATTTCAGGCTCCTTGTTTATGTTACATAATGTTAGTTGGCTAATCCTAAATTACCACACTCCAAATTAGTTTGCTTTTACTCATTTTTTTTTATTTTTTTATTTTTTAAAGGCAGTGAGGGAAGCTCTATGCACCAATTATAGGTGATGGATGCTGATTCTCAGCTTCTGTAACTTCCAGTACACTGAGAAAATGATCATCAAGAGGTGATTGTAATAAGAAATACCCATGGAAAAATAGACTGAGAAAACAGTATCTGAGAAGCAGACATATCAGCTTGGGGTTTGCAGGACCCAAATGTAAGCAGGGTTGTTGAAATGGAGGTAGGTTTAGAAATCAAATGTAAATGGTAGCATTGCTTAAGATAGAAGTCCATCTCTAGGCTAGATGCACACTACACAGCTGGAGCACAATCATGTGGCAAAAATTCAGAACATAAAATGATTTGTTCCCATTAGCAAAGTACAAGGAAAGGCTCTGAGGAAAAAACAGACTGGACTACAACAGGGTAAAATGAAAGAAGCATAAGCCGAAGTACTCTGTGACCAGACTTTAGCTCATCACCTATAACAGCCAAGCGTTGCCTCAGACAGCTTAACTCCCACTTCAGATTTTGTAACTTGTTTCTACAGAGCTACAAGACCCAGCTCACGTCCAGCAGGTAGTGGCCATATAATTGCATGTGCTAATGTGAAGTTGTGGATCAAGAAAGTGCAGAAACATTTAGGGTGGATCCACAGAAACAGAGATGCATAAATACATGCTTTGTTCTTCAGACTACTTAGTAGGGGCTCACTCTTTAGGTGGGCATTGGAGGGTTGTGTTAGGCTCCTGCAAGTTTTCTATTTTATTAGAACAGATATTATTGAACTGTCTAGGTTTTAAGAGCAGAATATTCATTTGATTAAAAATAAAATAAAATGCAATCTCTCTCATATATGTGACTATGTAATAAATGTACCAAATTATTAGGATTAGATTATTTTGCCAATGGGTTTTCTTCATTAATTTGTCCCTATTCATCAACATTTTCTCATGAAGGTAGCACACAAGTCACTAACACTCAGATCCATCTGTGCCTAAAATGTATTTTAATTTGATAAAATAAAAAGAAGAAAATGGACTGGTCTCAATTAGCTGAATCATACAACCAGTTCTTCTGACTTGTTATAATACGGCTCTTAAGTAGATGAAGAAAGAAATGCACAGCGTTTACACAGACAAATCTCCCCAGAACAATAGGGGAGATCTGGCAAAAAAGCAAACAAGAAAAATCATTTTCCACTGAGTCAGCAGCAAAATCACTATTATGCAGCAGTCACTTAGTACTATAGACAAAAGCATGGTCTTGCTGCAGAACATGGCTTTGGGGAGATTTTGACTTACTGACTTGAAAACAAATCCTGCAGTTTACTGCATTTCTGCTGCTTCATGTGATCTTGATACTCCACTACTATTATTGTATTGATTGTTTGATTGTCCTGTAGGAAGAATCCCAGCACAGAGAGGAAAACACTTAGTATTCAGTTTGTCTACGGCTATGGCGGTATGGGGGTACATGGAGAGGGGAAGAAGGCACTGTGGAGTGTCTTCACCTGCATTCATATTAGTAAGACTGATGCTGTTTCTCCCACTGAGAAGTAATACATTCTTTAAAAAGCTTTTTTTTAAAAAAAAAGGTAACTTATTGGCTGGAGAGAGGCTGAGCCAGTTACAGTGCCATGGCGTGATTGATTTGTTTGTTCTAACACAGCCTGTGCAATATCAATGAGTTGAGAACACCCAGATGAAGGGAGGAGGATTAGGTAATACTGTTTGAATTTCTCCACATTCTTTTATTCCCCCAAAAAACATTTTCATTGGAATAAGACACATTTGTCAGATTACACTAAAGGGAATACATTTTCCTGGTAAAAGGGATGTTCTTGTGGTTAAAGTATGTGCTTGGTAATTTGGGTTTTCTATTCTCAGATATTTGTCATGTCAGGCCACATTCAGCTCCGGCTATCACAGCAGCTCCCATTGGCTCCAAGGGGAGCTATATCTGCTTAAGCCAGGTGTGCTGTTTCTGTCTAGGAAGGGTACAAATATTACTCAATGACTCTTTTTCCAAGTGTGTTTATGAAGATAACATTCCCTCACACTTTTGAGCACTCTGAGGTGCTGCTGTAACACCAAAACTGTTTATCATTAAGTAACAATCATAGCAATCATGCAATTCTACCATCCAGAAAGTCCAGACATTTTAATATTTGATTTTATTCGGGGCCATCCTAATCATTCTTTAGGGAAGTGCACTTGTCCCATGACTGGGCTTCTTCTCCACTAAACTGAGAAGGGCACCATAGAGACATTGTTCCTATAGCCTTAAAAAGGAAAGATTAAATATGTTCTTACATCATGACATCATGAACAGCTTTCAGAAACTCCAAGCAGTTAAACACCTCTCTCTCTCTCTCTCTCTCTGTGGCAAGCTAGACCTGCCTGGTTCTGGGTCCCCATCAGAAGCTTTTTCCAGTATGTCCATTTTCATCAGAGCTTCATTGAAAGAAGTTGAATTCATGCTACTGCTACTTCTCTTCTCAACCACCTGTTCTTCAGATTTAAAGGGATAAAAAAAAATCCATCATATTTTCCTTATAATCTTATTTTCATAGAGCCCTTTCTGAGTAGAGTGCATTGGTTGGTACATACATATGCGTGGCAAGGTAAAGTGTGTCAAGCGTGGGGGAATTGCTGTCAGCAACTTGCTAGACTCTACCTTTTTGGATTTCAAGATAACCTGCTACCCCAAGACATTTCTGTACTGATGATACACAGCTTTTAGTTTTTATTCTATCCCTCAATACCTCTACCACTCTTACTATTGATTCAAGGTAGTGGCTTAAACTCACTCTGAAACAGGTAACCTATTAATGGGGAGAAGAAGGGCTGAAGCTACTTAGTGCTCATTTTGAGGTGCTTTTACCATCATTCTCCAAGCCTCCATTCAAACCATTTGAACTTGTGTTGAATGCAGATTACCATCTGAGGGCAGTTCTGCTAATATTTTCCATCACATCACATTGCAAAGAAAATTGCAAATCCCATGAAAGACAGAAAAAAAAAAAAGAGAGACATAACCACCATAGAAATCTGTGTTCAAGGACTTCGGTTTGTTTACTCCATTCTTCAAAGCATTATCTTGCTAGGAGAGTGAGAATTTGATAATGTGGACAAGGTTGTGGGAAACATAAGTCTTATTTTGGAGGTACTCACTCAACACTATTCTTATTCAGCAAAACACTTGTGCTTACCTCTGCTTATCATGTTCTTAAACAGGCAGGCTGGAAAAACATCCATGCCACAAAGATTTCCACTGCAGTTAGGAGCCATATATGATAGTCTGAACTGAGTTGAACTCAGAACTGGCCATTTTTATATTGTAGCAATTTCTTAAGAAGCTTTTATGTTACAGTTACATACATATAAATAGCTCCATTCACCTAAAAGATGCTCAGAACCATCCTCACATTGCACAAAATGAGAAAATAGACCATAACAAAGAACAATTCTAATTTTCTTTGTGCCCTGAGAGCCAGTTCCTACCTGGAGCAACCCCTAAGTCTGGGCATTCCCCAGTTTCTGGCCAAACCCAGATCACCCTAGAGCTACCAAACCCTCCCTGATGCAGCAGGTTCAACCTCTCTAATTAACAGTTCTGATGCTACCTTCAAAATTGCATGAGTTGGGCTGTATAACATAACAGCACACTCTCTATCCTTGAGAACGTTAAAGAAGCTTTCAGAAACAGAAATGTAATGCTACCTTAACAAAACGGCCTCCCTAACTTTGCCAATAACCTAATCTCCGATTAATTGCTCCAGATAAATCTTCAGTCAGAAAGAAATAAGCTGTAGCAGTATGGTCAATTCAAAAAGAAAAATAAAAATAACCAAAGCACTGCAAATTAATCCTATAAAAACAAACAAACAACACAGATTAGCAAACACAAACTGATCCCAGCCTCTTCCTTACACTGATTTTATTCAATCTTTACAGAGTACTTCCTTAAGAGCACTTAACTCTATTTTCACTGCAGACAGCAAATGCAAAAAATAACAACCAACAAAACAACAAAAAACTCTTTGCCTTAAATTCATGCCTGCACCCTGTAGCACTGTCATAACACAGCACCTCAGCTGGGCCATATTATCATAGCAAAATCCATTTCAGTGATGACATTAATTCAGTCCAGCTGAAGACCTCAGTGAGGCTTGCTAGGTTCAATGGGGCTGTTAAATTCAACCTGGGTCCTCAAAATATCTGTAATCAGCAATGGTGTCCATTTTACACTTGAGTGCTCTTAAGAAAAGGGCGAGAGCCTTTATAATTATATAAGAAGACTCCCAAATTCAGCTCAGACTCCTCTGGTGGTAGTATGCTCTACCAAAATGCCTATTTCCTTTTCTAGCACATATTTATTCCAGAAATTTT
Source organism: Cygnus olor (assembly GCF_009769625.2). Lineage (NCBI taxonomy): Eukaryota > Metazoa > Chordata > Aves > Anseriformes > Anatidae > Cygnus > Cygnus olor. The sequence continues at coordinate 54,448,606 of NC_049171.1, read as the reverse complement.
TGAAATGGTCATGGCCATCTTTTATCATACATCACTGTATTTTGAGTCTTATCAGATCAACATTTCATTGTATGACCTAGTCTTGAAAGAAATTATATGTCTTACGAAATGTATTTTCCAGTAATGTAAAAATACAAGAAAAATAATCAGAAGATACATGTTTGTCAAAAAAGCATAGAACAATTACTTTGCAACTATGAATAATAATTCTGGTAGAAAAATTATATTTAGATAAGCTCTTACAAATGATTGAATGAGTTTTTCCCATCAACTGAATTTTAAAATTGACTTTCAAAATAATGTTTTGTAAATTATTGTTTTGTAAAATACTATGTACATTAAGCTGTTAGCATTGAGATTTTACTCTTTAGACTTATTGTGATTATTTAAATATATGCATATTTTTGTAAGAGAGCAGAGCCATGGGAATTCCAAACAAATGATATTTTTGAGTAAAGGGTTCTTTGCTGTAGTGTATATATATGTAGCTTTTAACATAAATATACTGCAATAAAAATCATAAGAAAACTTGGCATTCAAACTTCCCTTAAGTAGTTGAAAAATTCTTAGCTTGAAATTGTCATTTGTCTGCCATTTCTGAAAGGTCATTACATCCATAATATAAACCACAATGTTAAAAATAAAGGCACTAAACATTCATAATAGAATATGCAGTCTCTCTTTACATTAATCATAGCATTCATGTGTGTTTTATATCGTATTTCTCTTTAACTTTGTTTATATTTATTTCATCTTAATTGTTTCTATTAATTATTAAGATTACTGTTCTTACTATTCTTTTTAATATTTCTCTAATATTTTCTTGTGTAGTTGCTTTAAGGCATTCAAAATGAAGAGTTTTTCTTCTAAAAGAGCTCTGAAGGTTTTCTCTTGAAAAAGTAAACTAAAATACACGTTTCTAATTAGCTAATACCTTTATAGCCCACATTCTTCTGCTCTTCTGTTCATTTAAAGAAATAAGAATAACAAGAGGCAAGTAGATGTTCTCTTTTAATGTTTCGCCCACTGATCAGAAGTGACTCTGAGTTTCAGGCTTACTCAGGCACTGGCCTCCCAGTGAAGGATGCTAGCAGAAAAGGTGCTTTGGAAAAATATGTACTTTTGTGAGCACTGGGATAATGAGCAACAAATGTCTCCCACTAGGCAATACCAGATGGCAGGTAATGACTTAAGCAGTACCTGACATGGCGGAAATCATTGGTACAAAGCAGTTTTTAAAATACTGCCAGTACATTAAAAATCAGTATCTGTACTAAGCACAGAGTGCTGTTAGATCTGTAATGTTTCTTTGAACTTTGTGGCAGGCTTTGAACAGCCCCAGATCTCCACATCTTTTCCTCCCCACCTCTGGAGGAGTTCCGCTTCCATTAACTCCTCCATCCCAGCCTTCATGCCCATAATCATCCTTCTCAGCAAACTCAGGGGCAAATTACACAGTTATTTCAGGGACCAAACCAACTTTATCTGTACTGTGCTTACTAATTACTGCCACGTGTTTCATGAGAAGCTTCTTCTTTCCTTGAACCTTGTATCTGTCAAAAATATTTTTGCTATTGTTCCAGTTCTCTTTCCAAAGTTGAACTTACCTCAGCTTCTAACAATCCACCTTTTCCTTGACAACACCAGATTTTTTTGCTGATAAAAAGTGTTGTCACTTCCATCTCTAATTTCCTTCTGAAGCTGGTTCTTCAATCAGTTAGGTGAGGAACATTTCTATATAAGCCTTTTGCCCCTGTACTGACTATTGAATCAGCATTGTTCCTGGTCTACTTAACAGAAAAAAATTCCAGCCTGCCCACGCATTGAAATCCTTGAACTCTTCAGTTCCACTGATGTCTTTAACCAATCCACAGTTTTGCAAAACTGGGGGTTTATTGGGAATTTCTACATATGCACAAAACGAGAAACACTTCTCATATGGACAGACACATTACATAAGTTGTTGCTTGTTTACTATGTTTCTTATCCTTAACCTCTTTATTTTCTGGAAATTCTTATTGACTTGCTTACCTGTCTTATGCCTGATGCTTTTCTTTCATCCCTTTGTTTACATTTCTGTTTCTGATAGCTGCCTGATGTAGGGATATTGTTTTGAAAGTGTCAGGTCAGACAGTGAGTAGCTTTTTACCAACTCTTTGCAACTTAGATCTTACTCCTAGTTGGTTTTGATTCAAAAACCTGTTTTAAAATGCCTAAAGATGGCTTTTAATTGGTTTTCCTCAGTAAAATAATTCTAGCTATCTTCTGGTCCTTTACAATTTTCTTCTGTTTCTTTATGAAGTAAAACATCAAGCGTTCATGCATTTTGTTGTTGTTGTTCTCTCTGTAATGATCTTCTGACTCTTTTGTTGCTTCTTTAGAGCCTTTATCCCCCTTTTAGTTACCCTGAGTATGAAATCTTCTGTGTCTGCCCAGTGATTCTGTACCAAACCACTATCCCAAATACTGCCATTTTTAGCTCACACTCACATCTGTGGATTTCCTGTACAGTTCAAATTGCTGTTTAAAACTTTTTCCAGGGCTGCAAATATAAGTTGAGACTGCTACCAGTTCATTTGTTTTCCACTAACTTTTACGCCAGTAAAACTTGATCACTGGAGTATTCATGAGAAGTGGTCTTGAAAAGGATGGTAGATGGGTCCTCTCATTTAATGAGCATATAGTGACTCTCTCTAAATAATTATAAGGGATTACTAATCTTATTTTCTTAAAACATCTCTCTGTTGGGTCAAGAGACTGGGCCTGGAGCTTTTGAGATCTCAAAATTGAGTCCAATTAACAACAAAATAGGCAAGCCTCTAAGTTAATCTTTTTAAATGACAAAATAATTGTAGATATAGTTTGTATTGCTTATGCAACACTAATGTTTGTTTTCTTTTTTTTTTCAGAGTTTGAGAACTTGCTTGCTTTTAAGCACAAAGCAAAGGCATAAAAAATATATTATTTTCTCAACAAATGGTTTATATGCTACAATTATTTCTACAGAATGGCAAGATGATCAAGAGGCCAGAAGAAGCTGAATGCTAAATCCGGTCATTTGGGTTTAGACTTTTTACTCATTCAAGCTGTCTTTCAGACAGTGAAACTTGAGTGAGGGATTTTGGGAGTTTGGTAAAACCCAAAAAGTTCCAGAGTTTCATAATTTCAAGGCAATCCTTATGATTTCCAATGAAATCCAACCTTGTATATAGTAATGATAATTCTCATTTTCTGTCCTAGCCACAAGCTATGACTGTAACTCAACAAGTATGCTCTTCCCTGACTCTTTTTTTTTTTTTTTTTTTTTTTTTAATCTGTGTGCCATAGTGTTAAAGTGCCAGCTGTGGTTTCTGCCTGGCCTTCCTTTTCATTTGGCACTGCCTGTACATGTAGTTGTATTTTAATAAATGAAAAGACTTCTTACTAAGAACCCTTATTAATAGCTTGCATGCTGTGTTGCAGAGAGCAGGTACATCTCAGCTGAGGATTCTTCATTCCAGCTGGAGACCTGAGACTTCAAAGCACATTGTCATATACCAGCCATCCAGCAAAACAAGCATAGCAATGAGATCTCCAGTCTTGCTACAGGCACAAATGCTGTTGTAGCGACTCTTTCCAGGGTGGATGAAACTTCCCAAGTACAGCATGGCTGCAGTAAATATGCTGAAAGTCACTGGAAAACCCAGCAGCAGGGAAGTCACTGCAACCAAGTTGCCAGACACGTAGCGCTAGCACTTCCACCACTCACCAGCAAAACCAACATGCTTCTGCAAATCCATAAAGATGATAACTACAGCTGGCTATCTGACAGAGCTCCCCCCAGTGGGAAATGCTGTGGCTAGATCTGCAAAATATTTTCCATATTGCTTCTATTTGCCCACTGTGAGTTTTAGCTTGCTGACCTTTGTGAATGTACTTATTTCAGCCAGGCATTCAGGCCTCTGGATTGTCAGCATGGGGAATGAAGTAGATGCATGGCTGAGGGTATCTGCATACTGCTGACCTTCTAGATGTTTCATGATTTCCTCCAGGGTGTTCAAATAATAGTCAAACAAGATAAACATAAGTAAAAAGCACACTGGATTCATTTTAATTACAGGGTCATCATTTAAAGTAAAAAACAAACAAAAAACAGCACTAGCAGTCTGCAATGTGTTCTCTGTAGGTGAATAGAAATCTGGGAAACCCAGAACTCTGTTCCTGTGCTCATCATACGATTTTTAAAGACACTGAAGGTCACCACAGACTCCAGTGAACTTCTCTGTGAAATAGGCGGGCAAATCATCCACTTAAAATATAATGTTCTTCAGGGTTAGTGTGAAACAGTAATGACTGATATATGATTTATTGGGCTGAATAATGTTGACAATATATTTTAGACATGGAAAAATGACCAAGCTGAATGACCTTATTATTCAAGGATTATCTGTTGAAGAACAAAATAACCAGCACAGAATATAAAAAGCAAAATAGAAAGTCTTAGGCAGAGCTTAAAAGGCATAGATTTAGAATGACTGAACTGATAAGGAAATGAGAGCTGGATCTGCCAGCGTTAAAGGAAAATGAAGGGAAAAAAATGCCTAATGATCAGAATCCAAGTTTAGGAGTAATTCTGTTTGTTGTTATTAAAAATATGTATGCTGCAATGGAAAATAGAAGCCTCAAGATGCCAGTGATGACTACATGATTAGTCTGTGAGTTCCAGTCTTTGACCAAGACCCTGCTCTGCTGGATGGGGAAACAAATGGATGGTTCCCATCTCAATGAATGTATAACCTAAAAGAAAAAAAAAAATAGGAGGGGGTAGAGGGAGGGGTGGGGAGAGGAGATTAATATGCACATATGCATAGTCAGTACAAAAGAGCAGAAGAATATTTTTAAAAGAATTATCAACAGTGCCAGCATACCAGCAGTCTACTTGCTGGGGTAGCAAAATTTGATTTTGCCTACTCTGCTGAGAAGCCTTGAGCTGGGAATGTGCAAGTACATGTCTGAAAATCTAAGAAGTGGGTAAGTGGGTGGTGAAGGCTGGCCAACAGAGAGAAGAAATCTGGCTGCTAGGGAGGATGGCAGCAAGCCATGAGGTAGCCTCAGAGGAGGAAGGGTTTGTTCATTTGATGTGGCAGGGAAGGAGGAACCAGTGGAAGAGTAGAGAGGGGGAGAGGACCATAGGAATAGGCAAATAAGCACTGCAGAAACCTCCCATAAAGATAAGAGTAGGGCAGCACTGCATTAGCAAAAGAAAGAAATGAATGTTTCAGTATAAAGGTTCATGGAACATCAGCAAAGATCCCAAACAATATATCTGGATTGCCAGGAAATTTTCTTATAAAGCTGTTACAAGGAAGAGTTTAGCCACAGCCTGGCTTTGTAGAACTAAAGGAGACGGTGGATAATGCTTAGATTACAAATAGGAATAACAAGCAGGAAGGAGGGTGGTGTATGAGGTGCTGTACAGACATCAGGTAAACTCTGACCTGAAAAGTGCAATCTCAAACACAAAGCAGGTGTTTAAGGCAAGCAGTGGCCAGTTAAAGTGGAGGGGTGAAATGTGCTTGTAATGCTTAGTGGAGCTGTAGCAACAACCACAGCTCACAATTTACATAAGATGTTATTGCACAGCAGGTTCCTTTTATGCATTACAGCACAGATGTATGTTAAAGTGGCACTTGAAGTAAGATGAGTTGAGACACTGGCATGTCCAGACATGTGGAAAGCAGCTAACACTGCTTCTGTGCAAGTGCCTAGATCTTGAGCCAGGAAACGACAGAAGGGAACTGAAACTTCTGGTTATACATCTGGTTTGGGGCTGTACAGCATTTCTTGACTACCCTGCTACTAAATAATCAGCTAATTATTTACTTGCTTGCATTATCACAACCAGACTATGTCAATATTTTCCTTTTAAACTGTTATCAGTATCATAGAATTATGGTTTGGGTTAGAAGGGACCTTAAAGACCATCCAGTTTCAACGTTACTACCATGGGCAGGGACACCTCCCACCAGACCAGGTTGCTCAAAGCCCCATCCAGCCTGGCCTTGAACACCTCCAGGAATGGGGAATCCACAGTTTCTCTGGGCAACCTGTACCAGGGCCTCACCACCCTCTGAGTGAAGAATTTCATCCTTATATCAAATCTCCCCTCTTTTAGTTTAATGTCATTGCCCCTTTTCCTAACGCTACATTCTCTGCCAAAGAGCCCCTCCCCAGTTTTTCTGTGGGACCCCTTTAGGCACCGGAAGGCCACTATAAGGTCTCCCCAGAGCCCTCTCTTCTCCAGGCTGAAGAACCCAAACTCCCTCAGCTTGTCTTCATAGGAGAGGTGTTCCAGCCCCTTGATCATCTTTGTGGCCCTCCTCTGGACTCATTCCAATATGTCTATGTTTTTCTTGTGCTGGGGGCCTCAGAGCTGAATGCAGTGCTCCAGCTGGGGTCTCATGACACAGAGCAGAAGGGGAGAATCACCTTCCTTGACCTGCTGGCCACACTTCTTTTGTTGCAGCCTGGGCTATGGTTGGCTTTCTGGGCTGCAAGCACACATTGCTGGCTTATGCTGAGCTTCTCATTATCCAGCATCCTCAAGTTCTTCTTCTCAGGGCTGTTCTCAATCCATTCTCCACCCAGACCGTCTGTGTGCTTGGGATTGCCCTGGCCCATATGCAGGACCTTGAACTTGGCCTTGTTGAACCTCACGAGGTTCGCACAGGCCCACTTCTTGAGCCTGTCCAGGTCCCTCCAGTGTGTCAATTGCACCACACAGCTTGGTGTCATCAGCAAACCTGCTGAGGGTGCACTCAATTTCACTGTCCATGTTACAGACAAAGATGTTGAACAGTGCCGGTCCCAATACTGACCCCCAAGGAACACCACTTGTCACTGATTTAAGAGTGTATTGCATATTCCTAAAGGTGAAAATTTATGTATTTATTCTATTTATTTTATTTATATATTTATTTATCTTTAATTTTTTACATAAGATTGGAATGTGAGTTATAAAACCAAGTTAAGAGAATGATAGTAATGTACATGTTGTTATAAGTTTTGGGGCACAGTGTGGGCAAGAAGAGAGATCACTGAAATAATGGAAATTTGGTAAATAAATCCTCTGAAGATCAGGAAACTACTGGAAGGGCATAAAAACTATATGTCACAAGCTGAGATCCAGAAGGACTTTTTTTTTTTTTTTCTCATAAGGAAGCTGAATGACAGAACAACATATTGGAAGACAAATGTTCTCTCCCCCGGCTCTGCAGCAGCCTCAGTTCCTTGAACCATCCTGGAGGAATGTCCTCCCCCATCCCAAGGCTGTACTGGGCAGTGGATTCCACAAGCTTTGTTGGGAACATATTCCATCACATCACTGTCTTTCAACTTACAGTTGTTTTTTTTTTTTGTTTGTTTGTTTGTTTTGTTTTTTTTTTCAGTAGTGCAGCAATGACTTTTTGTTGCAAACTAAATCAATGACTTCTTGTGTACCTCCATGGACATGGAGAATAGCTAGCTCTGTACTCTGAAAGGCTGCTGCCATATTGTTCTCATCCTCTCTTTCTAGACTAAACAGAACCAATCTTCTTGGCCTTTCCTCATGCAGCATGTTTTTCATACCACTTATCATTCTTGTTCTTCTCCTCTGGACTCTCTCCAGTTTGTCTCTATCATTTTTAAAGTGTGGTGCCCAAAACAGGACAAAGTACTCAAGCTGAGACTGCCCAGTGCCAAGCAGATTAAAAGAGAATAGCCATCCACATCTTACGTAATACACACTTGCTAATACATGCCTCAGTGAGATTCATCTTTATGCGGTAATACAATACAGTTCTTACCCTGATTCAGTTTATTGGCCACATTGTCTTCAGATTTCTTTCCTTTCCTTTATCCCATGTAAATATTTCCCATTTTGCATCCGTGCAGTTCTCTCTTCCTAGTGTAGCAAGTCTCACTTGTCTGTTTGTCTGAATTCATAGTACTTCAGATCATCTCTCCATGCTTTAATACAGTCCTCCAAAGTGCTAGCACTTCCTATCTGTGATCTGCTTGTATAACTTGAAGATGTACTGCTTCACCTCCCAACTTTCTTCTAGAAATATTGAGTAGAACTAGACCAAGAATTAACATCTATTCTGTATGTATGTCACAGTGAACTCATCTACAATGTATTTGCCCAGTTTACTTTTGAGAAAAGCATGTAGGACTGCATGAAAAGCCTTCTTAAAATCAAGATCTAGAAACTTTAATGCTCCATTCTTATCCTATAGGCCAATTACTCTGTCAAAAAGAAATTAGATGAACTTATTTTTTACAAATCTGTGCAACAGTTTTTTATCACCTTGGAATGCTTAAAGTGCTCATAAACTGATTATAGACTATAAAATTGTAGAATTTGTTTGGTAGCAGGATTATCTTTCTAGGCATCTACAGTTTAGGCCCCCATTTTTTTACAGATAGGTGCTACAACAGACATTTTCTTGGTATCTCACTCTGCTATTTTCCCTGGTAATCCTTATTTTCCTGAAAATACACATTAATTGTTCAGTGGTTGCTTTTGGCTAGTTCATTTAGTGTTGCAATATGCATGTGCCTGCCTGTTCCTGTTAACGAGTGTTTGTGTTCAATGACTATGGTTTGATACATCTCGCAAGAAGAAAGGTTTCTGCATCACGCACTGAAAACTGGAACTAACAAAGACTGGAGGTAATACAGTGACATGAGAAACAATCTGTATTTTCCAGTCCTTACTAATGATTCCCCTAGAAGAGGACAGATTATATTTACTCAGTCAATAGAAGGAAACTTGCAGCTGCAACATTGGAATGGTAAGGGGATTCCTGTTTCAAGGATTCAGTAGTCACTTTCATTATTTTGGGACCAATGCTAACAAATATCAGGATGAATTTTTAGGGGTGTGTATGATAACCACTAGTTAAGTATATCTGACAACAACGGTGTCTTAATATGTTTTCCTTTCCTTCCCTCATATTTTGTTTGATCACTGCTTAGCGTAATATTACATCTAACGCTGTGATTACAGTTTATCTTGCTGGTTAGTTTTAGGATTAGCAATACTTTGTTTCTTTATGGTTTATCCCACCTCTGTCATTATAATATCATATTGCCATCTGTCTCAAACAGATTGAGAAGAGCAAAGTATTTAATAAATGCTATGCATTATTGCTCCCTCTTGGAGCAGCAAAATGTATTGCTCTGGGTTGAGTGTTCCTGCTCACTTGTCTTAAAGGCTATTTAATTAAAACATGAACAAAAGAAGAATGTACTTGCTCTGGCCAAACATAAAATGCCATCCTAAAAATAGCGCTAAAACCTTCACCTTGATGTGACAGTGCTCAGATCCAACTCACAAGTTAGTGAAAAATATTCCTACAGCATAGAGGAAACCTAACTCAGTGGCACATAAAATATATATCTGTTCACTACTCAGAAAGCCAGGGGTTTCTATAAAGTTGTCAGTAGCCATGGTATGCAGAAAGAATAGGTTTGTACAGGACAAAGGAGAAACTAAAGACTTGAGCAAGCAATAAAAATCATTAACTCTCTAGGGCAGATTCTCATCTATCTGACTATATCATAAGTAACACCACAGAGATAATCAGTATTATATCAGAGTGAAGGATATGATGTTGGAATAGGAATCAAGCATGAGGTAGTCAGTAAAAATGGCATGCTGTAAAACAGAGAAGTGTTACAAAAAGTGATGTATAAGAGGGTTCTTCTTTTGTTGGCATTTCCATGTCAGACATACAGTGAGTGGGGCAAGGGGAGTATTGTTTTGAAGTACAAAGTCTATAAAACTAACTTTACTGTAACCCCAAAGCGTGGCTTAGTATCCGAGGATGTGTATAGAGCTAGTATCAAAATAAACTACTGGTGTTAACCTTCTGTATCTATTCAAAATGAAAATTTCGGGGAAATTTGCCAGCTATAAAAAAATAAACATTGCTGGTTAATGTCCCTGGACCAGAAAAAGCTCAGCATGAATAGATTTTATTTACATAAGTGCAGAAGCAGGTTCCATTTGCTATTAGATCTTCTAAGGTAAACTTTCTTATATAAACTATGGAATCTCCCACTAAAATAGTACCATGAAAGAAAGCCAAAATTTGAGGTTAAAACACAAAGGCTGTATTTATTCTCTGAAACACACACAAAAATTCATACTTTTGCTGCTTTGTTCATCCAAGGATTACAAGGCCACAACCAGTTATAATAATGTCAATGCCTACATTAGCATATATTGTCATAGAGTAGGAATGGACCCATAGGCCATAACTGGGGAGGATGAAGAAGTCCACTTCAGAGGCTTACCGTGATCTGAAATAAAGCACCAGTACAAAAACACCCAGGGAATTAGGCCCTGACCAGCAGTAGTGTGTGAAGCAAACTGTATTAACACAATTTCATGGATGGTAGATGGAGACCCATCAGATTTACATAAAAAAGAAGTGGCAGAACTGTGATGAGACTGAGTAACTACTGTCCAGAGACAGTGGGCATTGCAGGGTACTACGTCTGCTGCAAATGGACAAAGCACAGTGGTGGAACTACTGCAGGTAACCAGTATCAGGAAAAACAAAGCAGAAACAGAAGTTAAGGGGTCTGGCTTGATCAAGTGATCTTTTTCAGTCAATAAGGATGATTACAGTTAGACTATCTGTGACAAACAGCAACTTAGAAATGGATTATGAGACACAAAATTAAGTGAGAAATATGAGGGCAAAAGAGACTGCACTTCTTGTCTCAGTATTGTCAGATTTAGCGCGTGCCCCTTAGTCACTGGATGGAGAAAAGATCACCCCTCAGACAGCCCATCCACCTCCATCATAGCTACTTCCAGGAATAGCTGTATTGACACTAGAACTTCCAGGGGAATTCACAGAACCCAGTTATTTGGACTCCATTGCTATCACTATAGTGACTTCATCACCACAGAAGTGTGTATGTTATTTTAATGAGCAGTAAGATCTAATAATGTCTTATTTTGTATGATGCATTCTGTAGTTATCATGTAAAGTAGAGCTTGCCATTGCTATTTTTATTTTTTTTCCTGTTATTAAATATCTGATAAAACAGGAACCCATATTGGGTATGATATCAGCTAGATATTTAATTATTATGTAGCTGTTCTGGAAAGAGATACGAGAATATTTAGGTATCCCAGATGTGCTAGTGTTGGTTTTGGGTTTAGCCTACATTTTTTGCCAATTAAGAACATTCATAAGTACATTAAATACATATTTCTGGAGGTCTCTAAACGAAAGAATTGCCACAAAAACACTGGGAACAGAGAATGACCCAATTCATTGGTAAGAGCATAAGAGAGAAAACAGCGCAATTAGAAAATGGTCCCAGATATCTTGTTTGTTGCAGAAGAAGGCAGCAGGGAGCATGTCATGAAATAGGGCCCAAACCACAGTCACTCCAAAACAGATATTTAGTAGATACAAAAATATCTGCTGTTTTTATAAATAAAGAGCCATGCCTTTCTGTCCTCTTCATGAATTCAAATGTACTTCACCTAGAGGAACAATGGCTTCAAGGATTCCATAAAAGATACATTTTTTTTCTCTCCCAAGTGATTTTAGAAGGAATAAGCTTTGAATGCTGTACCTCTATTTGCTCTTAAGTACACATTTGAGCTTGCTCATTATATTAGGACATTTGAATATGAGAGGTTTGTTTGTTTGTTTGTTTGTTTGGTTGGTTGGTTTTGTTTGTTTGTTTTATTAATAAAAGGACAGTTGCCCTTTAAAAAAAAAAATCTGCATCTGATCCTTTCCAAAAATTTGGACTGCATTTGTTTCTGATCTCTACAAACAAAAACAACAACAAAACTACTCTCAGGTTCCTCTCTCAACCTCAACCATACCCATCAAAGTTCATTTACAATTGCCCTACTGTCCAAAAGGAGCATGAGAAGTAATTGTTTCAAAAGTCACAGTGTCTTCCTAAATGGTTGACCAGGACATCCTGCCACCACAGTCGCAGGGACTGCAATTCCTCTGGAAATTCTGTTCCTTCCCTTCATCTCTATGTCTGAACTCCAGACTGTGATGCTTTCAAGTAATGAGCAAGTGAACAAAATATAAAGATTTAACAAGATGCTGCATTTCAGGGATTGGAGTAGGAGATCTTGGAGGTCTCTTCCAACCTAGATGATTCTGTGATTCTGTGATTCTGTAATTTATTTTGGTCTGACTATAGATTAGTCTTTCTTTCTATGATATTTCCCAAATTCTGTTTCATACCCCTTAGCACGTCCTTTGGGAGACACTTCATTTTAAAGACTTTGGTACATCATTAATGTGTAATAATAAATACAGACCAAATTGTACTGTTACGGACAGGAAGCAGGAAGCTAAGTTGATGAAGAGGCAGAAACTTGTCATGAAGACTAGGAATGCATCCTATGGCATTTTGGAAGATGGAAAGAAAATTGTTCGAGATTTCCACAATAATCTTAATTAGAAATATTTCACCAGTGAAATTTCCTTTTCCTCTGTTCTCTATCCATATTTACAGATCATTGAAAGAACTTGAGCTTATAGAAACCAGCAGCTTTCTGTAAGTTTCTAAATTATTCGTCTTCTCCAAACTCCATCTATCTGTCCTCCTCTGGTAATTATGCAACCTATTCAGGAGTCATTTTGGCCCCATAGATAGTGTCACACTGCATGTACAGCCTTAACTGTGCTTTTGTAAATAACAATTATGTCTCCTTCCGGGAAAGTTTAAATTCAGATTTTTTTTTTCTCATTAGCTCTACTTTGCAGCTAACAAAATCACAAAGTTGGTCACTCAAAACATTTATTCCCTTTGTTTTAATTTCTTATCTGGGAGAATTAGAACAGAAGATTAATATTTATTTGCTTAAGTACAGAGTCTATTAGTTACTTTGAAGTTTAACATCACTAACATCCCTTAAGCTCTAAGCTGAGAAGCAACAATCGCAGGCTAAGGTTTTAAAAAGGCAGCCTACCCCAAAAAAAAAAAAAAAGGAATAATTTATTTTTTCAGAGTTGCAAAACCTTAAGAACAAAATGTTTATTTCTCCTAATTTCCCTGTTTGTTTTTATTTCTGGAGAATCAGATTTTTATGAGCTCTATATCAATTGGAGTACAAGTGTTTAAGAAATTTCTTCCTTAGCTGTTTTCTGACTAGATTCAAGACAATATTCGGAACTGGCACTACCTACAGACTCCCAAAGTCAAATATCATATTGTCTTCCTACAGTATTTCTGTAAGGTTTAATATCTTTCAAAGCCATTTGTCTATTGTCAGACTTGCATAGCATCGCTGCACATTGCTAGGATACAGTAAATGTTTTTAGAAGTGAAAGGCCTCCCCTTTTTCCTATTGCTATCTAGAATACAAGTCTAGATTTTACCCTCTGATATGTGAGTGCAACTCCCAGTGGATTTAATGGAGTCCTAGATGTGTGGAATGGTAGAATTTGGCCTTAAAGATTTATAGAGCTATAAAAATACAAGTAGATAGCTTAGATGATATTTTCTGGAATTTAGGACTCAACCAGCACCCCTAACAAAAGTTTTGTCTTAAAATGGCATTAGTATCCCTTGGAATATGATTTTTGATTATTGTAATGCTCTTAAGGTCCTTGGATTCATTTGACCTTCAGTCTGATCTGTCAAAGGTAAAATTTACATTTGGCAAGTCAGCCTCGTTCGCTTCCGTCTTCTTCCCTTTCCTATCATCTGGTTTCAAGGGTGGGGCAATATAGGAGAGAAGTCAGGAGCAGAAATACAGTACTGGCTAACTCAATATCTCCTGGAAGCTGCAATAGAAATTCTCCCACTGTCCAGGAGAAGGGAGGAGAGGAGGGAGTGGAGATGTGTGGTGTGGAACGACACCGGAGGCAGTGACCTAGAAGCCTGACGTAGGAGGGGAACAACACCGGCTGTGAGCTGCAATAGTAAATTACTCAGGCTTTGCGCAAGTGGGTGAATCTCATTCTTTTTCTGACTTGTCATGGTGTCCCACAAGATCCTTACCCTCTTCTTTATTTTTGAAAATAATTTTCCTATCTCCTAGGTGCTCACTTGGGAGCCTTCCACTGGCCCTTTGAGAACTGAGTAGCATAATGTATTTATTGCAGACCTCCTTTTTATTTACAGTCTGCTGTTTTTCCACTCTCAAAACAGAATTATCCCAAAATAAACACCAGACAATGAGAATCAAAAGCATGTGTAATAGCCATGCCATTTCGTAACTACTTGTTACATCTTTGTTTGGCACACTGGACTTTGTTTAGCAGAAACATGGTAGTATCACAAGGTCAGAGTCTCCACAACTTAATCCATCCCTAACAAAGACTGGAATTCAGACGACACAGACTTCTGTACAACAGAGTTTCAACTGAATTTTAAAATAAATCCCCTCAAAATGGTGAACAAAATGTAGTTAATTATAAAGAGGAAAAACTGTTGAAAAGAACCTCCTCCCCAAGGTCTCCTTTATTATTTCAATTTTTTTTTTTTTTTTTTTTTTTAATATAAAATGAACACCTTCATATATCCAAGATGCAGTTGCTTTCTTTTCTTGGCTAGGTGCCACATCACCTCAACTGTGATCATGCCAGATCTCAAAAACTAAGAAGGGCTAAGCCTGCTTAGCAAAATTACTCAATGGGGAGTTCTCCAAGACAAGCACAGGTGCTTACAGGGCTTGCAAGAAATATTTTAATAAGAGCGGAAGTAGCAACCTTCTCAGACTCACAGACCTATGATGGATGTTAGGAAGAATTGTGCTACTGGGGAAAATGACTGCAACTAGAGTCAAAAACCAGCAGTGGGGAAAGATATTACTCTATAACTCAGGTACAAGCATAGATATATGTGTAGACCAGCTGGAAGAATGAGAGCTTGGGAGAAAAATCACACTTTTGTTCATACATTGCTCATCTTGCTGTTTTGTGAAGAAGACTTATCTCTAACCTCTCCCCTATAGCTCAATGCCACCCAAAGGTCCCTTGACATTTATTCGAGTTTAATAATATGTGCTGAACTGAAGCATATGAGACATCATCTGCTTTATAAACTTCACTATGACCCAGGGCCATTCAGAACCTTTTTGCATCCTCTAGACTAATTCCACTGCTTTCATGCACTCACAGTCCTCTCCAGCTGCACAAAATCCAACTGACTTGTGGCCAAAAGTATAAAAAGACACTATAAGTAGCACAAACATTCTCTTAAAGAGCCCTACAGAGGCTCTTCCTAGTTCTATGTCTCCTTCTTTGTCTACGTGTACTGGTGTTGCAAAACTGTTGTATTGGTTGTTGTTTTGGTGTTGTATTGATGTTGCAAAACTGCTGTTCTAATGAGAATTACATCTCATTACAGTGGAAACTCATACCCTAAATCTAGCCTAGTAAGTGAAACCATTTGGGGGCCATCCTCTGTTCTCAAGAATAAATGTTGAGCTCATGATTTGCATGCTTTCTGTTTGGGTTTCTCTGGCTCCGTGTCACTGCAGGTCATGTTGGCCTCAACCATACAATTTACTGGCAGCAGCCTATCAGATCATTGGCCATGCTGCTTACCAAATTTTATCCTGGACATTGTGAGACAAGGGCCAAAGCCATTCCAGAAAGTAGGTTAGAAACTAAAAAATGCCAGTAGTTATGGGAGAGTAATCAAGCCTGTGTCCTTCATATTATAATGAGGATGCAAGCTATAGTCTGCAAAATGGGCAGGTAGCAAGGTGACCTGCTGTGTGTCCTTTCCAATTAGAATATTTCTGATAGGGAAATAAGAGGTCTTATTAGTGTTTTAATCACAATCCAATTGTCTTTTTAATTAGCTTAGTGCATACCAGCCACTAATGCTAAATTTGTAAAAATTGCCATATGCAATAGCAGCAGACTGTAACTTGATCAACAGTTTCTCTTATGTCCAAGTGATGCCAATGACTTGATACCTAGTAACCAGAAAAAGTAAAGTTTAATCTAATATATTCATCTCTTGTTTACAGCCACCACATCATGAAGTGGTTGCAATTATATTTTAAAGTTTGTTTTTTTTTTTTTTTTTTTTTTTTGTTGCTTCCTTCTTCTTTTGACTTGAGTAGTGTGAAATAGCTGACTTGCGCCTGTATAACACATATCTCAAAAATACTTCCTTTGGTCTGTTCCCAGCTAGAGTGATGCTGACATCTCTCCCCCTTGGAGGCTGAGAGTCAATGGATTGCCTCGAAGCCACCAATCAGAAGATGTATTTCCCGGCTGGGCAAGCAACCAACAGTGTGACTGTGTGTACGCTTCTGACTGAGCCTAGAAGACATGCATGCCGTCCTGCTGGCTGCAGCCGAGAGCTCTAGACTGCTTTTCAAGATCTCAAGCAAGTTAAACAGGATGTACCTACTTCCCAGTGCAACTTGTTTGGTATTGTAATTAATATTGCTGGGGAGGAGGAAGAGAAAGCCAGGTATTTTTAATGGGAAGGGAGCTTGTAGGTGAGGTTATGACAGGAAAAGGAGAGAGGCATGGTTTAATGTTATCAAAATGGAGTCTTTACTGGTTTATCCACTCATTTGTGTTGGTGGCATTTAATCCGCAAGGAATGAAACTGAGCTAGAAGTGAGTTACATCAAATAAATGAAGTCAGCTTCTGTTTTACCTATGCAAGTCTTTTTCAGCTGTAGTAATTTTAAGTGTTACTTGAAACCATTACAGGTAGTGACTCCAGGCAATTGGATACCTGACAGATATTTTTTATGACATTGACCAGGTCACTTCACACTAGGTATTAAGTGAATGTGCTGCACTCAGTGGCACAGATAACTTCATTTTCATTCAGACTTTGTGATAGCTGACTGCTCGTCAAGCCAGACTCACTAGATTTGCATGGAATTTTTGTTACAAAATTAATAGTTGTATTCCTCTGCACTTCAGGATACTTCTCTGATAATTATACAAAAATCTTTAACACAGGTCCCAGAGTAGCAGCCCGTAATAACACTCTCTACAAACAGCACTGAATAGGGAGATGGGAAGTGCAGATTAAGAGAATACGGGTATTTGCATTTCAATAATACTTGCTATTGAACCACTTTAAAGCATTGATATCCTGGTCCTACTTCCACTGAAAAGAATGGCAAAACTCTCACTGAGGTCAGTGGGAGGCTTGACCTGACCCTAATTCATGAAAGGCCAGATTCTGGTACCCCAACTCCTACTGAGAAAGCTGTTCAGGCTTGCAATTCCACTTAACTTCTTATTTTTTAAGTAAAGTACTACTTACTCTCAGTGTCTGTCATGAAACTCATAACACTTCTTTGAGTTTCATCAGTAAATGTGATGGTTTTATCCACAGGAAAGAAAATGTATTAGTCGTGCATACCATCTATCTGCTCTTTAAGTAATTATGAAACATTTCCGATAATATATTTGTAATTTTTATGGCTTTGTGACCTGATGGTTTTATGACTTTTCTTTGACTCTTCATTATTTATTTTGTGAGATTAGTCAGCTTAATCACATGTAAAGTTTATATTTGCTGACTGGATACTAACATTTTAAACACATTTCCCAACAGATTATAAAGAACAAGTTCTTGGTATTACTTTTCATAACAGTGGCTAAAATTTGCATAATGGCATTTCTGAATAGCTGAGAATCATCAAAATTCTCTGAACAAGTCCAATAAGACCTTGCAAAAAGAATTCAAGGGGTTTCGCATAAAAATAACCTTGCATTTGCTGTATTACTTTTGATCTTTAGGTGACATGGAGGAGAGTACTTAGAAAGCATAGAGACAAATTCATACTTGTCTACCAGTGGAGGCACTAAGAATTGAATGCAAAACATCATATTGCAAACTTGTCTCTTGGAAAAATCTCCATATTTTCATTTATATATTTACCTAAATTCTACTTGTTATGGAACTGTCACACAGTGTTAAATATATTTTTTCACTGCTGGGATAATTTGCTGTAAATAAGTAATTGCTCTCCTTTCTCTAAACCATGTTTTGTGACCTCTTTGTTCTTTCTCACATAAAGAACACACATCTCTTTCCAGCACCATCTTGTCTATAGAAAAGATTAGGGAGCAGTGGCAAGAGCAAAGTTTCTAGAAAATTCAAAAATCCTTGATTAGGATGTTGCAACAGTCAGTCACAGAGAGAATGGAAGTGATGACTGAGATTGGATGCAATCACTCATCATGTGTGATGCTGCTAGAAGATTCACTGCCACAGCTCCTTTGGATAGCTATATATGCCTGACCTGGATCTTCATGAAGATTTTTAACAAAATAGCTGATTTTTGTTTTCTTATTTTCAGTATGAAGACAGAATGACAATGTCCAAAATACTGAGAAAAAAAGTTTGTTCTTATTATCATAATAAACAACAAATGTCACAGAAAGAGAATAAGATAACCCAGATTTACAATGTAATATATATATATATTCAAATAACTCAAAGAATCATGAGATAAAACAACTTTCAAGTATCATCTAATCATCTATCACTAGTATTAACAAAAGATGGTCATTAATCTTATCATTACAGGTGTAGGTCTATAATATCATGGCAAACTGAAGAGACTAGAATAAACTAGAACTTTTTCCCTAACAGCTGTGAATACTTGGACAGTTAAGTAACTTTCTGGTTACAACTCAGCAGGCATTACTTTACTTTCAGCAAATATTGATAATAAATACAGAATCAGCAGGGCCTGGAGAACAATCTGCTCCAACACTCCTTTCACAATCAATTTATTTTAATAAAACCAGTAAGATTTTTTCAATCTTGAAAGCAAATACAAAATCTGTTCAAGCTTAACAAATGTCAGATTTTATTCTTACTGTCAGCATTATAGTCATCACAATTGCACAGGACAGAATGTCAAATACCTCAAAATCAATGGAATTTAAAGTCCAAAGTCGCATCGATTCTGCATTAAGATTCTTGTTTTTTGTTTTTGTTTTCTGTTATATGTATATATATATATATTTGGCCTGCTATAGTTTTAGAACTGTAGTAGTTATAGCAGTACAAATACTTATCCTTGTCTTCACTGGGATAAAGGGCTACTGTGATTAAATTGAATTATGAAGTTGTGATCACGTAGGGCCTACAGTCTGATAAAGCCTGTTCAAAACTCTCAATAACTTTTGGTCCACTGTTGATAATCTTGACTGATCATGGAGATTTGGAGAAGTGCCCAAAGACTAAAGCAAATGCCACTCCTATTTCTAAGAAGGGCAAGAATCTAGGGAACTGCAGGTCAGTCAGCCTCACCTTGATCCTTGGGAAGGTGGTAGAGCACTAATTCTGGAAACCATTTCCAGACACATGAAGAACAAGACAGGGATCAGGGAAAGTCATGCTTGACCAACCCAATAACCTTCTACAATGAAATGAATGACCTAGTAGACAAGTGGATAGCAATGAATATTGTCTACCTAGACTTCAGTAACACTTTCAACACCCTCTCCCATCAGATCCTTGTAGAGAAGTTGATGAAATATGGGCTGGAGGAGCAGGCAGTGAGGTGGATTGAAGCTTGGCTGAATGGTTGCATCCAGAGCACAGTAACTAGTGGCACAAAATCTAGTTGGAGGCCAGAAACTAGGGGTACCTCAGGGGTCAAAATTGTTCAAAATTTAAACAATCATGTTTAAAATCTTCATTAGTGATCTGGATGATGGTGCTGAGTGTATTCTCAGAAAGTTTGTTGTTGACAAAACTGGGAAGTGTGGCTGATACACCAGAAGGTCATACAGCTATTAAGGAGTACCTCAACAGGCTGGAGAAATGGTCTGACAGGAACACCATAAAGTAAAATAAGGACGATTGTAATGTCCAGCACCTGGGGAGGAAGAACCCCAGGCACCAGTACATGCTGGGGACCACCCAGGTGGAAAGAAAAGGACCTGGGGATACTGTTTGACACCAAGTTGAACATGAGTCAGCAATGTGCCCTTGTTGCTAAGAAAGCAAACAGTATCCAGGACTGCACTAGGCAAAGTGTTGTTTCCAGGTCAAGGGAGGTGATTCTTCCCCTCTATTCAGTGCTGGTGAGGCGGTATCTGGAGCACTGTGTCTAGTTCTTGTCTCCCCAGTACAAAAGAGACATGAAGCTACTGGAGAGAATCCAACAAAGGGCCACAGAAATGATAAATGGACTGGAGCATCTCTCCTATGTGGAAAAGCTGAGAGAACTGGGACTCTTCAGCCTAGAGAAGTCTGAGGGGATCTTATCAATGTACATAAACACCTGAAGAGAGGGTGCAAAGAAGATGGAGCCAGGCTCTTTTCAGTGGTGCCCAGTGACAGGTCAAGAAGCAATGGGCACAAACTGGAACACAGGAGGTTCTGTCAGGAAACACTTTTTCAGTGTGCAGGTGACAGAGCACTGGCACAGGTTGCCGAGTGGTTGTGGAGTATCCCACCTTGGAGACCTTCACTAGCTCTAGGTGGCCTTGTTTAAGAGAGGCTAGCCCAAGAGGATGTCTTTCATCCCATGTCATAACTGCAGGCCGTAGCAGTACTCCACCTTGCTCCTTGAGAGAAGTAGCTGGCAGGCTAGGTTCAGTTCAGGTTCTGGAATCTGCAAAACATGCGCAAAGCAGTCCAAACATAATGATCCTTGTAACATGCTATATGGCTTCTTTGTGAGCTTTTTTTAAGCTTTTCTTTTTTTTTTTTTTTTTAATTTCCTAGATGATGAATAACTGGAAAATAGTTTGGGACATGGTGGCAGGGTTCCTGCTGAGAGGGATCATAGCATGGCTGTTGAGATATGACTGTAGGGTCAGTGGTTTGCTAGGACTGCTGCACCATGAATCAGTATGCTAGTTACTATTAAGATGCAAAACCAGTGATACACGTTAGTGTTAGTGTGGTAACAATCACAAGATAAAATCCTCATCCATGCCTTCATGAAATGCAAATCCAGTTTTTGGGTTCCTGGTACTTGCCGTGTGATCCAAAACACTGATCTGATCTGAATTCACAGTGCCAGACCAACCATGTTCAAAAATATTGACCAATCGAGTTCATGCTGGCAGGTATTGTGCTGGCTTAATTATCATGTGCTGCCCTCCATGTGGTTCTCCACAGGCTTCTTTACCTGCTTTAATTTCTGTCCTTTATGTCGAAGGGTCATTGCCCTCAGATCCCTACAACACCTAACAGCTGCTGAGATGTGATTGCCCTCTTTTTATGCAGTTCCTTCATATGTTAAGTGTGAACTGCCTGTTTCTAACACATGGTAGAATTACTTCAAACTTCAAAGAGGAAAAAAAAAACAACAAACTTTTACAATGGACAGTGGGTGCACACGCATTCTACCTTATATCTATGGAATTTAGCTTTTATGCGTGCACACACACACAAATCTATAATTTGTACCAAAACCTTTTAGATAAACAGACTTGATTCCAGAGAAAGGGGCTGATATTGATGAAAGGTCCTGTGTTACCTGTTTTGCACTAAGTAAATATTTGGCACATAAGCAGTAGTCTTGGGGTCTTTCCTCAGGATTAGAACTATCATAAAATGGAAATCCTGGACAAGGAGAACAAAAATATTCTTGAACAACATATATAGGTTGGAATAAGTGATGAATAAAACTATACACAGACTAACCCTGAATGTGAACATCATGACATCAGCAGAGTCCAGTTCTGATGTGGAGAACTCAGATACTATAGCAGAAGAAACCTTGCACTGAAGTACCAAGATAAGCTTTCAGGACTATTTTCTGTAGTATATTTTAAATGGGTTTTGGAACCTATTCTTGGAAATCAGTTATTTTTGTGAAGGAGGAATCTGCAACTCTTGTTAGAATCATAGAACAGCTTGGGTTGGAAGGGACCTTAAAGATCATCTAGTTTGACCTGCCCTGTGGCAGGATAATGGAAATACGGTACCATGAACTGGTATACCATTATCCAGCAATAACTACCACAAAACTCAGTTTTCAGGTACTTAGAATTTGATTTATATGTGCTTTGCTACAGACTTCAATTATACATTATCTCTATTCTTTCCCTTAAAGATGGCACTGGTCTCCTCTGGAGCTGCATCAATACTGTACAGTAAGGAAAACCTCAGCTGCACAATTCCTACCAATATCAGTCACCACAGAGGCTGAAAATGGGTAATAAATGACACAATGGATTGCAGAATTAATTTCTTCTTCAAGGCAGACATTGACCTGGGGAACTGGGCTCTTCCCATAAGTTTCTAGAATGGATTTTTTTCAAAAGTTGACCAAATCATTCACTCTGAGAGAGAGCTGTCTTCCTCTTTTGCTGAAGAATATCATGTGGTTTAGAAAAGTGCTGAGCTCTTTCAGCTGTAACCAAAGTATAGGGGAGCTGTGCTAGCATATGTTATGCTACACAATGCAAAACACTTAAAAATCAGGTCTTAGATACTTCAAATCAGGCACATCAAATTAGAGATTATTCTGTCCAGGCTCTGGTTCCTCATCTCTAAATGGAAATAAATCCAATTTATTTCACAGCAGTTTGACAAATATAAATATTAGTGTCTAAAGCTACCATAAGCACTGCAGCAAAGCCTGTGAGGAAATTAATATTCCTAATTTCAGAAGGCAATGCAGTAAATAAGGTACCCAGCCACATGTTGAACAAGGAGAATACAGCTGAACATTGCTTAGTATATTACATGAGCATAGCCCATCAAACTCACTAAATCAGGCATGGATCCTCTTAAAAAGATGATATGTAATAATGTAATCAAGAATAAAATAATAATGTATATATACAATAAATGCATTAACTCAGCCCTATTTCCTGGCATGAGTGTTTCATTTGGCAGCCTTAGTAATCTACCTCCTTTAACATAGGTTTCATTTTTAAACACTGATGCTACTGAGTGAAAAAGGAGAAGGCTGAATCTGGCTCAGGGAGCACCCATTCATCTATCACTCAGTGAGTAATGAAAACCTCCTGATACTCCTTCCCACCTGTTTGGGGGGAGAATGGTATTCACTTTATCAGGACAGGTTTCACATAGCGTATATTGGGTGGCTTTAATTCCTATGTGGTGGGGGTGAAAAAGGTAAGGGATAATCATTTGTAGTTATTTATCACACACAACCAATAGAAGCTGAAGAAGGTTTCAAACTCCTTGCCCCATGTCTCAGCTTCCCCTCCTTGCACCACTCTGACTCCCCACAGATGGGAATCTCCCAGTTACACTGTGTCTTACTCTTGCCATGCTCAATCAGAGGTAGCCTTTGGTCTTCTTAATTTAGTACTGAAGAACTTGATATAAATTGTGAACGTGACTTACTAGACTCCTTCCTGTGCGATAAGAAGGCTCAGGGGAGACCTTATTGCACTTTACAATTACTTTAAAGGAGGCTAGAGAGAGGCTCTTCTCCCAAGCACCAAGTGACAAGACAAGGGGAAATGGCCTCAAGTTTCAACAGGGGAGGTTTAGGTTGGATATTAGGAGAAATTTCTTCACTGAAAGGGTTGTGCAGCATTGGAAAAGGCTGCCCAGGGAAGTGGTTGAGTCACCATCCCTGGAGGTCTTCAAGAAATGTGCAGATGTAGAACTTCGTAGTATGGTTTAAAGGTCGGACTAGATGAACTTAGAGGTCTTTCCCAACCTGAATGAATCTATGATTCCATGATTTTTCATTTTGAAATAAAACATTTTACCATCAATTCAATGCTACTTTATTTGTATCCAGTTGAAAGTTGCCTCATATCTTGTAAATCCAAGGCAAGCCAAGAGAAAGCAGATGGAGCAGGCTTAGAACGATGAACACAGGATAGAGAACTGGACTTTGGTTTAGAAGAATAGGGTTGACAGGCTGATAGGTATTGGAAAAATGTTCACCAGCCTTAAAAAAAAAAAAAAAAGTCCATCTGAACATACATTTAATTTTTGTTCTGGATCTAATACTATTTTGCTGTTCTCTAACTGCTGCCCCAGCTGAACACCACCTTTGTAATCTCCACATGGGATTCCGTTTCAGTGTGAGAGTTTCTAGATCACAAAATTTATAAATAAACAGATTATTTTTAAAGAATCTGAATGGCCATGTGCTCCATTCCAAGGACCATTTCAACAAATACCTTTTGTACTTAACTTTAAACTCATTAATACTCTTATCATCCCAACTCCAACCTGAGATTAAAACACTTACTATAAATGAAAAGTTCTTTCTGTGACAGACATGAAACTAAAATGAAAAATAGAAATATAGAGATGACATACTAAGATAAAATGTCCATTCCATTTTCAGGGAAGGATTACCCCTCATTTTTTTAACAATGATTTTAATGGTTTTCTTACCTGCTTTAAAGTATGCCCAATGTTGATTAAAAAGAAAGATTATGTTTCTGGAAAAAAAAAAAAAAAAAAAAAAGACTAACATCCTTACTGAAGAATTAGACCTTGGTAGTGTAGACTTTTCCACATTTTTTCTGTGAAAATTAAAGTTCTACAAAAGAAGGAAAACTGTATCTGCTCCAGCACATTGCTGAATGTAGGAATTTTGTCTGCATAAGGAGTAGAATGGTTGACAAGGAAGAATTAAATCAGCTAAGATAATCATTCTGCTTGCTTCCTACCTCAACCATGACCATATCAGATAGTTTCTATAGGACAGTTCAACATTCTCTAGAGAGTGCAAAGCTCCACAAACATCATCCTTAACATTCATAAGAACCACACACTGTCACATGTGCTCCTGTTCCAGTGGTGCCTGCCATTACAGTGCTTCTAAGTTCCTTCCCATCTCTAAATCATTCAGTGTCAGCTACGTGTAGATTGTCTCAGAACCTCTCAGTAGGTTTCCTTTCTGGATTCTGCAAGTCTCCATTGCTCTGGCCATGGTTGCTGGCCTTGTCATTCCAGTGACAGGGAGTAGTTAAGGGATGGTTTAATAAAGTCAGTAGGTAAGTTATCATTTTCTGTCTCTTTCCTTCTTTACCTCATAGACCCTGTAGTCTCCTCCATCCCTCTGGCCCTAGAATGGTGTAGAGGGTGAAAGAGTCTCTGGTCTCCTCCCAGAGACTTATACCCCTCCCCTTGGGACAGATAATGGTATTTCTACTGAATTGCTGCTGATACCTTACTATCCCCTTCCCTCTATCTATTGTCATCAAGCATCCTGGCCCTCCTATTCAGGTCTGCTGGGGTGTGACTTGCTTTATCACAGAGAAGACTGTATAAGATCTTACTTATTAACACCAATAAAAACATTATTTGCTTATTTCAAAAACTTCTGAATTGTATTTGAAGCTTTTCATATACTTCAGTTGGTGTGTTTGGTGAGGATTGAAAACAGTGACCAATGAAAGTACAATATTGAAAAAAAAAAAAAGCAAAATCCAAACTGAAAATTTTCACAGACTTTTTTCACATCAACTTTGGATGTTGGTATTCATTCTCTTGAATATTGCATGTCCTCTGGAAAATATATTTTATTCCCATACCACTATAGGTGAAATATAGAGATAAAGAAGAAAGAAAAATATTTTAAATGGCTTCTTTTCTCGACATTAAATATAGACAGCAAACTTGAAGTACAGAAGAATAATTAGTCAATAAGATCATGAAAACTGCACCAAAAATCCTCAATACCTGCCTGTCCCCAGAGGAGCATGGTGCTATCAAGTTTTCTGTCCTGTATAAGACAGAGGTTTTATTGTTTCTGATCTTCTGCTGTCTGCAGGGAACAATGTGGTTAAGATATTACCCTTAACGGGCAGCTTTCCTAGTCACACTCCTCACCCTGGAAAAGTGCTCTGTGATACAAGGAGAGACAGTGAAGGGGTAAACCATTGTGTATTTCTGTTATTGTTCTTTCTTTTATTTTTATTTTTTATTTTTTATTTTTTATTTTTGATAATATATTTTAATTAGTTAGTTGGCTGATTGGGCTGAGTATCTGCCAAAGGAGATGCATGTCATCTATTATACAACACAGGGACTACCATCCTTCGCTATTAAACACATTGAAAAACATCATGTGCAATATAAATATCAACAGGCTAAATTAATAGGTTAAACTTATCTATTTTTTAACAGCTTCAGTACATAACATGTCATTGCACTAGAGCTTGGGAAGCCAAAATTCAATTCTATTGATTCCCCTGGGAATGGGGGGGTGGGAAAAAGACAATATTTTTTCCCAATCTAGGTTACCAGAAGGCTGCAGTACATGCTGTACTCTAGAGCTTGAGCACACACTAAATACCTTTCTTCCTATTCCATCACCTGGTTCCCTAACAACAGAAGAAGAAACAGGATTTTGAAAATAGAAAAGAAAGAAAACCAAACACACATCCAGTGCACACACACATATATAAAAAATATCGTGCACATGTATACTTACAGCCAATATAAATTAATGTATTTGCATACTCATAAACATTTATGATACAAAGAAAGGTCAGATGAAGTTTCAAACAGTCAAACACATAATTCATTAACTTTATAAAATAGCCAAATATATAATTAATCAATTTACCTCACTAATATTAAAATGATGTATTTTCCATACAGTCTTCCACAAGCTCCCTTAAATGATATGCTGTTGATGCAACATCTGCCCTTATCACCTACTGTTTTTCCTACCATTTAGAGTTATATTTGGGGGCATTGCTGATAAGGATTTGTACAAAGAATGCACAGTAATAATCTGTGGTGATTGCCGCTTGACTTAAAACAAAGAGGAGCAGCCTTTTAAGGTCAACATCAGTCCCATGTTTGGATTGTTCCTACTATTTGGAAGGGGTTGACATGTTTTAAATTACTAAGTAATGTGAAAATACATTACTAGCACAAGACTGTTGTCTATGTAAATATTTTATGGGTAGAGTCACTCTCCATTGGTTAATAAGGTAACATAGATTCAAAGCTATTTATGTTGACTCATATTTTTAAGATGAGGAATTTAAAAACAAGAAAATGTGACAGAGTTGATCAGGACATAAGACAGTGGCTCACAGACAGACTGTTTATGTCTTGCATGTCATGAAAAGCTCTTTCAAACTACTTCTTGAACAGAAATGTAACATTGTCCATGTGAAATATATTAAATGCATAACACAATGAGTCACCTAATGATCTTAACTTAAATAGCTAAGATGAGCAAAATGAGCAATTTTTGCAGAGATAAAAGAAAACGATCCTGATAGACTTAGCTTCTCCTGGGTCATGTTTTCTCATTAAAATGGAAACTACCATCTCCAATGTGTGCATGACAACAAATACAGTAGCAAACATACATCAATTGGTGCATAAACATACATGAATGCCATCTTCCTGAGGTTAACTGTATGATTAGGGAGTGAGTGCAGCTCTCAGGCTCAACCTAGAACAGCCACCCCCTTGCTGCTCCCTGATCGCCTTCATTCACAGGGTCCATCAGGGTCTCCATGCTGACTTGCTCTGTTTGGACTTATTTGCTGCCTAGGCTCGTGCAGGTGGTCTTTCTTTCTGCTCTTGCCTGACCTTCATTGTGCAAGATCAAACAGAAGTGCAGCTACGGGAGCTGCTTGCACTGTTCCACTTCCACTACAGGAGGGTCCTACAGTCCATGAAACCGGAAGACAGGGGATGCAACGATGTCAGGCAGGGTCTGCAACACAAGATCTTGCCTTGTGCAGAGCTCATCAGAGACATCCAGTGGCTGGCAGGCTTTGGGAAACCTTCTTCCTCCATATGCCTGCTTCAACAGAGAGAAATCCTGTACCACCCTTTCTTCTGGGCAACGCCTCACAAGCCTGCCTTGGTCTTTTGCAAGGGAATTGGGGGTAACAAAACATGTACAGGCATTGCAGCTGATTTTACGGAGCTGCCCAACAATGAACTCCTGTGTGTCATTACTATGCAGGACAGCCTTTCAAGTTTCCTGTTTTCCTGATTTCAATCAGCCGATCATGAATTTCATCAGGTCATGAAGGCTTTGTTCTAACGTCTGTCCCAAACACTCTGTACAAACATATATACCTTTGTTTAAATACTGGACCATATGGTCCAATTAATATGCATTTGAGTTGTCTATAACTTAGCTAGTTCCAGAGAGGTCCTCAGCTAGCATTTTAATTTCATTTTACAAGTCAGTCTCCTACAGTTTTACTGTGTTCCATTACTTTTTGGACCAAAAAAAAAGTCTTATGTTCAACATCCATTGTGTGTACTAGGGAAGGATGACAGCTATTCAAGAAGAAGCTGCCTGGTAGTATTGGTTGATTCACAGTGGTAAGTATACAGGGGCAGAAAATATTCTTTTCTAGAAGTTTGAATAACCTGGTAACCTTATACACTAGGATTTAAGCCACAGGATATCAAGACACTGTCCAGACCTAGAGCTGGACTAGAAATTCCTGTTCTTCTACCACTGGGAGCTCATCTCTGAATGTCCTCACTTTGGTATAGTTTATACCAAGGTGATTTGCTAGTACCTGAAGGGGGCTCAAGTAGTTCATTCAGTCCTGGCTTACAGCCAGGAAAACATCTTTAGTATGTGCTGATGTTTCCAAAACCCTTACCACTCAAATTCAGCTGTCAGAACTCTGTCTTTAGATGACCCTTCTAGCAGGCTCCATTGTTCATCCACACTTACAGAGCCAAATTGTTACCCTGTTATTCTTAGAAGAACAGGAAGGTGTGAAGGACACTCTTCTTTTTGAAAGAAAATGGCTATAAAGCCACAATTCCACTCTGGAGAATACAACTAAGTAGGAGCTGTGGAGAGTTAAAAGTTTGGTAGCTATACAAGAGCAATTATAATGAAAGGGCTTCTAAACCTGTGCAGAGGGAGACTACATGTGTTTTCCTGAGAGGTCAGGGTAGGCCCTGGTAATGTCCTCACTGACCTGTTCCTAGGAAGAGAAATCAGACAGCAGGGAGAAGACATCTAGCTGTGCTGGGTGACACCATGTCAGGTCAGAGCTGCATAAACAATGAAATTATTTTCATTAAAGTTTAGGCAGATGGTTTAGCATTTATGATAGGCATCCTCACACCCTTATACATGACTATCATACATGCACAAATTTCAAAGGCACAGACACACCCACCTACCCTGAATCATTTGAAGATGAAAACAAAATACCCCCCCCCCAAAAAAAAAAAAAACAAAACACCTTATGTTCACAGTTTGTTGCTGTGAAACCTCACATGGGAACAATCTGTTTCTGGCCTGCTAAAATAAAATCCCTGAGAAATGAAGTTTATGATGTGTGAAATAATGTACATGGACAACACCTCCTTCTCATCCCCCCCTCCCTCCTGATCCTCAAAATAACCCTATACACCCCATGCACAGCCAATCGATCTTTGCTTCTGAGGCCACAGCCCGGTGGAGCCTCATGTCTTCTACCCCTCATTCCCCCTTTGGTTTATTCAATAGATTATATGCAATGCGTGATATTTGGAAGCCACATCCTGCTGTAGGCAGGGCTGGCTGTACTCCTTAACACAACACTTGGGGATGACTCTGCTTCCAGCAAGTAGAGTCAATGTGCTGGACGTGGTTTAATTGGTGCCAGCTTTGTCCTGTTAACAAGTGTCGGCTTTCTTCACTTGATGCATCAAACAGTGATGTTCTGCAGGTTATAGCGCCCTTATGCATTAAAGCCCTTTGTATACATTGCTGCCTGATTAGACAGGAAATAGTGCATGGCACCAGGGGATAATTCACATGAGTAAAGTTACTTGCATGCATATGTATGTGCAAAACTGGGGCTCCAGATGCAAAATACATCTTTTTCTAATCCCTGAGCTATTCACTCTGAGTATGTCTATATACACATTGCATGCTTATTCCTTTTTATTACTTTTAAAACTTAAAAATAAAATTGGCATGAATTTAGTAGGAGGACTGGCAACAATCCAGGGCAATTCTTGTTTTAACTAAAGCAGTTTGCCCACTGCTAATTTTGACACAAGCAATTTATTTTATTAACATGGATGCAAATGGTAAGCGCTCTCTCCCTTCCTACCAGGCTGTAGCACAAGGCCCTGGAAACAATGGCAACACAGATCAGGGGAGATGCTCTCTTTGTCTGGAAAAAAAAAAAAAAAAAGGGGGGGGGGGGTTTAAAACGCCTTATTTTCATACCTGTTTTTGCTATCTGAGCAGGAAGGTAGGAGCTAAAAGCCTCACACTCCAGACGGCCCCAAGGAAATAACTGAGTGAGACACCGGGTGTAATTATCCCAAGCTTTTCATTCCCTTTAACTTCAGTGTAGATGTAAAAGCCCTGGCTCCATTATGGTAGATGATGAGACTGCAAGCACTACAACTTCAACTAGGAGAGGGGGAAAGCCATGGGTAATTGCTATGTATAGACACTGCAACTAGTGAGAGACCTTTCACCTGTTTATCTTTTCTTAATAAAGTTTTTGCAATCTATGAAAGAATGACTCTGTTATTCCTCACCAAGCTTCACCACATGACCCAGCTTTTTCTACCATTCAAGGAATGCAATTTAAAATAGATTTAGACTCCTCTGCGTAGCCGAGCGTGATGCCTACTGGAATGTTCAGCTTATGCCGAACTGTTTGCTTCAGTTTAAATAAATAAATAGCATTAAAATCTAATAATGGAAAGTGTAGCTCTTAAAAATAGATTGAGGTAGCGCTCACCCAAAGCTTCAAAGAAAGGTATGTGCAGGAGGGAATCTGAAAACCAATTCATCAAGCACAGGAGCAACCAGACAACCAAAGCTGGCGAAGTTTCAGACACGTAAGCATCACCACGGAGTCTCCCCACCCCATTGCAGGAGTTCCCAGCAGGAGTTAGACCTGTTTCCCTTTTTTGGCACTTCAGCCACCTGCTTTCCCTTCAATCAGATTCTTCAGGGGACACAAGAACCTCATCAAGCTATCTGTGGTGAGCCTGGCATCCAGGATGAAAATTACGACATGTTATATTTCTCCACCTGTGAGGCAGCTGTTTAAAAATGCAGCAATAATAGAAAGAATTTTAGGCTTTTTGTTTGTTTGTTTATAACTTTTGATGCTGAGTTTTGTTTGTTTGTCACCATTAAACATCAGTATGCAAAAGATCTAGTGAATCCAGATGGCAAAGACAGTTTCTGTCTGAAACTGTTTCACCTCATGCCTCTTTCTGCTTTCTTTCAGTCGTTATCCTTGAACATAAAACTATAATTTTTAATCAGGACATATAAGTTAATTATGACTCTTAATGAAAAACAAAACAAAACAAAACAACAAAAAAAACCACAACCAAACAACCTTACAGATGTTTTACATATCAAGTTACTTGACCAAGTTGAGTTTTAAATAATTGTGAATATTCATAAATAGAAAAGAATATTCCCTCCAGTGCAACATTTTTGGATTTTCCAAAATGCACCATGGGACACATAATGGCTGACCATGATGCTTCATGGAACTTTTAAAATAGCTTGGAACCCATCCAGGAGAGCCTAGTCCAAACAACAGCTGCTACGAAGACCTGAGGTAACTTTTCCAAATGAGCATGCTGGAATTCCACCGAATTCCACTTGCCTTTTTGCTCCTGTAAAATTAAATGCATGTGGGAAACAGAAAATTTCTGATCAACTGTACTCAATTGCACTTTTTTTTTTTTTTTTTAGTTGAATTTCCATTTATATGCTTTTGGCAGACAAATGATGGTGCTGCCTGTTGGCATGGCAGACAAGGTGCCCCACCACCTGTTCCACCTGCTCTGCAGAGAGGACAGACCTATTCATGCATCTGCTCCTTTTAGACTTTAGAAAATGTATGTCAAATTTAAGATTTTCAGGAGTGAATAAAGGAATTAAAATACCTATAGGAATGGGAAGTAAAAGATGTACATTCATGATGAACATATCCCACAGAAAGCAACATAAAAATTCCATCTCTTTCTCTTGTAAATTTATTAAAGTGCCCAGGAGCATGCAGGTGACATAAGAATGATTTCTCAGATACCCTGGTTCTAAAAACCTACACAATGAATCTTCCTCCTTTGCCCAAAACATCTAACAGCAGATCAGTTACTTAATTTGCATGCTTCTACAAATGGCCTATTTACATTTGATAGGGACTTCCTGAAAAGCTTACAGTTTGAAAAGCTTGTCTGAGTATGGCCCAGAGCAATGGAAAACAGAACAAAGAAAAGAGCTAGTGGTATTTAGAGGTGGGATGACACAGAGTGCAGGTGGGATACAAAAACCTAAGAGAAGGAGCAGCATGAAGGAAGATGCAGGACAGCCTGGTGCAGTTCTCCGAGATCTGCCCGTCTCTGAGCCAGCAGCAGCCTGGGCCAGTGTCTCCTGGTGACTCACTGCAGCAGGGTGTGACAAACCCAGAAGCAGTGCAAGCCACACTGTTGTGGCTCTCAACCCCAGCTACTAATAGCACCTTCTCTTGGTTGGGCTCAATGAGTCAGTCACAGCGCTGATAGGATGTGGAAATATCATTTCCAGTCCTAGGGCTGGCTGTGCCTCTGGATAGTTTTATCATCTCTGTACCATATCTGACCACTGAGTGAAGTGAAAAAATGCAAGCAAAGACAGATAAATAGCAAACAAATCTGGGCCAAACAGGGATCCAACAGGGAGCAGCAATGCGAAAATACAGCTGTTCAAATGGTTTTGAAAAATAGAAATCTGAATCTGGGGGAGGGGTGGGGAGTAGCAAAAAAAGTTTCCTCCTCATACCTTTGTACTGGACAGTGTGCCTCAAGCATGGCTGTATACTGCTCAGCAGTACTGTGAAGTAAACCGTATTTATCTGCTGAGATATGTATTCATCATTTGTTTCAAAAGAGTGCACTGTTGGGCCCAAACAAAATCCATGACTTTTTGGAGACTCTTAAGACCTGAGTTTCTCACCTCCAATGCTTTCAACACCCTCATCTCAGATTTGAAGTTCCATTTTTGTTATATATGTGAAGATCACAGAACACTTACTACAGAGCCACTCTTTCTTTTCAAACATCCGTTTCCCGGTTGTCAACTTTTTTCCTACACCACCTTTCATATAGCTGTGACTAGTCACTCCCTTTCCTTCCTCCTGCTCTGAGACCTGCAGCTCTACCACTGTAAAAATAGCTGGCATGGAATGCTAACTTCTCTTGCTGGACAACTGAGACAGCCGTGGTTGCTCAAAATGTGGAAGGACTGCCCAAATGATTCATCTTGCTGTTCTTCCCCAGCTCTATTCTTGCTTTGCTGCTTTTTCAGAACATTATTTCTTATTTGCAGATGACTGTTTGTTGTGGCCCTACTGATGAAACTGCCCTGATGCACCATGAGAAAATGAAAAGGAATCTTTAGGATGTACCTCTGATATGCTTGAGGTCATCTGTAGACTCTTCCTTAAATATTACAGGAGTAGCTAAAAATATGCTGAATATTACGTTTAGAGAGAATATATCTCACCTAAAGCAAATGGAATGAGCAGTAAAAATAAAAGCAAAGAAACTGAGTCCAAACCATCACTTGTCGCTAAAAACCTCATTCAGACATATGGTTATGTTTATGATTTTGTGTGATATTTAAATATAAGAGGGAAGAGCATCATTTTAAAAATAAAACACACACATATCTTAAAATGGAGCAAAAATCACAGCATGTGGACGCATGTGTTCATTGACTGCATGGGAAGCAAATTATTTCCGCATGATCACACCTTTTGAAATTTAGGCTCAAGATTATTCTTCAGATGACTGTTCGTATATATTATGGTTTTAAAAGGGCATCCACTTGCCCTATTAAATCTCTATCAGAAAAGTTTATTTGAAAAAACAAACAAACAAACAAACAAACAAAACCACCACCAACAAATAAAGCACATTAGCCCTTCTGCTGAGAAAATAGAGGATAATTACTGTATAAGTCTGGGGAAGATGGAAATGATAAAAGTTCAGAAGTGTTCCATATTTACTTTATCCAAAATATTCTGTTCCTCTGTGGTGTTATATTCCCCAGACTGAATGGGCTACTATTGCTCTTTTTTCTTCTCCTTCGTTAACGGTGCAGTTTTGAGAAGACTGTTTGCAAACGCATGTTGGGATGATAAACTCCAGCAAATACTCAGCTTGCTTTAAGAGTGAGTGAACTTCTCAATATTCACAAGCAGCTGTTGTAGACATGCTGAAAATGCTTGGAAAATTCTACAATTAGATTATGCTCAGTTGGATTGTCAATTTCCGATGGTATACTATGGAAAAGTTGTTCCCCGGGAGTCTCACTAAAGTCTGTAGAAACATATATAATTTTCTATTTATGATGTCTGCACCCCTTTTGACTTCTTCATATTAAAGCTTTTTTAATAAAAGAAGGATAGATATATTCAAGTCACATGAAGATGAAGACTCCCTGTAATGAGATAATCTACCTGTGATCTGTTGCCAGCTTGACTGAGACAAAGTTCAAGGTAAAATGTGTTTAGAGATCTGAAGTAGTAGATTACCAGCAAAGAAAACTTTCCTGTTTCCTTATCTTAGGGAGACTGGCTTCCTCCTAGTTGTGGATACTCCTCCTTCATGGAGTACTGAAATATCCTTGTTCAGCATTTTCTATTTAATCTTTTAGTGATAATGGAGGTTATATATAATTTCTGTGGCTGTTCAGATTCCTTTTTTGGCTCCCACAGTGGGTAGAACTGGAGTTTGTGCAGTATCATACAAGATGACTCTGTAGCATGCTAATTACACAAGGTTTTCAAAGTTCTTTGAAGATGAAAAGTGCTGTATCAGTGCAATTCCAGGTATTATTATTATTATTTATACAGTGTTCACAATCATTACAGTAAGCCTAGCTTTAAGTTCCTTTGGGACTGAGGTTGGAGGAAGATTTGGAGAAACTCCATGTCCTTGCACTTTCACTGCATCTGTGCAGCTGGGTAAGGTAAGTAAGTAGCGCCCTCAGCTCCTCTACTGTCTTCCTTAATTATAAAATAATATCAAAAAGAAAGTGATTGAAGCAAGTGTGGACTGCTATAAGGGAAGATATAAAATGACTTTTTAAGCTGTCAGCCAAAACTTAGTTATAGTTGTTAACACCTGTGAGATTCATTCTGAACAAAATGTTGTGAAATAAGAGAAACACAAATTTGTAAATTAATTAATATTTAATTAAGCAGGGTGTTCTAAGACATTGGAGTGCTCATTACCACATGATGCAAGAGGAAAATAATCACTACAGAGAGCATTTTCAGTACAAAACACTAAATACCTGTTGCATAAGTGATATGCAAATAGGATGTGGGTGGTGGGAGAAGATGGCTGCATGGGAGGAGTGTAGAAGACAAAGGAAATTAACAGGATATTACAGTTCCCAGCTGAAGCCACAGCTAAAATGGAAGACGGATGAATTTCTATAGTTTTCACTAGCATTCATGTAGAAATCCCTTCACACTTTTACAGCTATTCATGGCAAGGAACAGTGGTTGACTATTTTGCTTTGATTCTTTCAAATCCTACAGGAAATAATCCAGACTCACACTGCCAACATGCACACACTTTGATAGCACTGATTGAATATCCAACCTCAAACTCAAGGATGGAGCTCTATAGCCAGGTCAAAAGCCACAGGATTGGTGGGTACCAACAACCAAAATGGAAGCTGCAGAAATTCCTGAGATCGTTTTAGACCTCAGCAATTTGCACAACGCCCATGGATTCATGTTTGGATCTTCTGTCTGCTCCTGAAATAAAACTACAAGGACTTCAATAAAAGAAGAAGGTACAAAGTAAAGCTCAGAGCAGGGTTTTCACCTCATGTCACTCAACAGAACCTCCTTGGCCTCAACAGAAGTATGCCAGGTTGGACCAGGTAGGATTCTCGCCTGAGTGATACCTCTTTGCCTACACACACAAAAGCCAGGTGACAATCTCACAGGTGGCTAAATACTCAGGTTTCAAACAACCACGATGTGTCTCCCAAATATATGGCAGAGTACTTGCAGCAAAACACTTTGAAGTAATGATGCACAGATAAAAACTGGGAAAATTCAAAGTGTAAGCAGAGCCTGTGTTTTGAAGAGGCCTCCCTGTGGAGGGTATCCTATTATATGTAAATGCCACTGAGAATAGCATGCAAATATGGTCATTAGCAAAGGTTTGAACTTTTCCAGAACAACTTCAGTTTTGAGCCAAGATACTTCAGTCTTCAAAGGCAGTGAACTTTATGACTCAGCAAAAGCTGAGACTGAAAATGGCTGGCTCAACAAGGACTGGTGGTTTTAAGATGCCAAAGTATCCAAAGGCTTTTCTAATCCCCTAAGAAATTTTCTGTTCTGTTTTCCTACTCAGTTAGTTGTAGATGTGTAAAAGAGAATCAAATATTCCATGTCTGCACTGTTTTGGTATTGGTTATCATTATATTTCTTTACATATTTGGGGTTGCTCATGCTTTCCCCTACACAGCTGGATGGAAAAAGAAGGAAAAAGAGGAGGATACAAAGACTCCCATCCAAGCAAAGCTCACAGAAGAGCTAGTGAGAACAGAGGCACACTCAGCAGCATGGAAAAACTGCTCAGGTGTCTGGAATATGAAAACCTTTCCAAAAAGGATGAGAGGCAAAGTGAAGATTTCATTCCTCAGCCCAAATGAGTTAGACACGTTATACAATACTCTACACTCCCTTATGAATTTCATTACATTTACAGAATTTGTCTGCTTGTTAAAAAAAGGAAACCCTTAGATTATTTTTTCATAAACTTGCCTCTACACTGAGTTACAGTAAAAAGAAAGTTGTGAGGAAATAGTATGATTGCACACATTCAAGTGGTCATTCATTCAAGACATAATAGCTTATACCTATATGCTTTCCCTTAACAGCTATATTAATGAAAATTAGAAGTCATAATTACATCTTTATGGATCCAATCTGTTTATTTCTGAAATTGAAATGAACTTTTACATTGATTTAAATGAGCGAAACACAGTAACTCGTGAATATTTTCTTAGGTTTCATGTCAATTCTAATGGGAAGTATGCAACTGTGGTCTAGGCTTGCTTCAAGGAGCAATTTAAATGTCTGAACATTTTCCCTTTTACATGAGTCTAAGCTCACGTCTCATTTTATTATTCACATCTTTTCAACATAGTAGCAGAGACTTAGTCTTTTGAAATGACAGGAGAGTCCACAGTCACGAGAAAGCCTTTACTTGTGATTGATTGACTCCACTTACTGTCTATTACTAACCCAGTACAGCCTGTCCCGGAATCTCTGCCTCTAGCTTCTAGCATTATGCTTCTTCAGCACTTAAAAGGAACCCTGTGAAAACATGTCTGTCTTTGCCCAGGGTGTCTTTGCATTGCAAATTCCAGCATGCCAGTAAACTGGATGCAGCATTTTGGCTACCATGAGAAAAGAGTGAGGGCAGCCATTTTGGAGGCTGTTAATCTTACCAGATCACTGAGCAGCTGCGTCTATTTAAATAACTTCTAGACATAGTACGCATAGATAATGCTTAGGGTGCATACATGCAGAGTGTTTGTATGGCTTCACAGAGTCTCCTCATAGTGCTATATGTTAGGAAGCATTTAGGACAAGTTTAAAACAAGCATTCTTTTTTTGTGTGTCTACCAAAATACCTTTGAAATAAGTAGATGGACCAATGAGTTCTTCCTGTTTTAATCTAGTGATGCACTAGCATCATGTAATTTTCATCTGACACACTTTCCAGGATGGACAGAGTCTGGGTGTGAATATGTCCTTGGGCATAGTCAAAAGCATGTGGTTTAAGTCAGAGAAAGGCGGTCATGCCTTCGTAGAGCTAATCCTGTAGTCCTCTCTTTCTGGAGCTATTATGTGCAAAACTAGTCTTGCTCATAAATTACAATAAAATAGAGGACCCTCAAATAGTTCAAGGGACTGGGACAGAGAATACGTCTAGGTAGTGGTTTCTCAGGTGTGGCTTACGCTTCCGATCTTATTGCCTATGTTGGCAGTAGAAATGAAAGTAATAAAGGAGTAGCTTCAACAACTCTGTGCTGTCTGAGCATTTTGTTTTGTTTGTTTGTTTGCTTGTTTGGCAGAGAAATCCTCAAGGGCCATTCATCCCACCTCGGTCATCTGAATCCTTTGGTAGATTCAGTTGCAAATATCTGGAGTTAATAGCATGAGAAGGAAAGGAAGACATCTTCAAGGAGATTATGGTCAATATGACTAATAGTATAATACACCGCATTTTAAAAATACTGTATATTAGAGGGGTTCATGAGCTCAGTAGAAAGCCAGGTACTGCCAGGTCTTGATTAGCAGTAAACAGAGAAAATAAAATTATACAGAAGACAGGTAAATCCTATTCCCTGCTTTATTTTGTTTGAATTCTGGAAAATGGAGCAGTAGTAATCACTGAGGAATTACAAGAAGAGTTAAAAGAAGCCCTGACCTAGTGAGTTAGAAACAGCCATAATCAATACTGGAAGAGGTTTTGACCTGACATACTCAGAACTCCACACGAACCAGTCAGGGTAAGTTCAGATATGGATCAACTGCCAGATCCGAGTTCCAAGAGTCAAATATTTACATCACGATTACTATTATTATTATTATTCTATTGGATCAATACCAAGTTACAGAGAAAGTTGGAGGGAAATGCCAGCATGATGGCAATACGCAAGGGAGCTGGTCATCCTGTGTAACATAGCAGCATTGCTAACAGCCTTATGTCTGAAACAGTAAGATGACTACATCATTTAAAAATGACTGGTTTCAGAGGGTGTGACAGGTACACTCAGAAAGTTTGTCCTGGTTCTCAAACTACTACTGCAGGCCATAATAGTTTCCACTTTAAATATGGAAATTTCATTTCTAAAATAGGAAAGAACCTCCAGTGTGTGCTCACTGTATTTAAAACATCTTGAAATTACATGATCTGCATATAGATTTCAGGCTGTCTTTAACTTTTATCCTTCTAACTTTACTCTTTACAGACTTTTCAAATTACTGGGGCAGGGTGGAGGCCTTAGGGTTAATTTGCCTTTTTTTTCAAAATACTTCTACACAAAACATCAACCCAAGCTTTTAGTACTTAACAGGTTTTGAATTTTGTTTTTCTTGCTGTTTATTTGTTCATAATCCTTTTTTTTTTATATATTTTCTGAAATGTGTATTTTTACAACACCTTTTCCAGTCTGAATTCAGTATCTAACATATCCTTCTAGAGAGGTTTGGCAATATGCGCTAGAATCATATCACACAATATTTTACGTCATTTGCAGAGAGAATGCAACTGCTGCTACACAGATGCACTGGGAGAAAGTTTATAAAGAATTGGACCAGTGGCACACAACATTATATCTCTGTGATGACTTTTAAGTGTACAAGAAATATACTCCACAAAAATAAACCTAGGTGAGAGAATTGGCCCTAAGCACACTTACCACCAAAAATGACTCAGAGAGCCTTGGCACTGCAGTGGTAATTTATATCAGCTGTCCAAGATGCCTGAAGGAACTGAGTCCATAGTTTGGGATGTACCTGACAATCAGCCTGTCTAAGAGACACTAGATTTTGTCTCAGGGTGAGCCCTTCTCTGGATGTTTCTGAACCCACCTTCCCAAGGGGATGATCCTCACAAAATGCTTGGAATGTTCTTCCCTTTGTACAGATGAACTAGGACAAGCCAGCTTAAAATGACTCATTGTTACTATTTAAGAAACACTTCAAGGAGTCATTCCTTGTGCTTGTGCTTGTATAGTATCTCTCCTAGCTGTGAATCCACTAGCATTGTCCTGCTTATTTTCCCCCTCTTTACTAGTAGGAAATTTGGACTTAAAACACCAAACAAATTTTAAAGTTGAAAACTGTGTGATAACTGCATGACCATTATATTTTGATTTTTCACATAAAAAATGAGTTGAACCATCTTTCTTTCAGAGTCCAATGCAGGAAAGCAAAGCACTGGGCATCTTCATTAGTGACAGGGACCAAAAAGGTGAAGCAGTAACCATTACACAAAATCCCGGCCTTATCAAAATCAGTACCTTGCTCCCACTGAGTCTGAAAGGCTGAGGATTTTATTCCAGAAATTCAAACTGACTGTCAGTCAAACAGTCTGATTGCATGCAGAAATGTAAATCTGGGGCAATGATTTCATAATCTACAATCTAGGCTGCATAAGAAAAATGCTTTAAAAATTGTGTGACAGTGTCTTACTGTTATATTTTTTATAATAGTTTGGAAATAATTATATATATTCTGAAGCTCATGGCAAGACTTGCATTACAGTAGTTCATGCTGAGCCTGACTTTTTTCCAGGAGTGTCACAAACAATGCTTATTTTTCCAGTGTTGTGAGGGTATCTGAATTTGTTCCTGTGAAATTTCAATGCAAAGTAAATCCAGATGGATTAAATCAAGACTACTGCTGAAAGGCAGGGGGAAAATGAAGAGGGAAGGAAGGAGTTTGGATTATAATACTGAAACGAAAGATATATGGACATATAAAACAGTAAAAGACAATTAGAAGATATATTTATACTAAATTAAAACTTTATTGACTAATGTTCTCCAGACAACATGATCTGATGGACTAAGGTTGCAAACATGCAATGAAGTTGAACACAACAGTAGTTTAACATGGAATGTCAAACAAATTAATATATTGTAGTAAATGAAACCACTTATCTGTGTTGCTGCAAAATGAAACCAAGCTATGTATTTCCTTGGTCAATCTGTGTTCAGCTAAGAGGCAATGCATTTGAAGAAACTGGTAGATTTCTTTAGCATATATTTCAAATAAATTAGCTAGAATTGTACTCTTTTAAAATCAACTTCTCTTGCATTTCAAACAAAACCTAAGTGTAAACACTAAAGTTGCTAGAGCCATCTAGAAAGACCTAACTGTCAAACTTAGAGTGGACATTACAGTTCAGTAAATGTGAATATTTAGTACAAGAAAAATACCAGTTACTGCAAAAGTCATGTAGGCATATTTTATTATTAATCCAGCACAAAGCATTTCTTCTAAGTTTCTCACATAAGACTAAAGCTTGCTTACAGTACTACAACTTCTATCATTCAAGCATCATTATTACCTATCAGGGAGATTGGCTAGATGACCTAATGAGTCTTTTCCATCCCTAACTTCTACAAAAGAAAATCATTCATGCCAGCAAGAACATGTTTCGCTACATCTTGGGCTTGATCCTGTAGACTTTGTTCAGGCAAAACTCCCACTGACTTAAAAGAGAGATTTTCCAGAGCAAGACATCCAGGATTAGGCCCTTTTTTATTTTTTATTTTTTAAAAAGCATCCATTTAGGATACATGGAAAATATTATATAGAATTAAAAAAATATATGACGTGCTTCACTTGCATTGAAGGAATCAGAGAATGTAAACACCATAGTGGCCCATATCTTCACAATATCCACGAGAAAGTGTCAACTGCAAGTAAAGTGTGTGCGTATGCTTCTCAACATATGCTTCTGAGCGTGTTTTGTGTATACCTTTACCTCCATGTCCACACACATATGTACACCCTTAAAATACATAAAGCTGTGACAAAATTCACTAAAGTCAGTTACTTGCCTGTTTTAATGCTTAAATCTGCAAGTGGCAGCAAACTGGGTTTTATATGATGCTAATTAGACTGTGCGTGAGCAGCAGGACATGAATATTACTGTGGACAAGAGTGTGTGGTTGCTGGTTCTATGAGCGTGGAGCCAACCCACTTACGCACATCACAAAATCTACCTGCATGAAGGGCTGGAAAAGCAGGTGACTAAAGTACTTCCTGGCGGGCCATGTCTGAAATTTGAGTTGTAGACTGTCCTCACAGAAGCCTTTCAACAACCTGGAGGACCATGCAGGAAAGTTTACCTTCAAAGTGCACTTTTAAAGAATGGAATGTTCTTGACAGGGAAATGATCAGAGGCAATCCTGGATTTTTTGCTTGTTGAATAGGAAAAACGTTTTCATCTTCAGACAGCACTTCACCCTGACAAATGTGAGTTCAGTTATTATTGGGTTTTAGAAGATTCTTTAGAAACAAACACAATAGTACGCACATACACATACACTCAGATATTTACAGCCTTTCTAGAAAAACAACCCCCTACCTTAGTAATGACTACTTATCTTTTTCCTTTTTTTTTCTTTTTTAGTATTTAAATTCTTTAAACCAGCTACATTAAATACCAATGTGTATTGTACCACCCCACACCAACCCCACATTCCCCCCAAAAAAACAGCAAGAATTTTAAAAGTTTGTTTGCTTGTTTGTTTTTGTTGTTGTTTTTTTTTTTTCCTTTCTTTTTTTAAACATGATTGTTAAAATCTCCTGCTTGAGACTGTTAAGTACCACCTCCACTGGAACAAGATCAGCACTGACTGCATCTTCCAATGCATGTCGTTTCATAGTCGAGCAAGTACTGCAGCAAGAAGCTTAGATCTCCAGGTCATCAGGTCGGGGCCTGCTGCTGGCTCGGCTGCTGGCTCTGCTGGGAGGCCTCTGGTCCACAATGGTGAGGGGTTGCAGCTCGTGTCCTGATGCCAGTTTTTTAGTGTTCTGGTGCTCATCGGGGAAGTCAAAGGGCTGGGCATGCGAGTTGGAGATGGTGCTGCCAGCCTGCCCCATCCTGTTCTGCTCCGCACTGTAGTTGGCCCAGTTTTGCTCACTAGCTTGCTTATTGTAGTTACGACAGGAGGAATTGTTCCTGTCTCCGGTAACCAGCTTGTACCCTGGGGGAGACATGGGAGACAAGGGGGCGGTCGGTGAGGAACATCCATTGTAATAAGCATATTTGGGGGAGCCACAGTCCTTGGAAGGGCTCATGGTGCCGCTATGGGAGTAGGGGTCAGTTTTCCCTTTCACACGATCCTTGACACCCTTGAAGAACACGTAGAAAAGCTCGATGATGTTCAACGCAAGAGACACCAAAGACACTACCAGCATGAAGACGATGAAGATGGTTTTCTCAGTTGGACGGGAGAGGAAACAGTCCACTCTATGTGGGCATGGATCTCGCTCACAGGTGTAGATGGCGCTCAGGCTGAACCCATAAATGTACCACTGTATCAGCAAGAAAGCCACCTCGAAGACAGATTTAAAAAGGATGCTGATAATGTATGTACGGAGCAGTCCCCCACGCATCTTCACCTTGCCATGCTCTTCAATGCCATACTTGAATTTCTTAATTTCTATTTGTTTGAGGTGCATATCCACATTGACACCATCATTCTGGACCACCTTGAGCTCTTCTTCTCTTTTGTTCAGCTTCTCTTCTTTCCTCATCACGTAGAACACATGTGCCAGGTACAAGAGTGTTGGTACAGACACAAATATGATCTGCAGAACCCAGAAGCGCACATGGGAGATAGGAAAGGACTTGTCATAGCAGACGTTCTCGCAACCAGGCTGTTGAGTGTTGCACCGAAAAGCAGACTGTTCATCTCCCCAAGCAGACTCGACTGCTGTCCCCAGTAGCAGGATTCGGAAAATAAAGAGGACAGACAGCCATACTTTCCCTCCTGCAGTAGAATAAGCTTGAACCTTATCAAGAAGTTTTCCCAAGGCACTCCAATCACCCATCTTCACGGGATGCTGGCTAAAGAACGAAACAAAGAAAAAAAGTAGTGATGGTTGAGACAGCTCTTTAATACTTTTGATGCACTGAATCACACAGATCAATGCTAACAGTGCAGTGGTGCAGTTTTGTTTTAATTCATGTGTTTTAGTTAAGTTGCTGGCAGAGTGGGAACTAAGGGAAACTTCAAAGATAAATATTATATTATGTCTCAGAACACAGTGAAAAAAGGTTTCTAATTTCACTTCAATTTTCAAGAAGTCCATGAAAACCCTTGGCTGCCACTGTGGTTTGCTCAAACCAGCCTTCTTGGTGGCAGCCTCAGTTCAATGACCAGTACCTGCCTCAGGCAGAAAACAGCTGTGACACACTACTGAAGCAGGATGTGGAAATACTTAATGGCACTGCCTGAATATGTTAAGAATAAATGAAAGATTTCTCTTGCTCATGTGTAGCTCATTCATGGTGATTTTTATATTCACTCTTCAAGTGAATAGAAAAGCAAAACATAGTATAACCTAAATACAAAATGTACTAAGTCTATACTATGGTCAGATACCAAAAATTTAATCATTGCAAATGTGTGCTAAATTTCCTATGGCAACATTAAACTCAGCTATTGCACAAGTTACTGTGTGTGATACATTTACGAGTATAGTTCTTAATGATGCAAAGTTTTTACTATACTTAACTTCAGAAAAAAAGCTATCTAAAGCTATCTAAACTAAATGTATGCATTAGTATTTGCAGCACAAAGATCAACATCAGTATTCTTTACCCATATTTTTATGAAGGAA
Source organism: Cygnus olor (assembly GCF_009769625.2). Taxonomy (NCBI): domain Eukaryota; kingdom Metazoa; phylum Chordata; class Aves; order Anseriformes; family Anatidae; genus Cygnus; species Cygnus olor. The sequence goes on along the minus strand of NC_049171.1, from coordinate 54,404,303 downwards.
CCAAAAATATTAAATACATCAGGTGCAGATAAGCTCATGTCACTACATTGGAAGAACTGGTTTCCTAGCTATCTGTGTCTTGCCTAATTTATTGTCGTTTCAGCTTTGTATTTGCATCATTTTACATTTAAATTCCTTCACTTTGCTTTGAAAGGAAAAAAGATCTAGCCAGAAAAAAAAAAAAAAAAAAAAAGGTAAACGAGCACTTTCTGTTTTTAAGGCAACTCCTGGCGTGCAGTTTGCATTCCAAATGTTGAACACTGCAAGTTTAAATTGTCTCTCTCAACTTGAGTTTAAAGTGTGCATTCTGGGACACGCAGCTTCTTGGGCATATCTGGAAATACACAGGGTGACATAAAAAAAGTGAAGTATTCTAACTTGACGTTCTAGATTCCTAGGAAAAACAAAGTTCACTGCAGGGATTTTATGAACTTGAAAATGGTAATCTTTTCTGGACAAAAGCTTACATTATAGCTTGCCCCACATGAATAAGCATGTGAAATTGGGCACCTAAAAGGAAAAAAATAAGCAAAAAGCTTCCCTTTTAAAGTAAATGTTGCTCGGCAGAGGTATTTGTTCAGTGCATGCTGAGTAATCTCTTCCCAGTATTAATAGTTTTGACAATGTTCAAATGATTTCCTTCCCATCACATCATGCATATATTCCCTAGTGAAGGTCATTTATAGAAGAAGAGAAAAAAAAAAAAAAAAAAGACAATAAAACCTTTTCTGGATAATTCATAAAATAGGAAATTTTAGCATCAAGGAGATTTTCTTTCAAGAAGTGGTGAGTCACTGGAAACACAAGATTATAAATTTGGCAAACTCAATCATAATAATCTATGCCAAATAAAAATAAATAAATAAATAAACATACACCGTCTTTTTTGCCATCGGAAAGAGTCTGAGAGAATAATGGGAGACAAGTGTTTAAAGTACTTGCTCTGAGAGCTCAGAGATGACAATTATCTTTGAACTCCTGCAAAATATCCCAGGGCCATTTCTCCATTTAGTCAGCTTGCTCTGAAGTGTAGAGGAAGTTTACCTACTGGGGTGTTCAGACCCTTCCTCACATAATTAGTTCTTCACATGACTGAAGTCTCATCAACAGATGAGGTCTTCTTCAGACTTTTAAATCTGGAAGCCTCACTGGGAGAGATATACAATGTGTTTCTCTCTGACATATTCTTTTAGTCTTTCCAAGGTTTAGTCATTCCCCGGAAAGATTAGTTTGTCTTTATTGGTTCAGGCTGGTAGGAAAGGAGTCAGCACATGAGCATGGAGGTCTCTGAAAAGGCTGGAATGCAATGTTACCACGTTCCTCCTCAAGCTGAGATTGTTAAAACAGAGAACAGTCTGTAACTATACAACATGTGAAGTTTGTTTTAAAGGCAAACTATTTTCTCCATGTCCTAAAAGTGGGAAGTGGACAGAAGGAGCCTTTTTCAAGTAACAGCTTCTTGATTTAATTAGTCAGCTTTCTGATGATTTGAAACTACTGCACTGACAGACTTTCCTCAGACTCTATGTATTTTTTTACTGCCTAAATGTTATTTCAGATTGAAAGTTTGATTAAGAAAACAGAGGACGTGTTATTTCTAGGCAGCTATATGTTGTTTGTTTTTTAATTATACTCTACTCTGGTCCATTAAAGTAACATGATTTACTTCAGTTTTGACCTACTTAATCCCACACCTGCGATATTTTGAGAATTTACTACCTATTTTTTAATTTGCTTCAGCATGCAAAATTGCTAAGCTTCATTTATATCCTCTGGCAATATAAACTCCAGGAGGAAACATACCATGCTTGAATTACTCACACATAGTTTTGAAAAAAAAAACACACTTTTTTTTTTTTTTTAAGAGATCAGTTACACACTAGCCTTGCCAGTGATAACCCACATCAATTCAAAACATTGTGCTGTTAGTCAGATAACCTTGTGGTGGCACAAATATATTATTCCTCTGCTTAAATGGATTCTGTTGCTTTATGAAACACAGTACTTTATTTTGCTTTAGAGAAAACTCATTCATCGGATCTAACTTGTTCAATTTCAGAACACTGAAATAACATTTTTATTAACTGATTACAAAATATTTTTACTAGGTATAAAAAGATGTTCTTCATCAAACAAATATTTAAGTATTTTAGTTTTGTAAATAGTTTGAAATTGATGGAAGATTACCTTTAAAACTATTTATTCGGCCTTCAGGTCTCTTTTTAACAATTAAACTTCTTTTAACAGTTCCACTAAATAACACAGATTGACCCGATCTACTGGTACAATTTCGGCACTTCAGGAATTTAAGGATATGGGTGATGATGCGTATGTGCATTCCATGAGTTCTTACTGATTATTACTTACAGGATTATTTATTTATTTATTTATTTGAGTTGGACTAATGCAGGCCTATTAACCTTTTTAAAAGTGGATTTCTGCCAGCTTCTACTGTGTGTGGGTAAAGACAGGGAAAGAAAGGGAAAAAAACAAAACAAAAAAAAAAACAGAGCAGCAGGAGATATGACAGCATTCATCTGTAAAGGGTTTTGGATGACCACATATATAAGAAATTTGATTTGTAAGCCACAATTAAGAAATTCTAGAACTATTTTTTGTGGACAACATTCATCATGCCATCTGGTTCATATTTTTCAGGAAGAATAATATAAACTCAGTGCTGTGGTAACACGTCCAGGTCTGACTACAGTGTTAGAAGGTCACATGCTAGTGGACAGAAGAGCAGTAAGGGTTTAGAGTGGGATCTAAAACAGGATTGTGCAGCTGAAGCAGTCAGAAACAGAACAAAGTTTGTTTTCCTACAAAAATTCAAGCACACTTAAAAATTAAGTAGTCAGCAAAAGAGAAGCTTCTGGACCTTGAACATCAACCAACTTGAGCATTTCCCAAAAGTAACCAGCACTGGAGAGAAAGCAGCTGAGATGTACAACTGAAGGTGTTTAGATGGATTGGAATAGGGGAAGACAGTTTCCTGAAACCTCACAAAAATTAGCAAATGTCTTTTAAAGGAAAGGTGCTGTTCATTTAATCTTCTGGACAAAGATTACGCTCTAAATGGCTGCAGTAAGTAGAATTTCAAGTGTCTCAGCTGTCTGCTTTTTTCATTGTCTGTTGGTATTGTTGGTGGTCAGACACCAGTGGATCTTCCCCATAGACTTTGCCTCTCCCATGTAGTATTCTCTACAGCCAATTCACTTCTAAAACATAGTTGCAAAAGGACCCAAAGCAGCCAGAAGCAGTTTCTTGAAAACTCTCTAATGGTACAGCTCATGTCTACCCTCTACGTTATTGCCCAAATTCATCCCTCTTCTGACTCATGCTGGAACTAAAAGAAATGCCGAATTCCTTGAGGGGGCCTCGGGCCCTCTGACGTTCATACTTGCAGATTTTGAAATTTGGAACTCTAACAAGTACGTGTATAGAATAAGCAACAGACCAGATGCCTCCACAAGAGATATATTCTGTGGGTAACATCTGGGGGGGATGGGGGGGGGGGGGGGGTGTACCAGAGACTGGGGAAGGAGAGAAATGTATCTGATGAAACAGATATTGCTCAACGTCATCTAACCTTCCCCATGCCCACAAGAATCCTTGGTCTAAACTGGCGTTCATTTCAGAGACAAATAAAACTAATCTTGTAGGCTTGCATTATGTGGAAGCTGAGATAACTTTACAATGTTGAATCTGTTTGCGCTCCTGAGCGTATAAGCATTCAGATTTATGTCACAAATCAAATCACTTGTGTCCCTCTCTTCCTCCTCCTGAACTCAGCCTGCCGCTCACCCTTCTCCCATTTGTATGCTTGTTAGGTATCATGGGTCAGCGCCAATGTTTGGCTTTGAAGTTTTTGAAGGAAACACTTCAGTAAACATCTCAAAGACTAGAGGCTTAAATTCTCCAGTGTAGTGTGCTGTCCAGATGTTAAAATGGCAGGATGAAAGCTTCACACCAGTCCTCCAACTTGCTCCCTATATACTAACGCACATGCAAGCACACACAGAAGTCAGGCACAAGGTGTTCGTAGGACATTTTTATCCCCATTACCATACGCTTTCAGGAATTTCATGTACAAAAGTTTAAAGGAGTTCCTCAGACAAAATATGCCCCTACACATGGCTTGCTGGTTATCATGAGGCAAAACGTAAGGACGGACATAAGCACACAATATTCTTGTTTAAAGAGTAGAGCGTGCTACTTGATAAGATAGATCCCGCGCTTTGTATTTCAGCTGAAGGTCCTTTCTCCTGCTGTTTCCTTTTTCATGTTGTTCTTTCACTGCTAGCAAGCAGCAAGCAACAACTGCAATATGAAATCACTCCAAGTCTTGCAATTTAAAAAGCTTGTGAGTTCTCCAAGAGATGCTGCTCAAGCATTCCTCTTCCCCACGTTTTGAAAGTATTTAAGCCTTCAAGGTAATATAAAAGGAATGTGTCATATTGGGATTATGACACATATTGTGTATATTCTTTCACAGCTCTTCCTAGACAACTTTCATTTATATCCACCCAAGACTTTCACAGACATTGCCAACGTGGTAAGGCATATCATGATATCTCACATTCCTTCTCTAAAATCCCTTTACTGAGGTTGCTAAAACAGAGTAACTATATACAAACTAGGTTAAAACTCCGTAACCCACGTCTGGCTTTTATCACATCTGTTTTCAAAGAAAAGGGGAAAAGTCATCAGAAAGACCACGTGAAAGTCACCACGTTTGGTAGCTGCAGCATTTAACAAAGCACCTAATTAAGAACCTTGCTCTGCACAAGCAAGTCGGCATCAGTCGGGGCTGCCATAGGGAAGCCAAATGTGTTGGGCGTAAGTGGGGCGCACTGGGGACAAGGTCTCACTGCTACAAACTTCTGGTGGGATTTCAGTGCAACAGAAGAGAGTGAAGAGCACCTAAGGTTTTTTTTTTTTCTTTTTTTTTTTTTCCTTCCCCTTTAAAGGAGCTCATTTAGGCAGAGACAAGTACACAGCAGCGATTTCACTGAAACATGAGCAACAAGTCTGCGTCCCAGCTGTGCAGGCATAACTTCACCGCAGTTCCTCTCTCAATGGAGCATGGTTAGAAGTTGCAGTCGGGTCGTATTTTCAGAAGTGTATAAAAATATGACAAAAGGAAGCAAAGAATAATCCCTGTAAGTTTAAACCTTTAGGAGAACGCACGCTTTGTTTTGTTTTGTTCTGTATTCCCCAACAAGTTCAACCATCAGCGAAATAACACGAAGTTCTTAGAGTGGAAAGAAAGTTTTTAGAAAAAAAAAGGTATATATAAAAAGATGAGAAAGGAAAACTTTCAACTTACCCTTGCTGATCAGCAGTGAAGCTGGATCAGGATACTTCTCTGGAGGGTTAAAGTAAAATGGAAGAGCACGTTCAGGCACTCAGACCTGTCTATTTAAACTTTAAAAGTCTACTGCTGTTTTGTATTTTTCATCCTTCCTTCCCCACTAGTGAAAGAAAAGTGCTGATACCTCGTAAAAGTTTTTTCTAACTTGGAACACTGGGAGAGCTTTTAACAAGTTTTCAAGCCTCTGACTGTGAAAGAGGAGGGGAAAAGGAGGGGTAGCAGCCCAGGAGGAGGGGCACTCTGCAAATGGAGAGGAGGAAGGTGGGGGGAGGAGGGAGAGAACTGACGGCACAGCAAAAACGAGGACGGCCAGAAGGAGAGCGTGAGCTCCTTCAGGTCGGCTCCTGCTGATGCAACAAAACCGCGGCCAGGGCAGGCCCCCGGCCCCCAGCCCCCAGCCTCCGGTCCCCGGCCCGCCCTGGCCCAAACCTGGCCCTGAGAGGGAAGATGCTGCGGGTGGGGGACCGGCGTCAACCTCCCGGGTGCTAGGGCTGGGCTGCCCGGCTGCTGTCGCTGTCTCCTGATCACTGTGTAGAGAGAAAGCCCTCTCAAGTCCCCTTACGTTTTGTTGTTAGTATCGCTTTGTTTACGCGGGTCCATTTCCTTTACGTGCACACATGAAAGTACATGCAAGGACCGGTGTGTTTGTTTCAACAGGATATATCCATCACACATTTTTTAACTGTTGCTTGTGTGTCTGTGTGTGCATGCATCCCATGGGAGAAATGAAGAAATGATCTCACATTCCAGGAAACTCTTTCCAGGAAATTTCAGAAAATAAAGCACAGTTCAGAAATTCAGAGTTAAACAGTGAGAAGAAATGCTCCTGATAATTTTTCAACTCATTTTTACAGAATAAAAGCATTCTCCAAAGCTGGGCTATTCAGTCAGAATGAAGCTGGTTTGGCTTTGCTCCTGACCAGTCCATGATTAAATGCTCCCTGCAAAACGCCTCTTCTGCAGAAGAGAGATTAATTTATTTTGGTGTGTGTGCTAAGTTCCTCGCACATGGAGTCCAAACTACGTTAGGAATTGGTCCTGTACTTTGTGTGTCATGGGGCATTAGCTCCTCTGCAGGGTTGCTTAAGAGCTTCTCTAGACGCAGTCAGTGGTTTGATAGTTCTTAATGAAGTTTTGCATTTCGGATCATACCAGCCTTGTCTGAGTTTCAGTTCCTCTTATTCTAATGGGATATTTCTGGGATCATCCATGTTAACTAGTATGGAAGAGTGTTTTTTGTTTTCTTTTTAAAGGTTATAAGAAAGATGAGAAGTCCAGTAGTGGCCATTGAGAGGTTCCCAAGTAAAGCTCCTCATTTACAATTTATTCTTGAGGTAAAGAACACTACACTCTGTAACACAACATAGATATTCCTGCTCATTTTTTGCAGCTTGTGCCTAATCTTTTTCCACCCTGAACTCACTAGATGAGAGAACTAAGACAAGACCTTTGTAGAAAGGCACTCAGCAGGGAGCTTTGAAGCTGCGAAAGACGCACACAATCATTATTCTTGCTCTGGAGTCATTTGCAGCAGACCACACTGCCTCCTGTTTGAGAAGAAGAGCCAGTACACCAGAAGTGTCCACCCTCCGTTCTCCTTCCTCCAGCTACAGACAAAGGTGGTTGTTTCCCCAGCTTGCCCCCTTTTACTTTGATTCTGGCTGTTAGTTTCGACAGCTTTTTTTTCCTTTTTACACAAAAAAAAGTGTAAAAGTTTATGGCTTGGCCAAGCCATATGGCAGAAAAACTTTTTCTTCATCTTCTCTGAGTGTTGCTTTAAGGTTGCTTTTTCTCTTTACAGCTTGAGGAAAAGGAAAGCGGAAAGGAAGAAATTGAGCTCTGTTCTTAAAAGGTGGTGGGACCTTCTTCAGAATTAAAACGTTGTAATATACAAACCATAGTGCCACACTGTCTTCATGACTGTGGAATAGGTAGTGAGTGGAGTACACATAATGCTCCTGCTACTGCTCCCTAAAACTCTGGTTATTCTAGTGCAAAGTATAAAGTGCCAACGACATGGAAACATGCATGCTGATGCAGAGACGAGATTTGAGGTGTCCAATGTGTTTGTGCTGAAAAAGCCGCCCCTTAGGAAAGCAGTGCTTTTTCGGGGGGTGGGGGGTGGGAACCACACACTAAAAACAGAAAAACCAGCAGAACAAAACACTCCCTTCCCCCCAAACCCCTTAAATTATAGCATGCAACCACACAATGCTATCATTCCCTCTCAAAGATCACAGGGTCCAGCTTGCCTGATCTTGCATTTTTCCCTGCACGTTCCTGTATTGGCTTTGCAATTATTCAAGCATTCTGTTTTTAAAAGAAACACCTAGAAGTATTTCTCCACTTAAATAAACAAACAGTATTAGCAAGAAGCCCAACACTCACAAAGTCCACTTTAAAAAAGTAAAACACGTATGTTAGGGATGAATAATTTTGCAGCAATAATAAACATAATACTTGGCTCTGATACAGCATTATCCACATGAAAAGAGAAAGTATTTCAAGCCTCCACTGTGATACAGTGAAGAATTAGGAAGAATTATGAGTCCTGACAAAAATGCCTTGAAGATGTCTTTAAGAGTTTGGAAGTATGTCTCCATGATCACGTTTCACAGCCTTTTATCAGAACATATTCAGCTTCAGAAACAGCAGTGATCCACAATTTCACAAGTTGACCAAAAAGTCTTGCACTCATTTGCATCGCAAATGGAAAGAAGCTTTTCAGACTGAAGAAATGGTTTCTCACACAAACCCCTCTTCAGCTGAAACTGTGTTCAAGAGAAAAGCATGGAGGTGTCAGACCTGAGATATTTGCAAGTCTGTTTTTAATTAAGAGACGGGTAAAATAATTGCACTTTGATTTGAAGCCTTATATTTCAGAATACAGACTCTTTAGACACCACAGAACTGAAGATTTGGGAGCCCAGAGCTCTCTGGGGCCAGTAATGCCCTCCATTGACATTCTGCCTTTTGGAGCAAATGGCACTGTCTTGTGAAGCAATCTTTTAGCGTGGCAATCCTAGGACTGCAGAACCTGTTTGTGTTTGGTTTGGCAGGCTACGGCAATGTCAGTAAGGGCATGTTCGCACTGCGACCCAGAGGCTGCACCAGAGCCCAGGTTCCTTCCCGTGCCCCCCGTGACTAAACCTTCGAGGGGACTTTCACAGGATTTCTGTCCACTCCATCACAAATCCCCAGCTCAATCAATGAAACAGTTCAGAGCCCGTAGTACTGCTGCTGCTTTTCTACACAGACTTATCAGAAGGGACTATAAATTCCAGTGGATTATTTAGTATTTACAGCCTTTGACACAGATTCATGGTTAATTCACAACTCGGTCCATTGTTTTCTATCTATTACCTGAACATAAATACAGAATTCTATACAGAAACATTTTTCCTTGTCTTTCCTCCAAATATTTGCTCAGAAATATTTCAGTAACCTGGATAACCCAGAAAGCCCTAGTGAATGTTTCATTTGGAAGACTCTCCAGTCCTTTGACCATTACAAAATTTCCCACCAATACCACTGGGTTCAAAATCTACTCCCAGTTAATGATGTCTGTGACTTACGGAGCTCTTAATACATACAGCACGTCTTCACTTGTTTGCAATTTGTTTGCAAAATTTACTTCCCAGCACTCCCATGCACGTCACTGTCCTCATCATGTGCAATTTCAGAGATGAGTCCATGAACTGTACGGTAAACTGAAATGAACATACACATGCAATACAGATTTTCTTGTGTGCCTTTCAAGGCAGCTGTGCAGTCACCCACGTCCCTGGATGGCACATAAGCTTCAGCACGTTTTCACCGATATCCCTTCTCACACATTTGGCTTTCAAGACAGGCTTGTGAATAATGCGTGGCCCTGTTTCATGTCTTATTGAGGTAAAGCTTCTCGGAATGTCCAAGGAACAATAATGTGGTATTTCTTGATTACATAAGCATATAAATGTGCAGACTAATGATGTTTTTTAAAGCAGACAGTGGTTTTCGCTTGTTTAAGAAACTTACATCACATAGAAATATAATATAGCTTGGAAGTTGCTGGCCACAGCACTTGCATCTCCTGTCAGCTCGAGAGGCTGGGCTGGAGCCCGCTGGAAGCTGCTATGCCCGGCGCTGCTGACTCTGCAAAACAGTTTCAAAGGGTCATCGGTTCTTCAAAGCAAAGGCAACTGTCACCCATGAAGGCAGTAGCTACTTCCACGTTGTGGCACAGCCCATGATATATAAGATGATGTTTTCTGACAATAGTAAGGATATTAGTAATAAAAAGTAGGATAATCACAGGATTTTCTCTCGGTGAGCACGCTTGCCATTCCTTGTTGAAACCGGTCTCTCAGATTCAGTGGCTATGGGGCTATTTCCCCAGGGAAAAAGGAGGCTTAGTCAGCACAAGACAGATCCTGCTCTTACCAGTCTGCTTGCAAAAGAAAGAAAGAAAGAAAGAAAGAAAGAAAGAAAGAAAGAAAGAAAGAAAGAAAGAAAGAAAAGGAAGGAAGGAAGGAAGAAGGAAGAAAGAGAAAGAAAGAGAAAGAAAGAAAGAGAAAGAAAGAAAGAAGGAAAGAGAGAAAGAAAGAAAGAAAGAAAAAGAAAGAAAGAAAGAGGAAGGAAGGAAGGAAGGAAGGAAGGAAGGAAGGAAGGAAGGAAGGAAGGAAGGAAGGAAGGAAGGAAAGAAAAGAGAAAAAGGAAGGAAGGAAGGAAGAAAGAAAGAGAGAGAAAGAGAGAGAGAGAAAGAAAGAGAAAGAGAGAGAGAAAGAAAAAAAGAAAGAAAGAAAGAGAAAAAGGAAGGAAGGAAGGAAGGAAGGAAGGAAGGAAGGAAGGAAGGAAGGAAGGAAGGAAGGAAGGAAGGAAGGAAGGAAGGAAGGAAGGAAGGAAGGAAGGAAGGAAGGAAAGAGAGAAAAAAGAGAAAGAAAGAAAGAAAGAAAGAAAGAAAGAAAAAGAAAGAAAGAAAGAAAGAAAGAAAAAAGAAAGAAAGAAAGAAAGAAAGTAGGAAAGAAAGAAAAGAAAGAAAGAAAGAAAGAAGGAAAGAAGGAAAGAAAGAAAGAAAAGAAAGAAAGAAAGAAAGAAAGAAAGAAAGAAAGAAAGAAAGAAAGAGAAAGAAAGAAAGAAAGAAAGAAAGAAAGAAAGAAAGAAAGAAAGAGAACGAAAAAAGAAAGAAAGAAAGAAAGAAAGAAAGAAAGAAAGAAAGTGCTATTTTAAGAGACCATGCTGGAAACACATCAAGACTGAAGCACCTCAGATGAAATTGTGGAGAAGTAACAGATGCCATCAGACCTGAGTCCAGTACACAGCATTAAGCCTAGCAAATAGTCACTAGTCTTTCAAAATATTTTGCCCTGCTATGCAGTCATCTGTCTAGAATCTGAGTGCTTTATAAACGTTAACACAGAACAAGTTAAGTTATATTAACCTCTTTTACAGATACGGAAGTTTGTCATGGAGAATATCAGCAGCTCTTCTGAGTCATAGACAGCTTATGACACAAACAGGAGTAGGAGTCAAGTTTCTTAATACCTGGTTCTGTCCTTTAAGCACAAAATTATTCTGCCTGCCCTTCTTTATTATTATTATTATTTTAAATATAAACTAGCAGTGAAAAAAGCAAAATGAATGTTTCTTTTTAAAAATTATGAGAATCACAGAGAAGGGAGATTCAGTGTCTGAAGTTTGGGGTAACTCTCTCCTTTCTGTCCTTTGTGCTACTGTCTGCCACTTCATACCAGTAAGATGTCACCACCACTTCTTCACGGTACTCACTCGCTTTCTCTTACTACCTTTAGAAATATCAATTCACTCCTGATTCACTGTTGGCTGATGGACAGAAAGGGAGAAAGGTAATAATAATTGGAGGCTTGGAAGCTCTTCACCTGTGCCACGGAACTTCTAAAGCTCCTTACAGGCAGCTTAGACACCAGAAAGGTTGGTCTTAAAGGATTTATTCCAACATTGTAACTGATTCCAATCAATATCTCCTCAGAGCAAGCTGCTCCTCTAAAAAGACAGTAGAAAACCGTACAAACAAAGAATGAAGTATGAGCTCACAGATCTTTATGAATTTGGCTCCACCTTCTGTACACAGTGAAAATAAACGTGTTATATTGTATCTTGAATGTCAGTTAAGCTTTTTGTTTATTTCATTTTGCATTTCTTAAATCCTGCACAGAGATGGTGTTGTGGTATTTTGTGATCTATTATTTCTGTCTATTGATGTTGTGGTTTTCCCGTCATTTGGTTCCAAAGGATGGGAGTATTTTTTAAAAAAAACGAATATGGATGGTTCAGGTTTCCAAAGCATAGAGTAACGTGATGTGGAAGTAATGGAGTCTTTCAAAAAATAGTCTTTAAATTTCTTCAGGGGGTCTTGACATAATCAAATACGTTAGCAGTGAAATTAAACAAAAGTTCAGAATATGTATTGACACCATCTGCTACTTACTCTGATGAGTAATCTCACTGGATTCAATAAATCTGCCTAACCCAGCAATGTGAATAAAGGCTATACAGCCAAATGTAAACGTTGAAGCCTATATGAATAAAAGAAAACCAGAGTAGGTAAATCCCCCAAATTCCTACCCAGCTGAAAACACTTTTGCACCTTCACTATTGAAAAATAATTTCTTTATTACTAAACAGAAAATCAGCCATACAATAATTATTGTGCTTTTGACGTTTAGAAAAAAATGAGTGATTTTGGTGTAAAATGTAATACTTTTTATTTAGATTTTATAAACAGCAACTGACTAGCTGTGATAGTCTTTGAAATCTTGGAGAGATTGATGAATTTTCCACATGTGGCTGAACTGTGGGACAGAAAGTTTGTCTGTCTATTTTGGCCATATTGGAAGAGCAACAGTGAAATAGGGGAGTTCCTTCTCCTCAAGAAAACTCACTTTTTCCATCCTGTATTCAGAAAATCCTCAGTTTTTTTTTTTTTTTTTTCTTTTGATCTTCTCATTTAAATCATCCCAGAGTTTCACTTAACACTTAAATTAATTTGATAATGGGAGTCACTGTGTTTTAGTCATACAGCCGTATTTTTATGTTTATTTGGGCTACTTTGTTGGCTACAGTGAAATAAATTGAGCTGCTTTAATACTTAAATAAACACTGAAGTCTAACCAAAAGTAGTTTTTATCCAGGAGATCAAAATCAGCATTTTATTTATGGTGGTCTACAAATCATTTAATGTATGGAAATAAGTCCTTTTTTTCTACCTCTTTCTACATAAAACAAAACAACAATAAAACCAAAACACACATACACACACAAAAAGAATACAAAACCAAAGCTATAATCAATTATTTATAGGCTCTAGTTTGTTATTTCATACATTTGAATTTACTTTTATTTTTCTATTCATTACCAGATTAATAAATGCTTGTGGGCAGCCTTTTTCTGTAGATACAATAATTTTCAGATTAATCCGTTCATACACATTTAGCTGAGTGAACATGTTCACTCACCTGCAGACAGTTTATGCTGGATATTTGAACATCCTCTCCCCACGCAACTGCCACAGAAACAAAAAGGATTAGTTATTCTCTCAATTTAAGCTTTTTGGGCAGCAGATGAGAAATTTAATATCACCTAATAGAATGGGCCTGAAATACACTATTTTGACAGATTTCTGAAAGACAGAGGCAGGGTGCCTGAGATGTTCCTGCCTGAAAGGCAGAGGCTCACCTGGTCAGTTTCTTGATAGCATCACAGGGATGTCTGAGGGTATCAACATTTCAAGGCTTCCCTTTCGTTTTCCTTATACCACTCAGTCTCCATTTTTTGTACAGATGCTTATATACTTGCCAGAATCAATCAAGGCACATAATTGCTCCTTTCATTTGGCAAGTCTGCAGGATTAACAGTGTTGTAGACATGAAAGAGTCTGCAAAGAACTGAACATCAAGAAACTTTACATAAAATTGAATAAAAGTCATTAATAGAGTTGACAGCTTGTACAATCACAAATTGCTTAAAAAATACTACTAATTAATGGGTTCCCAGAAGAACAGCTTGGGGAAAACAACTGGAAAATTCATGTACTGAAATTAGCAGTTTCTGTTATTTATAAGATTTTCCCAGAAAAGAATCTCCCAGTATAATCCATGGGTCCTTTTCCCAGGCAGCAAAGAACATCAACGTGTAGTATGATGTATGTACTTTCATTTGTTTAAATTCTCAGAAATTTTAAAATGAAATGAACTTCAATAATAACAACAATAATAACACTAACAATAATAATAATGTAGTCATTACACAGTGTATCTACAGTTTAATGACATGTACAAACTAGACATAAAGAATGTAAAAATCCCTGACTCGACAATTTGGGCTAGGAAATTCTTGTTAGTTATTGCTAACACTGTTCAACAAGTATGAACGATGCATAAGGGAAAACATCACATAAGAGAGAACAATATCGTTCCATTATTAAACTTTAATACTAACTACATTATATCAAGATCATTCTAAAAGCATACAAATAAAAATCAGTTCAATAAACTGAGAAAAAGTGGTTATAATGTACTGAGAAGTTAATGTACCTTAACTAAGGGTTAACTTTTACATATAGACCTTGAATAATAAAACACAGCAGCTTTACAACTGTCTGAGCCTGCCTTCGAAAACAAACAAACAAAAACACCAACTAACTTTCATTTACCTGTCCTCAACACTAATACTGGTATATTATCCATAAGAGTAGTTCTTATAAACTTGATTACAATGAAAACCAAAATGGGTACCAATAATCTCAAGCTGTTCCATATTTACAAAATATTTTCAAAGGACAGGAACGTAAGAATTAATTTGGGGTTCTCATAGACAATCAAGGTTATATCTTGCAAATTAATCTAAAACCTAAGCAGAAATTCATAGGCAAAGCCAGTCAGATATTAAAACCTATGTGAAACACAGAAGTGTCCTTATGTGAGTGAGTGTTTCTTAAGGGTGATTAGTGTATGCATTAAGGATGAGACTGACTGACTGCAGGGTGTAGATCCTACTGCACACATGTGGAGATGAGGCACACAGCTCCTAGTTTCTAGCCCACAGCCTTCCCCCCATTATTACCGAGATCTGGAAAAGCTCCGAACCCCTGCAAGGTTCAGGCAGCACCCACAGTGTGGGGCTCAATGTGCCAAGATCCACACCTTGATGTGCTTCCCAGAGCCCACCTCCCATGCTTTCTTTGGCCAAAACTGGAGGCTCACCCACCTCCCTTCCTACAGAGGCCTCATTTTGCCATATTTTTAGAACAAGTCCATGCTATGAGCTTCTTCCCAGCTGAGGCCAATTGTGATTCAGCTTCTGCCACTGCTGAGAATTTTGCTAATTATTCAGTGAGCAGTACACTTGCCCCTAGAGTGATCAACTTGTTTGCAATTCCTGCTGAGGTTGTAAGTGTCAAAACTGTATCTTCAGATTTCCAAGCCACTGCTTTATTTATCAAGACAGAGGACAGCTGAAGGAAAACGGATGGATCTTTTAATCCTGTAGAGAAAGTTGTGTTATTTTGGAAAAAGAATTGAAAAGTTAATCAATCTGAGAAATAATTAATATATATATATATATATATATATATATATATTTTTTTACAGAGTACTAACAGACTTCTGTCTGAACCAGAATTTAAGCCCTATACTGTGTTTAACAACCTCCTAATTTTGTTCTGGTTTTCTTTGACTATGCCCAGAAACCCCAGGAGCAGAATGACATCTCTCCCAGGGGAACTCTCCTTCACGCAGAGAAAGACAAGCCAAAGAAACTCTGTCTAATGACTGAGAGGTGGTATTGTATTAGTGCTGCTGGTAGTTTCACACCACACACAGAAGCAATCCCCATGGGAAGAACCAAGACTCTGACTTCTCTTCACCCAGCTAAGCACTGAAACCACTAAGGCAGAAAGTAAGCATTTTAACCTTGCAAGTATCTGTTTTCCCACTGTTTTCATTAGGCCTCAATTTCACTGCAGAAGGTCACATTTTCAGGAAGTAAAGATGATGTATAAATAACCTTTGATATATACAAATATATCTTTGATTAAACGTATTTTTGAAGCTCTGTAACAGGAATTTATGTTGTGGCCAATACAAAGCTCACATCATAATAATTTGCCAATGTAGTTTTATGATCTTGGGAAAGTATTGATCTTTTTCAGTTTTGCATTTTTTTGGAACATATTTAAAAAAAAAAAAAAGAGAGAGAGAGAGAGAGGTGTGACACACCAAGGTTCTTCTCTTGCCTATTTCACAAAAGAAAGGAAGATAAAAACTGGTTGTCCATCTCTCTTCATGCGCGTACTCTAAGCAGTGAACATGAACTTGTATGCAAGAACAGTATTCCTTCATGTAAAATATTGTTAGAAGTTCTTTGTTGCCACTCAATGAAAAAGTAATTCAATAATGAAATTCAAGGAAATCTGGGTAATCAGTATAATATATTTAACCCTTTTTAAAATTTTCACTAGCTGAAAAAATACAAGGCAGAAATCCAAAGATTTTCACAACTCACTGTGTAATAAAGCTACTTTTATGTTTTTTGAAAATTTAGAATCCAGAACACTGATAACTTGCTTTTTTGACATCTTTTCCAAAAACACTCTTAAAAATGGGGTAAGTATTCATAGCATGGTGTTGAAGAAAACATACTTCTGACAATTTCCAATGGGCAAAGCACAAGCTGATACAATCTATGTGAGCCCAAGAACTCTTTTTGCTGCCCATTGTACATTGTTCCATGGAAATTGTGAGAGATTTCTCCATTTCAGAACAATTTTTAGTTCCTCTTTATACTTCTCTGAGTAAATTCCTTTTTTTTTTTTTTTTTGAAACCTGAAAAGTAGTCACAGGTAGGAAGCCAGTTAAGCTGATACATGTAGAAGAAACTGTCAGAAATGTTTACTGATCAAGGAAGATCATCATTAGATGAATAAACTAGCAAATGAGGGGTAATCCTAGGTACAGAAAAGGGAAACACAATAAAAACTGCAAGTTTGCAAATGCTAAAACTGGAGTAAGATCTCTGGATTACTTCATGAAACTGTTACAGAAAGCACAGATAATTTTATGATTTCATGCAGAGTCAAGTGATACCAATGCACCTTGCATGACTTTTTGTTTCTATGACACATAAATAGATCTTCATTACTTATTCAACTTTTGTTCCCTGCCCTCAATACCATTTGATTTCAGTAGGAATTTTACATCAAGAACAAATAGAGTCTCTACTAGCCTTTGAAATGGAAATGTAGAAGTCTTAGTGAGAAACTGTAAAAGTCCTTGACATGCAATCTTCTTGACCCACAGACTACATTTGAAAACTGCTGGCACGTGTGTTAGAAGCTCTGGTGTTATATACCACCATAAAAAAGCTCACTTCTACCACTGATCTCTGCTGTAACAACTCACCATGAGTTTTTTTTTTTTTTTTTTTTTAAAAAAAAAGAGTTTTGCCCTGATGGTGGATATGTGTACATCTAAAAAAGGACAGGTGATTGAGAATTAAGTATATATTGCATATAATTACTCTGAATATTCATGAAATCTAGGGAAGTGCATTTAAGACAATACTATGCACTTAAAAATGTGTGGAATGTCTTTTGGCTCCCCTGCAAAGTAGGTAAAAACATTTCATTTCTTTTATTCTGGAAGTTGTCCTGAGGAAGTTTTATTCCCATATACCTAATATTGGTTGCCAGTGTTTTCAGCTTAGGGGTGAAAGCAAAAACAATGAAAGAATGAACAAATATAGCCTTATTCTTGAAGATACTAAGAATATGAAGGAAAGCAGGATAGCAATGAGCTTTGCAGATCAGATCCATAAAAGGATCCTAGCACTGCACTGCTAATCAGTGAAATCATACTGATGATTGCCACAAAACAAATAAACAAAAAACCTATTCTAATTCCTATTCTAGCTTAGAAGGATGCTTTCCTCACACAGACTCCACAGGCAGAGGCATCAAGCAGCTTCATGCTCTCAAGACTGGCATGCTTGTATGAATTCACAGCAGGAAGCAATTAAGGAACTTCTCAGAAAATTAGGTGCCTCCAGATACAGCAACTGCTGACTTGGAGCTTCCAGACTATTACAACAGTTCAAAAAGACCTAAAACATAATTCAGCACCAGAAATCTTCCAGCCAAATTTTTATCTTAGTTCTATATGTTATGCAGAAATTTAATCTTTCTTTACATCACTGTTAATTACTGGTTTTACTACATGCTTGTATTTCTGTGCAGCTCTGCAAATGAAGTTTTCGAACAGATATTAGACACATTTTTCAGTTTGTGCCAAGAAGAATAACTGGTACTGGGCAAAATGCCTGACAGATTGTTTAACATCCCAGTCCTAAGCTGGGTTTTCAGTTTTGGTGGCTAGAAATAGTGTCATCTGCAGTCACAGCAAATTAACCTGGAAGACACTGAAGGACAGCACATAGGGGCCTCCATGTCATCCTTACTCAGCTTTGGACCACATCTAAAGACGCTCTGTACTCGGAAAACATATGAAAGCATACCTTAAGCATACCTTACTAATAAAATGTTCAAAAATTAGATCTTTTTCATTTTAAAAATGTTTTCTTCGTGGCCATATTATTGAAGAATGACAGACAATGCATGATTTTACTCAACAATAAGGCTTAGCAAGAAAATATTTGTTTAAAGACATGAGGATTATAAAAGGAGGGATTTGGATGCTCACTCTTCCCACCAGGTCCCGCTAGGGGGAGGTGTGAGATAAAGGAGCATCCCTGGATGCCAGGAGGACAGGCGCTGGCGCTGCTGCCAGTGCCACTGCTGTGAATAGGCTTTGCTACAAAAGGCTAGAGGCAGTTGCAGCTGGCATTCAGGGATCGGATTTAGTCGGGGTGAAGGCGAAGTGTGAGTCGAAGAAGGGGGCAGACCTGTAGTAGTAGTGCCTGTGGTGGTGCATCCATTGTGGCTGCAACGGTGAATCGCCTGTATATTAACCCACATCAAACTGAAAGGAACCTCCACAGCCTTTCTGTTTCATTGATTCCTTACACCTCCATCAGCATATGCCCCCACACAACCACAAATAAGCACTTTTTATATTACATGTTAAAACCAAGATGCATATTTTGTGGATCTACCAGCAACAAAGAGGTTCATGGAAGCAAGAATTAACTGTAAAAGTAAAAAATGTCACTTGGACATCAGAAGTTTTTGGTTCATTCTGGTTATTCTTCTTTTCTTTCAGGAGTGAATACCCAAGAATTTGAAACTAGTGAGTTTGAAAGGCTTCCACCTGAAACAGTAATGAATCTTGAAATACATTTCAAGGTTTTTTATATCATGGTCTATAATATATACTTGCCATAACATTTTCAGACTTTGACAAACTGATTAACTACTTGTGTTTGGTTTTATTTTTCTAGTGAAAGACAAGATATGTCACAGAAATGTTCACTTAGCTATCTATCAGCTTGGAACATCTGCACAATCAATCATCTTTCACCAAGAGCAAGCATATCTCAGAAGGTCAGTCCTTACTTTTTCCTCTTTTACCAGGATTTCTGTATCATATATGAAGTACCAAATGTACATAGTGTAGTAATTTGGTTAGCACCCCAGAGGTCTATTAGTACAAGTAATTAATTGTCATTAACTGTCTTCCAGATTCTTTATTATCATTCTTATTACTCTATCCAAATGTCCTGGCTCTTTTGGGAGCAATATATTGCATTCTTTTGTCAATAAACGTACAACATAGACATTTTTCATAAAAGGTGTCAATCAGCTCTATCTGAAGTGAGCACTTATTTATAACTGAATTGGTCAATTCCTTCTAGGTAACATTATAGAACAACTATTGTAACAACAATTTCAACTTCAGAACATGTATTTCAAGCCATAATGTTTTTGTTTGGGGATTGTGTTCACCTGCAGTAAAACTAGGTACTTAGATCACCCGAGATCTAATTGTATTTAAAAGCATTGTAATTCCCTTAAAGTAAATAGAAAAGGTATAGATTAATAATGATACTTAAGGACATGCTGTCACACGCTGTCACTTCCAGAAAAGGGACTGTATGTGTTTGGGACAGAGAAATACTGCTGAGGCCAGTCATGAGTGGCATTCCCCAGGGCTCAGTACTGTTGCGGGTTTTGTTTAACATTTTTATCAGTGAGGGGATGAGGGGATTGAGTCCACCCTCAGTAAGTTTGCAGATGATAACAAGTTAGGTGGGACTATAGGTCTGCTTGAGGGTAGGAAGGCTTTGCGGAGGGATCCGGATAGGCTGGATCAATGGGCCACGTCCAGTCGCATGACATTCAACAAGGTTAAGCACCAGGTCCTGCGCTTGGGTCGTAACAACTCCAGGCAGTGGTATAGGCCTGGCAAAGAAAGCAGAAAAGGACCTGGGGATTGCTGGTTTACAGCCGACTGAAGAAGAGCCAGCAGTGTGCCTAGGTGGGCAATAAGGCCAATGGCAACCTGGCCTGCATCAGAAACAGTGTGGCCAGCAGGACTAGAGAGATTGTCCCCTTGTACATGGCATTGTTGAGACTACACCTCAAATACTGTGTTCACTCTTGTAATTGTTTGGACTGTTGTATTCCCGCCTCAGGAAAGCTCCTGATATTCATCATTCCAACTCTAAATTCCCACGAGTTATTAGTAGGCTATGGTTTGTGCTGCTAGTGTTTTTTACTGCTTCATTGATTTCATCTTAAACCCACAATGGACTTTCTAGAAGATCATGTGATGTACCCTAGTTCATCCCTAATAAAAATGTATTTTAAAAAGCACATTCATTTGATTCTAGTATATGTCTTTCAGCAAAAAATGCCTGTAAATAAAGTTTATCCTGCTTCACTCTATTTAAAAAAAACAACATAGAATACAGTGGATGTGTTTTAGCTCAGTTAAAAAAAAAAAAAAAAAAAGGATACAAACAAAACAAAACAAAACAAACAAAAGGAGCATAACAGGTACAGTGCTTAAGAAGCCAAGATAATCCTATCTCCTCTGTCGGCCATAAACTACATGACTCCACTGATGCTCATGAAGGAGATATGGGTTTTAATTAAAAAACACTCTCTTACAGAATTTTTCCTTTTTTAAATCTATGTTTTTCATATCTATGATATATCTTCTAATGCTGGCTGCATCTGAATTACATAAAGGCAAATCAAGACAGTAGGCAAAACAGTATAATTTACAATCCAAACTAGTAATACACAAATGGGAAATGAATTGCGTAATGGCAAAGTTCAGGATTTTCCTATTTGTCTAATTATTTGATTTTCTCTAGAGAAGAAGAGGAAAAAAAAAAAAAGGATTTGAAAAAGAATTGAAAATAGAAGGCAGACTACTAAAGATGCTCTCAAATGAAGGAAAACCTTTAGCAATAATCAGAGAGTAGAAACTAAAAGTTCATGTCTTTTGTTCTCTGCCTCCTCAGTCTTTGTATGGCCTGAGTTGTTTATAACTCACTTGGACAAAAGTCCTTGAAAGACAGCAATTCTGAAATGGCAAAATCGTAGATGATCTAATGAAAGCTACTTCCACCTCTTAATATTCTAGTTTTGACAGTTGAGGTCTACTCTTTTATTGTAGCGGGGAAAGCTGAAATATAGTCAGAGGAAAATCAGAGATGTCTGTTTCTTTTGTCCTCTTTGAAGGCTGTGGAGATTAATCTCCATGAACTGAACAGTATAAAGAGATATTGTCAAAGTCATTGGTGATTTTTATACATCAAATCAAAGAAGATGAAGCAATCTGAAAAAGAAATATATTACATAAAGATTAAAACCTCTTATTGAAACCCATGCACTGTAGGATGAATGTGCATGAACTTGTTCAAAGCACACTTTTCCATGGCAATTCTTAGCTAACTATTGTCACAGAAAAGATAGCATGATATTTGAGAATTTCCAGTAGTTGGAGAGATCTGTCAAACAGGCAGGTCTTACAAGATTGTAAGAGATTTTCGTGGAAGAAAAATACATATAGGTCTGTATGAAATATTAACGATACAAAATAGACAGGGGTATGATTAATGTAGTCTGACTTTGTGCTCACAGCAACCAGATTAAGGCATTTGCTTCATTGTGATTACCATGCTACCCACATACAAAGTTGTACCTTTGTACCAATGAATGTGTTAATACGATTTGACAAATGATCAACAGGTCTGTATCTTAGTATCAGTAGTTTAAAATTAAAAGCTTTTTACTGTGTAAGAGCAATTTTAGGTAAAACAGTTTCACAACAACACAATTTCATGGTGACAGGGATTTTCCTAAGAGTTTATCTCAGTTTCTGAGGAGCTGGTTGCCTTACTCACATTTTTTTCCCTGGTTGTAAACAAAGAGAAATTCCTCTCAGATGGTTTTATAACTTGGTTAAAGTAACTTGGCTATCAGATTAACCTTCAATTTCTGTTCTTTAGTGTTCTAGCCTCCAAAGAATGATTTGCCAAAAAGTAAGACTTGAATTTTCTTTCTACTTTGAATTTGGGCATAAGAAAACGGCTACCCTCAGTAAGTTTGCAGATGACACCAAGCTAAGTGCGTGTGTCGATCTGCTCGAGGGCAGGAAGGCTCTGCAGGAGGATCTGGATAGGCTGGAGCGATGGGCTGAGGTCAACTGTATGAAGTTCAACGAGGCCAAGTGCCGGGTCCTGCACCTGGGGCGCAACAACCCCAAGCAGAGCTACAGGCTGGGAGATGAGTGGCTGGAAAGCTGCCTGGCCGAGAAGGACCTGGGAGTATTGGTTGATAGTCGGCTGAATATGACCAGCAGTGTGCTCAGGTGGCCAAGAAGGCCAACAGCATCCTGGCCTGTATAAGAAGCAGTGTGGCCAGCAGGTCTAGGGAAGTGATTGTGCCCCTGTACTCGGCTCTGGTGAGGCCGCACCTTGAGTACTGTGTTCAGTTTTGGGCCCCTCGCTACAGGAAGGACATGGACGTGCTCGAGCGAGTCCAGAGAAGGGTGACCAAGCTGGTGAGGGGTCTGGAGAACAAGTCTTACGAGGAGCGGCTGAGGGAGCTGGGCTTGTTCAGCCTGGAGAAGAGGAGGCTCAGGGGCGACCTTATCGCTCTCTACAGTTACCTTAAAGGAGGCTGTAGAGAGGTGGGGGTTGGTCTGTTCTCCCACGTGCCTGGTGACAGGACGAGGGGGAATGGGCGAAAGTTGTGACAGGGGAGTTTTAGGTTGGATGTTAGGAAGTACTTCTTTACCGAAAGGGTTATTAAGCATTGGAACGGGCTGCCCAGGGAGGTGGTGGAGTCACCATCCCTGGAGGTCTTTAAAAGACGTTTAGATGTAGAGCTTAGCGATATGGTTTAGTGGAGTACTTAGTGTTAGGTCGGAGGTTGGACTCGATGATCTTGAGGTCTCTTCCAACCTAGAAATCTGTGTCTGTGTCTGTGTCTGTGTCTGGCTTACACAGTGAGCTTCATTTTGGAGTTTTGTTACCAATTTCTCAAGATTCCTGTGTATTTGAATGTTTCTGAATTATTAAATAATGCAGTTGTTTACGTTCTGTTCATTTGAAACAATTTTCAATGCTTTCAAAGCAATTTTATCAATGCTTCTAATGGAAATTCATATTGAGACCAAGTAGCCAGCTAGTAATCTGAACAATTTCTGTCAAAATAAGCCAAGAATATCAATAGCTATGTATGTGTAGAACAAAATAATATGAATCTTAATAAAAGGCACTGCTTCCCCTTCAGCAGGATTTTAGTTGACGTTTGTTTCCATTATTCATTTGAATCATTTAATAATCTGTTGCAGTCCCATTAAAAAGTGAGATTCTTCTGAATCAGGGCATATCACTTTCATTTGCTGTCAAAATTCTGTTTAATTAGCACTGAAATTTGCAGCACCTACCTTTCCACCTAAATTACTCTAGCCAGCTAAAATGCAATGTCTCCATACCTGTAAAATCTTCAAGTTAATCTGGAGAAAGCAAGTTGTTCCTTAGCTCAGAGTTTTCACATTCTCCTACATATCCAGCTGAATACACTCACAAAAAAAATCTTTACCACTAGCAAAGAAGCAGATCATAGACCTGGCAACACATTCTGATCTACTCCAAGGAAATGAAGCTATTCAATAATTCTGGTGAGTTGAATCCATTACTGTCCTGGTCTGAAAGCAAATCTGTTATTTTAATGTTCAGTGTGCTCAGTAGAGCCAGGCTGGTGTGTGTGTTTGTATAGAAGGAAGAGCAAAAGGAAGAATCACTAACCACAGAAACATTAAAGCCCATATGTTCCCAACAGCTGCACAAGCTGGAAAATTGTCAGAAGCCAGGCAATATTGGTCTAACAGTGTCATCTGCCTGGGTGTGCAGGGTGCATGGTTTTAATGTCACAGCCAAATTGCTGCGTATGGTTCTGTCTCAATAATAGTTGTGGAGCTTTACCCTACTCCACAAGTACCCTTCATCTTTTAAACGGTTTTAGTGAAATAAATAGGATCTTTCTGCATAGGAACTCCTACTGAGTTTCAGTGAGATGACTTCCAGGATAAGAGACTGCTCTACTGAGAAGGCATTTTGGTGTGGTGAGGAGCAGTCTTGCTCTACAGTTAATAATTTCTTTTTCTTTTCAATAACTTGCCTTCATCAGTAGTTGGAATTTCTATCTGGGCACCAGGAATTTTAGTAAGGGCAGAGCTGCATTGAAGCAGTTTGCTGCACAAGCATTATGGTCTATATTGGAGGTTCTTGTCTCATATTTTTCGCCACCACTAACTTTTACTTTTTGTGTGGATGAAAGCTGCAGCTGCAGAGCATGGGTTTATTCTTACTGAATAAACAGCTCAGGAACCTCAGTGGAAGGAGTATGATGCCTAATTTTCAAGTACCAGTCACTTCCAGATTCTTAAGAATAACATGAAACAAAAATAATTCCTATTTTGTTGCTAGAATATTATCTTTTTTATTGTTATTATTATTTTTTTTCTCCTCCACTGACACATCCTAAAGCTGTTGCCAAGGTTTGTCCTTGAGAATATCGAACTAAATTCTGTGTTTCCACTATGAAACTCCCACCATTTTGATCTGCGTTGAACCAGAGCTCTTTCTAGGACTAGGTAAGGAGTTCTTCAAGGTGAATTGAACTGTGCAGCTTTGAAATATGTTTTTGTATTAGGAAGCTGACAAGTATCAGATTTCTACCTTGTGCATTCATTTTTTGAAATATAACTACAGTCAGCTTCTAATATGCCAAACACCTAAGCCTCTTTTTCCTGTCATCTGTGAAGGAGTATTTTCTTGATATAGAAAACTAGATGTCTTTTGTGTGTGTGTGTGTGTGTGTGTGTGTGTCACTGGAAAACAAAAACTATGAGTTCTAATTTAAGTGACAACATCACTTCAAAATGATGGATTGTCACTCTACTTTGAAAAATTCCAAATTGCTAAGAATAACATACTACAATAGAGATGTAACTTTGATGAAAATCTTCTATGACAGCACGGTTGCGGTTTTTGTGTGTGCTAAAAAGTGCATTAAACAAGACAGTGCTAAGACTACATTGATCTTCAGGTAAGAAATCTTAAGATCATATATTTTATTTCAAACATAAAGAAAAGGAGTTGATTGTCTTCAATTTTCATTCATCTAATAACTTCTGTGTTCATGGCTTTGATCCCACATGCATTTCCACATGTGCCTTAATGTTAGGGGGGAAGATTGTATTACTGAAAAGCAAATAGACTGGACTACCATGTTATACTTAAATGACAAGGCACTGTTTCATACACAGGATGTAGGAGCCTAAAAGCCTAAACAGGAGCTAAGGAGACATTAAATATGAAATTTAGTTGTATGAATTGCAGGTAGTGAAACTGTGTATATTTAAAATGTGGCTAGTGCCGTTTGATAGGTACACTTAGGATATCCAAGACATCTACATGGGGCTGGGAGAAAATCACAGAGATACGGGAGATTCTCAGCTCTCTAGCAAGAGGTGCCTGTAAGTTCACCTTAAGTTCATTGAAACCCACCTTCAATTTAAGCTCACATGAAAGAAACACACATGGCTTGACTCAGTGGACTCAAACAGGCATCTAGTGCCATTTGAGATGCTCTAGGGCATTTAAGATGACTGTATGTGTCTGTTAGATGTGACACAGGACAAACAGGATGCCTACACACTTCTGGAGCAGCTGGATACCAAACACTGTGCCTAGAACATCTCAAATGGCACTAGATACCTGTTTTAGACAACTGATTTTGCTGCTTATTGACTGGTCAGCCTCTTTACTCTCTAGGCACCACTGGTTGTGTTGTCTTGTTCACTATGGACAAATATGTGAATCTAAGAAAATTGAGATGCATCTAAACACCAACATGTAGACTTCTAAATTTATATTTCTCAAGTTGCCACATACCCTTAAAGCATGAATCAATTGCACATTATGTTTGGGTATCCACCTCACCTCCAGGTGCTGTCCCAGGAGTGCATGGATCTTACACAGATCCATGTGACATCTTTACTCATACCATGTGCATGTCTCAAGCTTCCTAGCACATTTCAAATGCACTAGACATCTATGTTTGTGCAGTTAAGTTAAATTTAGAGCTTAAAAAATGCCCATGTAGCAGACTCTTAAACTCAGCAAACTCATTTCTGAGTTTGCTCTAGATTTCCTAGGCATCCACATTTTGGCTACTGTGAATTTTTCTCTACTTATTCAAGTAATTTTTAATGGTACATGTCCTCATGGTTTAGGATAATAGTATTTGGGAAAGGTGTGTGTGTGGGGCAGGAAGAGAATCAGCTGAACTGCTAGAAAGAGGCTACAGGATATATAGAAATTCCCTGCCCCCTATGAAATTTTCAAAGCCTATAGCCACAATAGTATATTGCAGTATAACAAAAGAAACCTATACTTAACCAAGGCATTTAAATGTAAATTAATTCTGAATAAGAACTGATTTTATTAACAGACAGATTATTTTTCCATTGTTATCTTAATATTGTTCCAAAGCATTCTCAGTACATCTTCAGGGTACTTTACAGTTCTCACTGCCAATGACAACTTGCAAATACCATGCAATGTGGCTTTGCATTGCTCAGTCCTGCACAGCAGCATGTCTCACATAGCCAACAGATTAGCACTTGCCCGTACTCCATCACTAATAATGTAGGTAGGGATGGAAATGATTTTATGAGACTCTTTTGAGTTCACTAAACAGAATGGTTTCATTAATTGTTAATTGTACTTTAATTCTCTGCATTGATGATGGGAAAATTAATGACCCAGATGTAGACAGAGTGGAAATAAAGGCTAGTGATTGCTGCAAGAGCCTCTGAGCTCTTGTGCTTTTCTGTTGCAGAGTCTGTCAGGGGAAAAGGCTAAGCAGTTACATACCAAAAGAGGTCTATCAGAAAAACTATTTAACTTGAAGTTTATGAATCCATAACTTGACATGGACCACACCTGAATTAATTCAGTTTGTGTTTTCTTTTGGCTCATGGTTATGTGATTCATACTTACGGAGATTTTGAAAATTAATTTTAGCCAGTTATTTTAGCCAGAACTCCCATCAGTTCCAATATTGTAAATGAAGGATGATTTCCAATGGACTAATTTACTAATGTAAAGTAAACAAAACCAAGAAAAACAATAAAATATTTTTAGATTGCCGACATGTCTTGTATCCATTTACCAGTGTGCCACTAATCCCTTCTGAATCTGTTTTGTTTATTCTTCTAGTTAGCAGCTACTCCATTAAATAAAGTATTTTTTGTCTTGTTTGTTGTTCTTAGACCCCTAGAATCATCTCGAGGAACTGGCTTCAGTATTTTATAAACTAGCTGGTTTATAAAATACTTCCATTTAGCTGTTTTAATTAATGTAAATACTTTAAACAAATTAAGGTTTCTGCCTTTATCAGGTTTGAGATTTACAGTTCTAAATGCCTTAAGTTTTACCTAGCAGGATACTTAAAGTTCTTGTTGATATGGTAAGAAAGAATAGATGTAGTGGAGGGATGCAAATCAGTGAGTTTACAGAGCTAAAACAGGTAAATTAAAAAACCTTGAGCATTGAGAAAGTCATGGTAAAATATTAAACTGGAAAAGCTCAATACTGTCAGTGTGACACTTTTGAAGAGATGTGCTAAGTGTATGCAAACATTTAGAGGGTAAAATATCTGCTATAGAGACAGCTGTTCTATAGCAGTGCCAAGCTGAAAAGCATAGGGCAAAGTCTGAGAGTGTGGGGACAAAGCATTCCTTGTAGGAATCCAGCTATGGAAAAGAAAACAATCAGAAGAGATTATTATCTGACTTCCTTTAGGAAACACAGTAAAACCTTAAACTTTCTGCTCCTTCTAAGAACCACCCTGCTTTGTGCTGAGAAAGAGCAATTCTCCCCAATTTCTTCTTATCCCACCTAAATCCTCCTGGCCCAAATTGCAAAATGGAAAAATATAATTCTTAAAATAAACAATTTGAATCACAACAGCTAAAAATCACACACCTTAGCATGAGCAAAGGTCTATAATAAAAAAAATAATAATAATAAAAAAAAGAAATATGACAGACTCTTTGAATTCCTTTAGGGACTTCATTGTTGTAGTTGTTTGGCTTGAAAGATGATCAGATACTATGATAATGAATTGCAGTATAAAACTACATTGGGAGTTATTTTTGAGATAGGAGCAGTGAGACTGGATAAACAAAATGTAAATATGATTATCTGGCCTCCCTCGAACAACGGTTGTTGTTTCTGCCACAGGAAAAACAAAAACCAAACCAAACTAAACCACAAAAAAAAAAAAAAGGAAAAAAAAAAGGAAAAAAAAAGAAAACCCACCAAACAACAAACAAAATTGGACAAGCATGCACTAGAAAAAAATCTGAAATAACCTCTAGGGGAAAAATCCTTGACAGACATGAGGACAGAGGGTATGACCTTAAGGGCCAACTTTCAAAGGGCTTTCAGCTTTGGCTGTAAATTGAGTACACTGCCTGCAGGCACAAACAGGATCTATGCTTGCAGATAAGATTTTGCAATGCTCTCAGATCACTGCTGGGTCAGTCACTTACTTGCCTGCAGTGGATCTGCATAGAGTTTAATGGTCTCTTGTAAAGTTGGTATGACAGGTCATTTCCTTCTCTAATTCAAGTGTTTCTGTGACAGCAAATGTTAATCTATGAACAGTTTATAGCATTAATGTATTCAGGAACGTTCCATGCTCTACATCCAGCAAGACACAGTTCCCATCAGCAAATGCAGATCGCACCAAGCAATGAGTTTACTCCATCAGTAGGCTCACAGCTTTGCATTTCTGGGAAAAATGATGATATTATTTATTTTTAAGGGTAACTTAAATTTCTTTGTGGCTCTTTCTTCAATTTACTTCTTTCACTATAGTTCCTCCAAACTTTTTCCTCTTTTTCTCCTGGTTTTTTCTCCCGGTTTTTCTTTCTCCCCTCCTACTCCAACCAACAGCATCTGTTCTGAGTCTGCAAGAGGCTGCAGGTTTTACTGGGCTTTCTGACATCCCTAAAGCTGTGGCTTAATTTTCAAAATTAGTTAAACTGGAAGCATGGAAGCTGTTAATCCAGCTTCCTTAAAAAGAAAATTCAACATTCAATTTGCTGTTTTTATGGACAAGCACCACAGGATATACTGGTGCACTCACAGAACAAATGCCATTAATTGGAGATGTTGGGTATGAAAAAAAGGAAGTTGGAGAGTTTTATTCATAAGGCATGTTTTTTCTTGCAATGCCACAATGGCTTTTTTAATTAGTTACTTTGGCGAGGCTTCTCTCATCTCCCAGAGTTGATGCCAGTATCAGTGAGAAACAGAAGAGCAAATATATAGCCCTGAGATTTTCAGAAGTGGTTGGCAATGATGTGTGCAAAAGAGACATGCAGGGAGCTAGCTGCAGGGCATGGATACACAGTGCTTCGGTGTGCTCAGAGGGAGCTCTGAACGACTGTCCCCTGTCTCATGCTAGTGGAACCTTGTTCCAAACACGGCCTCTTTGGAGTTATTTGTAATATGATCAAAGTGGGCAGAAGAACCACTCTGTGGCTTGCTACATTAAAGGAGCCACCTCTCTCACTTTAAATAACTGATACCAGGTGGTGCTTTATTTCATGCCACTGCAACCACTGCAAAATCCACATGACAGAAATGATCTCACCAGCTGAGCACAAGTTCTGCCTCTCTGCCTCTCTGTCCTCGATGAATTCACCACTGTCATGTTATTCAGGTCATAGACTGTGCTTTCTTCATATCTAGTCTTGTCATTAAAATGTATTGAGACATCACTGTGTATCCACAATTCATTTCTGGTTCTTCTTGCCCTCCAAAGACATGGCCAGGGCGCAGTGAGGGCTGGCTGTTCCCTGGGGGTTAGAATTGCAGTGAACAATACAGAAAGCTCAGAATTAAGAGAAAATCTTAGCTAGAAGCAACATGTATAAGTGAAGTAAATGTAGCAAAGACCATCAAGCAGCTGTGTTGGAGGAGGCCAAACAGTAACTGCACTGTCTGTATAGCATTTTTTGAATGGGCAAAGAAAATGTATTTTCTCACATTGCATTTTATTATACATAACCTATCTGTAATACACTGGTGATTTTTAAAAGCAAATACACGGCCGCATCAGTGCTTTGCATTTGTTTACATCATTACAATGGAAGCTGTACAGTGGGAAAGAAAAGCAGTCTCAGTGGGCAGATGCAAGGATACCGTGACTTTTCACTAAATCCACTACCCAGGCATAGCAAGCTTGTATCAGCACGATACCTTTCAGCCAGTGCTCAGCTCACACAGCTGCTGAATCAGCTGAGTCAATATGCAGCATTGGCCAAGCACTGCCCTCTTGGTGGGAGAAGTGCAGGCTTCACAGTTGGCTCATGCTCTCAGTCTCTTTCTCTCATCTGACAGAGGGTCTTATAGCTCACCGCAACCTAGCTGCCTGGTTGTTTTCTTTGATGGACCATGGCTTCCTGTTCTTCATAGCAATCAGGCATGGGCTGAATGTTTCACAGCAGGAAGGGTTATACATTAATTTCTGGTGTAAGTGTTATTTCTAATACACATCATGAGAAATTTAAATGTTTGTAGTATATTTGCATAGTGTCAGTAGGAATGTGGGGCAGTGCAGTGGTGTGCTGAAAGAAAAGCCTAAAGTGATGGAAACACCTACTTTTCCCTAAGTATTTTTACCACCACCACAGCTTCACACCATGGAGCAGCTGCTGTTGCCTTCATGGTAATTTCCTAGCCAGTACACTCATACTCACAGTGGGCCGAATGGCTGGTGCTTGTGCCCAGATCAATGGCTACAGGCATTGGCATCAATGTAGAAGCATGAGATTTGTTGTACTGTCCACACAACAGGGCAGAGCTTATCATTACCAATGGAGAAGCCCTCTAGCCCTGGCAAAATCCTGCCCCTCGTTCCTGGGAGCAGATTTCCATTCAATGCCATTTTTTAAAAAGTACACCCATCCATTGTTCTTTAAATGACTGTAAAGAATTAATAAATTAATAAACTTTATTATTATTATTTTTTTTCCAGTGCAGTTTTCACCTTTTAAGAAAGACTTGCAGTCAGTGAGGCACCTTGCCACTACAGCACAGCCCCATTGCTGCTCGGTGCCTGCAGACACATCTGTCTTGCTAATTTTCATGTTTTTCTGTTCTCCCTCACTTCAGCAGACCACCAGACCACAACCACAGGCACAGTGGGGAAATGCTCCTGTGATGCGGTTTCTGAAATTTGGCTCAGTTTTTCTTTCCTTGGCAAGGGTTTATTCATTTTCATGCTCTGAGCCAATCCTGTCCCAAATCAATGATAGCTGTGTGAATGCATTTGAGTGCTGCACTTGACTTTTTGTGTTCAGCTGGTTTCACAATGAATTTTTCTAACTCAATGTTCATTCAGGCAAATAAATTCAATTTTTAGTAAGTAGAATTGCTACGTAGCAAGTGTTCTTTTTAAATTAATAAATAGGTGAATTTCTAATTCACTTTGATTTTATCTTCTTTTTTTCTTAAATAAGAAAAAAAATGGACCTTATTTTTAAGAACTGTTCAGAGTACACAGTAGATTAAATTTTCAGATGTAAGTAACATATTGTTCAGCATTAATAGATTTTAGCGACATCTGGTGTCTCATGTAAGTAGTTTAAAAGTTGCTTACATAATAAGAAAAGCCTTTCAATAGCAAAAACCTAGCATCATTTCTAAACGTGTCTTTTTCAGAATGCAGCAAGTGACAGTTGTACAAAAGATAACCATCAAAATGCTTCAAAAATCACCAATTTTTGGGGGGGATACCATACCCTGGCCAAGGAAAAAAAAAAAAATAAAAAAATTAAGATCTGTGGTCTCTAACATCTTTTATGCAGTTTAGGACTAACCCCATTTTATCAAAAATCTCAAGAAAAGCTACAGAAGCACAGAGTCACAAACAGCAGAGGTTGGACAGACACTCGAGATGTCCCTGGCCTAGGCCCAGCACTGAGACCAGGCTGGGCTACTCGGGGCTGTGTGGGGCCAGGGCTGGAAACCCCGAGGATGGAGCTGGCACAGCTTTTCTGGACAGCTAACCCCTCAGGGAGGAAGTTTCTCCCCATATACATTCTGAAACTCTCTTGGTTGGTTTAGCAGATGACCCTTGTTGCTCATCCTCACGCCTTTCACCACTGTGAAAAGCCTCACTCACTCTTAACCAACTCCCTGTAGGTACTGGGGGGTGCTGCAAACTTGATGGGAGTGTTGTCCATCATCTCCTCCAGGCTGTTAGCAGTGATGATCAACAGAATGGGTCCCCAGGTAGATCCTGGCAGTAATCCACTGTTACCAGCCTGCAGATAAGTATGATCCATTAACTACTGTCCGAGACCAGCCACCCAACCAGCTTTTTACCCATCTAGTTGTCCACTCATTTGCACTGTAACGCCTCAGCTTAGATACAACATTATTGTAGGAGATAGTACTGGAAGCCTTGCTAAATCATGGTAAATGGCATCCTTTGCTCTCACCTGTTCCACAAAATTAGCCATTTTAAGATAGAAGGCAATCAGGTTGGTCAGACAAAATTTTATAAAAAAAAAAAAAAGAAAAAAAAATGAAAAAAAAAAAGGTAAATCCATCCTAGTTGTTGCCAGTCACTTCCTGCTCCTTCATGTGCCCAGAAATGTGTTCCAGGGGGACTCACTCCATGATTTTTCCAGGGATCAGTGTCCTGGAGACTATTATGTTCACAGATCATTTCATCTTCTCCATAAAATATATTGTCTTACATTTCCTCTTACTTTACTAGATGAATTGGAAAACTTATGAGTGGATACAGCATTTAGTTAATCATTCAACTGCATTTTAATTTGATGTCTTCGGGAATCCAATTCATTAAATTCCACTGCTTTCGTGATCTCTTTCTCCCATTGCCTGACAATGGAATTTAAGGCTTGGGCTATAATATCTCACCAAAGCTGCTGAAATCTGTACATGGATCTGAGGGATCTGGGGGAAGCCTTTTTTTTTTTTTTTTCCCACCAACAAAAGACAACGATGAGCATAGTTCATTAAAATTAATTCATTATCAAAAGAATGCTTTTAGTTTCATTCATTATTAGAATTGTACATATACATTTGTTTGCATATTTTTAACCATGATAAGCAAATCTGATTTATGGCTTGAAATATTAAATATGAAAAAGAAATTTTACCTTTAACATGTCTTTGTATATTAAGCCTGTGTTTAAGGTATATGCCCAATCCTAGTATACATAAATGTCTACTGAGATGTCTGAAAGGCAGTTTTACAGGAAATGCTTATGTGATATTTCCAAATTTCAGACTCAGGTCTATATATTTTTTTTAATGTATATGGCTTCTTGTTTGCTCCTGTTATTTGTATGCTGTGATTGTAAACCAGGCCAAGGCCTGTCTTTCTGTTTTGTGTTTAGACAGCACCTGGGGCAATGCAGTTCGGGTGAATGACCGAGTTTCCTACCAACAGCAAAATGGAGGGATATACAACAGATGGGTAGCTGCTAAGTTCTGAGACACTTCTAAGTTATGTTTCACTGCCCAAACTGATTTTGCCACGCCTTTGTTCCCTTCTTCATCCCCATATATCTTCATGTGATGAAGATAGGGATGCTAGTTATCTGGTCTACCCATCCGAGGGCCTGGGAGATAATTAAGAACATGGATTTTTTTTCTCTCCTCCTCTCTATCTGCATCATACATGGATCTTGGTGGGTCCTGCAGCAGATTTGGAGTAGATCTCATTCTACTGTCTTAACAGAGTATTTTAGCATCATACACAGGTTGCATTGGAAAGAGAAACTGTTTTCTGTTTTGGCTTCTGAATCAGCTGAGCATATAGCTTCGTGGTTCATGAATATTTCAGCTTGCTGCCATAATTTTTTCATGTGGTGCATGGATGAAATAAAGGAAATGGCAATATCAAGCATTTATATCTCAGTAGAAGCCAGCCAGAATTTAACAGGACAAAGAAGGAATATTTCTTTAAGCATGATTTTCCTGTCAAAATCCTCCTGCAAATAATATGAAAAGAAAATGTGTCAGAAAGACCTGCATGAATGTTATTAATGGAAAGTGTTAAAAAGCTAAGATCATCCCCACTTCACTTTCTGTCCTTTTAGGGATAAAGGTGGGCAGATCCTAATACTCTGGAGATGGAAAGATTTCAGTTTAAATATAGGAAAAGGAGAGTAACTAATTATTACTCTAAAATATGTTTCCAAAGGTTATTTTTTAACTGTGCCATTAGCCAACACAAATGAGAATGTGCTTCAGCAC
Source organism: Cygnus olor (assembly GCF_009769625.2). NCBI lineage: Eukaryota > Metazoa > Chordata > Aves > Anseriformes > Anatidae > Cygnus > Cygnus olor. The sequence goes on along the minus strand of NC_049171.1, from coordinate 54,370,123 downwards.
CATATTCACGACTGCGTTCACTAAGCCAAATGAAGACTGTTTTTAAAGTCCACCAGGATTTTCATAAGACAACATGAGACAACAGGTTAATTTCCATGCCTGGAATAACATAATTGAGCCAAATTCAATGATGTGGTCTCCAAAGATACTTTTGCTCAACAACCTTTGAAACAAAATGGACACAGTTGCAAAAGATGCTGTTTTACAGCATTTTATTTAAAATCAATATGACCTCCCCCCCCTCAAAAAAAAAGTAAAAAAAAAAAAAAAAATCAGGAGCACCAAGTGACTACAATCACAACAGACACTTCCAGAGAACATACTTTTTTTAACCCCACAAAATAACTTCTTATTTTCCATTCCATTCAAATCCCCATTGCTCCACAATTTTTTTTTTTTCCATGTAATGTTAATCATTTTTCAAGAAGAGAGTTTTAACAAAAATAAATAAAGAGAGAGAGAGAGGGGCAAAAATCCTGCATTCCTTTACCTTCTGCCTGTGGGTAAACCACCTGTGCTGATCATTCAGCATGCTTTGTGTTTGAACACCTTCTGGCTTTCATGGCCTTGAAATGATTTTTATCATCTCCCTTGTACGCTTCAGTGCTGTCTTCTTTTCACCTATAAAACACTGCTGCAGACCACCACACACACACATTGTCAGAATATTTGGACTTCAAGGAAGATGGTAATTTAGCTTCCCAGTTTTTAAAGCCTTGGATTTAGTAGGGACCCTTTCTTCAAATATTGGTTCTCAGAGTGATTTCCAAACCCAAGGCTACTGCTGAAAAGATATCCAACAGGGATATCGATAAGCAGATTAAAAACAAAAATGAACAAACAAACAAAAACAAACAAACAAAAAACACAAAGCAAGCAACCGACCAAAAAAAACCAAACAAACAAAACAGTAAAATAATGAGAGGCTGCTAATTAGGCTCATTACTCTCAAAGGAATTTCAGAATGAATTTGCCCTAAATTAAGAAAGGCAGATTGCTGAAGGGGAAGGAAAAAAAAAAAAAAAGGAACTTTCCTCTACTTTCATAAGGCAATATCTAGCTCTGCATTTTGTACACACTATTCTTGTCAAGCTATCACAGAAAGCTTGGGGATACTGCAAAAAGATACATCAAAGAAAAATCAGAATTCAGAATTAAAATTGCTAAAAAAATGAAAGCAGTAACAGGCCGTCAGGGTGACGGAAAGACTAAGGAATCAGTTCTTAGACTGGCAATCTGATCCAAGCTATACTAAGGTTCTCACCAACATTTGGATGTGCATCTTTGATTAAGAAAACATCCACTCAATCTTGTTATTAACAGACAGCATTCTCCAGAGAGCATCACATCAGCAGATTCTCCTCGTGAGAACAAGAGAGAAGGCTCAATGCACACACAGAGAAACCTAGATAGAAATGAAGGACCAAGTGTTCTAGTGTTTTCCTTTCCATGAGGCTTCATAGTGTTACTTCCTTATTTGGTGTATGGCAACAACAGCAAAGGCTGTCCTGTGTCTTTTCTCAGCTTCAAGTGATAGATGTCTGAGTGTGTCTTAAAAGAAGACCTGCAGGAATCCCCTCCAAGCCTGATATTAAGAAGCAGAGGGACAATTCACCATTTACTTACCTGAATGAGAAAACATCAGAGATCTCTCCACAACGTTTAATCATTTTCTTTGTCTTATCCTATTTTAAATTCTCTTGGACTATAAACTAGATGTGATAAATTGTTTGAGAGTTTGGTTTTGACACGAGTGATATTGTCTTCTCTCCTGGCTCCAATTCACAGTCATCACTGAACAAACAGCTTATCTGGTGCACAGTATGATTTTTTGACAGTGTGACTTCTGGCTGTTTAAAGTAGCAAAACTATCATTGTTACAGTCACCCCTTTTCTCCTTGATGAGGGATATTTTTTTCCTAATCTAAATTGCTTTGAACATATAAGTTGGCAGATATACAATAGAAAAAAAATCAGGTTGAGAAATCTTAATAAAATGAGAGGAAAGGGCTGTAAATATCAACAATGAAAACATCATCTGTGGACCTGCTTACCTAAAGTTTGTACTGTATTAACTGAACATAACTTTAAAGCACAAATCCAGCACGTGACACACACAAGGATTTAAAAACATACGCAATTCTAATTATTAGGAAGAAATAAAAGACCCCAGAGACTATTCTGATTTAGTCTGAAAGCCTTGTAAAATTTTAAAATTGCATTGCAGAGTCAAAAGTAACTGGCAAGATAGGTTTACAGAGGAAAAAAATCTTCTTATAATAGTGATAGTTAAGCTAAGAACTCATGAATACCCAGGTGCACACAGTTACATGTGGCAAGAAGAAACTCCAAGCTTTGCACAGTAATTTCTTGAATGGTTCATTAAAAACATAAATGTCAGATGCTCATCTTGCTGCATCAATTTATCTGTCAAATGATGAAGTTTGAATGGGGTAACTCGGCTAAGAGATTGAAAGTTTTTAAATTCACTTCAATAAGCAGAAAAACATCACTGAATGAAGAAGAGATTCAGAGAGGAGCAACAAAAATGGTCAGAAGCCTAGGACTAATCATAAACTAGAATTAAAAGTCCTAAATACATCAAGCTTAGGAAAAGTTTGACTAAGGGGTAATGTAACCATAGCCACAGATATTAAAAAAAAAAAAAAAAAAAAAAAAAAGGATAAAGTAATGCTGGAAAAAAATGGCTAAACATCAGTAAAAATTGAGAACGAATGTTTTCTGTTTTTTCTGATGAAAATTAAAGGAAGTTGCATAGCCTGGAAATACTTGGTATGTAAGGCAGCACTGTAAATTTATAGATGGACTATATGAATTGGTTGGCTGCTGCACTAAATATATAAACTTCATGAAAAAAGAGCGAAAGTTCTTGATATTACCATCACTGAGAAGGCAATTAGTTTTCATAAAGCTCAAGGCACAAGTCAAGAAAGAGCTCCTCGCTGTAACTCTAGCTGACACTACCTATAACAGCACACAAATGTACAGGGAAATTAGGGTGAGCATTCCTCTGACTTGCTGGATGAGGTTACTACCGTGCACAGAAACAAATCCTATGCAGTGGCACCAGTCCTATGGTATGATGGCCTTTATCCAAACCTCCCAAATCATCAGGACTCTTTCCACTGACTTAAATACACTCTGACGTCCTCTCGTAATGAAGTGAACTTAAGGCTAGCACCCAAAGTTCAGGAAAGTTCAGAGGACAAGGGGCTGACTTTCTACGCCTAACATTGGGAAAATGCTTGGAAGAAAGAAAATGTAAGGGAGAAGACTAGGCAAGCCTTATAATAGCAGCTTTGGGGCTTTCTTCTCTGAGACATGTATAATGTAATGATACATGCTGGGGCTCTTTTCCAAACTGATAGGAAATCACAGAATGGTTGGAGGTCATCTGGTCCAACCACCTGCTCAAGCATAGCCACCCAGAGCAGGTTGCCTAGGAACACATCCAGGTGGCTTTTGAAGATTTCCAAGAAGGGAGACTTCACAACCTCACTGGGTAAACTGTGCTAGTGCTCACTCACCCTCACAGTAAAGAGGTACTTCTTGATATTCAGTTGGCACTTCCTGCATTCCAGTTTACGCCCATCGCCCCTTGCCTGTCAGTGGGCAACACTGAAAAGAGCCTGGCTCTGTCTTCTTTGCACTCTCATTTCACATATTGATATTCGTCTATGAGATGCCCCCTGAGCCTTCTCTTCTCCAGGCTAAACAGCCCCAGCTCTCTCAGCTTCTCCTCATAGGAGAGGTGCTCCAGACCCTTGACCTACATTAGAAGGGAAGAGGGACTGTAAGAGGCTGGGTCAAGGAAAAGGAAAGAAGATCCTGGCAGAACTTCCATGAAGCTCAGGTAGCTGCAGGGATTTAAAATAATCCAGGTACTTTAGGAATCTACCCTGCTCTCCTATTCCTACGACAAAAATCAAGTGAAACTGTACAGCAGAAGAGACAAAGAGAAAGAGATTTGCTTTGGTGGCGAACAGAAAGAAATAGGCTGATACTGAGGGAAAAAAAATTACAGACATAAATTGCAATGTCTTGTGTTTTACTACTATAGTAGTATATACTGAAATATTGTGAACTTCAGGGTTGTTAAGAACCCAAAGCTTCTGTGAACTACATGCAGATTGGAAAGATCAGGAAATGTATATGACAAAATAAATGGAGATGAAAGTTACACTCTCAGGTTTGATCTTTTTCAGCAGATAATGACATTTGGTTCTTTCTTTTATTCAAGCATTGAAAGCACTAACTGCTAGGTGTCAAAATGAGATATATGTCTGGCTTTTGCCCTAGCAATCTGTTTGAAAGCAGCTCTGGATGTTAACCAGGGAAGGTACTTTAATACTTTCTTTAAGGTTCCCTGCCTTAGAGAAGACTGTTCTGAACACACAAAGAATTGCATTTGTATCAGCTGAGCAGAGTTCATGGCTTCACTTTTCCTAAGAAAAGGTGTAAGGACTAAATAAGCACACAAAGAAAAGAAAACACACTGCAGGAAAGGCAGCATCTTTTCAGTAGTGATTCAAAAGGACACAGGAGAGCAGAGATTCCCTGAGTTACTCCTGCCTTCAATTCATTAGAAGATGAAGAACAAAGTGCAGCTTAATCCCAAAGATTCTCGATGCTCTGATCAGTAAAAGAAATGAGTGAATGGCAAGTGGTGTGTGCCCAGTGTAGATTTATCATAAGCAGTGAAACAGAGGACAAGCAAACACTTGAGAAGGTCCCATCTAAAAGCAGCAGCTTTGTGTGCCTCGACATGCCCCACCGACTTCAAGTGGTGGAAATGAAAATCTGAAGCATGTCACACATCCATGTCATCCTGTTGTTTTAGAGATTTTAATATTGTTCCCTGGCATGGAGCTTGTGCCTTATATAAGCAGAGACAGAAGTCTGAAACTGAATCTGCCACTGAAAAAAATCACATACCACATGTCACAGGCCCTTGGACACACTGGACAACTGAAGGCACAGAGCAACCATGGACTACAAGCATTTCCAGTAAGTTCAGTAAAAATTATTTTTCGTATTCACTGGGATAGAGAGGTTTATTTATTTATTTTTCCCAGATGCATGTATCTACTGGCCTACTGGTAGATGAGAGACAAAGCTTAAAAAAGGAAAAATTTCCTTCCCTTCAGCAAGCAAATATATTCACCAGAAGGTGAAAAACAAAAGGGACCTGAGTTATTAATGAAAGCCAGCTTTTTTGTTAGTTACACAGAATCACAGGATGGCTGAGGTTGGAAGGGACCTCTAGAGATCATCTGGTCCAACCCCCTGCCAAGCAGGCCCACCTAGAGCACGCTGCACAGGATGGCATCCAGGTGGGGTCTGAATGTCTCCACACAAGGAGACTCCACAGCCTCTCTGGGCAACCTGTTCCAGTGCTCTGTTACCCCCACAGTAAAGAAGTGCCCTCTCATATTCAGCTGGGCCTTCCTCTGTTTCAGGTTGTGCCTGTTGCCTCTTGTCCTGTTGCTCGGCACCACTGAAAAGAGTCTGGCCCAATCCTCTTGACACCCTCCCTTCAGATATTTATACACATTGATAAGATCCCCTCTCAGCCTTCTCTTCTCCAAGCTACACAAGCCTAGATCTCCCAACTCCTCTTTGTATGAGGAAGTTTGATGAAATCAGGAAATATTATTATAATTAAAAGCTATTCTTCCTACAGCCATAGGTATACCTGAGTATGTTTACAAGTTTACACAGAAGAGAAGGTTTTTGCTCAGAAAAAGACCTTGTGGTTACAGCAAAAGACTCATAATCAGAAAAGATGATTAAAAATGGGCATGGAATAAATAGGCCTGTATTACTCAAGAGATTCCACCAGCATGGATGAAGTAGAATGGATGACCTTCAAAAGGAATTATGAGAAGAAATGGGAAGAAACACAACATCCGCATTAGAAATCTGTTGACATCAACAATAATCTAGCAGCGTAAGTGAAACAACAGAATAAGCAGTTAGACTGACTCTGTAGCTTCTTCAGCTCGTGGAACAAAAGTGACTCTAGACTACACATCCAAACTAACGGATATCCAAGGGAAGTAGTGTATCTAAAAATAATCTATTGTACCTCAGCTTTCTCTTCCTACTCATGTTCTCTACAGTTTATTTGATAAATTAATATTAGAAAATAGCTTAACCTACCCATTTTACAAGGCTAGCAAAAAGTCTGAGGCTAATTACCTACAGCTGAGACAAACTTAGAAAGTTTCCTTCAGCAGAACATATACCTCTCTGAAACTGTCCATACTTACCAAGTTTAGAAATCCTTAAGAAAAAGTCAAGACTACCCTGTAGTTATAGTGTCCTTAACAGTAAGAATGACTATTCCACTCACTAAAAACACCCCCAAAACTAAAAAAAAAAACAATAAAAGACTCAACAACCCAAAACCTTTCATCTGCTCTGCTGAAGGTGTTGCCTGCAGCAATGTATTCATTGGCATATTTCTGAGATGGAGCTTGTGTTAATAATGTTTTAACCTAAGAGTATATCAAGATCTTCCTTATAATGCACAAGAGATAGCTTTAAAATATGTCTTACTGGCATGTGGCAAGTCACAAACCAACTCTGTAACTCCTGGTGAGGGTACAGTCCTTCATTAGGGCAGGAGTCATCTTCCATGTGGCAGGTGACGTACAGGGTTTTCACCAGCAGCAACTGGAGTGGAAGGGTTTTTCCTGCCTTCCCCTGCCAGCCAGTGCAGCACAAACATTTAGTCAAGTAGGAAAACAGCAGAAAAAAATAAAATAAAAGGAAAAAATAGAAAATCAGTTTGTTAGGACAATGGAAACATTGCCAGACATTTAAAAGTATAATAAAGCCACTTAAGTCAGCCATAATGTTTAGATTTTATTTAATCCTAACATATTATTGTAACTTATTTTTGATGAATCAGACTTTTAAAAATCTTCACGTAAACTGTTCTTTGGATTTATATGCAAATACTACCCTTTGTAAACCTAAAGTGCTGGAATAGTTTATTAACATAGTTTACAAGTAGCCTAAGTATTTACCTTGCAGATTATTCCTAGGTCTTTTGATGGTAAATAGCACCTAAAATAAGTAAAGTGTTACCTTTTGGTACATCACTAAAACAAACAAGCTTGGGAATCATGAGAGTCCCTCTGCTAACAAGCTGACAATAAGGCTAATCTGAACAAGACTGGTTAGCTCGATTTCACTCATATTATTTGCTTAGTATACACAGTAAGAACAGTTCAGGCAGTTATCTGCATTATAAATGAGCTACTTCAAAGACCGCTAGAGTGTGTCAAAAGTCATTTTATCTTCTGATGTTCCTAGCTTGCCAAAATGGTACTCATGAGCCTGAAACTGAAGTGAAATCTCTGCTTATGAAAGAAGGATTTCCTATTCTCTTCTGTTCTATGAAAGGGGAAAAAGCTCTTTAAACTCCAGCCATACTAGAAACATATTTCTACTCATTCTTATGGAAGTTTCCACACTTACATAAATTTCCCTTGTGCTACAAGTATCATCATCCCTCTCCAGTAGCCTGGAGAGATCCAAAAGATCAATAAAGCTAAAGTCGCAGTCTGAGTTAACAGGGTGAGCAGTGACATAAAAATTGAGTATACACAGCTCTAGCCATACACATAGTAAAGGGACCAGAGACAGCCAGTTAGATCAAGAAGTCCCTACCCTCAGCTTTTAAGAGGAACAGGATGCAAACTTCAGTTTACGTCACTTCAGATTTCCAAGAGATTTTTCTACACCCTATATTGCAGGTGAGAGTCAGAGCTATTATTTCACTAAAATGCCCGTAATATTCATATTGCATTTTGATGCAGTCTATAACTGGGTGCTCATATGGAGGGTGCCAGGTCTGCTTAGCTTCATTCATGTATTTTGCATAAGAAAGATTTGCAAAACACTCTGTATAAAACCTGTTTAGCATACAGAAACATATAAAACCCCTCCAACAACACATTGCTACATTATGCATACCTCTGCAGGCCTAACATCAACTTGCACCATTTTCTGATAGTAATCCTATATAAGCACCTTCAAACAATATATTTAAAATGCAAATAAACAGGATAAGATATAATGAAATAATACACCATATCTCTCTATAATGTAATTTAATATCACTTAGAGACAAAATATCACTTTCTCCTTCTTATCAACAAATTAAGCCTCATTTAAATAGGTACTAAAATATTTAAGATTTAAAAAATCAGACATTTTAAAGAGTTAAGACAAAGCTCTAAACAATAGTAAAAAAGCTAACAAATGTAACAAGGTTTACCTGGGGAGAGTTTTAGCTCATTCCCACATATGTTGTTTAAATCTACTTTGTCCCTTGGTGGTGCAGAAGCAAATTAGCAGTATGTGAAAAGTACTAGGGAAAACAGAAGGTGTACATTAATTTCACACCTAATTATTAATTAATTTGCTCAGGCTCTGCTGCAGTAATCAGCACTTGGAACAGCTTCACTTGTTCCCAGTAAGCCACTGCAGTGTCCCTGTTTAAAATTCCAGAGGGGGCACAGCTGCAGCAGGCTGAATAGTAATGACTGTAGAGAACCTGGTCTTAGTCCTCCTTCTATGGGACCTGCACTACATGCTTTTTGCACTACCAAGTACGACTAGATCACTAATGCAGATAGATATGATTTACTCCTGGTGGTTGAGTTATACATGTGTAAAACTGAAGTAAAAGGGGATTCAGGTGATGTAGCTCCATTCTTCTTGCGTTCCTGTTAAATCATAAGAGGGTTAAGACAAAGGCAGGGTTATTGACATTGGAAAAATTATCCAGAACAAGTGAATTTCCATAATGTATTATCAACAAAGGCTTTAGTGCTTTGATATAAGCAATACACAATGTTAAGAGATGACAGGTTCTATTAACATGTAAGTAACACACAAATCATCTTTGACAAACAGATGATGTGTGAAGCTAGATGGAATTTTCTTACATGCTGCTCCTCTTTCAGATTAAAACTTCTAGAATACAGCACAGATAAGAAGTTCATTGTGCATTTGATCCAATTTGCATTTTATTCCCTTTTGTATACCATATAGGTTGTAAATTGCTATAACATCTGTCATATAAAAAGCCTTTCATTTATACAAAATAAGCGACAAATTGAAAAAGATCACTTTACTTACATGAAGATATAATACATTCTTTACATCTTATCCTTATTATGTTATATTCTTGGTATCAGAAATTGGTATAAGAACTGTAATTGACCTAGAGAGAATTGAGCAGAGAAGCAGGTGCATGTGATACGTGGAAAACCAGATTCAACACGAAGTCTGGTATAAATGGGATTAAGTAAACTTTATAAGCCAAAATGAAAATTAGGATGCACCCTCCTCTCTGGTTATGAAGATCCCAAATGCCCCCCTACCTCTTTCTGTTTGTCTCAAAGTGCCCCCTGACACTGTCCCCCATGATATCTTTGTCTCTGATTTGGAGAGACATGGATTTGATGGATGGACCACTTGGTGGGTGTACTGGGTCCGTCTGGGATGGAGTTAACTTTCCCGGCAGCGACCCATATAGTGTTGTGCTCTGCACTTGCAACTACAACAGCCCTGATATCACACCAGTTTTGTCTATTGTTGAGCACTGCTGGCACAGTATCAAGTCTCTCTCCAACCTCCCCCTGGCCCCCAAGCCAGTAGGCTGGGGTAGGCAAGATGTGGGGAGGGGACATTGCCGGGGACCTAAACTGACCAAAGGGATATTCCATGCCATATGGTGTCACACTCAGCAATAAAAGGTGGGAAAGGGGAAGGAGAGGGAGTGGCTCTCATTATGAAGATATCTGTCCTCCAACTGGTATGAGTATTATCCAACTGGTATGCATATTGAGGTCTGGCTTTGCAGGATGTGGCTGAACATTGCTCATTGATGGGAAGTAGAGAATAATATATTTTTTTCTTCCAACTGTGCTTCTGTGCAGGCTTTTTTTTTTTTTTTTTTTTCCTTTCCAGCATACATTCTTCTCTTCATCTCTTCTTTTGAGCAGGGGGAGTGAGAGATTGGTTGTGGTGGAGTTTGGCTGCCCAGCAGGGTAAAACCACCACAAGGAATTGGCTGCATGGTCACACTCAAAGAGTTGTGGTCAACAGCTCAATATCCAAGTGGAGATCAGTAATGAGTGGTGTTCCTCAGAGGTCAGTATTGGGACCGGCACTGTTTAACATCTTCGTCCGTGACGTGGACAGTGAAATTGAGTGCACCCTCAGCAAGACTGCCGATGACACCAAGCTGTGTGTTATGGTTAACACACTGGAGGGAAGAGATGCCATCCAGAGGGGTCTGGACAGGCTCAAGAGGTGGGCCTGTGCGAACCTGTTCAACAAGGCCAAGTGCAAGTTCCTGCATATGGGCTAGGGCAATCCCCAGCACAAATACAGTCTGGGTGGAGAATGGATTGAGAACAGCCCTGAGGAGAAGGACCTGGGGGTGTTGGATGATGAAAAGCTCAACATGAGCCGGCAATGTGTGCTTGTAGCCCAGAAAGCCAGCCATATCCTGGGCTGCATCAGAAGAAGCGTGGCCAGCAGGCCAAGGGAGGTTATTCTCCCTCTCTGCTCTGCTCTCGTGAGACCCCACCTGGAGCACTATGTTCAGCTCTGGGGCCCCCAGCACAAAAAGGACATGGAAGTATTAGAATGAGTCCAGACGAGGGCCATAAAGATGATCAAGGGGCTGGAGCACCTCTCCTATAAGGACAGGCTGAGGGATTTGGGGTTGTTCAGCCTGGAAAAGAGAGGGCTCCAGGGAGACCTTATAGAGGCCTTACAGTGAAAGAGGCCTACATAAGAGGCCTACAGGAAGGCTGGGGAGGGACTCTTTGTCGGGGAGTGTAGTGATAAAACAAGGGGGAATGGTTTTAAAGTAAAAAACGGGAGATTTAGATTAGATATAAGGAAGAAGTTATTTTCTATGAGAGTGAGGCCCTGGCCCAGGTTGCCCAGAGAAGCTGTGGATGCCCCATCCCTGGAGGTGTTGAAGGCCAGGCTGGATGGGGCTTTGGGCAACCTGGTCTGGTGGGAGGTGTCCCTGCCCATGGCAGGGGGTTGGAAGTGGATGAGCTTTAAGGTCCCTTCCAACCCAAACCATTTCATGATTCTGTGATTCTGTGTTTATCCACCAGTCTTAGAAACTAGGAATTCAACACAATCACACTCCTAGAAGAATGTTACAGTCGATGAAGAGAAGGCTGGGCTGAGCAGGACTTTCCCTTTCCCCTGTTGAGGATTTGCAAAGGAGTTCAGGATCCACCAGAGAGGGATGGAAAGCCCATATAGGGGAGCTTGGCCCTGCATAATCACTAGGCTTCGTGGGTAGGAATGAAACGATGGGACAGACTGTGCATTTTATATTAAACAGTCATTGGATTTAAGAGCAGCAACAGGAAAAGTACTGATGCTCCCACATCAGTACTTAACCATAACAGAGTCAAGCTCCATCCTGCTACAGGAATTTAGCAATTGCTTTAGGCTACTTCCTTCCCCTCCCTGTGGTGCTCACATTAAGACAGCTGACAGGGGCTTTGCTGACAGGAAGGTTTGGGTTCTCTCACATTGGAGGATGCTTCATATGTATCTACCACTGCAAATATCTCCTCAGACAGAGCTAGGCCATACCAGGAGTTTTGCCTCATTTATTCAAGCCCATCTTCATGGGCACTTACCCTGAGGAGAGAATGTGGACTCTTGATGCCAATAGCAGAGAGAGATGCATACCTGCAGCCCTGAACAAGGCACCTAAGCTCCACAGTAGGGTTTGATGGACAGTGCCTCACTTTATATTTTCTACCTGCATCTTGCTTATTCGGTATGTTGGGGGAAGGCAAAAGAACAAGCTGAGGACTGTGGGTCTCTGGACCTTCCCATGCACTGCCTAACAAAATGCTATTTCATTGTCCCTTCTGCATATCAGGTCCTACTCTGGAATCAAGTCCACAACGTTAGAGACATGCAGGGTATTTCTCTAAGTGATTACACCACCTGCAGTGGAAAACTCATCTCGGTAAGCTTAGCTAAGAATTTGAACCGCTGATGGATAGGCATTGGAGTGTTCTATTTAAATTGGAAAAAAATCTACACATGGATATAAAAGAAAGAATAAATGTTTCAATTCTGAAAAGTGAGATTCTTGGCATTCATTACCTTCAGAAAAAAATGAGAATGTGCAATAAGCCTCAGGACTGTTCTTCAAGTAACCTCTGAGGAAAAGCATTACAAACATAAGCTAATTTTAAAAAGCAAGTGTAAAAACCATAAAATTCTTGCAGAGCTTATTTAGTACTTTATACCAAGATCTATGTTTGTATAAAATTTCATGAAAATTGCACCTAATTTACCATGGGTTATTTCTTGAATAAAAAGTAGGAAGAAAGGGAATAATAATTTGCCTATATTTTTATATTATTTTCGTCACAGTAGGCAACCTACCTGTAATAAAAAAAATGCAGCAACTCTGTTTTGTAATGCGATGTTTATTGTATTGAGTTATATGCAATATAACACACATCAATACCATATGGTGCATAAACAGTAAAATAAAGAGTATGAAACACAATGGCATTACAATTATTTAGTGCTATAAACACTATAAAGCATCAAAGAAGCTAGTGAAATTATGCTGAAAACTAAGCAGATATGTATTTTTAAAGTTTTGGAATAATTTTGCCAAGAACGGCTCAGCAGTAAGTACATCCTACTTAAAACTGGGGGTGAATCCTCCACTGGCAAAAATAATCATAGATCCACCAGCACAAATCAAGTCAACCAACATACAGCAGCTTAGAGACTGTATCCACACAGATTCTTCCTGTGAGCTGCTGCATTGCTCTCCAGTGCAATCCCAGGAACCACTGTTAAGCAGAAAGCACACACCAAATGGGAAACAAACTTTAAAATAGTAATTAACACATTATTAACATACTTTGCATTGCTACTGGAGCTCTCCAAGAATTCCAAACAGATTAATCAGTCTTCAATCAAGTCATCACAAGTTCACCAAACCAATGCTACAGATGAGATATTAATTATGTGAAAGGACTGAAGGTTTGACAGCCTTATCGGAACAGTACGTGCTTGTATTTTTTTTGTCTTTAAAGCCAGGTGGTGATGGGGGTTCCTGATTCCCGTCAGTAGCTGACTTCTTGCATCCCACAATCAGATCTCTTTTCCCCCTCAGTAGTACACTGCAAGTCTGGTAAGGTAACCAAGACGACTCAACACTGGAAAATAAGCTGCCTCCTAAATCAAGGGACCTGAATCCCACCATGTGGATTTAAATAAACTTCTGACCCAGGAAAACAGGGAGCTGGTGTGTTTTTTTCAGGTAGTTGTCCTAAATGGGTACGCATAAGTGCAATTGCCTAGATGGATGAGCCTCCCTTGAAGGAATTGAAGAGATGAATCTTCTGACTTGAAGAAGAGGCAGAGAAGAAATACACTCTGCATTTTTTTTCCAATTTTCTTCTGAGTTTACAAACAGATATTAAAAACTCAAGAAATTTCATGTCTGACAAGCTGAATATTCAAAGTTGTGGTTGGCGGGAGACTAGATCTGTCCACCTGACTGTACATTTGCACTTTTCCTAAATCACTAGCAGAGAGCCCTAATAATCTCTGTCATACCTAGTCTGTAGATAAATTTCCTCATTTTGCTCTAAGCCATACGGCTTCCATTAAATTGCATTTTTTTCTCAAAATACTAAAATAAAGTAAAACATAACTAGTATTTTATTTCCTTGCCAACATCTTTTGGGGACAATGATTTAGTCTGGGATAAAATATGCATTACAAAATCTGTCATAGTTACTGCAGAGGTATATAGAAATATAGAGGTATGTGTCTTATTCCTTGCTGAAATGAGTTTGACCAATAAACCATGTCTCTATTGGAATTTTAATCATGTCATGAGAGCACTAAAATAAATGTTAATGAAAATATTAACTATTCTGTTTGTTACTTAGATATTATTATTTATGTCAGAGAAATAGATTTGTAGGTTTACTGTTTAAATTTTTCCTTAACACTAACATTCACGGGAATTATACCAGAGAAAAGTGTGGCCTATTGACTGGAACAATACAGAACTATAACACATATTTTTTTTTATTTCTCAAAAAAAAAAAAAAAAAAAAAGAGAGAGATTCATTATCTTAAGGGATGTCTGTGCTTTGCCAGCTAGATTCCATTCATTGCACAACAGATTCTGTTACACAACAATTGTAAAGTAGGATTTCTTTAAAAGCAAAACAAAACATTTTTTTTGTGTGTGAAAGCATTCAGAACTGATGTTTTTCTTCATCAGTCTTTCTTTACTACAGATACTGTATTTGTTCAGAGAAGCTCCAAAAGCTTTTCTCAGATGTAAAACTCTGTTAGAATCCCAGATGTTATAATATAACTGAAATAAAAGTAAAAAAAGCGTTTTCCAGAATTTAAATAAACAGTGTCGTTACTAAGCAATGCTTGCACTTTTTCTATAGAACATCATTTTGATGACTGATGAGGTCACAATTTGCTAGGACACAAAATATTTGAAAAACAAAGCACATATTGCTGAAAGTTCACAGAGGAATACAGCAAGGCAAAGCAAACGCCAAATTCTGTCTTCCTAGGCAAGACTTATAAAAGGGTATACCTACAAATAGGCAGTGAAGAGCACAACTGACTTATTTTTCAAGCATTTATCAGCATTCCAAAAATGAAGAGAACAAACTTTTCTGTGTGTCATATTCTGCTAGATTAATCTGTGCTTCTGGAAGAAGAAACCCTGAAAAACATGACTGTAAGTTGTATTAACTACATAATATAAAGCAAATGTTTACATAGTAAATGTCTCAAGTATTTTGCTCCCTGCAAATATTAGGATTACAGAAAGCACTTGATGTGATGGTGCAGAGAGGAAATTCTATTTTGGTTGACAGCGTTATTCAGAGCTGTAGAAGGATAAACCATTGGACAAGGTAAACTGTAGAGTTAATCTGGAGGGATGCAATTTTTAGAAGGATGGGAAACAGAGGATAGAGGAGGTGTAGTGGCTCATTACAGTTTTCTATAGTACAGTTAGAATAACAAAGGAAATGACAGCGATGCTACATTTTAAGTAAACCTAAGAAAGGTAGAAATCCAAAAAGGAATAAAAGTAGGTGTCTGCAACAGAATCACCACATCAGCAACTAAGAAGAGCTGATGAATAAATTCTAAAATGTCACTGTGGTGGGTGCAAGAATTAATGCTAAGCTTTTGAGAAAATCTGAAGGAAGCTACTATTGATCAGTGATACTGTAAAAAAGATGAGCATGAAGTCAGGCAATTATAAAAATATCCAACTTCAGGATATTAAAGTACCATTTTGCAAGGCAGCAAATACAACTGAGAAGGAGAAGAAGAAAGGCTATAGGAATCCTCATGTACAGCAACAGAAAAGGCCACCACGTTTGCTGAGCTGACTCCTTAGGAAACACAGTGCAAAAAACGCTGTTAATATTATTTAAAATAGCAGCTTTTATGTTGCATAAACCTCGATGTGGGAAGATTACATTTAGAACCAATGGAGTTTTTTCTTTAATTTTCCTTCAGGATGAGACATTCAGCTCTGAAAGTATAAGAGGATTTGGGAAATCCACTTGAACCAGTGAAGAACCACTGGGAAGCCTCTGCCTCTGTTTTGCAACAGCCCGGGCAGCACAGCCATTGGCAGCTATGCCGTTCCCTTCCTCGAGTGGACTTTCTGGGACAGCAGCACCTGAGCTTGGGCCGCTGTGTTGGACACATTGTGAGAGCAGATCTGGAGCTGACAGAAGACTTGCAGGCATGCGAGTCACCTAGTATCCTGCAGTCCTGGGGTGACAAGGGAAGGGAGGAGAGCCCTGCTGCAGGGGCATCATTGCTGGCTTCGTGATTCCCCACTGAAGCTGCATCTCGAATATGCAAGCTCCACACCAGGCAACTGCTCACAAATTGGAAGGAGAACAGTTTTCTAATTGGTTTCCTATTTCTAAAGTCGATGTTATTGCCTTGCCTCAGTAGCAAACATATTTCATGATTATGCGAACTGTATTGAGTCTACGGCAAAAGGTGAAGTGGGGTAGCTAGTATTAAAGACTATTTCTGAATTAAAATCATGTGTTGCTGCTATGAGATACAGTTGGCCTGAGTGACTCTAACAGTGATTACAAATAATTCAGATCAAACAGAGGAATGGCACTGAAAGAAACCCTATAGACAGGCTATCTTCCAGTGATCACAGATAACATTCGTAGTGTTTTGAAGTGCTAATGCAGTGCCCACAAACTAGCTAACAGTTCACTTCATAAAATGTACACGAACCAAACTTCACAGAAGTCCATGGAATGGATAACTTTAACTGCAAGCAAAGTAAAATGATAATTGAAAATATTTAATACTTAAACACATTCCTTTAGCTTCTTAATTTTTACCAGACAAAAGAAGAAGCAACCCATCAGCCCCACCCCAAGTAAACATATTTTCTTTAGTCTGTGATGATACTGCACATAGTAACTACAATATCTATTCCAGTGAAATTTGACTATAGTATATCATAAATAAAAATAAATACAAATACATGTACATTGAAAGAAACACCATATAGGTCAATAGGTTAAAAAGTCAGACATGCGTGCAACTCTTGAGTATTGCTGCCACCTTCAGGAAGCATGATAAAAAAAAAAAGCTGGAAATATTAATTAGAAAAGAGATGGTAAATAAATCAGAGATTTAAAATGATGCCTGTTAATTATTTTGTACTTCTGTGACATTAATTTTCACAATGGTATATAACACTCATTTTATTATTCTCAAATTCCAATGAAGTAAGTCCAGTGCTAAGAGATTTGCCCAAGGCCATTCAGAGTCAGTGACACATATACCCTTAGCTTCTTGAAGTTTCACCATGAAAGATTTGTGGATCAGAAAATAATTTTATTGGCATTTGGATCTCAGTTCCAGTAGTTACTTTAACAATCACATGCAGAGTATCTGTTGCAAACCGCTTCATAAAATCGGGATGGAAAAATCAGACTCTATATATTCACTAAGTTAATTTTTTAATCAATAACATTCCTTGTTATTATTGGATAGGATGTTTCTGAGTTGTTGCTTTACAATGTTATGTGAGAGTCGTATTGATTTTCTGCCAGTTTTCTACTTCTTTTTCTCAGACAAAAGAAATCAGGAATAGCAATGTAAGATCTTCAGTCTTTAGTCAGTATAAGCATTATTGAAATGCAATTACTGCAAATAAGTAAATAAGTGTAAATAAGTAAACTGTAAACTGACCCAATTTTATTTTTTGATTGTTGTAAGAACTTACATGTGGCGTATATTGGCTTAGCTCTCACTAGGAAGATACAAACTCATCGGATGTAACTTTACACTAAAATCTTGGTAGTTTAGTTCTTTTTTTTTTGTAATTGAACTGATGTAAATTCTGAATAGACATTTTAACAAAAATCTTCCAAGTTGAGTTGGAAATACTAAATGACTATATCTACTATAATCCTGCCCATTTATCCACTGTTTCCTTATTGTTTGTTTTAGAAGGAAACATCTAGCAATGGGTTAGCATTTCCCCAGAGCGCAGGGAGGAAAGGACAGATAGTCTCTGAAATAGAAAATTTCCTTTGGAGATTATTTAAAAAGACTTTCCCATCAGCAGTAATATTTTAAGCCATTTCCTTTTTGATATTTATGATTAGATTATGATCTAATGAATTCTCAAAACACGCTCATTGTTCCTCTAGATTTGGGAAACTTCCATGAATAGCGATGTGAGAGGGCAACAAATGCCACGTTGGTCATAAAAGGGTTGATGAAGTGTCATCGTTTTTGTGGGGCTCAAGAACTGCTTAAAGGATGTCAAAGTATTTAGAAAGGTGGGGTAGGCTTCTTGTGTTATCTGCAGAGACAAATTTCACACTTACTTCTCCTTTCCTGACATCTATCTTAGTCTTAGTTTGCAAAATCTAAAGTGGGGATATCCTGGCTCCACATGGTCTTGATTTAGCTCTGGAATGGAGTATAGAAAGTTGCTTTTTTATTTTTTATTTTTTCCCCTCAAGTGTTGTTTTCCCTCCCCTTTAGCTTTTCTTTGGTATATGCTCCTTTGAAAACCTTATCAGGCAAACAAAAGCATGCAGTTGGATTTCAATACATATTGGTTATGATAAGTTATTCTACCAGATACTCAAAAAGCAACTCCTTTAGTTTTCTAAAGTTCGTATCTATTTTGTTGCTGAAATTCTTAATTAAACATTCTTGGAGATGCTAATGGCTGTGTATCAACTACCTAAAACTTAAATCTCTACAGACCTTTGTGTGCTATACACAAAAGAGTTGTCTTTTGGACAGTTACAATGAAAGACAAGAGAAGAGAACAGGGCACAGCAGAGCAGAACAGAAAGAGAGGAAAGAAGATAACATAACTGGTATAATGTCATTAGCACTAAGACCAGCTGTTTCTACCCACTACTATTAGCTGTAAAGAAGATTCCTTTGTTGTCTGTGGTTCCTCCTTTCTGAACAGCTACACTGCAGACACTGCAGGAATATTTTATACTTACAGAAATTTGGAATAAACTGGTTCTGAAAACAGTCATTCAAATTTTGAGGTATGAGGAGAGAATCTTATTAATCAACAGGTATAAGAACTAAACATATCTGTAGCACTTAAATGACTCATATCCCTGTAATATTTCACATTTTGAAACTTTGCTTGCCTTACATGCTACGTATTTGAAGAACTGGTGCATTTGTGTGTTCCTCTAAGTTCCTAAAATCATTGAAGTCAGCACTAAGAACCTGGAAATCCTAAGAAGACTTGTTTGTATTGCTTGTCTTCCTGAGCTAGGAGAGGTCTTCCTGTTTGTACTGCTGGGAGAGAACATCTGGAGTATTTTTTGCCATTGAGAAGGATGCCTCGGCTACAAGAGACAGTGGAATTTCACCAGTGTGAAATCACTGAAATCAATCAGCATGATCAATTTCAGTGACTGCAACCTCTCTCATGTGATTGATACCCATCCATGTAAACATAATGCACTTCAGAATAGTGTTGCTCAGTGTGGAGTATCACCCTCAGAAGGTATCTGCCTGGATGCACACTAATGATCATGCCAAACAGCACTTGAGATCTGCCAACTCTGCTCAGGAAGAAAGACTCCAGGTTCCAGTAGCGGCTAACATGTGGCATAAGCAGCTGGATGAAACACAGAAAGTGGAAGAGAATAGAAAGGAATAGAAAGGTTCCAGAAGCACAGCAAGTAGAATGACAACAACCTCCTATGAAGCCGCTATGGATGCAATTTGTTAAGGTGTTTTGTAAGATAGCAAAGGCATACTAAAATGGAGCGTCTTTCTTTAAGGACCGGGAATCCTCAATATTAACTTTATTGTTTCTTTATTCCATACCAGCCAAGAAATTGAGATGCTGTCACTTGAAAGGGCACTTGTGAAGTGATATGTACAAAGGGAGAAATCAGAAGTGATATACCACAATAAAGTAAGTCCCAGTTGTTATCTGGACAAAAAATAATCCAAAACTCTCTCTTCTCCATGAAAGAGGAGTACAACATAGACCAAGTATAAGTTGCTGTTGATTGTAGCCAAAATTGTGAATTTATGGCATCTGGAGAGTGCATGGCTTAGCTAGAAAGACTCAAGATCCTTGCAAGCAGCAGTCAGCAAAGAATTGTTCTGCTGTCTGTTTTGTGAATAGCACTGTCCACTGCCAACAGGTGAAGAGACTCCATTGCAGCTGACCACAGCCTTGTTTCTGAGGAGCTAACAATAAAGTAGGTGTATGTTTTAATTCCTGAACCATCACTCTTCAACAGAAATACTGCATTTTTCATGTTTGCACCCAACTTGGCGGTAGCTCTACTGTAAGACAGCAGACCCAACACTTCTGTAGAGCTCTATTAACGGGAAGGACTACAGATGCCCTTACAGATATATCTCATCATGGAAGATTAGCAATATTGACATGATCAAAATCATTAGCGAACAGTGAAAGATAAAAACGTAGCATGTCACTTTACATGCAAGAGCTGTCAAAGACTGAGTGCTCACTATAGCTCATTTTGGGCTTGTTATAGCTAAGCTAATGGTAAATGATTTCAGGTCAAAATGATTTTTCTCTTTTTGGTTTTGCATTTATTCGCAGAGCATAAAAAAATATTTCTGACCACTTTGTAGTATTCCCACCATTCCATGCTACCAGTTATAGCGCACTAGAAAATAGAAATGTCGACGTAAATTGGGATAACGTTAGCAAACGTGATTTCGACAGAAAACCTGCAGGGCACAAACGGAGCAGAGCTGCCAGGGACTTGCAGCGGGGGCTTGGCAGCGGGGACTGGCAGCGGTGCCCGGCAGCGGTGCCCGGCAAATGGGGCCCGGCAAATGGTGCCGGCCCCGGCCCCGGCCCCGGCCCGGGACCCACTGCCGCGACTTTCCCGGGGCGGACAGGGAGGAGCCGGCCGCGGCCCGGCCCTCGTCGTCCCGGCGGCCTCTCGCGATGTCGCTGCGGGCCCTGCGAGAGCCGGCAGCGGGCGCTGCCGGTTGCTAAGGGCCGCCGCCGCCGCAAGGTGATCGGTCTCCGGCGGGCCGGGGGCGCCGGGCGGGCCGGGGGGCGCGGGGGCCCGGGCACGGCTCTTTCCCGTAGGGGTGGCGGGTGAGGGAGGGCTCTCGGGTGTTGTCGTGTGCAATCTGCTTCGTGCCGAAAGCTGCGAGCTGCTGAAATGACAGGCGGTGGGAATTGGGAGAGGTGGGAATTTCGGCCCGATTGCTGCTGTCTAGATTCGGTGGTTGGCTGCTAAAATTGTCCAGCACCTTGCCCAGGCAAAGGCTCGTGTGAAATGCCTCCTGGGGTGGGTAAATAGGGCCACTACAGGGCTCTTCCTCGGTCGTCCCGTAGGATTTGGGGCAGGCTTTCAGCTGGGGGCCGATTGCACCGAAATGAATTTTTGAGCTTGAAAAGGCTGCACAAACCAGGCAGCCGTAAGGTTTCCCGGAGAGAAAAATATCACTTAAAAATTTCAGGGAAACTTAGTGAGTGATATGCATGGTGAAATAAACCAAAGCACAAGCCATTACAAATGAATTTTAAGATAAGCAAGTTAGTGATTATTTAAGTCAAATGAGACTTTTCAAAGGGAGCTATAGATGAAACCGATATTTCCATAATATGCCTCTCTGAGTAATTTGAATGGTGTTTTGCATGGCTTGCAAACTTGCTAACCAGTGCAATTTACACTTTAACAATGCCTAGCTGTGTCAAGTTTTTTTTTTTTTTTTTTTTTTTTGGGGGGGTGCACGGGGAGTGAAGGGGGCAACTCTTGAGAGCTGAACTGGTAAGACACTGTCTTCTGTACTTGATAGATATTTCCAGTTTCTCACTGCTGCTGCTCCTAGTTTTTCCTAGTAGCCGTAGTGTTGAAATGGGAGGACTCTGTCAAGTCACTTTGCTGTTGATACTACAGGAAAATAAAAAAAAAATCTGACATTTCCACATGGCCCATGTTGCTTGCAAAAGCTGCCAACACCTTCTACCACAGGCACTGCAATAGCTCTGAACAGAGGGATCCAAAAAATCAGGATGGGGCACCAAAACTATCCGAGAAGAAGGTGAGAGACTCTTAGAGGTTTCTCATCAAGGTAGTTGTTACATCTCTGAAACCTTTTTTTTTTTTTTTGTAGTTATGGTATAGTTTTTGCCTATTCGATGGACTGTTCTTCAAGCAACTACACACAGAACTGTAGGATTTTTTAATACAATATTCTCATTAAGAATATTGCTCTAAGATGACAGGAGGTCCATTAAAACTGATTTAATTATATTGATTCCAGTTTGTCTGAAATAGGCCCTATCGAATACTTCATAACTGTGGTCATGTGTTTTGACACCATAATCTCATGCTGTGTGTAACAGGAAAAAAGTGACCATTTGAAGATTTCATGCTTTTCATGCTTTTGAACCTGTTAGAGCGAGTCCAGAGGAGGGCAACAAAGATGATCAGAGGGCTGGAGCACCTCTCCTATGTAGAAAATCTGGGAGAGCTGGGGCTGTTCAGCCTAGAGAAGAGAAGGATCTGGGGAGACCTCATTGTGGCCTTTCAATACTTAAAGGGGTCTTATAAAAAGGATGGAGAAGGACTTTTTACTTAGGTAGATAATGATAGGACAAGGGGGAATGGTCTTAAAGTAAAAGCGGATAAATTTAGATTAGACATTAGGATGAAATTCTTCACTGTAAGGGTATTGGGGCAATGGCACAGGTTGCCCAGAGAGGTTGTGGATGCTCTATCCCTGGAGGTGTTCAAGACAAGGTTAGATGAGGCCCTGAGCAACCTGATCTACTGGGTGGCGTCCCAGACTATGGCAGGAGGGTTATAACTAGATGATCTTAAAGGTCTCTTTCCAACCCAAGCTATTCAATGATTCTATGATTTTCCTCATCTTAAGGTGAGGAAAGAAAAAAGAAACTGTGAAAGCATGTTATTTTTGTATTTGCTTCATACAGATGTCTCAATTTACAAGTGAAGATGAAGCTCTGTTGCAGTCTATGCTTAGACAGTTGCTGCAAAGCGTGAAGGAAAAAATCACTGGAGCCCCGTCAGTGGAATGTGCAGAAGAGATCCTCTTGCATTTGGAGGAAACTGATGAAAACTTCCACAAGTAAAACTACTTTGCTATTTTTAATATTTTGAAGGAGATGAAATGTGTTGAGCTATGTTATTCATGGGAAATGTTTGCAATTTATATTGATGTGTGAGTGCGTATGTATGTTTTTATATATGGATTCTCGACACTAATGAAATTGCAAAAGATTTCAAAAGAGAATACAATGAATTTTGCCATTTTCGTGATTTTTTCCCCCCACTATTGGCAACACACTATTTTTACTGTAATTGTTTTGTAAGTTTCTCTCTTATAAACAGCTCAACAATTCCTGCTAAACATTGTCAACAGTAATGCACATGTACACGTAATCAGATCTTCAAAAAACATGTAGATGTAGAGCTTAGTGACATGGTTTAATGGTAGACTTGGCAGTGCTAGGTTAAAGGTTGGACAAGATGATCTTAGTGGTCTTTTCCAACCTAAATGTTTCTATGATAATGTACTAAATGCAAACAGAATTTGGAAAAAATCCTGACTGAAGACTGTCAGGGAGTATTTTTGAGACTCCCTGCAAGACACTATCATTTTGTTTGTCAGGTACCCTTTTAAAAATTTACCTTATTCTGGCTTCCATTTTTGATTGTTCTGTCTAGCATATATTGCTGAACTCTTGTATGCCTCATCAGTAAGTTCTTTAATTTATGTTTTGAATAAAGCAGAAATGCATCACATTTTTTTCTTAAATCAGATTTGACAGTGTGGCCTCTCTTACATGCTACCCTAGATTTCTGGAGCCCATACTCCTCTTTTCCTTTCCATGGTACTCCATGACATGCTTGTTTTTTACTACATGGAGGATTTTCAGGATGCATCTGTGACTAGTCAAGAGAATACCAAGCTTAAATGACCTTGAAGACATTTTCATTACCAGAGTTCTGTGACTTGATTTCTCTTGAGAAAGCTGGTTACCTGCCAGGTTTTGAGACCTATCTACTCTATTTTTTGTTCCCACTGTGATGTAGAAAAGAGAGACACAGGGACCTCAGAAAGTAACAAAAAGGAAATTTGAATCTAATTTGAAATTTATATGCAGTAGTAAAAATCAGATTTTTTTTTACACTATATAATTAACACTTTTTTTTAAAATTTAAATCTTAAAGTGTTCTTAACATTTTTTTTTCCTGGAGCATCTTTTGTAAGCCTAACAAGAACAGTCTGATGTGCTTTTGCATGTTAAGAAGTAGTTTTGAAATGTCTGAAACACTCACAAAATGTTTTTAAACTGGAAGAATGATGCAGAAGATAGCTGTAGGACATCAAGCAGACATAGACTTTGTGGCATGAATAATGATGTAATTGTTGTATATTTCAGAGTGAAGCAGTCCCTGCAAAAATGTATACCACAGAAATGATGGAAATGTTACTGTCATAAAAAAAAAGGAAGAAAGTTTTATGAAAGCTTTCATTCAGTGGAGATTCATGCAGTTTCATTAGTGCAGAAGTATAAAGCTAGCCTTGAAGACAAATGAAAATGCAAATAGATGTGTTTGTATCTTTCTTGAAATGTATTTCCATTACTTTCATTGAGAACAAAAGTGATATGGGAAAGGAAATAAGCGGGGGAAAAATATAGGGCTGTTACACCTGATGGAACTTGAGGTAGGCAATTCAGTGAGAAAGTATGTATCACGACAGAAGACAAGATTTCCTGTGACTTTTTTTTTTGTATCTTGGGTATAATTTTTTTTTTAATATAGAAAAGCAAAAGCTGCTAATTTATAACAGTTACTTTTGTTTACTTCTACATTTTTTAGCTTTAGACTCTATATTTACATGGTCAACTGACTTTTTTTTAAATTTTCTTACTACTAATTTATTGTAATTAATGAAAGTAGTTGCAGATCGCATTTGATAAAATGAAAATACAATGATGCACCTAGTGGTGAATATGATTATTTTTTTCATGTGATTCTGTTTGCCTGTCTTTTATGCAAATCAGAAGGTTAACAAAAAAAACACAAAATTTTATATATTCTGAAAATTATTCTTTATCGGTTTCTTTAGTGAAGATGGGTTCTGAGGAGTATGTCCAGTGATTTTTTTTTAATGTTATGTTTGTGTAAGTATCTAATAATAAGAATGCAAAGTGCCAGTTTGTTTACATTTAACACGTCCATATCACAGACAGGAAGTCTATGAGTTTGGGTGAGACTTTTGGCATATCATCATGACACAGTTTTAAAGTCTTATACATGCCTCTATGTTGGATGAATTTATAAGCCGAATTTTCTGTGTTTCTTTTCCTTTTGTGTGTTCACTTTGAAATGAATAATACCAGATGAGGATAACATAAGACAGCGTTATATTCAGGATGCTGAAAGTAATATTTCTTTTAGAATTTTAAATTTGAGATTTCTTGTTATTTTGTTTTTGTCTGTAAAACATTAATCTTCTGTCCGAGTAGACTTTTACATTAGTCTTAGAAGAAGCACAACAGGAAATTAGAAACTATTTGATATTGTTCCTTCCTAGAATATGCTGAGAAGGACTGTATTGAAGAAAATCAAACGTTATTGTGTGTTTTCATAGTTGAAGTTTATTTCTCTGAAAGTCATAAACCCTTACTTTAAAGTCACGAAAGGAGATGGCTAATATTAATGCAACGTTGAAAATGTTTGAGGGTAAATTTAAAGTAATGTTACATTTTAATTCTACGTTTGTTTCAGCTATGAATTTGTGAAATACCTTAGACAATATATAAATAATACTCTGGGCTCTGTGATTGAAGAAGAAACAGAAAAATGTACTGCTGCTCAAACTCAAGGTGAAGTATCTGGCTATGACACTTTTGTCCAACATGTTACTAAGAAGACTCGTGAATCAAAAGAGTAAGTATGTGCATGTAATTCACATTTTTGTTACTTCTTGGTCTTTGTCTTACTTTTTTCTTTCCAGAATGTGTTTTGAAAAACATAAATTCTGAAACATAATGGTAACAAATGTGATTCTTTGCATTCAAAAATCAGTGCTAAGCAATTCAGATATTCCCACTCTTTACATTTCAGTTTGTCATGCTTCAGCTCACTCCAGAATGAAGAGTGTGAACCATTGCATAAAATGATCAGTAGCAAATCTATGAAGCTTTTGAGATATCTGAGATTGGAGTTAGGTAGGAGTAAGATTTGAAAGACAGGAGTCGCTATTTCATGTTAGTTCATTATATGCATATGAAATTCAGTTGTGATATGGAAGATGGCCTAAGTGAAATATTGTATTCTTATCAAGTATTACAGTATGGTAATTTCCTTAGATATAAATGGAGATTCTGCATGGCAAGCATTAGAATACAGGTGTGTTTTGAAGATTGCTTCGTTGAGATCTAGCGAGGTGTCTCTTGAGAGTAGTATGTTTAGATCTGCTGTCACTGGCGAGTTTAGAAATTGATGTTTGAGCTTTCTTCCTTGGATTCAAAGATACCTCTGCAATGCTGTCTGTATGTGGTACAATTGTTACGTATATCAACTGTGTAGAATTATCCAAGATTTTCTGTATGTTTGACTCAGACAGTCAGCCAAGCAGAGATTAGTAGGTTAGTGCGGAAAACTACCTCAGCATATTACAGTGTCTGTGGTCCAGATTCATTGGCTTTGAACACCATATTTAGTAAAGAAACCTTAAATAGACAAACCTCTGTGAGCACCAGTTATTTTCTTATTCATCTCTTCCAACTTCCCCTTGGAATACATGGGCTTGTAGCTCCTTTACTGAAATTTCAGACACCAAATTTGAACAGGGAGGTAGTTTCTGTGGTTCTTTAAAGCATTAGTGAGTAGTACTTATAAAACGGATTTTAGTATATACAGCTGTTTGTGCCAGAAAGAATGTGAAATTTCAAAGTTTAATCTATGTATGACATTATTTTTGGAATTCCTGTACAAAATCTGCCTACATAATAATGCTGAAAGCAGTTCTAAAAGTATGGTTTTCCTAATGAAAAGCAGACAGTATACTTTTGTCATCATGGTGAATCAGATCTGTGCCTTTTATTTATTAGCTGTCATTGAGAAACATGATAAGGACTTCATTCAAGTTAAACTAGTACAATGTGAAAACAGTGAAATTAAAAGCAGAGAGAAAAAAACAATAAAGATAATTTTTGTCCTTTGTATGTTTTAACCACTAAAATGATTTTATGCAGTTCTTCAGTTCTACTTTATAATATCCTTGATGACCTTAAAATTAGTAGTAACAGCCTTAAAGTAAGAAATAACTTGAAATAAAATACCAGTTTTAAAATAGGATGTTTTTCTGAAGCACCAAAGATTTTTATTTTGAATTGCTGTTTATTTTGAATTGCTTCTGCATGGATGTTATTATTCATTTGTTTTGTAATTTAGAAAAATCATGGTTTTGTTGTTTCTAAAAAGTTTTGTGTACATGGCCTGTACTCAAGAGTCAGGATTGACATGTTCTCTTCTGCTGGGTTCTGTTCAAGGCTTACAGCAAAAGAAAAAATGGGGAAACATAAACAGTAACAATGAACTGATCTGTTCTGTCAGGGACACATTCTCCCTTTGGGTGGGTTCACATCGTTCCAACTTAAAAAAACTCTCAGTACAGGGTTATATTAGTGATGATTTCATTGAATGGTTTTAGAAGGGCAAAAGAGAGTTTTATTACAATTTTAAATTGTAGTGTCCTGAAAGATCTAGATACCTGCATGTTCTGTTGCTCGTTTTGGATTTGCATTTGTTTTTTGTTCATTTCTGTTCATTCAATTAGTTTGGATCTAAGTAGCGTTATGCCATATTCAGTTATTCATGACTTAATTAGTGACTTTTTTTTTTTTAATTCATGATTTTTATGCTCTTTAATATTAAAATCCTCTTTACTTTGAAGATACAGAGAAATGATGCATGCCTTGAAGAACATCATGATGGTTGTGGTAGAGTCTTTAATTAATAAGTTTGAAGAAGATCAAATGCGTAATAAGGAGATGGATAGTAAAACAAAGAAAGAATGTCAGAGTGGCTATTATACAGACAACTGTTCTGACAGTGACTCTTCGTTCAATCAAGTAAATGTATTTTCTCTCTACATTATGAAATAAGCATGACACTGCACAACTGTTAAGTTTCTGCTAGCAGAAATTGAGAAGCAGCCCTAGAAAACGATTCATCCTTCCTATCTTTGATATATTCTAAAATGAATGAATTGCCTTTCTTGCAAATTGAACTACTGAGTTTATACTAGCTGTCTAACCTTTAGACAGCACTTACTAGATGAGGTGAGTCCTCTGCATATACTCTAAAGTGCCTATGCAAGTACTGAAAATAATGGAAAGTAAGCAAGAGAAGATAATGGTAAAAGCTACGTCTCATCCAACTTTTTGTGATTTTTAGGAGCCAAATACTGTGTAGTTCATTTCCAGAGTACTGCACTGTACTGTATTACTTAATGAGTTCTTATAAGGCATTTTCTGAAGATTAAGGAAACTTCTAAGTAAAACAAAGAACAATGCATAAGGGAGAATTTTGTTGCTTCGGCCAAACCTCAGACAATATTCAGAATGTTGACTTTAATTTAAATTAGTATAAATGATGAAGTCCAAATTATTAAAAGTAAATTAGATATCAAATGACTGACGATTTTAATCTTCTGCTCTTCAGTTTAATAAAATACACTAATGATCATTTTATAATTTG
The DNA here is from genome assembly GCF_009769625.2 of Cygnus olor. Lineage (NCBI taxonomy): Eukaryota > Metazoa > Chordata > Aves > Anseriformes > Anatidae > Cygnus > Cygnus olor. The sequence goes on along the minus strand of NC_049171.1, from coordinate 54,341,726 downwards.
TATTACAGAGTTATACATTCATGAGTCAAGAACAATTGCAGCTGCTTGTAGAAAGACTTGACCCTATTCAGCCTAAGGAAGTAAGTTTAAAAGAAGAAATTTTAATACAGATGATTGTTTATGGCGTATTGGAGAACAGACTATATGCATGTAATTGTTCTTACGTACATAAGTGGAATCTCGTGTCAGTTCATATATCTTGGCTTCAGTGTGGTAAGTGCACTGCAGTGCAATATTTTATTCTTTATAACCATTTGGCTCAAAACTGTAGTTGCAGCAAGTATCTTATTTTTTTTGGTCGGGAGTTTGTGTTATAGATGGGAATTTTAGTTATGTGAGAAGTAAAGTTATTCAGCCTTGGTTTCGTGCACACATATCCTCTGCCCTTCTTGATACCTTCCCTGTTGTCCTTTGAGTTACTCCTATCAGAAGAGAGGGGTGCCTGCTGTTTCATCAACAAGCTGCTGCCAGGTGGAATATATAATGTCCAAGTTAGGTTTGCCTTTCTGTCAGTGTCAGTACTAATTTGGGTCTCTGACCACCAGTCAGCTTTTAATATTTTTGAAGCTTGGAAAATCAGTATTGTTTTGATCAATCTGTCTTGCTCTCTCTCATTAAGATTTGCTTGTGATTGTCTAGCAATTGAAAAAGTCCTGGTAGATTGGAACTGGTATAAATGTGATCATATACGCCACGTTTTCTTAGAAAACTAGGTAAAAAGTCTGATGCTATTAAATATGCTTAAAATTTCCTACAGTTGGTTTCAGCAATATGAAATAAAGGGCTAGCGATTAGTTGTCTACAAATAGAACAACAACAAAAAAGTTATTTTAAATTACTTAGGTTATGAAGGTGATGAAAGTTCTGCAGTAAAATATAGAGTGTTTTATTTCCAGTTTTCCTTATAGACTTTTTAATGAACTGCTAGGTGCAATTGTAGCATTCAGTGATAAGGTAGTTTTCCTATAATCCTTGATAACAAAATAATTGATTACAAGCAGAAAGTAAACCAGAAATGAATATAGTACTATATAATACTTGCATGCAGTATTGAAACCTAATATTTTGAAATGGTTTTGTTGCTTCTTAAAATGTATTTTTTTCCTCTTCTCACTGATGCATTGTTTTGTCCAAATCACCATGACAATGTAGCAGAAGATAAGTATTTTGGGACTCCTTATCTGATGTACAACCAAGTCATATTTCTTCCTACAAATTATATTGTAAATTATTTATTTGAGAGGTTGCTCTGAACAGATTTATATTGTTTGTCTTTTTGACCACTTCAGGTTCGGCAAGAAGCATTGCAGACACTATGCTTTGCCCCTCCCTCGAATGTACTCAACTCTGCGGGTTGGCCAAATCTGCGTAAGCATCTAACGATGTCTCTATCAGATCCTGATGCAACATTCAGTGTAAGCTGATGTTCTATGTTTAGTTATCAGTTGTGTAGCTGTAGTAAACAGTACTGAGGAGGAGCAAGAAGTCGTATATGTGTTATGATTATTTTAGCAGGATCCAAAGGCACTTCTTGCGTGCATGTGTATCAGATAGTTTTTTTGTTTGTTGTTTTTTGTTTTTTTTTTTCATTTCAAAACTTTGTTTGATTCCAACAGGTCTTGATTTAAAAGATTACATCAGGGCTTCAATAGAATTTTAGAGGCTGCTGTACTCCATTATGATTTAATGGGGAGTGATGAGGTTTGAATGGTTTAAAAAAAACAACAACAAAACACACGTTGCCAAAACTCATGTAAAACATATCATGTTAATATTTCCTATTTAGGTTAGGTGTATACTCCATGATGATAAGAAAATGATACATATTAATATTACACAGGCACTGATGAGGAAAAAATGTGGTAGCTTCTTAAACTACTTTCGGATTATTTATTATGTCAATTAAGCCTTTTCTTCTTTTTTTCTCCCAATTTTAAAGCGATTTTCAGAGAAATGAATGCTGTCTCAGCTGCTGTCATGTATTACTCTTTCAGTTTAGAAAGTCTCCAGTTATTTTTAAAATAATGCTAGTTACAAGTCATTGGCATGTTAATGACATAAAAACATTAACGTTAATGGAAAAGTATAGTAATATTACCTGATCTGCTTCTTTGTATCTCAGTGAGGCTTTACACTGGTGCTGTCAGTTGAAGTATTCAAGAAAAATGTCTTCCATACTGTGTGCTCCTGTGGTCCCAAACTATATATTTATAAAATGAGCTTCACGTATTGGTTATTGTGCAGTACTAATATACAGTTCCATGGTTACATAATACATTTAATACATTGTTTTTTTTTTTTTCTCCTTAGGAGAAAATTCTTAGGTTTTATGCAAGAACATTTTCTTCATCCCCATTTAATATGACAAGAGAAGTCTATACAAGTTTAGGTATGTGCATTAAAGTATATTTAAGACTCCAAGAGTCATGTACTTCCTGAAATTCGACTACCTTTTACTGTGAAACTGTATAATATGGTCTGTTTTGCCACTCTTGTCATCAAGGTGGGTTTTATTTCTTCTTTTTTAGCACAACACTTGGAATTTACTTTCTTTCTGGAGAATATTCACTTCGTATTTCAGCAGGTCTGGATGTATCTAATGCAGACATAAATCGTTTACTTAAAAAGGTATAAATTAACTTCCCATATCTTTTATATTTTTTGTTGTTACTGAAACATCATGTAATCTTTTTTAATTATACTAATATTAACAGGTCCGTCTTTTAAACGAGTACCAAAAGGAAGCTCCTTCTTCCTGGATTCGTCATCCTGAAAAGTATGTCACCTTCAATAGTCACTGTCTCTTAGCTTAGTGTTTTTTTTTTAAATGTATTTTGCTAAAATTACATGTATCTAATTATATTTTCACAGGGTCCACACATGACTGGTCAGTGCTAAGGAAAAGTGGAATAGGGAAGTTATATAGGAGTGGTCATGGACCCTATTAGGCTGCATATTTAGCTTTCAAAGCATTTTACAGTGTCATAAGTGTAACATTTAGTGCTTACGAAATATGTAATCATATAAGAGAATATACATGTATGTTGCTGTTCATTTTATTTATGGTAACAAAAAGAATTAATATCCTTACAAGACCAAATTAAAGATAACGTGGTTGATATTTAAGATATGCATGAACAACAAGGATTTACAATAAATTTTGGGTATGAATATTACTGATGGAAAGTGAATTTTGTTTTAATTTTTTCTTATTTGTATCATAAGGTATATGGAAGAAATAGTGGAGAGTACCTTGTCACTGTTGTCAGTAAAACACGATCCTTATTATCCTGACTTTCAAGACTTTTTGAGTCCAGTCTACTTCTTGGCTCTGCTAGATATCAAAGCTGTATGGTTTAAAAAGTGGACGGTAAGCAAAAAGAAAGCAAAGGGGAAAAAAAGTAAACAAACTTGTTGATGTCAGATGTATTTTCAAAAGCTTGATTTATAACTACTGTTATCAGAGACCTATTGTGACCTTGATAACAACCTATAATAAGAACTATAATTAAGGAAGTGTATTGTTTTAGGCATTTATGTCCTTTGCCCCTTAACACTGCTTCGTCCCTTTCTGTTTGGTTACTAATCTACATAAATTTTGGGGAACTTGCTGCTTTTCAGGTCATTTTTTTTCTGTCCATTTGTTGTAATTGATTGATATCTGCCAAAAGACTCAATATTTCTTTGGAAGAGGTGCTGAGCATGAGGGTACAGTTATGTTATCTTACACAAATTGTCTGCTGTAGTGGATGTTAGAGATTTTTGCAGACTACCATGTATAAATTTATAATTTACAATTTACATGACAGTGTGAAACATGTAGTCTAGCATTTCAACGTTATTACTAATTTTTCTGTTTTAGTGAATGTTCTGCACATTTCAGAATTTTTCTAATGACCTTTTTTTTAATCTTAATCTACCGCAAAAAAAAAGGCCCAGTTGGGTATAATACTGGTTTACATGAGCCGGAGTTTAATACGTTGAATATGTACTGTGCACAGGATTCCTAATGGAACAGAATTGGAGGTAATTTTGACTTTTTGATTCAAAAGTAAAATTTATATGTTTGGAGTTGACAGTAGTTTTTCTTTGTGATTTTAGCATGCGTATTACAGCAGAACAGTGGTACTTAGGCTTTGGAAAAGAAATATAAATCTTTGGTAAGTATTTCCCAAGGAAATTTTACTTGGAACTTGTTTTGGCTTTGTCCTTTTTGTCAGAGCTGTTCCATGTTATTTATCTAGATTAGCCTTTTTTTTTTTTTTTCTTTCCTAATTTTATCTCTGATTAAATTATGAAGAAGGGTATGTGTTCTGTTTTGGGTAAGTAGAAATTTGAATGTTTTATAGCAAGTATTTAATTAGGATTATTAGCTTAATTCCTTATGTTGCATCCATATTTAGAATTATTTCTATCAGTGTATAAAATAGAAAATGAAAAAATGCAAAAACTCAACGCTGAATTTGGATTTTTGATGGAAAGAGACTCAGAAAAAACATTGGATGCGTTCCTTATGTTGCATGCATATTAGGATTATTTCTATCAGTGTATAAAAATAGAAATGTTGCGTGAAAAAATGCAAAAACTCAATGCTGAATTTGGATTTTTGATTGAAAGAGACTCAGAAAACATTGTATTCTTTAAGTTGTGTTATGAAACATTATGAGTTCAAAGTGTCAGCAAAGTAAAATCAAACTCCATGAAACAAAAAGTTTATGATAGGAAGTTCATTAGCAGAGTAGTAGTCTAATATAATGAGTAAGCATGGAGTAAAAGTGTGTTTTTTTTAGTGCATGTCTGTATGCTTTACCTTTTCAGTGTGTAAAAAATTTAGCAGCTCCAAAATGAACAAAGACGTATGTTTAAATTTATTGCATATGCTGTATTGTGATTTGTTTCTAAATACACTCTCCTGGAAAAGAGTCCAGCGGAGGGCCACAAAGATGATACGGGGCCTGGAGCATCTTCCCTATGAAGAAAGGCTGAGAGACCTGGGTCTGTTCAGCCTGGAGAAAAGAAGACTCAGAGGGGATCTCATCAATGTGTATAAATACCTGAGGTGTGGGAGACAGAGGGATTTGGCCAACCTCTTTTCAGTGGTTTGTGGGGACAGGGCAAGGGGTAATGGCCGCAAGATAGAGCACAGGAAGTTCCGCACCAACATGAGAAAGAGCTTCTTCACAGTGAGGGTGACGGAGCACTGGAACAGGCTGCCCAGGGAGGTTGTGAAGTCTCCTTCTCTGGAGATATTCAAGGCCTGTCTGGACGCCTACCTGGGCAGCCTGCTCTAAGGAGCCTGCTTTGGCAGGGGGGTTGGACCAGATGATCTTTCGAGGTCCCTTCCAACCCCTACAATTCTGTGATTCTGTGATACACAATGATACAATTTCAACTTGTATATACAGTGATTACCTTATGTAAATATATGGTGTTATGTTAATGATGCAACAGTTTTGCAAAGGTCAGTAATAACACTGGCAGCACCCAGTAACCAAACTTACAATTTAGTACTTGTAGTGTAGACTGAGGTTTTTTTCCATGTGAATAATGAAAATCTTCCATATTAACCATATGGTAATCACAGATTGTTATTAACTTCTCAGACTACTTGCATGTTCTCTGTACTCTTTTTTGTAGATTGATTGTCTTAATGCTTATATAGCTGAAGTTTGTGTTAATGTGTTTTAGTAGCTGTGTAAAATTTTGTATCCTCTCTGATGGTTACCCCAACCAAGGCACTGAAACATGAGGTAGTTGCAGTGATGTGAAAGTTTACATTCTTGTGTTAATGGGCAATACTAGAATACAAAAGTAAACGCATTTCGTGTAAAATGCCAGACATTTTATATTTATTTTATTTTATTTTATTATTTTTTTTTTCCCCACAGATTAACGCAGCTGTCCAGCAATGTTTTGATTATTTTGAATTTTGCAAGGCAGCAGTTAATACAACTTCTAGAGTCAGTGACTTTTCCCAGCAGTATTCTAGTGAGTATCTTTGCATGTATTGCATTGTTTGCACGTGTATTCACATTCTCTATGTCTTCGAGCATGCTACCTCAAGATAAAGAAATCCTATACAATTTTCTTCTTTCAAAATATTTTGTCTGTCTTTTGAGAAGGTACTAATAACAGTGATTAACTACTTATGCTCTCTGCTTTTATATACAAAATGACTCATATATATTACAGGTAGTAGCCAACTACTGGCAAGTAAATTAATAAAGACAAGTTCTAATTTTTTGGTTTTATTGTTGTAGGTGATAAGCAGAAATTTTCTTACACTGGACCAGAATTGCAGTATGTCTATTTTGTTCATTCGCTGTGCCTTTTAGGCAGATTGTTGATCTATAAGCAAGGCCGAAGTCTCTTTCCAGTACAGCTGAAAAATAAAAAAGGTAAGAGGGAGGGGTGAGGAAAATGGAACCTGTTGAGCAACAGTATGCCTATACCTGATATGTTTCCACTTCAATGTTGTGAACATTGTAGGATGATGTTCTGTTTTAGTGATTCTGTGCCTGCAAAGCTTTGTTAAAAGATGGCATGGGAAATTTTCAGCATCATCACTGTTTTTTAATCTTTAATGGATATGGTTGAATAGACCACTTTTTTCCTTATGTTTAATATATAATTTCAGGTTGAAGGAGATGGGCTCAGTATGTAAGTGCTTCTTCAGTCTTTTTAGGTACGAGTAATATATTTTGTCAAGGCAGTTGATATAATTGGTTGGAGAAGAGGCATGTTCAGGCACCCAGGAGTTTTTCAGATGTGAAACAAAATCAGTACTTCAAGCTAAATGTAAATTGAAAGCAATTGCACTGAGTTTGACTTATTAACTAATTAAGATAAAGCAGTGTGGAAGAAACTATCAGTACCTGTGGAACAGAGGTGTTAATAAGGACAGGGGAGCTGAGATGTAAAAGCCCTTGCAAGTCCAGAGAAATCTGCATGTAGTGATACATTGTGTGGTAACAATTGTAGCTTTCCATTCTATTAATATCTCTATTAATCCAATATAGAATTCATACATTTCTGGATAGTAATTCTTTTGTCTTTTGAAGGTAATTTGTACCTCTGGTTTGAGGGTCAGAACTTCACACCCTGTATAGAACAGTGGTGAGGAAGAAACATCCGCTGATCAAGTCCTTTTGTCATTTATGGATTATCTGTATAACTCCATTTAAGCAGTGATCCGTTGATGATGCTTACTTTTTCTCTCCCCTGCAAAAGTAATGATCTTATCATCTGTCTTCTCTGCTCCTTCTCTGCTCCATGGATACCAATCCTTTCCTCACAAATTGTCTGATTTATTAACATAATTGCATTAAACTTGGAGCAATACTTCCCAACATGCATTTGGCTGTGTTGTTTGTTTTTTGTTTGAGACCTGAGGAAGGGTTGTATCTGACAGCTTGTCTCTTTTCCATCTGTATCACTTAATCTAGTGGCAAGGTAATGCATTTTCCAACAGCCATGTACATTCAGTTTTTTCAAACTCTGGCTGCCATCTGCTTCAATGAAAGACATGGTGAAAATGCAATTGGCTAAACTGGGAGCAAGATTAAGCCTTAAAAGTTGATCATGAATTAGCCCAGTAGATTCCCTGGGAAATGCATGTCCTTTGATGTATCAGTTGTACATGTACCTGTGTTTACTATGAAGGCGTAGTTAGTTGCTCCGAGAAGTTGGTAGATGCCCCATCCCTGGAAGTGTTCAAGGCCAGGTTGGATGAGGCTTTGGGCAACCTGATCAAGTGGAAGATGTTGCTGCCCACATGGCAGGGGTTTGGAATTAGATGATCTTTAAGGTCCCTTCCAACCCAAACCATTCTTATTCTATGCATAATATTGATTTTTCTCAACAAAACAAACTGTTGCATACATATTTACATAATTCATTTTATTTATAAATTAAAGTCACACTTTAATTTCAAGAGTGCGTTCTTCTTTTGATTTTTTTTAATAGATTGTGTATCCCTAACCGATCTGTTGGTGTTATTTACTCAGCTTATTTATTGCTCTCCAAGTTATTCAAAGACAACTTTGGCAGTGCATACAGGTAAATGTTTGTTTTTAATATATGCTAGTATGTATAATAGTAATGAGACCTTTGGTAACTTTTTTTTTTTTCAATTTTTAATTTTGGGTCTGTTACTTGTGAAGATTTTTATCTTTCCTTCCTCTCCTACCTTTTCTTCATCTCTCTGTTAAATCAGTGCTTTAATGAAATTATGATTCAAAAACATTTGCATATGCTATATAGATATGTTTTGTGTAAGTTGAAATATAAATTAATACTTCTTGTGTTTGACAGACAATTATTCTCCAGCAAGTCTTGTTATGGAGATTCTGCAAGTTTTTTGTGATCAACCAGGTTTGTGCTGCTGAATGTTTATATACAGATGCAGTGATAGATGCCCTACTTCATCCCATTCAAAGTTTACTGAGTGGTACAGAGGTTTGTAGTAGTCTTCAAAATAATTTTTAAATCTGTAGAATATTATCATTTTAATATATTTTCTACATTGAAGATTTATGTAATCATGTGGTAACTTCTGTAGTGTTTTCTGCATTAGCTATTACAGTATTCCTTAAGTAGTGCATGCTGTCATTATGATTTGTCTGACAAAAATGGTTTTCTTCAAATCTTGTGAATAGTAGCAAAAATTGAATTGTAGAGAGACTATTCCCTTTGGAAATTTACTTGATTTTTTTCCTATGTTCACATGTATATTTTGTATATTACCTTTCTTATCAGCTCTGTCTGCTGTTTAAAAGGAAACTTCTATTAATTTTGAAATTCAGCCGGCAACTTGAAATAAAATTGTTTCAGCAGTTATTATGGGTAAAATATGTAATTCCTTGTAGAAATTGTAGTTTTCTGAAATGTTAGATGAAAGAGCTTTTTTTTTTTTTTTTAAATCTCTATTAAAATTGTAAAAATCTTGTGTAATGTTATCTACCTTTAAGTACTTGAAAGCCTAGTTGCACTTGCCTGCAAAGTGGTTTAAGTTTCAGACCATCCTATTTTTTTTTGTTTTGATGGAGATGCTTACATTGATCTAGGTGACTGTTAGTCTCGAGACAGAAATCGAGGACCTGAACTGCAAATGGCATGCACTAGCTGCCTGAGCTGTCTTATTTAGAGAGAAGTTAATAACTGAGAAGTTTTTAATTTCCTGAGACCGAAGCTTGTAAAGACAGTTTAGGTTCCTAACTTAAATACCTCATCCAGATTCGTAAATTTTTTTCAACATTCTCCTGATTTTTTTTTCAGTGCAGTTTGTTTATTTTTCAGAAAAGGTTCTTCATATTAATGCCTGTAAATATTTCAATCCATCAAAAATATGCCAGTGCTTTTTGAAAAAATGTAAACAGTATTTCCCAATAAATGTTTTAAAGTATATATTTATTTAATGTTTTAAACCATAGTCTTGGAAAAGCTAAATCATGTCAATACTTCTTTACTTCTTTACTGTGAGGGTGACAGAGCACTGGAACAGGTTGCCCAGAGAGGTTGTGGAGTCTCCTTCTCTGGAGATATTCAAACTCCGCCTGGATGCCATCCTCCAAAATGTGCTCTAGGTGGGCCTGCTCGGCAGGGGTTGGACTAGATGGTCTTCAGAGGTCCCTTCCAACCTTGGCCATTCTGTGATTCTGTGATACTCTTAACTCCTTTGTGAGTATCTGTACTGAGTTTAGTAGTGTTGCTTACGCATTTTATTTAAGGCTATCTATGAATATTTTTGCAGGGTTAACACATCAAGTTGTCTTGATCTTATTGTAGGCTGCAGAAATGTACCACAGATTTTTTAAAAGACAAGAAGTCACTGAGCCTGCATATAGCTTGGACACTGATAATCAAATTTTAGAGATAGTACTGAGGTAATAAGGCATTGACTGGCTGTGATGGAAGCCTGTGTAATACCCCAATCAATATTTATGTTTTGCATTTTATTGTAAAACATAATATACAGTAGAGAGACAGTTGTATACATTAGTAGTTTTTAGTTAGTAAAACAATGAATCCAACCTCTAACAGTTATTCCTTTTTTTTTTCTTTTTCTTTGTTCCATGTCCAGCTGTCACTCATAGGTAGCATAACTTTCACCAATTGTAAGCACTCCTGCAATTTAGTAACTGGTGTTTTGTTTTGTTTGTTTTCTTTCTTTAAAAAAAAAAAAAAAACAACAACAACAACAACAAAAGAAAACAAAAGAGGTCGTATTCAGGAATATTTACTGCACAGTGGCTGTAGTAGGCTGTATATGTGTTGTGAATCTAGAACGTGCCATATTTGTTCCAATGAAAGTACAAATTGTTTTTATATCAGTTCTGGCAAACCAATAGCTGGAAAAGACAGGAAAAGTCAGGGTAACCCCTGTTCCTCCTTTACAAAAAGTGGGATTGGTTTTGTTTCCCAGCCAAAGCACTGGCACTTCTTAGACACCTAAGAATCGCGCATCCCTAGGAAGGATCTATTGTCTGTCTCTCCAGTGCTGGATTGTGGGTATAGGGCTCCTCAGTTGCAGAATAGGCCTAATGAAAAAGTTCTGCTGTTTTTTTTTTTGTTGTTGTTGTTTTTTGTTTTTACGTTTGGGCTGTGAATCCACTCCAGTTAAGTGCTAGCCTACTTTGTCTTTTAAGCAGAGTAGTATCCATATGTGCAGTAGAGAGGGAAGAAGAAACTTGGTGGCTATGAGCAGGAGTAGTCAGAAGGATTGGTTTGTGGGCAGTAGTGTTGACTTTGGGGGCTCTGTAGTCTCTAAGTTGCTGCTGAAGCTAGCTGGTACAGAACATAGTATTCACATTGTAAGTAAACAAAGTACTATGTGTATTTTTGTCTTGCACAGGGAAAACAAAATAATAATACTCTTTTGAAGAGACAATGACAGCACAGTATGTTCCTTTCTTAAAATTCTGAACAATTATACCGGTACTCTAAAATAAATAGTCAGAGAGAGTTTTTTAACCCTCTGTGTAACAGGAAAATTTAACAAAAAAAACCACAAAGCCCGACTAAGAAAAAAATAAATTCTAAAGAGAAAAAAGAAACCTATTCTATGCTTTTCTACACTCTTGCTCCGTGACCTTTTTCACAAGAAGAATCAGGATATTAAATGATTTCCCATTTACCTAATAATATAGTATCTATATGTACTCCTGCAACTAGGTCAAGTTTTGAAATAAAGTTATATTTTTCTCTGATTACCTTGACCACTGGCAATAATAGTAAATTCCTTAAATTGTAAAGTAAATACCATTATTTTTCCTTGGTGCACTATATAAAATATAGAGCTACCTGTGAGGGAAGAAGCAGGAGCTGGATTGCATAGCATTGTAAAATCCCTGCTCCCATGAGTCCAGCTTTCCTTGATGAATAACAGAAGAGTGGAGAGGATTAAGCAGTGGACTTCAACTTCAGGATAGCGGTGCCTTATTCCCTGCTCTGATGTACAAAGTATTTAACAGGCATTACTGGGAACAGTAATCTTCCTTAGCTCATCTTTGCCTAAAAGTCATCTCACTGTTGACTCCATTCTGTTTTTTCTGGGTGTATATAGGGGGAAATTACCAAAGGGTATTTTTTTCTTGCTTTGAAAACTGTCATTCTTTTGTGTAAGTACAACATCTGTTTATAAATTCTGGTAATTCAGAGTGTTTCTCAGTTTCTGGGTGAAAACAGCTCCGGTTATTTCATGACCGTGTATTCATTCTGTATATTCACAGAATCACAGAACGGTTGAGGTTAGAAGGGACCTCTGGAGGTCATCTGGTCCATGCCCTCCCACTCAAGCCACTTGCACAGGACCATGTCCAGACAGCTTCTGAATATTTCCAAGGAGGGAGACTCTGCAAACTTTCTGGGCAATCTATGCCAGTGCTCAGTCACCCTCATAATAATAATAATAATAATTAAAAAAAAATGTTTCCCTCATGTTTCAGATTGAGGCATACTGACAGGAACAGAGTTTTTGTGACCACTTTAGGACCCTGGAATAAGTTCTGCAGAATTATAGCTGCTGTGTACTGGCAGGCCCTGGGCACATCTCCCTCCCTAATTATCCCACCCCTGGGCTTAGTTGCCTGGGCTCAGGGCCAACTTAGGTAGCGGTATGGATGTCAAACCTTGAAGACAGCTGTTTGATAAAGCTCTGTGAGGAAGCCTCATCAGAGATCCCCCACAGAAATGTCTCTTCTAATGTCTCAGCGTGGACTCACTCCATCTCAGGAGTGGGTTTTAAGCTGGGGTTCTCACCCTCATTTTGTGCCTGTACTTTGTAGTAGCAGCATTGAGGCAAGGCATCTCATTGATCTGAACCCCATCCCACAGACAAGACTTGTTTGCTTGTTTTACCTCAGACTTGCCTTGTTACTGTAGAGTTGCATGGTGATCACTGGTCTGTCTGACCCTGATTGCTCACTGATTCAGCTTCCTGACTTAACCTCAGACCTCTCTCATCTCCATGGAAGGGATCTGAATTGTTGAGTGAACCTGGTTACCATCATGGACCTGGTCTGCTCAACTGCTTGGGTACGGTGGGACTAACTGCCCATCAGATGGAGAGCCACTGCCTCTGGCTCCCTTGTTATTACTCTTGGCTCCTGACTTCCCTCTCTTGCAGAGCAACTTGTCCTTTCTGCTCCCTGACAGGTCCTTCATGGAGTACATGTATTTTGCTGTCTACTACTGAAATAATGAGTTTAATACTAACGAGCAATAGCAATTTAGCCTTTATTCAGGTAGGACATTCACTAGTGATAGTACTAGTACTAAACAGTCTGAATCCAATGTTAAGTGTTCAGGTCCTCTGATTACAGCTCCGAGGTTCAGTGCTCTGAAGTGAATAAGGAATTAGCAGATGACTTCTCTCTTGCTCCAGGGGAAGGCTTCCCTATGGTTCCAAGCAAGGGGCTGTTTAGACCTACTGCTGCCAAGAAATGAGGTGGACACACAAGATTTTCCTGTGAAATTGGAATTCCATATCTTGCCAAAGAGTTGCCAGGCATATACAGCAAAGAGGGAGTTAGCATGTATTTACCTTGATTCAGATACTGTTCTTGCATCCCTAAGTGGCTTTATCAAGAGTCCTTCACGTTCATTGTGGGAAAAGAGAAGAGAGTTTAGAAATGTGTGTTCTCTGTGTCTGTGTAGTCATTAGATTTCTGCCGTAATCATTAAAAGTGCAATTACAACCTTCTGTGATGAAGTGTTTTTATATGATGGCATTTGAACGTAGGCTGCCTTACTTTTTGTTTAAACCATTAAGCAGATATCAGAAAGGTGACCTTCATTCAGGTTCTGCATAGATAAGCCAGACTGAATAAACAGCTTTCACAAAAGCATTGAATTAAAAAATAATTTTATTTTTTTTTTGGCTTCCAACACGGTCTATATAAATTGCCTTGAAACCACTTAATGATGTAGCTGATATTTGGCAAGGTTTGCTGCTGTAGAAGAAGGTCTTTCTATTCTTCTTTATGGAGGAAAATAAAAACGCTGCGAAAGAAGATAGGTAAGAGAACATAATGAATAACATTAGTGAGTAATGAATTGCATTAGTCTTATGAAGCAGTAGACCTCATTTTAATTTTTTTTTTGTGTAGCCATGATATGTTTTCTTTATGTTTGGAGTAAAAGTATGGTCATTATCAATTAAATGTAGGAAGTGTTTTGGCGAATGTGTAAGGGAATATTTATGTGTATATACCAGGTAAAATACACTTTTAAAATACTTTTATTAAGGAGATTCCTCCATGATTTACTTGGTTTTCTTATTCATTTGAGAGCTTTCTTTTTCTCTCACATGTAGTTCCCCAGTATATTCATAGTGCTGCCGTTCAGGCCCAAAGTCCTTACATTGTCTATTTGCTTGTTTTCTAGTAATAATATTAAAATACTTCAACCTGTAATTTACTGAAACAATAGATTTAATGTAAATCGGTTCACTTAATAATTCTATGTAGTACAAGCCATTATTTGTATCAGATGGCTACATTTGTAACCAGCATGCCTAATTTAGTTCGTGTAATCCTGTAATCCTGTGTGTAGTACATTCTTAGCTGATGCTAAAGTATGAAATGGGCAGTAAAAATTGAGACTAGCATTTAAAGTATCTAAGCTACAGGTCATGAAAATAACCCTACGTCTGTGACTGTCAAATTATTGGAATGTATGTCTTCTGAGAGGGGAAAGCTCAGAAGTTGTGTACGTTTTTATGGGAGTATGGACCCGTAAAGCTTTTTGGAGGAAAATGGGTGAAACTGATCATCTTTTGGGCAAAGAGTTGTATTTGGCATTTCTAACCTAGAAGACTTCAGAATGTAGTTCTCAGATAGGAAAGAGGAAGAACAAAGATAAATTTTGCCTGATGTGCTTCAAGAATGCTGATAGCCTTTTTTGAATTAATGTAAAAGCTAAAATGATTGTCTGGTACTTTTCCCAACTGGACTCATATAAAAGACACGAGTTGTGTAGTTCGTAGTCATGTGGACTAGATGGAAGGTTGTGACTGCATTTTTGTTTTATGTGAACCCGTAACCAAAGTAAAATCACTTGCTGTGCATTTCTTTTATTCTGACTGCTGTTGCACGTATTAATATAGTTGGTCCCTCCGTAGTGGGTCATAGTTTCTTTCCATTAACCCTAGAACAATTTTTATAAGCTCTGTCAAAGGATTTGTTTCAAGGCTCACTGATGACTACAAACCAACATTTAAAAATGTTATTTTATTTCTAGTCCTACAGCTGTTCATGTAATTGTTCAGTTTACAAAGAAACTTCTTCATGACGACGTTTCTCTTTTATCTGGATCCGAGCTTTTGCCAGTTGTTAAAGGAGCTTTCATTTTGTATGTCGTCAGATGTACAGAACATGTGAAGGCCTGCAGATGCTAATTCCTTATGGCTTGCATGAATCTATTGGAGAGGCCTGGAAAAAGGTAAATCTTGCTTTGGATTGGGGAAGATCAGAAAAATCTTACTGTAAGAGGTTCAGGTTATGTAATAGCTGTTCTTTGCTTAAGATTCCCTATACTTAAATAGTGAGATAAGAGTACTTGGAATTGATCTAAAAATGAAGTTCTACTTTTCAAAATTTCCTTCTACGTGTGAACCTAGCAGACGCTTATTTTAAGATTTACGTGCTTGAAGATTAAACCAGGATCTCTGAGGATGTATGGGTAGACCTGTCATTCATTGATCAGTTTTTTTTTTAACACTGTCCTTGATACTAGAGGTCATCTGATGTTCACAATTTGTCTACTTATCATAGGATTTTAGTAAAAATTTTCCCAAAGTATTCTCCTGGAGAAACTGGCTACTCATGGCTTGGACAGGTGCATAGTTTGCTGGGTGAAGAGCAGCTGGATGGTCAGGCTCAAAGAGTTGTAGTGCATGAAGTTCAATCCAGCTGACTGCTGGTCACCAGCGGTGTTCCCCAGTGATCAGTACTGGTGTAGGTTTTGTTTGACATTTTTATCAGTGATCTGGATGAGGGGATCGAGTGCACTCTCAGTAAGTTTGCAGACAATACTGTTAGTGGACTGTAGGTCGCTTGAGGGTAGTAAGGCTTTGCAGACAGATCTGGATAGGCTGGACTGATGAGCTGAGTTCAAACACTAACATTCAGTAAGGGTAAATGCCAGGTCCTGCACTTGGTTCATAACAACCCCATGCAGTGGTATAGGCTAGAAGAGTGGCTGGTCAGCAGCTGGTTAAACATGAGCCAGCAGTGTGCCCAGGTCGGCAAGAAGGCCGATTGCACCATGGCCTGCATCAGAAAGTGTGGCTGGCAGGACTCTGGAAACAATTGTCTCCTTGTATGCAACATTGTTGAGACTGCACCTCAAATACTGTGTTCAGTTTTGGGCCCCTCACTACAAGAAGGATATTAATAGAGCTGCTCAGGCATATCCAGAGAAGAGTGATGAAGCTGGTGAAGGTACGAGAAAACAAGAGTTATGAAGAATGACTAAAGGCATTGGGGTTGTTTAGTCTGGAGGAGGCTGAGGGAGAGACCTTATCACTCTCTACAACTACCTGAAAGAAGGTTGCAGTGAGGAGGATATCCATCTCCTTTCTCAGGTGACAAGTGATAGGACATGAAGAAATGGTCTCAAGCTGCACCAGGGGAGGTTTAGATTGTGTTAGGAATAATTTCTGGTTAGGTTTGGTGGAAGATACAAAGAAAAAGGAGATTACAAATATTGGACTTAAATGCTTAGATGCCATTGAAATATTCTCAAGAGACCATAATGAGATGTGCAAGCAGGTGTTCTTGTCATACTTGTACATGGATATCTTATGAAGTATAGAGATTGCACTTTAACTTCTGTCTGATGCTAGTCTAGTGTTTTTTCTGTCTGAGAGAAATTGGGTCCAACAGTTCTGCCAATTTTGCTTTCTATTATAAATTTACTGAACAAAATATGTAGATCCTTGCTTTATTGAATAAACTTTACTATTTTCATTGTTCCTGTAGCAGAGTTCCTATGTGCAGTGTGAAAATTCTTATCAATTATTGTTATTGTTAATATGGAAAATGGCAGCAGATGCTGCAAGAGCAGTTTTCAAAAAGTTCACAGTGAAGTAAAATTCAAACAAAGGTTGGAATCATTAAAATTACATTGTCAATATTTAGATAAGGGTAGTGTATAAAACTTCAATTTTGGCTTCCAGCAAAACTGAAACAGTATATTTAAACTAGAGATACTAGAACTCTTTGTGGAAAGACAAGCTGTGCTACACTACTTTATTCTGAAAAATTGAAACTTTTTTTTTTCCCCTCTCCAGTGTTTGTAAAATACTTTCTTAGAGGAGAAGGATCAGACCAAGCTGGAAAAAAAATGTTTAAAATAGTAAAGCTTTTTTTTGAAGTCAAGGAATCAGGAAGAGATTGAATGCAAGGGAAACAAAATGGAACATCTGTTCTACTTGTCAAATGCTGTATGCTTTTATAATGCTTAGAAACATAGTCACAATGTAAACTAAGGCAGAAAATATCAGAAAGATAAAGCATGAGAGAAGACTTGAATCGTTACCCTGTGGATATTTTTCACTGCTTTCGTATACAAGTATTATCACAAAAGCACAAATCTTGATTGAAAGTAAAACGTTACAACCGTAATTATATCACAGTAAACTCTATTTCCCATCAGAAAATGTTGGTTTTGAAATGTTCTTCCTTGCATTGAGAACTCTGGAGTTTAGTTCAATTTAATCATGCTGTAATTCACATAACTCAAAAATCTGTCAATCTTTTTGTGCTTTCCTGGTATGTAAATAGTCAGTCTTACTTGAACTAACTTGTTGCTCTTTATAACATTTATCAGTCAGACTGTCATATGCTTTTGATGGGTATTTCCATTTATTTGCTCTAGAGTACCATAGCATCTACACATACACAAAAAAAAACTTTGCACATCAAAAGATTTTATTATGATATACATCATTTAGACAAATTGTTTTGACACATAAAGGATAAATAGCATGATGTGTGGAATTGAATCATGAAACATTTAACTGACAAAATTCTATTTCTTCATATTGCTTTGGAGGTCAAGGGGAATCAGGGCTTCAGGAATCAACAGTTTAGGACAGCGAAGTGATGTTTTCAACTCTGCCATCTTGATTTTTTTTTAAAGTATTTTTCTGTTGTTCAATTTCAAACATCTGCAGTTTAAAATTCTACCATTTATTGTTTATCAGAAATGGCGGACCATGAATAAAATAAAAATAAAATTATATCCGAGCATTAGTTACAAAGATTTACTTCCACCTGTCTTACATGGCAGATCTTGCTGGAATTCTGAGGGCGAAGCTGGCATTTTTGTACAGATGATGATAAAAGGGAAACTTAACGGGGCCAAGTTAACTAATTAGTTTAATTCAGGAATCTTTTGTGGATGTCTTAGATCACATTTATAAGAGGGTAACTTTACTATGTTCACTGAAATTAACAACTGCTCACTTACATTATAGTATAATATGGTCCTTTTAAGTTATTTTAAAATATGGTCCTTTTAAGTTATTTAAAACATCTTTTTAATTAAAACGCCATCAAATATGTTTTTATGTGTGCATGCACACACACATATATAAAATCTTTATCTCTCTGTAGCTTTATGTATATTCATACCTATACATAAATCATATAAAATAATATTATAAATAAAATATTATAAATAATGTATGTAAATACATAAACTATATAAATATTATAAATAAAGGAATATTATAAATAAAATAAAAATTGGCAGAATTGCTTAATAATTTGGCATTGAGTCATTGGTTCCAGGGGTTGTTTTCCATTACCTGTGGCAAAAGTAGAATTAAAACGTTGTTCTTGTTTTTTTGTTTTTGCATGAAAATTTTGGCTAAAAAAATCTGATTAAAATACAAATACATATTTTAAAAATTTCAAAAATTAAAGAATAAAAACTTAAAAAAAAAAGTAATAGCTTTAAAATGTTTATGCCTGAGTTAAATGTGGAAAATGAGCTTTCCTGGAATAAAAAATGTAGTAGAATGATATATTCCATACCAAAGGCTGGACTCAGAATCTGATCACTGTTTTTTTTTTTTTTTTTTTTTTTTTTTAAGTAAAACAAGAGCAAGATCTGGAGCTTAAAAATGGTGTAAATAAACAAACAGTAAGAAGGGTTATTTATTACTATTATTATTATTTTAATTTCACAGATGAGCTTGCTTTCAGAAAGAGTACCCACTCCTGTAACCGGTGCAGACTCTACTTCATCAATAAGTCTAGAGTCAAAAAATGTGTAAGTGTTGATGCTTAATTTATGCATGTGCGCAAGCATGAATGGACATTGCTATTTTATTCACAATTCAACATTTTATAACCCTGCATTTTTTGGGGCTTTTGCCAGGAGCACGGTCATCCTAGCACGAGTCTCATTTGAGTGGCTCTGATGGGTTATTAATTTAAAACTCTTCTGCTGAATGGTATCTACACCCTCATAATACTGCATAGCAAGATTGCCTACATTCTGGCTGAAAGTCAGAATGTAGGCCATCTTACATGTTAAGACAAAGACATCCTGTCTTTTATATTGAAATTTAACGTCCCTTATATTCAGGTATATATGTATACCTGTATATTTCTTATCTGGAAGCATGCAGACCTGTGAGCCTTAAAATCGAGATTTATGTTCGTGTTAGTACAGACCCAGTTATTTAAGCAGATTTTTGATTATACTTTAACATAGATTTCATGTATAATTTGCAAACATACCACAACAGTTTTGACTCAAGCCTGTAGTGGTGGCATGTGAACTGGATAGCAATTCCAAACTAGTGGTAAAAAGAAATTCAGAGATGCAGAGCTCTTACTGAGGAGGCTATCACTAATCAGTACCATTGGCATAAGCTACAATTTCCTTCTATCATCTAGATTTTCTATTTCATTACAGAACGAGAGAAACTGATATATTTCTGGGTGAAATTTTTGCTTCAGAACACAACATGGCAAGGATTCTGCAGAAGTGATTAAAGTTTGGGGTAATGGTTGACTGCTATGAGAAAAGCTGCCAGCTGCACAAGGATAGGATTCTTAGTGATAGGAATCAAAAGGGAAATGAGAACTAGAAGCGAGAATCCACTAAGCAAGTGCTTTTAGGGAAGCAGAATCGTATGAGTCTAGTGATGCCTGAAGTGGTCGGTAGTACCTTGTCAAAGGTCATGGAATTAATTCACTTTTATTTTGGGGGACAGAATATTTTATAGGGCAGAAGGCATCATCATACTTGCTTCTTGTAATTGCTGTTCTCCCTGCCATGTTGGTAGAAAGTATTACTGCTCTTAAACAAAAAAAAAGAAACTGTTGTATATATGCACCTTATTTTCATAATTCTGTACTAATTTTCTAGCAGGAGTCTTTCTCTCTTCAAACATGGGTTTTTATTAGTTCCTCAAAGTGTTTTTACATCAGTGAGAAATTCTCTGCCAGCTTTGCCACTTTGCAACTGCCACATTAATGCCTTAAAAGTCTTGTCCAGAGTTAAACGGTAGATCATAGGTACATGTATGGATGACACAGGTCTTCTCAGTTCCCTGTTGCATCATCTGTCTGTTCTGTGCTCCTTCCTTACCATGTAACCTAATCCTTCTGCCAGGATGAGTTTGGATGTTTGCACATTATTATTATTATTTTTTTTTTTAAAGATAACATAGCCTACATGTAGTCAGGTGAATGAAACCTTTTGCTTTTTAAAGTTAATTTATCGTTTTTTTTTTTTTTTTTTTCACGATTTATTTTTATATATATGTAATGATTATTTTGCTATTCTTACAGTTTATTATGGGAAGAAACTTTGCTAGATGCCTTGTTAAATTTTTCTGCCACACCGAAAGGACTTTTTCTGCTTCATAGTACAGGGGCCATGAATGACTGTGTGAGCTTTATGTTCAACAGTTTATCAAAAAAACTCCAGGTAAGCGTTACAGAGCAGTTACAGTATTTCTTTCCTTTAATGGTTACAATAAATAAAGAAGAAATAATAAGAAAATAAATCCAGAAGCACTTTTGTCATTTATACTGCACAGAAAATTAATTTTAAATGTAGATAATGATCTTTGATGTTAGTGTCCCATAGATTTAATTTTGTTGGATGTTAACCATCTTTAGAATGCCATATATATAATGAGTTTTTATGACTTTTTACTGGGAAGTTCAAAGTGAAATCTTGTTGGTAGGCATTGTTGAAATCTAGATAAAATGTTAGCATGTAACCAAAAATCAGCTTATATGCATTTTAGGAGAAAAAATGTTATGGA
The DNA here is from genome assembly GCF_009769625.2 of Cygnus olor. Taxonomy (NCBI): domain Eukaryota; kingdom Metazoa; phylum Chordata; class Aves; order Anseriformes; family Anatidae; genus Cygnus; species Cygnus olor. Next base: position 54,320,932 of record NC_049171.1, on the reverse strand, counting down.
CATCCTACTGAAAGTGTGCAAAGAACATTGTAATACCAATGTTTTTAATTTGCTGATGTTGCATCTCCCAAACATAGTATTTAGCATTTAAATTTTGGTAAGATACTTTACTTGATGTTTTGTTTGGAATCTGACCCTGGCAAGTCTGTACAAGATCTGTTAACTGTTCAAGTCTAATATTACAGTGGATTAAATTCTATAAACATGTGTAAGAAATATCAATATTTAAGAGATCTTTTGAGAGTTTCATGTCCTCTGCCATACTAAATCTGTGCTTTTATATTTGTTACTAACAGACAAACAAATGTGAAGAGTTTGGTAATGGAGTGATTATTGCACAACTGGCAACAACACCAACAGGTGCAGTAGCTGTACAGAGTTCAGGTAATTTTAAGAAGGATGTTACAAGAATAGTTATGTGCTGTTGTCTTGCACAGTAGAAAAAAATGGTGGGAAAGATATTAAAAAGATGAACAGACTGGAATAATTATGCATTATTATCAAAGGCTCTTTAAATGCCTATTGTTTTATTATTATTATTATTATTATTCAGGGAAATTTATTCTTTCAGACTTCAAAGTCATTCACTTATCTTGATGAAGGTTTTTCCCCCCCCCTACGTTACACAAATTTTTATTTCATTGTTTTTGATTTCCAGAAATTTCCTGTTTCTGCATTTATGACTGTTAATATAATAATAATAATAAAAAGCTGTTAATAATTTGCAAGTACTTATTGATTGGCAGATCAGAATTATTAAGTGTTGATTTCTGTAATTTATATGCACTTTTCCATGGCTACTGACAGCTCAGAGTGAGAAGCTTCATAGACCTGAATGTCGTTTATGCTCTGGTGCAACAATGAGACAGAATTGAGATTTTTTTTGAATTCATGTTCAGAGAAATTAACTGTTGTAATACCACACAGGTGTCTAGATAGTCGTTGTGTTAATTAGAATCTTAGCAATAAAGTAAAGCTATCCTTGAGTTGCTAAGGAATTCAGTGAGGTACAGAAGTTGCATATATTCTCTTTGAGTATCTAGAAATGGTTGGTGTGTAATTAAAGTGACTTGGCTGAAAGATTATTACAAAGGCAGGGAAATTCTGCCAGTCAAGGAAACTGATTGTTATTTGTTTATTATTTATGCCTCTGGTATTTTTCAGAGAGCAGGGAGCAGACTTACTTGAGTAAATCCATCTGTCCTATTTAAGGTTCTCTTGCTTCTTATGGCCTTCAGCATCAAAGAAAAATGGTAGATCAAAAATAATCAGCATTGATTTTCAGCCCTTAGAGCAGGTTGTGTAATGTCTGTGAAGTTTATATTAAGTTTGTAATTTACACTTGGAGATTTCAAATGTAGATGGCTATTTTTCCTTTTTTTAAAAATATTATTGTTATTACTAAACTATTTAAATTCAGCTCATAGTGTTTCCCTTAAAAATATTTTTTCAGTCATTATGGTATGTTTTATACCATTTTCGTACTATAACTCATCAATAAATTGTGCGTATATACAAATTTACAATAACTCACCAATAAAACCCAGAGCCAATGTTAGCTAAGTCTTGAGAAGTTAACTTGTTAAGAAACATCAGCAGCTCATTTACATGAAACATGCAATTTATATAAATATCATCCTACTGTAGTACAATATTCTTTGTGAACTGCTACTGTAAAATTGAATATAAGCACACTGCTGTAGAAAGGTGATTTGACCAAAGGATTGAGAATAGAAGGGAGAGAGTAAGACTCAGGCAGTCTGTCTTGTGAAATTTTAGTCCACAATGTAGAAAATTTTGAGAATCTGGGTTAAAATTGTGGTGTAAAATGTTTTTTTTAATATGAAAATTGTTTTTCTGGTGTTCTTACCATTCTCACGATTAAAACAAAAAAATGTTTTAGGGTTTATAAAGGCCCTTGTAACTGAATTATGGACTCTTTTGGAGTGCGGAAAAGATGATGTGAGGATAACTCAACCCAAATCTACTCCAGTTGACCCTATTGACCAAAGCTGTCAGAAGGTGAGAAGTTAATTAATAATCTTCTTTACTGGCATGGAAAAAAACAGTACTGTATTTCAGATATTATGTTACATAACTTTCACTAGTCTTTTATTGCAACTATACCTGCTTTCTCTCATATGAGGCAAAATTGATATAATATGCTAGTCAAATAATGGTTAATTGAAAAAATTCTTCTGTTACATGGCGGATCACAATGCCAAGGTTCCATTAAAGGTGATATAACAGTAAATAGGCATGAGAGAAGTGAAATTCTCAAAATACTAGCTATCAGTTCAAGTCTTAAGTTACTGTAGTAAGATCAGGGAGAAAAATTTTGGGTTGCCAGGAGTTGGACTTGATGATCCTTGTGGGTCCCTTCCAACTCGGGATATTCTATGATTCTATGAAAAATGTGTTTTAGAGCATGCTGTGTCTCTAAAATTTAGAATTGCATGGTAGTACAAGTGTTAGGATTTTCAAAACAATTCTGAAGTTATTTCCAGAATTAAATTTCATTTATTCCATTGGAAAATGTTCAACTTTACTAAGCCACCACTTATAAAATTTGATTGCTTGTACATACTTCACAGAGACTAGTGAACTTTTTGATTGTATATACACCTGCCAGGTTTGCAGTGATTTTGGTAGCTCTATGTCAATTCCAGCCTACAAAGAAGGATAAGAACAAACTTAAAGTAAATAATTTTGAACATACATTTGGTTATACTTAGCTGACTAACAATACCTTTTGTCATCCTTTTTATTTTCTTTCTCTAGTCTTTTCTGTCTCTGATAAACTTGCTCACTTATCCTGCAGTTCTTGAGCTCCTGAGTAAACAGGATATACCAAATAAACCAATGTATTCACTCCGTGAAGTACCTACAGATATTATTGTAAGTAGAGTTTTATAGATTTTAAAGAAAAATAATAGTTACATGAGGATATTTTTATTGAGAATTATTACTGTAATAAAAAGTAAGTTATTTCTTCTCCTTTGAAATTTTCTGCCTTTTGTATTATATACAGCATGAGGGCAGTATATGCACGTATCAATTCATGTTAACCAAAATTTTCATTTTGAAATCCTAAAGATAATAAAAAAATTGGTGCCTAATTTAAAGATCCCATTTACTGGCTTGTATGAGAATGTGTTTTCCACAGAAAAAGTGACATACTTAGTTATCTCTGTGTGTGCATACATGCTAGCAAATGCTGGAAAACACCTATATTTGTATTTATATAATATTGCTTTATTACACTGTGGATTCAAAAATAAAAATAGAAGCACCTCAGGCTTACTTAATAGCACAGATGATTCATGCAAACAAAAAATCACTAACCGGAAAATTACTGATCAAGGCATATTTTAGTCTTAAGAAAAATAGTATTCTGTTAGTATCATTTGGTATTACTTCTTCCAGCCACAATCCATTTCTTTTTTTCTCATCTGTGAAGCACAGGCAAATTTAATCTGTGACCTTGAGTGGCAGTTAAAATTAGATCTTTGCTAATGAGCTAGCACTTTGAATGAATTGCTGTTGCATTAAAGTGTTTGCTTAGTGTAAGCTCTGGATTGGTGATAGTTTAAGTTGTTGTTTAGACTGTGTATGTCATAATAGTGTACATTATGTTTGGAAAGTATTCTCATAGGTTTTTTTTTTTTTGTTAACACTGTTTTGTTGATTTCAGGAGTGAATGGTGTGAAAAGTTTCTTTTTTTTTTCAATCCACTCAGTGTTGGTATGTCCACCGATAGATACTACTGCTCAGTCATAAAGTTACCTGAGGTACTGGAAGCAGGGGAGATGTATGCTGAAGATGATAAATATTTCAGAGTTTTCAGACTGGTGTAGATCTTTTTTTGTAGATCTTTTTTGTAGATTTTTTTTTATGACTTTTGAAAGCGTATGTTACTTTGGCTTTTGTGGAACTTGCAACAGTTTTCTGGAATTCTCTAGGTTTCCAGAAATAGCAATACTGATACGATTGTTTGAAATTCATAGGCTCGTAGAACGACTTGGCTTGGAAGGGACCTTAAAGATCATCTAGTTCCAACAACCCTGCCATGGGCAGGGATGCCATCCACTAGATGAGGTTGCCCAGGGCCTCACCCAACATGGTCTTGAGCACCTTCAGGGATGGGGCATCCACAGTCTCTCTGGGCAACCTGTTCCAGTGCCTCACCACCCTCTGAGTGAAGAATTTCCTCTTAACCTCTAATCTAAATCTTCCCACTTTTAGTTTAAAGTCATTCTCCCTTGTCCTGGCATTGTCTGCCCGATAAAAAAGTTGCACTCCATCTTTTTTTTAACCCCTTCTTTAAGTATTGAAAAGCTGCAATTAGGCCACTCCAGAATCTTCTCCAAGCTGAACATCCTCAGCTCTCTCAGCATTTCTTCATAGGAGAGGTGCTCCAACCCTCTGATGAACTTCGTGGCCCTCCTTTGGACCCATTCTAACAACCCCACATCCTTCTTGTGCTGGGGGCCCCAGACCTGGACACAGGACTCCAAGTGAGGCCTCACCAGGGTAGAGCAGAGGGGGACAATCCCTGCCCTCTCTCTGCTTATTACTCCTGTGTTGATGCAGCCCAGGATGCAGTTGGCCTTCTGGGCTGCAAGTGCACACTGCTGGGTCATGTCAAGCTTTTCATCCACCAGAACCCCCAAGTCCTTCTTCCCTGAATTTCCCTGAAGAGTTACAGATAAATATATTTTGGATGGGGTTTTCTCACCCAAGTAGTGTGCAAAAGTGGGTTGTGCAAGTCCAAGTTAGACACACAAGACTGTGTAGTTAACAGAAGGGAAATAGGCAGTTAAAGGGGGGTGTTCATCTAACATTAACATATAATGGTTGAGTCTGAGTACTCAGAAAACTCTATTACATTAGACGATATCCTCAACATTCAAGCCTAGTCATGGATGGCCTTGGATGCTGGCCTCTGAAAATAAGTGGCTGTGTTCTGAACCAGTGTTAGAGAGGGTGTTATACTAAAGAATTTGCTGTTCTTTTCATTAAATTAGATGTATACACATTTAAAACATTTCAAAAAAAACACAACAAAAAAACAGTTTAGCATTTGTCTCATGGTTTAATACTGAATAAGAACTCAAATACATGCCATGCCAGGATCTTTTTGTATATTCAGTGATTGTTTAAATCTAATTACTAAGTTATTTTCCAAACCTTCTCAATGGTTTCTTCTTGCCATTGACTTTATTTGGTGGAAAGCACCTCGTATTACAGAAATAATTTAAATATTTATTTTTTAATAATAGGTTTCATTTTATAGTAAACATCCTTAAAGAACTGTTATCTGTGTGAAATACAGAGGGTTTTTTTACATTTGTCTTTCTTTGGCAGGATATCATTGACAGGCTTATTATTTTGAATTCAGAAGCTAAAATTCATTCCTTATTCAGTTATGAACAATCACATATCTTTGGTTTGAGGTAAGATGCTCTTTTTTTATTCTCTGGTCACATTAACAAAATAGGATATAACATGCTTGGATGTGTTGCTTCTGATAAGATAATATTTGTTTTTTATTATTCATGAAGGTGAAATTCTACCACCCCCCCTTTTTTAACATAAGAAGATTGAATGAAAAATGTTCTACAAAATGAAAATAGCAATGAATCTAATCTTATTACCTGTAAATGGATATGTTGTAATATGATAAGCAATAATAGAAATTGCATGGTGTTATTTTGTCTAGCTGATTGAAAAGAACGTGTTACATCCATTGTAGTGCATGTAGTGCATAAAACAAAAATCATACTGAAGTACTAAAATAAGCTTTTTAAACTATATTTTAAACTATATGAGGTTTTATTATATCTAGTCTCCCTCTACTTAGAATTATTTTTTTAGTACATTGGTTTAATTATCACCAATTTCACCCATACTTATTTTGAAAATAGTACTATTAGATCACAATTATTTCTAGAACCTGAAGGAACATTAATGTTAGAAAACATGAACATGACAGTGTCAGCATATTTTAAGTGTTTTACAATATTTTAACATACTAATTAGATTTTCTGCATTTTTTGTGCTTTTTTCCCCCGTTTTCCAAAGATGTATATATAAATCCTTTAACTGACATATTTATTAGTAACATGTTTTGTGCAATTAAAATAAAAACTGTCTTGGATTGTACTTCATAGTATGGAAAATTTTGATAATCTTGCTTGGGCAGGGTATAGCCCAGTTGGTTAAGGACAACAACATTAGCTTTCTGCAACTGTATCTTTACTTTAATATCAAAGTAAAATTATTTTATACTATGTATGACTAACAATAAGATGTAGTGTAATTTGCTGATAAGTATGAACATGGAAGATACGAACAGTGGCAGAATTTATAGGTGGGAGATAAGATGATTTTGTCTTCTAAATCGGGAGTTATAAATGTTGTTTGGGGGAAATCAGTGGTTGGATAGGAATGAGAAATCCTAAGATATTATTTGAAAATTAACGTGTTATGAGGCATTTAGGTTTATCCTGACTCCATAAAAAGCTTGACAGAATCCCCATTGACATAAATAAAGGTGAGGGAAAGTGAGCTGTTTTAAAGTTTAAAATAATAATTTGCTTTTAGATTGTGTTCTAGACTTATAAGGTAAAAGAACGCACTTCTTGTACCGTGATATTGGAATGCTTTTCTTTGTAGGCAAAAATGATTTACTGAATCTGAGCACATAAGCAGTTGACTCCCATGCTGTAAGGCAAAGGCTGTTATACAAATCCATGAATCGTGGTGAAGTTGTGTTTAATGCTTACAACATTTTTAACACAGCCTCTACTCTGTGAGGTAACAGAACTACCCGTAACTACACATACGAGCAATGTAAAAAACTCATCCATAATCAGTCAAAAGAAGCCATATGGTTGAGCAGATAAGATGGGCTTTAGAGTTCACTGTGGAAATGGCATTTTCTGCTGAAAACAAAGTCAAAAAACAAGCAGAAATCCAGAAGATGTCTGATATTCCTCTTTTCACTTCATATGCAGAGCCAAATTGCCAGATTCTTTTTTTTTTAAATTTTTATTTTTGTTGTTGTTCAAAAGTCCTGTTACCTTCTTACCCCTTCATTGCCTTTCCTATAAAAGAAGGGATGATTCAAGTCTAGGGATTATAATACAGGCCTGTGTACACCAAAAAAAAAAAAAAAGAAAGAAAAAAAAAGTAATGAACTATTTTGTTATTGATTAAATAGCCTTTTATGAGCATGTGGGGCTTGCTGTTATTTTTTTTTTCCAAATAATTGAGAATTGGCACATACAAGCCTTTTATTATCGCAAATTCAAATGCCTGCACAAAACAAATATATACTATTATGTAGTTACTCAAAATTTTCTATTGCAATAATACTGGAATTCTGAATGAATCTGGTATTTGCCGTGCTTATGGTATTGTTTACAGTATTATGCCTTGCAAGAAACCCTAGTCTATATTATTTTAATATGAGAGGTATACAGTTACTGTTAAATACATTTTGAAAGTGAGTTCCATGAGCTTTTCTGTGAACCCTGCTGACTACAGACATCTGTGTTCTGAAAAGTAAACCTTGTCTTGTGTACTTGGTATGCTCCTTGACCAAATCCCATCAAGAATATCAAGCTTAGCAGCAGTTAGATCAAATACAGTATCAGATGTTGAACAGATCTGAAAATGTAGACAGTTCATTAAAAGGAGCAAAAGAGCTGTATTTCTCTGCTGCTATGTAGAAATAAAACACTTAAATTTTTGTGATAACTGCGATATTGAAAAACTGAACTGTTTTGTGACAGTAGGATTTTGGTGAAATGTTTACCTAGATTATGTTTTCCCACTGAATTTAATACCAGTAAACAGCCCAAACCACTTTCTCTAATTTTTAACAGCATCTGCACAGCCATGTACTTTGATATTTGGTCAGGTACCATTGTACTGTGGCTTGCCTAGAGCCGAGTGCTGAAGTTTGATCTGTTTACTTATGCTCTGAGGTCCTGTAAAACCTTTCTATTGCTCAAAAGTATTACCAAATTGTTTATTTAAATGTTAAGCAACTTCTGCCATTTACAACTATATTTTCTTCATGTGTGTACTGTGCTTCAGTGATTTAAAATTGTTTAGTTTATTAACTGTTTAACTATATGCAATTTAAAATATATAGGTGTTTCCATGGTTTATTTAATCAAAAAAAGTATAGGTGTATCCATTTATCTCTTCAGTGTTATTATTATATTTTCTGGTGGCTGATTGTTTTAATTTTGAGTAAGTATGAATTCTGAACTATTACACTGATGGACAGCTCTGCAGAGACTCTACTGACAACTTTCCTTTTCACGCTTTCCTCCTCTGAGAAGTAGTGTTCATGCAGAAGAAATCAAAGGGAAATTGTAGGGAAGCTTGATATGGTTTTGCATAGCCAGTATCTTTTAGCCTATAAAGAATGTTCCTGAGAGTGCATTTGTACAGACAAGTAAATATCAGTTCCACAGCAAGTCATCCTAGTGGGAGGCTCCTTTTTGTAACTCTCAGCTCGGAAGTGGTTTGGCCTAAGAACTTTCTTCAGTAGGCACGGATGGTTCATTGTTCCTGGACTTTTGGCAGATCATTTCTGATTTGATCCAGAGAGATCCAAAGGCTCTTGGATCTTGATTTTTTGAAGCCCCTTGAGTCTTAACGTTTCAGGTGCTCTCAAGTGTAGTTTTCTGAGGACATTTCTAGGTGTCCGCTTTCTAGTCAGCGATTAAACAGGTAATTTCTTGACCCACAAAGGTGAATGACATAAATCCCATACATTATTTGGTGATGGAGCACTGGAATATGTTGCCCAGAAAGGCAGTGGAGTCTCCTTCCTTCGACATCTTCAAAAACCACTTGAACATGGTACTCGGCAACCTGCTTTCTAGGTATCTGACCTCCAGATGTCCCTTCCAAACTTAATCATTTTGTGATTTTCCAATTAAATCCGTTTTTTTTTTTTTTGTTTGTTTTTTTCTGATCTGGTTTTCTTTTATTGCAGCTATTGCATACTTCCAGGATAAGATCTATTCACCTGAAGGCACTTTTCGTATTTTTTTATATTATTATTATTCAAAGAGGGAAACTTTAGACAAGAAATTGGAGATAAGAATAGAAAAATGAAAGTACATAGTTCCTAATGTATATATAGAATGATTTTCAAACTGTCAGTTCAACTTCAAGGCAGATTTGGACTTATTTAGAAGCAGGAGGAAGTTTTTCAAGCAGCCAATATTGGCTGATAAAAGAACATTGAAGACTGTTTCAGCCACTGTTTTGTACAGCCTGAAAACCTGGGTGCATAGGAACCCATACAAAAATTCTTCGCAGACTTTCTATTTTAGAAGATTCTTAACTTAAATTGCCATCAGAGCACAAATCCTAGGAAAAGGGAATTCACAGCAGTAATCAAAGTAATAAATTTTAATGTTATATTTATGGAGAGAATTTTGTTAATTTAATGATCAACTTAATTTCTTTGATATAAACACATACATTGATTGTATCTTAAAAGTTACTGGATGTGAGAGAGAACAATTTTCATAAAGGTGTGACAGTAGATATCTTAACCACCTCCCTTTTAAGGCTGATCTCTTTGAATCACTGTAATTTTATTAACAAAGGAGTTGAGTAAACAGTGGTAACATACTTTTTCTTTCAGACCAATGAATATCCGGCATCAAGGCAACTTATATAGTATTTCAGTAGAGTGAATACATCTGTGAGTTGAGTTTTTTCTCATGCTGAAAAAATATATGCATTATATATGTATTTTCAAAGCCTCTGCCTAAAGCATTATTCAGGCATTAACATATAGCAGTGCTCTCTATTCAGAAATCCAGTTTTCTGTGAATTTTGGAGTTATACTGTATTGTTAACTGGATTAAAGCATGGCAAAGTACCAATTTTTTACCTTAGATAACCAACCCCCAGTCTCTAAAAATATCAAGACTCCAAAACAAGTTCAAAGGTATCCAGTCAGTTCTGACTTGCATAAAACAGAAGAGGAACAGCGTTACTGAGAGTAGACATAAACATGGTTTCCTGTTTCTTTTTTTTCTTATCAATCTTACATTCTTACATACATATACCACTACCCCACCCCCTTTTTTTTCCCATAGGGGATTTTTTTGGTTATAAGTCGGTAAAGCTCCTAAATGTTATGAAGTCAAAAGATCTTTTGTATGTACTTTCAGAATGAGAAGAATATTTGTTGTTAGCCCTGCACTTTTCATTGAAACACCTCGTGCTAGTAGGCATTAAGCAAAAATAACAGTACTCTGTTCAAGAGTTTGAATTCCTGCAGGAAAGTACCTGGAGAACTCAGAGAATCAAATCCTCTTCCTTCAGATAGGCAAACTGGAGCTGTTTAATTTTAAAGACGAAATGTGCTTGCTTAGCATTACAGACTTCTGAAGACAGTCTGTTTTGTAGAATCATAATTTGAACTGCAATGAAAAGTAGATTAATTTCAGGCATGTGTAAGGTAAGGCTGAAAAAAGAGTGTTTGTTACAGTGCTCTGTATGGTTCTTTTAAATTTATATATGTTTATGCAAAATTAGAAAAAACTGGAAATATTAGTCTAAGTCACATGTTCGTTGGTATCAGCTTCAAGTTGTAGAGCTATAGAGCTTGCCACAGTAGAAAGTGGGTATTGGATTATTATTGGATTAGTGTAATAAATATTCTGACATAGTTAAGTTGCATTTTTTTTGTTGTTTCATAGTATATCACAGTGAATACATTTTTTTCTTCTAATGCTCTTTTTTTATTTGCTGAATGGGTGCAGAAGATTATAAAAATGCATTGTATCTATTTCTATTGTTCTACAAAATTAGTAAGTGAAAGATTAGGAAAGAAAATTTTAATGGCTTATACTATATTGACATCAAAATCAATCAGCTTCTTGAAATTTGCCTCAAAACAGAATGTATTAGTCAAAATTTCCTCTAGTGCACTCGAGTGAAATCCAAGTGAATGAATTAAATCCTACAGGAGCTGGGAGACGAACAAATATATGATTGTTAGGCAAGAGATAACTTTGCATGTTTAGGAAAAATAGATAATAAACACTCCTGCATTCTTTTACTATTTTCATCAGCATTGTAAACATGCCACCATAAATATAATTGCATTTTAATAATGAGGTAGCTGCTGCATATGAAATAATTTGTTTCTTTTGTACTTATGTGTATTGTTAATTAAGAGCATTTGACTGTAATGCTTGTAACACAACAGAACGGGTATTGATTATCATGTTTTATAAAGGTAAAATGTATGAATCGTTATAATTCTTTTTCCTTAGGTCAACATGCTATTTAGATTGACCTCTTTTTATTAAAAAGCCTTATGATTAGCAGAAGGTTTTCTTATAATTCTTCAAGATCTCATGCATTTCAAATTGAAGGAAGACTTTTTATTTAAAACTGTTTTCTTTATATGTCTTATATCTTCTATTTAAACAAATTAAACTTCCCATTTAGAAAACGCAGTATTCTTTTACCAGTTTCATTTTTTTTCCCACCTTCCTTGTTGTAACTCTTGTCTTCCACATATCTGTCTTCTGAATATACTTCCCATGAGCCCATGAACACTGTTGTCTAATGTGTCTGATAAATCTTTTGATCACTAGCATTTGAATGACAGGGCTAGGACATCAAGTCCTGCAACAAAATTTGTGATGCTATTGGCTGGATGTACTGATGAAATTCTTCGCATGACACATCCTATGTCATTCAACATCATTATGTATTTGGGAATGAAAGCAAGACATGTTCCTTGAGTTCCTTCTCTCAAGGGGAGAAAAGGGTATGGTGAGAGGGGGGGGAATTGTGTCCAACATTATTTCTTTTTTCCTCTGATTCTACCAGATTCAAATTCAAATCTTATGTTGGAAACACGAAGGACTGTGTAATCCTCCATTTATTTTATACCAAGCCTTTTAAAGTTGAATAAGGAGAAGTGTTTAATAATTAGCGAGCCATTTTTACTATTTTAATTGAGTTTTCAGTTTAGCAAGTGATATGCAATTCTTTGGAAACCAGCCTCTTCCCACTGGAAGTGCATGCTGTGTGTGTGTGTATGGGGAAGACTTGATCAGTAATGGTCACTGGAGAGTGCACATACGTCCTGTAAATCTGACCCCTGTTTAATAATCTAAAAGTACAAGAGGACAGAGTCTACATTACTAGTGATGGGGAGCTACAACAAGATTATGTTCATCTGCTTCCACATTACATAGTTAGTTTGTATGCTAATATATTTGTTAAGTGTATTAATGTAGAACAACTTATACTGAATGGAATGGGAACAGCAGATTCTGTGATTGGATTCTATCACTTTTTTTTTTTTTCCTTCATACATGCTGGGGGAAATTAAAACACTTCACTTCCTGAAGTTTACAATCAGCTTCACTTTGAGTCCTCTAGGCTGGCAAGTGAGGCTCATGAAAAGCATTTCTGTTTGTCTAGGGAGACTCTTACCATTAGCAATCACATTACATGTGATTTGTAAATACATTGGGTTGCTGAAGTGCTCTTTTGAAAATCTTTTCATGAGGAAAACATTATAAGAAATACATAAGTCCCTGAGCTCCCTTACTGGGAAAAACGTGACTACCCGAAGGTAGTAGCTTCCAATGGCCCAGGCATCAGAGGCGTAACTCAGGGTATTGATAAATACTCTGTACCCACATCATCTCGTATTTTTTCAATACCCCTATCAGCTTTGCTTTCAGTGGGACAATTAAAAGCCTTGATTCTTTGAAAAGACGATGTGTGGAGGCATGCTCTCTCTGCTCATTATTACTGACTTCTGTTCAGTCTGTAAAGGCAGCTTGTGAAGCTTCCAAGTGCCCATTGTGCTCTAAAGCCAACTAGGTGGATTTTGGTTTCTTTTTGCTAGCCTTTTGTACTGGTCTGGCACACATGATAGTAACTGCAACTCACTTTTTAGATCAGTGTTCTCACTGGAGCTCAGGCAGTTACTCAAGAGTAATAAAAAATAAATCAAATTGGTAATGTAAGCTTCGATGTTAAACATTTTAATGTTAATCACCTATGATGATGACATTGGAATTATTTAATGAAAATTTTGCTTTGGGTTTCTATGTTGGTATCCATATTCATTAGCAAGAAGGAAATTCTGCTACTGCAAAGAGGTCCCAATCCTCATTTTCCCCTCATGTTTTTAATATTGATTTCTGGGAGAGAAACAAAGACCCATACTCTCTATAAAAGTTATGCTGTATATTTACACTGAGCTGAATCTTCCATGCCTGTGTTTAGAGCAGGCAGTAACTGCAAGCCAAAATAAAACCTTTTTCTGAAGACCAATTTTAGCTCACCATTTTGGGGTCACATCACTGGAATGACTTACAGAAATGTACATGTCAATGTACATGTTTCAGGTTTGGCTAACCATTGTTCCCTGCCTGAACAGACACGTTATTGATATAGCAGTATAGATTACTTCGGATGTGCCAGATTCTTTTTTCCCTATGGTGCATGGACTGCTTCTGTTTATGCCATATTTTTTTTTATATTATTTTGCTTGGACAATGTACTGTGTCTGGCTGCAATGGAGGTAATTTTCTTCACAGACACCTATGTGGTGCTGTGTTTTGGATTTGTGCCTAAAATGGTGTCGATAACACCCCAGTGTTTTGGCTGACTCTGTGTGAGTACTGCTCAGGAGCAGGGCTTTCTCTTTATCCCACTTCCCAGCAAGTAGGCTGGTACGCAGGAAGATAGGAATGAACACAGCCAGAACAGCTGACCCAGACTGGCCAAAGGGGATATACTGTATAATGTCATACTCAGCAATAAAAACTGAGGTGAGGTGGGATGGGAAGTTGGTCTTGAAGACAGCTGTTGCTGCGAGACTGGCTGGGAGTTAGTCTGCTTTTGGGAAGTGGTGTGTGATTGCCTTTGCATCACCGTTTTTTTCTTCTCTGCCCCCCCCCCCCCCCCCCCCCCCCCACCCCCCCCCCACCCCCCCCCCCCCCCCCCCAATCTTTCCTTTGCTTTTTAAATTGCCTGTATTTACCCATGAGTTTTCTCACTTCAACTCTTCTGTTTTTCTCTCCAGTCCATTGGGGAGTGAGCAAGAACTGTGTCGGTGCGTAGTTGCTGGTGAGGTTCAACCCACCACAGACAGTACAACTACCGTATCCTACTTTATCCAACAGTATATCTTACATGTTTTGCTGCCAAGGGAGTACTTGCAGATATCCCCGAAGTGAGAACAGAGTATCAGATTGGGATTGGAAAGAACGTGTTAGGAAAGTAAGGACGAATAGTCTACGGGGTGTAGTGAGAGCTGGAGAAAACCAGAATTGGGTTTATCCATAATAAAATACTGTGTGAGAAAAGTATCACTTGAAGTTGGGAAAAAATAGACAACTGAGAAAATGGGAGTACAAAGAATATATATACATATATTTTTTAAAGGAAACTCGCAGGAGAAAAGTGAGAAGAATAAGATATCTTCAAAATGTGTGCTTTTTAGTAAATCAGAAATTTATGTGTGGTTTTATTATTTTGTTATTTTTAGGTGAAAAAATAGGTAACTTATTTTTTTTATTATTTTTTTTTTATTTTTTTTTAGCAGCTAGATTTCTATTTCCCATGAAGGACTGACTGTTCTGCTATAATTCTAGAAATCATTATGATTCCATCTACCAAAACCAAGGGGATAGCCAGTTTACATAGTTACACAAGTACCAGTTAGCATGCTTTCTTTCAGACTAGAAATTGCTACTCTGAAGTAGCAGTTGTGATTGTAAGTTGAAGGGGAAGAATTCAGGAAGCACCCTCCAAGAAAGACAGCAATGACATGGGACAGGAAATGCAGAATTCAGAAACCAAATTATTTATCATTGCCATATTTTCACAACTATGATACATATTTTGCCTTTCTCTGAATTTCTTTAAAAATCACTGTTCTATAAAAGACTGCCCTCAGATGATGTTTTGTTTTATCTGTACTGCGTTTTCTTCCTGGGAGTATGGTATATCTTACTAATCATTTTCACATAATTATACAATCATTTGGGATTGGAAGGGACATTGGAGATTGTCTAGTCCAACTGCTCTGCTCAAAGTATGTTCAACTAGAGACATTGCTCAGGGCTGTGAACAGGCTGATGTACAGTATCTCCAAAGCTGGAAATTCTGCAACATCTCTAGGTAACCTATTACAGTGTTTCACCACCATCACAGTATGTTAAAATGGAATTTCCTATATTTTGCTTCATGCCCATGGCCTCTCTCCCTTTCAGTGGGTACCACTGAGAAGGGTCTGGCTCCATCTTCTTCATACTCTCTAATCAGCTTTTTATGTACATTGTTAAGAACCCTGCAAAGCCTTCTCTTTTCCAGACTGAACAATCACAGCTTTCTCAGCCACTCTCTGTGTTAGATGGCCTAAACCTCTAAAACCTCATTTGAATGCTCAAGCAGAGGCAGTTCATGTTAGTCTCTTACATTTTGTCATTTATCCTACCACTATCCCTTCTGTTTGGCTATGGTTTGTTTTGTTTTTCTGCTCTGCCTTGTGTACCAAAGATATTCTAAGCATTCTTAGCCATCAGTATTCTCCTGGCTGTTTTTGACTGCTGGAAACCTCAAACAGGTTCTTTACCATTTAAAGTCATCATACTTAATGGGAGAAATGGTCCATCTTCATAATGGTTCCAATGCTCTTTTTGTGGATTTTTCTCCTATATAGCAATAAAAAAATATAGTTGAACTATCATTTCTTCTTTTGTGATTTAGAGAAGTACTGAGAATGAATCAATGGCAGGAAGTAGTTCATGTAAAATAAGTAGAACATGAAGAAATTTGAAATTGAATGGTTTAAAGTAATGCTAAAAAAGCAGCAACAACAAAAAAGACATACTGTCATCATGTCTATTTACTCCTTGGTCACAATTGTTTGAATTTGCAGGTGTTAAATTATTTATGGATGGCCCAAGAATTTTTGCTATTGTCAGTAGAAGCATATTGGGAACTACATGGAAGAAATGAGCATTGACTAACAGATGAAAAATTTCAAACAATATGTATTCTCTAGTTCATACAAAGTCTTAATGTGAATGCAAAATATAATGCTGATCAGACAATTTATGATGAGTTTTATGATTGTGATAAAACAATATAAGAGTAACAACAAGAATAACATAGTTGTATCATTTTCCATGAACAGGAAGCCTTCAATCCAATTACTTTGTTTCTGTGTTATAGTGAACAGGTTAGTTAAAAATAAATAAAAAAAATTTGGAATTGACCTGGCTCAGATTTATATGAAATATGTTGGATTAGTTTCACTGTTAATTTACTTTGAAGTTACAAAACAAAATTGTATGTAATGTGCTGTCATGCTATTGTGATTATTGACTTAATTTACCATTTTTTTTGCTTTTCTGAAATAAAAAAGTAGATTTGTTGGTTCTGTTGCATGTTAAATCTTTTATTGCTTTTGAGCTGTGTTAAATTTGATAGTACAGAAGTGTTTAAGAACCTATTTTCTAAAGGAAAGATGTATTTTTATCTTGTCTCTCCCTGATGCCTGCACTGCCCATGGTAACCCAATTTTGAGTTACCTTACCTATTATATAATTTCTTCACATGTCCTATGGAATGTCTTATTAAGTCTGTGTCACTTCTGTGTTCTGTGATAGAAATTCAAAACCAGACTGAGGTGACCAGTGATTATTTCTATGGTTGTTCAGTGCACATGTAATATCTATTGAGAACCCGTTCCCTGTTTGTTCAAGGCTGTGACACTTGAGTGGCTAAAGAGGATACAGAGTTGTTCCTGACCCAGTTCTGTCTGGGTATTTTTCAGATACTCAAAGTCCTCCCCCCCACCTCCCTCACCCCATTTTGAGATCTCATAAACATGTTCACCTTTGTCTTATCCTGCATTACTGGAATTCTGACTGATGCGCTATCACTTCGATGTGTCCTGCAGGTTGTTAAATGTGCTTTGCTGTGAGCTTAATACCCTTTTGTTCTTGGAGACTCGCTATAAAGTGTCACAAGTTTTACTAACTGCTCAGGAAGAAAATGTCACAGAAACTTCAGAAGGACCAGGGTAAGAACTGACCAATGTAAATGTTATTTTAATTGTCAGACTTTTCTCCTGAGTATGTATGAATACCTCAGTGACTTTAAACATACAGATGCTCTCACTGTAGTTGACATCTAATGTATAAAAGTTTACTTACATGCATGTTTATCATCAGTCTTAAATTATCAGAAGATATTTTGTTCTTTTTCCTACTTCCAACTCAACTGTGTAAAAGTGAAAGGCATGTATTTTCCTCTTTTTAATTTGCATTAATCTTAAGTTATTTTTTTGATTTTAAAAAGGGAGTGCAAAATTTATGGGTGTAATTATGCCTTTTAAAATTACTTGATATATAAAATTACTTGATATGTAATTATGCCTTTTAAAATTACTTGATATACATACTTTTATGTATATAATATAAAGTAAATAAAATAAATAAAGTAAATATAAAGGCATATTAAAGGCATCATCAGTACTTTGATTTTTTTTTTTTTTATTTGTACCTTTGTCAGCTCTCCAACTTCTGTGAGATTCTATTGCTCACTTTTAAGTAAAATTGCACAATTTATCTTTTAAAAAGTGAAAGTGTATTTTGGGGACTGAAGTGGATGGTCATTTAGTCCCAAACACTTTGTCCTTTCTCTCAGCATATTTAATGTTAAGAACTTAACTCTTTCTGTTTGCTGTATGGGACCAGTACAGAGCTTGAATCAAACAGTATGGGCTAAATCTCAGCAGATAAACATTATTGTTATATACTATTTGAACAGGAGACCTATTGTTTCCTTAAACAATAGATACTGTATTCTAAGAAACTTGGTGTATAAAAATTGATTTTAAGTCCTTTAAAAAAAATTTGCACCCTGAGCTACACATTGATTTAAGATGGCAAGTTAGGTGTGCATAAGTTCTGAATAACTGCTTATTTGGGAAAGCAGAAATTGCTGATAGGCCAAAAAAGGAACAGATTTTGATGCTGTCAACTGTTTCTGCCCTAGTTACTGAGCATGTGGGCATAACAAAGCTTGAAGTTTTAGAATCATAGAATATCACAAGTTAAAAGGGACCAACGAGGATCATTGAGTCCAACTCCTGGGTCCCCAAAGGACCACCCAAAAAATCAGACCATGCGTTTGAGAGCAATGTACAAATGCTTCTTGAACTCCGGCAGGCTTGGTGCCATGACCATTTCCCTGGGGAGCTTGTTCCAGTACCCAACCATCCTCTCGGTGAAGAACCTTTTCCTGATATCCAGCCCGAACTGCCCCTGTCCCAGCTCCATGCCATTCCCTCAGGTCCTGTCGCTGTCCCCAGAGAGCAGAGCTCAGCGCCTGCCCCTCCGCTCCCCTCGTGAGGGAGCTGCAGGCCGCCATGAGGCCTCCCCTCAGCCTGCTCTGCTGTGGCTGAACATACCAAGGGACCTCAGCCACTCCTCACGTGTCTTGCCCTCCAGACCCTGTACCATCTTCATAGCCCTCCTTTGGACAGTAGACCCTTCATCATCTTCGGAATCCTCCTTTCTACTCTTGTTTCCCCTAATTGCTTAGATGTTTCCAGTCAGTATTAGGTAGAGGAGTACAAAATTAGAGTAATACTTGCAGACCACTCAAAACACTTCATGTTTCTGTTTATTTCTTTATGCCTATTTATTGCCCAAGTCATGTTTTAACTCTGCGCTGTGCATCTCTGAGATTATTCTTGTTCATCACAGTTTTCTGAATTAAACAGTCATTGGTAAATCAAAGTGATAGTGATTTTTTAAATTTTTTTTGTGTGTTGTTTTGTTTTCCAGAGATATTATAATTGATGGCCTATCAGTTGAGAGAAACCATGTTCTTGTTAGGGTATATCTTATTGGAGGACCACAGGAAAGGATTTTGCCTCAGAGAGTACTAGATAAGGTTAGAATTTAAAGTTTATTAATTTGTTTCTTTAACTCTTACCCTCATTAACTGAAAATTTTGTTGATAATTTAGCACATGGAAAATTATTTAACATTATAAAATAGCAGTCCACCGTTAGCTTTATAAAGGGCTAACACTGACACTGAAAAAAATACATTGTTTTTACTGTATGCACTGTTGGCATGTGCCTAGGACACTCCACAATCAGATGAAGTTTTTGTATTGTTGCATTTTAATAATACTTTTCTCACTATAAAAATGAATGCAATTTGTCTATTTTTTTACTTTTGTATTTCTGTTTTTTTCTTTATTACCTTTCCATTTGTTATATCATGTTTTTTCCATGGTTGGGTTTTCATTTGTGGTACTTAATACCTGGAGCTTTCATCAATATTCTAACAATACAGTGTTTGTTAAACAGTTCCTTTAAATGTTCTGTTTCTTATAAAGTAACTCTTATAAAGATGAAACACAAATTACTGTCAGCACAGGAAAGACAGCTAGATCAATGCATAAAATTGGAAGTACAAGGTTCTTTTGTTTGTTTTTTTGAAAACTTCAATTTCCCTTTTGGTTGAAAAAAGAATTGTAACATCAGAACTGTCAGTGGTACATACTGGAACAAGTTTTGGCTTAAAGGCTTTGTGGATTTTGTGTCCTTTAACTTTTATTTTAGTTATGAAGTATATCATCTTGAATTATATATCAAGCCTATTTTCTTATATAAGCAATAGTTCTGGGAACTTGACCTAATTTAATTTCTTTTTGGTCCTGTTTCTAGGGCAGTGATCCATATCCTTGGCCAATGTTTTCATCGTTCCCTTTGCCAAAGTGCTATCTTGCAGAAATTCCTAGGAAAGCTGAATTCAGACAAGGTATGTACAAAGGATTCAAATAGTGTAGATGGCGAACAAACATCTGTCGTTTTATTTTTTATTTTTTTCCTTAGATTATGATCTCATAAATACCTAAGGATTTTTCATTGTTGGCTGCATTTGTTGCTAAGTAAGTTGGTTTTGTTTTCCTTGTCTGGCTTTGTGCAACTGTCAATCTGCAAAGCTCTGTTTACTAATCTAATTCCTATGCAAACTTAAAGATTAACCTTTTGGCTTGTCTCAGGTGGGTGAGTCATGAGATATATCATCTCTCCAGTAACTGAAGCAAGACATTATGGTTAAGCTACATTTTTTTTTGTACATTATTTTCTTGATTCAGATCCCCATGTTTACAAAACTTGTTGGTGTGTGAAATAGACAGCGTTTAGGATAGTTGGTTTCCACATTGAACATCAATTTGGAATGTGGGTAGACTAAAGAATCCTTTGAAGAACTATCTAAGGAAAGCAGTTTAATTCATACAGAGAAAACATTTTAAGATTTTAATTTTCATAGACGATGCAAAAGAACCTGGTGAATGAGTTATAATAAGTAAATCATCCTTTGTATTTGTTCATCTTCACTATATCCTTGAGATGTTCTTATTAAACTTACTTGTGAATTTCTTCAGCCAATGTAGATTTTCAAAAGTGATAGAAGTTCTACATCAAATGAAGTTTAGAAACTATTCTGTTTATAAATATCTAGAAAAAAAAAAAAGCAGTTGACAAAATTTGTAAAGAATAGATTACTCTGATTCCTTTCTCTGATAAGAGAAAAGGCAGTGTAGTTATAAAAGAAGGGAATTTTCTTTACTTTAGTAATACTGTTCAGGTTTCCCATGGTAATTTTCATAAGACACTAAATTTTTAGATCAAATCAGTGTAAAGTGGGTGCCCAGCTCTTTTAAAAATGTCTTCAGGAAGGCAGGTGGTCTTACTCTTCGATATTTGCTGTATCTCTCAGAACTTCTCTCTTCTCTTGTTCAGAGCAATTCTGTTGCTTGTCATTAACAAGTGGCCTAATGGAATGGGGTTGGTGTTTGTCACTTTGGGGGATGACAACCAGTTAGGAACTTTTGGTTGGAACTTTTTGACTAACAGTAAATTTACTAGAATTAAGTTTCAAAGATACGCAAGTATGTTAGATAGAGGTATGGAAATATATTTTATTTCAAATGGCATTTTTATATTATAAAATACTATATAACTCAAAAATGAACAGTGCATTTGGTTTCGTAGTCAAACAAAACATTTCATGCTTTTTATTTGGGAAAAAAAGACACTGCTGAAAGTGTTCTGTTTCAAATCTAATTTTTTAAAATGAATTATTCTTCATCAGACTGTGAATCTCTGATGTGTTGGGCTGAAGCTTTCAGGATGTGTAAGTTCTTGTGAAAGAAAGCGTGAGAATGAATAGATCAAATATGAAAAGAATTATATTCATAAATTACGGATTCCTGTAATTGGAAAAAAGAAATCAAGAGCAAGATTAGAAGATGGGGTATATCTGGACTCAATTTTTCAACACTATAATATGACAGTGATATGAGGATAGGAAAAAGTTATGATTAATATCTGTGAGTAATATTTGTACAGGACAGAAGATAATTGTTTGACAGTTGAAGCTGGTGAGTCGTTAGGTGGAGTGCCTCTAGCATGGGTACGGCAGTCTAAGGAAAACAGGTATATTAGAGGGATTCTAGAGCAGAGCTACAAATCGCGCCTTTGAGATGTTATGTATAAATATAGACTGAAATCACAGAATCACATAATATCTTGAGCTGGAAAGAACCACAAGTATCCTTGAGTTCAACTCCTCTCTCCACACAGGACTACCTAAAAGTTAAACCATTGTCAAACACTTCTTGAACTCCAGTAGGCTTGGTGCCATTATCACTGCACTGGGGAGACTGTTGCAGTGCGTGACCACCCTCTCAATGATGAACCTTTTCCTAACATCCAGGATGAACCTCCCTTTACACAGCCTCATGCTGTTCCATTAGCGCCTAGTAATAAGGAATAATTGCAACTGGCTGATGCTGAAAAGGCAAAGGCAAGTCTCTCAGTATATAAAAAGCAATTTTAAGGAGGACAGTTAGATTTTCCATGTCCCTGTGCAGAAAAAGTAGTTGGTTTATTTGGCAATGAAGATTTGTTACAAATTAACTTAAAACAATTTAGTAGGATACATCTGGAAGTCATGAAATCATTATTGGAGGTTTTAAGAGCAACCTCTTTGGAGTTGCGTTTGTTCAGCATTCATGTTGTATAGTTGTTACACAGCTTGCTAGGAAGTTTTAAGACATTTTTGTTAGACATTACTTCTTTTCAGTGCAAGTAGCTGGACAGGGCTCACACAGACTTCATCTGTATGGCAAGAGTTCCGCAGCCATTTAAAAAATTGTACATTGTATGAGTGGGGATGTGTAAATGCTTGTTATATCTATCACTAAAGAGCGAAGGCTAGTGCAGTTCTTCTGTGATTCCCTGAAGTTGTTGATGTTCAGATTTCATGCTGTGATGTTATGTTATGTAACTTGTATGGTATCATTTCTGTCCTCTTCTTGGGGTGCTTATATTACATGAATAATTAAAACTACTAGATTCTTAGCACTGTTAAAGAATGTACAATTTCTTTGGCTGAAGTGGAAAAGGTTATAACTGTAGGTTTTATTCTGACTATCCTGACCTCTTTTTAACCTCCCCTCTTCTTATTCAGGTGACATGGACACCTGAAGAGAAGTTTACCTTTCTTTTTTCCTTTCAAAATTGGTTCTTGTCTTATAATTGTGGTGTCAGTTGTAAAAAAAAAAAAAAAAAAAAAAAAAAAAGAGTTGAATAATTTTTTTTCTACATCTATAGAACAGATATTGAAGATAACTGTGAAGGGTTTAAAAACAAACAAACAAAAAACAGGTTACAAACTCAGATACGATATTGCTGTCTCTGGACATGTTTTTCTTCTAACTCTCCCTTCAGATGCTGTTAAAGGAAAGGTACAATAACAGAACCTTTATTGGAGAGAGCCTAGGTGTCTCTCTCTGCAGATGGAAGTTGCCTTTTTGAGTGCAAGCTGAAATTAGAGTGAATATTTCAGAACTAGTATGGCTGTTGCTTTCTGTAAAGATTATGTACTACTGAAGTCAGGGAACCGTAGAGCTTCATTTTCACAGTCCCAGACCTGAAGTAGCTTATGAAAGTAGCAAATGCAATGGAAGTCATAGATAAAAATTGAAGTAGAATATTGATGGGTGGTCATTGAAAAGAACGTACACTGTGTTTATGATGAAGAAAATCCAAGAAATAGTTTTTTCTTCCATCTCTCAATTCTTTTGAAGTATACGTGCAGCAGTGGTACCTTTCTGGTTGTACATTTTGGGTGTGGGGAGGTGAGGACTGGCACCTGGATATTTTGCCTCACTGGATCAAAAATGAAGCTATCATAATTTATGCTGGTAAAATTACATTCCTCCATTTCATGATGATATTTTCAATGACTCAACATCTGGGATGTTTGTGAAGGGTGTGGACTGTGTGTGTGTTTGAGGAAAATCTGTAGTGCTTCATTCTGTACAAATATCTGCCCTGGTTTAGCAGGTGTTAGTTAGGCACTTGCTTGAATGATGTACATAGCTGTAGGAAAGGATATATGGAAAAATCAACTTGATGAGTTGTGTTTTAATGTGCATTAATTGTTTCAGCCGGTATTTAAAGTTGCAAAACTGTTGGATAGCAGTGTATTAATGGCTCACTTCTGTCAAATACAATTTATAATGAAGCTTCAAATTATTTATACAGATCATTATTTAAGTGTGGAAATTAATTATGCCATTTCCACCTGTTTACACTGCAGCAAGATATCCTGTTGCTTTTCTTCTGTCATAATTGTTCAGTCACAATTTCAGTAATGTAATTCAGTAAAAGAATTGTCAAGAGCTTTTCAGAGTGATATAATTCTTTGTTATTCAGGTTACAACTATTAAAAATAATGTTTTTTTTTTTTTTTTTTTACTTGTAATATTAACTACACTGTGGGTTATTAAAAGTTAAACTTTTAAAATGATATTCCACTGTAATATCCATTCTTCTGTTAGCACAGATCTGTTGTCCTTTTCTTCTCCTAGCTCTGCAGTTGTGACAGTTGGTGATGAGTGTGACTGAAGAATTGTGTCCATAATTTTCCTGCAATTACAGTCACTGCTTAGAATTTTCTATGTACATATGCACTCCATCATACATTTTGTCTCTTCGTGACTGTTAGAATTCAGAATCGCTACCAAAAATCTTCTGTAATCATGTTCTTAAAGCCTTTTAATGTTTTATGTTATCCATTGTTCTGCCTTTACCTTATACTCTAATGTGAATGGAAACGTGCTGCCATGTTTCTGTGTCTTTAATCAGATTTGTTTTCAGGCTTTTTTTTTTTTTAAATATATATATATATCTGCTTCAACCTAGTGCAGTCCCTCTACCCCCTGCACCCCCAACTTCTGGTCCTCTGTCAGAGAACCAGCTGTGATAGCTTTCCTGTTACTTTCATCACCTGCACTTCTGCGCTTTGTGACTTGTCCTCCATTTTATTTTTGGCACGGTCTTCATGTATGAGCTGCTTTTTTCCACTTGAAGAAATTCTACTCCATTAATGAAAGGTGAAAGAGTAAGCATACAGGCAAATCTGAAATGAACACAGACTTTCCTAAAATAAGGAATTCCTAATAACCCTTGCAAGGATTTGTTTTCATGTAATAGTGCAATATGATATGGTCAGGTTATTCATTATCTCTTACTTCAGATTTTGAATAAGATACACATGGCTTTACAGATCTGAATTTCTTAGCAACAGAAAACCACTTTTGTTGTGAACATAATCAAATGAGAATGGGCTTGTGGCATTTCTGATGTTTTGTAAAGCATTTATGAATTTTCCTCTGCCTTGTCTGCTTTAGACACAAGAATAATTTAAAGAATTATAAAGCAGCATGTTTCAGGGAATTAAATCAGTTTAAACTTGCAGGAAGTTATGGTGTGGTGGTTCAAATCTCACACATGCAGCTGTAGATTTGTTGTAGTTAAAACCCAGCAGGCAGCTAAGCACCACACAGCTGTTCACTCACTGCTGCCACCAGTGGGATGGGGCAGAGAATCGGAAAAAAAGGTAAATCTCGTGGGTTCAGGTAAAGACAGTTTAATAGCTCTCCTAGAGACAGAATGACAGAAAAGGAAGGAAAAATATTAGTAATGGTAAAAAAATAATACAAAGCAAGTGATGCACAATGCAATTGCTCACCACCCACTGGCTGATATCCAGCCGGTCCCCAAGCAGCAGCTGCCTTCCCTGGCCAACCCCTCCAATTTTATTGTTCAGCACGGCACCACCTGGTGTGGGACAGCCCTTTGGGCAGCCTGGGCCAGCTGTCCTGGCCGTGTCCCCTCCCAGCTCCTGGGGCACCCCCAGCCTCCTCGCTGGCCGGGCAGCACCAGGAGCAGGAAAGGCCTTGGCTCTGTGTGAGCAGTGCTCTGCAGCAACTGAAACATCCCTCTGGTATCAGCATTGTTCTCATCCTAAATCCAAAGCACTGCACCATACCAACAGCTAGGAAGAACATTAACTATCCCAGCAAAAACCTCATGAACATGTGGTTATTCTTTTAATAAGGCTACATAAAACAACCAGTGCTAGCACAAAGGTAGGGAAGGGGTGGGAAAACAACCACATACAAGGAAAAAGGCAGGACTGCAGCATATGAATTAAATTGAGATAAGCTTCGCTTCTACTACCCTGTTAAGGTATGATTTCTTGTTATTGTTGGGCCTATTTAATAGGTCACTATCATTGGGAAAGGAAGGACTCACTTATTTCCTTCCTCACCTTTTCTTTCCTTTTTCTTGTTTATTTTCTTCCTCTGCCTCCCTTACTTTCTGTCTTTCCCATCTTTTAGCAGTTCTGGAATTTCTTACAGAATAAACCTATTCGTGTCATTTATCTAGGATAACTAGTGAACCCATTTAGTAACATACCAGAAGAGAGGTAAAAGAAGATCAGGACTTGGCATCAGTATGTTTTAGAACGCTTCTAGCAATAATGTGAAACTGCACCCTTAGTAACGTGCAGTAGGCATTGCTGAGGACTGTGGTGATTGGACTTCCAGCTACTCACTGCTGGGCAAGTTACAGTTACCTACTAACTCATGAAATTGGGTTGGCGTTTATTTGGTATAAGTTTGTTGGAAGAAATTTGCATTCAAAAATAAAATCAAGATGCTCTTAGACACAGTTTTTTGCACAACAATGACCTGTTGGAGGAGGTGATAGTCCATGTTTAATGACAAATGGAGAAGCAAATGCTTTGGCTGGAAGAAAATACAGTGCTGAGAGTTGCCACAATGTAATACCCGTTACAATCTGTAATGGGTATATTAAATACATGGTTATGTTAGTATCCTGGTTGAATGGATCTTAAGCTAGTTTCTCTGTCAGAAATGAAAAATAAGTGTTGACTTGGCAGGGGTGAGTGGGTATTGAATACTTTACTGAGAGTATTTATTCTTGGATTTTGTTACTTCTGCAGACCTTTAGTAGATACATACATACATATCTATGTTTCTTATATTTGGTACATATTTGAAGTTGCATAAGTTCCTTTTTGTTGTTGTTTTTAATTAGCAAGTATTACCTTCCAAAAGAAACCTTAAGGCAAATACAGTGGTCCATGGTCTCTAGCAAAGTTTCAGAAAAGACTGTAGTACAGTAATTTTTATTTCCTTATTCTGTTGTTGGAGCATAAATTGGCATTGCAAAAGAGCAATTTAAAGAGCATTTAAACAGTATAGTTTTAGACACATTGATGCTGCTAGCTATTAGCTTGAGGGCTTTTCAGCAATCACAAAATAAAATAAAGATTTAATTTTGTATAACTTGCAGGAGAGGAAGAATATGATAGAGACTAACTGCAAAGAAAAATAGGGGTCAAATCAAGAAGCCAAGAAGAAGCAGCAAAGATGGATGGGCCATGGTCTTGAAATACTACTTTATTGAAATTATTGGGTTTTTTTTTAGTAGTTTTATTTCCTTCAGTGGAATCAAAATTTCACCCTGGTCTGTTTGGTGAGTTGACTGCTTAAATCTCAGCTTGTTTTTTCTGATCCTCAGCTGCCAAACTGAATTACTACAGTCCTTTAGGAAGTGAAAACCTGTTTAACTTGTAGAGGTGTGTTGCTTTGCAGTTCTGTGATTTTCTTCAACCTTCACCTGTTACAGAAATGGCAGAGGAGGAGAGAAAATAATCCTATTGATAATACTGTAAGAGTAAATCCTTCTTTGCATTAAATTTTTATACTCACATAAGCTGTTCTAAGCATCAGTGCCATGTTATTTGGAAAGATACTGAGGATTTAGTTATTTGAGGATAACAAAGGAATTTCATGTTAATTAGTTTGGAAGAATTATTAATGATAATTAAGTTACTGTAATCAGCTTTTAAAAAATACTATGTATTGTTTTAATAAATTCCAGTGACAGGGTGACAATTTGCTGATTATACATCATTAAGGTCTTTAAACCAGCTTAAAATAAATTATATGCAATATAGTAATTCTGTTGAAAATCCTTTAATCAGCTTAAAAGAATAAGATCATTTGAAAAAATGTATTTTGATTGTAGAAACAATTAAGTTGTAGTGGAAAACTGAATACTGAAACACTACGAAAGTGTGAAATCATAGAATCATAGAATCACTAAGGTTGGTATAAGACCTCCAAGATCATTTGGTCCAACCGTACCCCCCCACCTATGTCACCCACTAAACCATATCCGTAAGCACCTGGTCCAGCCTTTCCTTAATTACCCCCAGGGATAGTGACTCCACCACCTCCTTGGGCAACCCGTTCCAATGCCCAATCACTGTTGTTACTCTTTGAAAGTAACAGCAAGATTTGTAAATAACCATAGACTGGCTCAAATGCTTTTTCAATCTTTAATCAGAACTCCCCTTTCATGACAGAATTCGTTTCTGTAGTGGTTGGTTTTTTTTTTTTTTGGTGTGTGTTTTGTTTTGTTTTGTTTTACCCCAAACATAAAAACAGAGCAAAGGAAAGTTTGAAACATATGAAGAAACTTCATCATCATAGTGGATGCTTAGTGGTAGTGCAGGCTATGATCTTTCATAACAATAGGAACTGCATGATCCTATCATGCAAAGGGAACAGCAAAGGGATTGCGCACGGTTGGAGTGAATTCATGTGCATTTACCCTGCTGCAGGATACCAACATTTTTCTTCCCTCTAGTTGACTGCAAAATATTTCATAGCACTCTCAAGTGCTCTGGGAACCAAGTAGCTTGAGGAGAGATGGTCTTACTGATTGTTTCCATTTTGTAGGGCCAGTATTTTATGCTAGAAAACTGGGTTTGATCAGTCTTATCTTACATATAATTACTTTATAAAATTAGTTTGCATTTTAACTTAAAATTTGTTCTGCCTTCAGGGGAAAAAAAAAGAGTAGAAGAGTAAGTCTTTCACATTAATATTAGCATTTTTCTTTTTTAACAAATCTTGGATATGGGAAGAAAATATTTCCTCTTTGATTAACCAAAGCATATGTGTGCATTCTTTTAATCACTACTTTGTATGCATTATTCAGTGTGCAGTCTCATGTGTCAAGAGATGGCTTGCCAGTATTCATTGTTCAGTCTGAATTCCAAGATAGAAATTTTGGTTGCTGAAGATGTTTCATTTAAAGAAAAATATATTCAGACTTTAAGTACAGATATCGTATTGTTGAAAGTCAACATTTTCATGTATGATTATACAAGCTGGTTTTGCATTTGTCACTGTGGTTCTTCTGTTTTCAAACCTCTGTTAGACTCAGCCAGTTGTGAAACTTACTGGCTCAGTCTGAGATATTTTGTTCTAGAAAAATGATAGAGTATGTGTAATTTCCTCCAACTTACTAGAAAATAGAGAAAAAAACAAAACAAAACAAAAACAAAACACAAACTTTTTAACCAAAAGGAAAAAAGTACATACTTACTGTTCTTTTGTCATTTGCATCAATGGCAATATTAATATTGAAGATGTGTTCCTATGGTAAAGAAAGAGAGAATATGGCTTTAATAACAAGGTGAGAATAACAGTACGGAGCAATCTCTGAAGTTCTATCTTTGCATTAAAAAGGATTCTTTCATAAAAATCTTTTTGTAAACTATTCCACGAGTTTGTTTTATAAGCAGGCTGAACTTATAATGAAAAATGTTATCTGATATTTTTGAGCCTCATATATAACAGAATTATATACTGTGTTTAATGGTGCTCAGGTAAAATTCAAGCATTCAGAAGTCAGAAAATTCCTGGGTTATATTCTTGTATCCTGACAGCACCAATGAAGAGCCTATGGCCCTTGGCTGTGGAGCATGCTGGGTGCACCTAGATTCTTCAGAGAACTGAGTGTGGCATTCTAAATTTCTCTAAATATTAACATAAATTTGCAAGGTGGCTATTAGGGCATGTTTCAGTGACAGCAAACGTATACATTCAGAGTAGTCTTTTGCAGAGTTTTTGCTCTTTGTGCTAAAGTTGGGAGACACTGAAGATAGGAATTCTCATACCATTGGCAGTACAGTATATTTTCACAAAATTTACTTGATAGGTATGCCTATCAGTCTGAAGGCATACACATATATGCCTTTATATCCACCCATAGCAGAAGCATCTGAAGGAAACCTGCTCGCTGAAAGAAGCAGAAATTTTCTGAGAAGCAGTGTTACTTTGCTGTCTATCTAGCATGCTCCATTTTGTGTTCAACAAAATAGTGCTGCCACCTCACATTATTAATCCACGTATGTATAGTAAAGGTTCTTTGCCCATTTTTTCTCTTGTAGTTTCTGTGATGAAATTTTAAGTTTCAGTGGTGAAATAACATAGAAATACCCAACTTCTATCTTTAAAATAAGTTTCCAATTCTTATCATTTTGGGACAAAGGAGTAATAAATATAGTGGAGTTATAAAATGTGCTTCAAGAACATCTTAAATGTTCAAAACCCTTCAGTAATTAAAATGAATATTTCTGTTCTGTGTAAAGCAGAACATCATCAGCTTTAAGACTAGCTGTTTCTCCAGTTTAATTGTCACAGATAGGGGATATTTAGTTAGTCTTTTCTTTCTTATGTGTGAGGTCTGCCAAAAATACCAGGCAATGATAAAGCTCTTATCTGTGTCTGACTTCCCTGTTACTTGATATAGTTTCGTGCTTCCGAATGCATCTACTTTGTCTCTGTGGTACTTTGTATCTAGTAGCTGCTTATTACTTACCAAAGTTAAATTTTAAACAAGAAAGAAAAATGAACAAAAAGAACCCAAGGTTGTCATTAAAAAATAACTCTGATTTCATTTCTTCTAGATAAAGACCTTGACAAGCTGTTATCACTCTTAAAAAATCCAGATAAACAAAGTGGGTGGGCAGATATTTGTAGAAGACAGTTCTGCAAAGTCATGAAAGCCAGACCGGATATGATCAGTGGAACAAGTAAGTATGACTTACAGAGTTGAAAAAAGCAAGTAAACAGAAAGCCATTGGTCAGCAACGGTTCTTTAAAGTTTTATTGAGGATTATGTTATCTATAGTTGATTTTGTGTCAATTGGGAAAACTATTTAAATATGATTTTCCTGAGAAAACAGGAATGACCAATTTCATTAAAAGTCCCCAGACTTCAGCCTTCCTAAACAGGGAATCCACTCATTCAGGTTTTTCTTCATTTTAGTGCATATTTTCTAATGAAGAATAAGCTCATACTGGTGTGTTGATATGGAAAGTTAAAACAGCAAACTAGCCAAACGAAAAAGAGGAATTACCCATATAGAATAAATCATCAGAAATAAGACTTAATAACTCACTTGTATTATAATGCATACTTGTATAGCAATAAAGAAGCTAGGTGTTTTCAGAAATTGCTGATCTCTAATTCTTTAAGAATTCTGATTATGTTCAGAATAGTTTAATCTTTTGTTTACAGATGTCAAAAGAATTCCCTTTAAATTCTTTATGAAAGCAACTAATACAACTGACAGTGAATGTAGAAGACATTTTTTGTATGGGATCAAAGTAACCCAGCAAATGTGTTTTACATAAAAGACATGAGTTTATCATAATTTACATAGCTATATGAAAGTTACAGAGCAGTTTCAGAATTCTTAAGGAAGTCATTAATACCGGAACCTATTGAGATTTAAAATATTATGAAACTTGTCATTTGTAGTAAAATTTACATTTAAAGTAAAGATAAAAAATGAATGTTTCTAAATTCGCAGAGGCTTCCATTCTTATTACTTGTTTGAAACAAGTTTGAGTCTGTAGTCTGTAGGTGATTATAATTTAGTCAAAGCTTTTACCTTCCATTTGGAAGAATGTGTATGTAGACAATACATATGTATTGTATTATGTATACATTTGTATATACAGTTGTTTCAGCTGAAAACAGTTAACCAGAAGTAACCCTAATCTTCTGAATTATAAGCATATATGCATGTTATATTGTGTTATGTATATATAATACAAATATATGCTTATATTGTACATGTCCACAAATACATGCATTCAGAAGGCTTTGTGAAACAGGTAAACAGAGATTCATAACCATTCAGAAAGAACTGCACATCTTTTACGTACTTCTGCTAGTATAGTAAAAATAAATGGAAGAATAACAATTAAAGCCCAGATTTTTCTGACAAAAAAAAAAAAGGTATGTATTCCTTTCTTGCATCTTTCTCAGATCTAGTAGATCAGTGTATTTTTAATGTTATATATTGTGGAGCACAAATTATTTAGTCATTGTAAAATCAATGTTATTTGAATACAGCGTATTTTCTAGACTGATCTCTTCTCGGATTTTATGAAATTTATGTTGAAAATTGTTAGTCTGTCTTCCTGCATCTAAAAGTAATTATTTGTTGAGAAACATAATTTTATAAAAAAAAAACAACAACAACACATAGACATACATTTAAAGTAGCTTATTTACAAAGAAAAAAAAAGAGAATTCTAGCCTTTTGTGCTTTGTATTAGTCTATATATAACTTCAAAACCTGTGTAGGTTGTTTTCTGTAACTTTGTCGGAGGTACTGGAAGCTAGAATTAGGAATTAGAGAGTCATTCTAACAAAGCAGGATTCATTACCAGAAGATTAGGGTTACTTCTGAGTAACTGTTTCCAGCTGAGATAGAACTGGGAGTAAAAGTCAGCAAGAAGTATCCACGGACTTGTTAAGCCTCACAGGGACTTCTGCAAGTGTTTTCACATACAGCACGAAAAAATAAAGTATGAAAATAGAAACAGAAACTCTTAAAAAAACACACACACAAAAAATTACCAATTTTTAACAAAGACCAATAACAAGACCAATGTTAATATTATTAACTAAGTGTAAATGCTGTTCATCTAAGGTGAATTCAAAGCTGTTGTTTAAATTTTGCAGATCTTCTTGGAGATAGTTTGGAAGCAGCAAAATTTCTGCTAGCTGTATGGTTTGAGACACCATCATGCTCATTGAGACTACTTTATGAGAGAGAGCTGTGCTGCTAGGCATGTGTTTTTGCAGAATGTGATGCTCTTCCAAATTTCAGAGGACTGAGAGGCTTCAACCCAGATCTCAAGAAATCAAAGCTTTCTCTTTAGTCACAGATGGAGCAAATTTTGATTGTAGAACAAAGATGCATAGTTATGGTTCCTCTACTGGTCCCCTCCTATAGCAAGAGGGATTTAACAATAAAAGAAATTGAATGAAAACGTAACCAGCAAACACAACATTGGATTCAATGAGTGTATAGTGTTGACTTTAAAATATTTTGGGATCTGATGTTAGGATTATCAGATGCTGAATCTGTAGAACCTGCTTGAATTCTGTCAGAACATCCTTGACAAACTGTACAGTAGCAATACCTGTAATTCAGTCTCCTGGTATTGATTACCATTGCATTGACCAAGTCAATGCATTTGTGCTAAATGCTCTGGTATTGCATTACTTTGGGGAATGGCCATCTTTATCCCTATACAGGCATTTTCTCTGTTAAAGCATTATCTCTGGCTGTAGCTTTTAAGTCATTTCCATGGTCAAACATCACGATCCACTTTTGAATGGCTTTCTTGAATTGCTAAAAGGAGATACGAACCTTCCTCAGACTCGTATGTCTTCTGGTGCAGCAGGACTGAAAGTGCAGAATTTCTCTTGATCTTCTAAAAGAAAATCATATTGTAGAGAAGCAGCTTCAACATTCTACAGCTCTAAGCACACTAAGCTCAGACAGAAGCATTCTAGTCATTACTTCTGTAAATGCGCCACAGATTTGTGCATGCTCGGGAAATGGCTGCTTATTGTGCAGTTTTGCATGTCTCTGGGTTGCTCAGATCAGCTAGAGGACCACTGATACAGTCCTTAGTCAAGCTAAGTCTTGGCCTCTTTTGGAATAGTCTTTGCAGCCTCCCTGAAGCATCTTTAGCACATCTAGACAAGGGCTTTCTCTGTATTTGAACCTAGCTTTGGCAGGAAGAGAAACGGGCAAATCAACTCCTTCACGAAAAAGGTTAATTTAAGTGGAAATTGCAGGCTGTGTCAATCTGAGGCTTAGTATATTCAATGTCAAATCATTTGTGTGATAGGAAACTATTTTTTGGGCCTGTTTCAAAAAACCCTTCTCATCCCTTATCCATCAGGATTTGCAAAAGTTTGTTGTTGTTGTTGCTGACGTTGTTGTTGTTTTTCAGCCCAAGAAATCTCTCTTATCTTTTCCCAGTTAGTGTTGTATCAGCAGCTGACTTCTCATCTGTCTGGGGGCAATCCAATATCCTTAGTCCACTCTTATCTTAGGAAACTTTAAACCCTACATAAGAAATTGAGGGTGTTGCAAGGATCATGTAATTATATATTAACATTCTTTCATTTATAATGAGAGGTAATCCATCCCCAAATCCTACTCATTTTCCTCAAGCTTTATATCTGTATGTGGATATGGATAGGGATAACAAGCTCAGCTACAATGACTTCATCGTTGGGGGGCATTCAGTTACCATGGCATGATTTCCTCAGGAATCTGGACTTAGATCAGGAGTATTCTTTAGGACCTATCCATCTACCTCCAAAATGTTCTCTCTTAAAAAGTGAACAAACAAACAAAAATACATGTGGGAACGCTATTTCTTTTTTGGAGCAATTTTCATCTTCAGGCAGTTACTCTTTTAGTCTGAGCAACGATTGATTGGCTTCAAAGATACAAAAAACATAATCAGAAGCTCTTGAAATCACATCTGAAATCTTACTGGAAAACACAGGATTTTTTTTATCTTTTACAATGAGTTGAATGTTTAATGACAATAGAATCGTTACAATCAACACTGTTTTGGAATCCATGAAAAGTCATTGTTTGTGGTGTTTGTGTGCTACAGCCTTTAGCAGTCACTGCAAAAAGTTGAAAGTAACATCAGATCTTACTCCATGGGATGGACAATGAAAAAGATGAATATTTTCAGTAGGTATGACTATTTTTTTCTCTTCAGGATCAGAAGACAATAGACTTGGTTATTTTCAAATAACCCAGTCAAGGGTTTGAAATGTGCTTATACCAAGACACACTTGACAGCTATCTGAATCTCAGCAAAAGAGAGTATTTCAGTTGTCAGCACTCTGCTGTAGAAGGTGAAGATAATAGTTACAGACTTTCGTTTTTGATGAAAGGGTCTTGTGGATTCAAAGACATGAAATACTACGTTTCTTACCATTATTAGAAACATGTTGCTACTTTTGGGGGTTGAAAATTGTTTAAATTTCAGCCTTCAGTTGGTCCTACTAAAGAAGACTTAACTATAGTCTGCAGAGTAATATTCCATAGATTCTCTCTTTAAGTGTGTGAGAGAAAATTTTCTAGGCTATGATTTCAAAAAGACAAATCAGAGTAAGTGCATTAGATTTCCCTCTGAATTGATCTCCAGAGGAGCCTATTGTTATAAGAAGAACCTAGATTCTCTAAGCTGAGCTTAGTCTTTTAAAATGGACCAAATCTACTGCCTCAAAGATCATGCAGTCAGATCTTGATTCTGTCTGTGGTCTGGCTCTCATTTTCTGTATGACCAATTTCAAAATACTGGATTTGCAGCAGAGGGGTTTGGAATAATACAAAAAAATATTTTTATCTTTTTATGTCTTTACTTGATTTTTCAAGGGGGCTTGCTTCAGAATTAGAGTGAAACAGTAGGTATTCCATGTCACACAGGAAGAACAATAGTGGATCTAAACTTCTGCCCCCAAAACAGTTTGAAAACATCCAAAGGAATATACAGTAAGTGGTGTAAATGCATGTGAACATTCATGCTTGTGTGAAAGATGACACCGTTGATGAAGTGTAGGATTTGATAGTCTTGTTTTTCTGTGATAAAGAAGATACAAGTATATTGATAAAAGATATGCAACCATCATCTCTAATGGAGACACTGTCAGAATTTTTATTGCCTCGTTTTGTTCTATTCAAACAAAATGCAAGTTGTGATTTTGCCATTTCAGTGTACAATAACTGAAGTCTCTCCATTGTCCTGGGAATTCAGAAAAGTCCTCCTTGTTGCCTTTAGGAATGGAGTTGCTGACTGTGTTTTCATAGATTTATTGGACTGATCTATGGTTGATGGAGCTGAAAATTTCTGATGCTACTTATAAAGAAGTAAACTGTCCAAGGTTTTCATTCTTGAATGTTAACCTTTAACACAAGTCAAGAAGGACTACTGTTGATTCTTAAGAGAGTTATTTTTCTTCTAAATTCCTTTGAAGTATCTGTGAATTGGTATAGAATATGATCCGCTAATACTAGTTACATTAGAGGATCAAAAATTTTCTAATATGTGCTATGGTTTTTGACCTTTTTGGCTTAAACCCCTCAGAGAAGTAATTAAATAACCTCTTCTGGTTGTCACCTAACAAAACAGTTGGAATCATAATTTTTTAAATCAGTGTTCTTATTCAGTTTAGAAACAATTTGAATTACCTTTCTTTTGTACATTAATTCTTCAAGAAAAAATAACAATAAATAAATAAATAAATAAATAAAACGTCCTGCAGGAATACAACCGTTCTATGGCATACTGAAATAGTTCAGTAGATTTTAAAGTTCTTCCATTTATTTTATATATGATTACACACTCCCAAGCTACAATTCTCTGTATTTTGGATGTGTGGATTCAATTTACATGAGGTAATTGTCAGTCTCTTAAAAACTTTAATATTTATACTGCCAAGCTACCATAATTTAAGAAAATTAACATTGTCAACAAATTGGTAGGCCTTGACACTAATTTTTGTATATGGACATAATCTCTGCATGAGATGTGGGCTATTGCAACAATACTGACTGTGTTGTACAATGAACTTTTCTAAATTTCAGTTGGCTCCTTTTCCAATTAAATGAAAAATCATTGAGCCAGTCTCCATCTTTGTAAAGGTTCCATGATTATGTCTACGTGGCAGCTAAATGACTTAGTATTAAAAGATAAAAATTAAAATAACTACTTGTCATTTCACTTGAACATTCTTGTGGAAGAGAAAATGTCCTGTGAAAACCCTCTATTTCCATATTAGCCAAATTTGTTTTGATAAACTCTTATGCATCTTTTCTTCTCTCAAACTTGATTAAAAGCTTTTCAAAGATCCTGATAGGCACTTAGATAAATACTTTCAAATGGTGGAAATCAATTTTGTGCTTGAGTTTCAAAAAATTGCTTAGTAGTTGTTGAGCTGTCACTTCTATTAACTCAAGCGCTGAACTGAAATATTTGACTGTTAGGTCAAGCGTGTGGATGGCTTCCAACAAAAAAGGGAAGAAAAACACAGTGTTCTGACTTGACTTACATTGAATTATGCAATACTTTATTCTTTTAACATAGGTCCTCTTTGCTATTTTTTTTTCTTGCTTTACTTACGCAAATGTTTGTTACATTGTTTGTGGACCAAATTTCACTAAGCCTATTAGTGAAGATGTGAGATTATTTACTCTCACAAAATAAATAAACCATTGCTCTTCTACAAATATTTTTTTTGCTAGCCCTATGTGGTTTCTTAAAGGTGTGATTCAAATAGTTCTTTTCATAAAAATGCATAACAATATAAATTATACGTGTAATATTTTTTCATTTTGATTTGCTAATCCTTTGCAATGCAAAATTTTTTTTTTTTTACTGTTGGACCTGGTTACTCTAACTGTAAATCTGTGTTTAGCTGTTGTAGTGAAGCTTCTTTTTCCCATATAGGGGAATACCCAAACTCAGCCTTTAAAAAAACTTTTTCTGGATTACTTCTAGATAAATTTCCTTAAATGTTTTATACAGTTAATCACAAAAAACAAACAAACAAACAAAAAACACACACGATTTAATGTCAGTAAATTAGCTTAAAATATGGTTGTTAGCTTCCAAATGGTTGGAATAAGAGTTAATTATTGTCTTTGAGATTCTTTTCTTCATTATTTTTCTGGCATAACAAGCATCAGACTGTGCATGGAGGTTCTGTTTTTCTCCTCTCTTCATGCACTGCAAGCTTGCACT
Source organism: Cygnus olor (assembly GCF_009769625.2). Classification (NCBI taxonomy): domain Eukaryota; kingdom Metazoa; phylum Chordata; class Aves; order Anseriformes; family Anatidae; genus Cygnus; species Cygnus olor. Next base: position 54,283,489 of record NC_049171.1, on the reverse strand, counting down.
CCTTCTCTGTCAGTTTTCCTACCAGCAAGGCTAGTTCAAGAGTTTTCTGCTTTTCTCCATTGCCATCTCCACCACAGACTGTTATGCTTCGCTTGTGTTGCTATGACTGTTCATACAGCTACATGCTAAAATGTTTTATCGGAATTATTCAGCTTAAAAATGACAAGGCCTGTGCATGCATGGAGTTTTATGGGGCTAGAGGCTGAAGCTTCAATGATGTTGAGTTGCATTTGAGGTGATGTCAAGGAAATTGTAATGTGCAGACTTAAAACGGGAAATCCCAACTCTTTTTACTCTGTAAGAACACTCCCTTTGCTTTTGCAAAAAGTTATATCACTATTCTTTAAAACCAGCTTATCATAACAGTAGCATTTACTTATCAAAAATGTTCATCATTGCTATATCAAGTTCTTAATATGGCTAATCTCAATAGGGGTATCCTCCATGCAGTATGTATAAAGACTTCCTTGTATCCTTTAGTTTAACTCTGTAGGGTTAACTCTGTAGGCTAGTGTGTTCAATTGCAGGAGTCTCAAACTTGCAGAATTGAAGAATCTGAAACTTTTTTTTTTTTTTTAATGTCATTGAAAGTTGTCACTAACTTCCTGGCTAACATTCTGTTAAGGTGGGAGATGTAATTTCTTATGTGGTGAGCAGATTTCAGCATTGGGCTTGTCTGTGCAGTATGTGCGGACTCAAAATTCCACAGAAAGAACTGAATAACAACATTCCAGCCATCATCTTATATTACAGATCTTCCAAATGGAAATACTCTAGTCACTTAACTTTCAGTGTATAGCTTTTATAATTAAGTGTATAGTTTTTATCTTGTGGTGTCATAGGTCATGTTGGAAACAGCCCTTAAAACTTTATTCACTTTTGTTGGCATCGTTTTGGGGTATTTTTTTGCTTTCTTTCATGTTTTTTTGGTCTACATAAACAGAAAAAAAGATAAAATATTGTAGTTTAATTATAGTTAATTTTCATTTTATATTGAAATAATGTAGCAAATTCTGAAGTAATCCTTGGAGGATACAAAGATAATAGGGAATTCTCTTTCAGCTTACACTGAATATATTTTCAATAAAGCTATTTAAAATCTAATTTAAGCTAGGAATGGTGGTAGGAATGCAAAAGCACTAAGTATGCCTTGAATTGTTCCCCCATAAAAACATGAATAAACATGCAGAAATTCAAATAGCTTTAGTTATGTATTGTCATCTTGTTAGGCAATATAGTTCCCCACTTTGTTCATTGCCTTTAACATTTAAATATTTTTATTCTTTTTGCAGTTTTGGCAGAATTAATTGAAAAGTTCGTGTCACATCTTTCTGAAAGCCGATCAGATTGTTATTTCAGCATGGAAAGCTATAAAGGTCAGTTTCCTAATAATTTATTGCTGTGAAGCCTCTTCATATTCAAATTACTTTTCTTTTAAATATTTCTGTAGTGGTTTGGGGATTGTTGAAAATTTTCCTTAACAACTCAGAAATTCATTACTTAACTGATGGGAAGTCCTCAGTTTGGAGCAAAAGATGATGTACTTGAGGAAGCAGTACAGACAATTATTAGTCATATTTTCACATTTCTAGTGTGCAGTGGAAAGGAGATGCGGAACAGGCGAGGGTGTCATTCAAAGTATTTGTTGAAACCTATTTCAGGATGATTTGCAGACCTGGTGGCATAAATATTTAAGCAAGCTTAAGCAATCTGGTTTACCTTTTGAAAGCCCTTTATTATGTAATCAACCCCTAAGTATGCCATTTATATTGCATTAGTAGAATTGTTATTGTTGGCAGAGCAATCTGAGTGTTAGGTTTCATACAGATGTCATGCTTACAGCCAGGAACAAAGGAGGAATGATAAAGTTAATTTATTCTGAATGTAAAGTAATATGTTTTAATATTTTGAAATACTTATAAAATCAGAAGATACAAAAGCATTGTTAATATCTGCTGGAAAATGCAGTTTCATTCTTTAATATCTGTAAAGACTTCTTTCCTAGGTTGCAGTTTACTCATTTGGAGTACTAGAGAACCAAACCTTCTTTGGGGAGGACCTATTATTTATACTTCTGTTTTGTTCTCACATCCATAGGATGAAAATATAATGTCTATGGAGACTTCAGACTTGCCTTTGAAATTTCAAAGCATAAAACCCCTTTAGTAATTTAGATCTCTTTCTTTTATGTAGTGGCTTTGCCATTTAGCCATCTATCTTCTAATACTTTAACAGAATACTCTATTTTATTTGAGAATCTTTCTCTTTGCTTAAGGAAGAGAGGTGCTAAGTGCCAGTTCTGTCATTTTTTTATTCCTCCTTAAAAGATCAGTTCTCAAAAACTTTCACTGAAAGATTCTTCTGAACCCTATTGTCCTGAATCAGTTTGTTACTTACTTTTTGACTTCTCAAGAGGCATAATGAGCAACAAAAATCTTTTCATTAACTCGTAAAACATGCTATTTGCATATATCTGTCTCAATTCAAATCATGATTTCAGCTACTCTGTTAAAAGCATAACATCTTCACGACTTAAAAGATTTGACACCTAGACTTCCCAACTTGCTCCTCTCTGTACATTTTTCTTTTTAGGTCAAAGTTTAAGGTATTGTACAATCTCCAATGATATTGAAGGCTCAGGTGCAGTTTCTTTTCCTGCCTTGGGGGCTGCCTATCTCTTGGTTCTTTAGAGGATAGTACAGCCTACAGACTATAACAGTTTTTCCTGTTAGAGGGTGTCTGTTTGATTTGAATAAGGCAAAAACTTAACTGAAGGAGGAACAGAGGAGGAACTGTGCAACTTCCAAGTGGGTATCTTGCCCAGCAATGTAGAGCATTCCTGCTGTTTCTTAATCATAACGGTTAAGTGTTCCCATCTAATGTGGAAAAACTCTAATGAGAGGACACAGTAGTCTGTACCCTCTGCACTTAGAAGTGGAGTACCTTATTTTCAATCCACTCTTGTCCACCTGTTGTTCAAAGTGAGTATTTAAAACAAGTTCAGGAAGGTTGAACCTGGATCTTCTACTTCATTAACCTATGATTTCAACATGAATCATTGATCAGATGGAGCTGTCAACAATAACATATTGTTCATCTAAAATTTAATGCCAACTTGAAAGAAACCAAGATTGAAAATCCTATGACAATCACATACGTAAAATTATACCTTGTGATTATCTGTTCTTAAAAGATAGATACAAAGACAAAACAAATATAACAAATTAAAAGCTCTTAAAAATCTTGGGCTGGACAGATTTTCAACAAACCAACCCATTTTTAAAAATTCTTTTTTTTTTTTTATTTTTCAGAAAACCAGTCCAGTCTGTATAACATTCCTTTCTGTATTGTATGAATCACTTTTTCGTGCATAATTATACTGGCAGTATTGGACATGAATTCTGGAAAGAAGTTTATGTATACAGGTCTCAAAGTGAAGTTCCATGATGCATTATGACCTCACTGCTTTAGCTGCAAAGAGAAAAAAAGTGAATCTAAGAATTCAGCAATATGCAAAGTCCTCCTTCTTTTCTACAGGAAGATTTGTTGTATCTCACAAATAATTTAAAATGACTGGTGTTATCAGATATCTCATTCTCTCTAAAATATACTCATTTGCTCTGATTATGAGGAACTTATTCCTTCAGAACTGCTAAATGCTAAATTAAATCCTAACATGACCCAAAATAAAATAACAGGAGTTTGAAGCTAGAGTAAATACATTTAAGATCAGAAATTAAAGATGGCACTTTCTCCTTCACAATAAAAAAAAAAAAAAATCAGGTTGGCTGATGAACAATTTTCTTTCACAAATGTTTTCATATTCCCAATCTTAATAACTACAAGGTTAGAAATGGGATAGCGAGACACCTTCTGAAGGATTGTCAGTAGTCTGGAGATAAGACACTGATGTGAACTGTAGGCAAAGGGCAGGTATTCTCTTAATGTTTTCCTCCCGGTCAGCAATGCCATTATCACACACTCTTTTTGTGAAGAGTTCTCCAGTCCAGGAAAGTGTGTTGCTCAGTCAAACAGTGTGATTCATCAAAGGTTTATTTTATGTTTTACAGGAAGTCAGTTAATAAAATTTCATAACACATTTTTCAGACAGGTGTAGCAATGAGTATCGTCCAGTAAAACCAGCTAAGACCAGTAAACTCATGCTGATTGGCAAGAAGGTGAAACAAAAATTTGGTTCCAAAATTGAATCTAGGATTATACAGCACTCTGCTACAGTAAAAAGGCTTGACTGTATGAATCAGTTGTGTAGCTAAATTTACACTCATTTCACTCTTTCTTGCCCAATAAAATATACGGTGTGGCATTCCTATGAAGACAAGGAATGTGCTGAGAGACCCCTATTCTGTATTACGCTTCCAGTATTTCCACAGAAGGGAGAAATGGAACACCGTAAAATCTTTATAACACTTTATTTACTTAAAAGTACTTTTTTTATTCTCTCACTGACTGAATAATGATCAATCAGTTTTATATATATTTCCTAGGATTTTGTGCTAAAGTATATGAAGGGTTGGAATTTCTCAAAGGAGAACAATACATTCTTGAATGCCATGTTATTTTGCAGTATCTTTATACATATGCCTAAGTGTTATCTGAGCTAAAACCTAAAACTGTTGTTACAGTAGAGATATCATTTTGAATTACATAGAGCTAATGAGTTGTTATTAAACTGTATTCCAGATGCATCTTCCTAGCTCAGTATCTAAGTAAGCATTTTTGGCACTTTGCAATTGCATGTGTCCCCCATTCACTCTCTTCAATAAATCGGGATTTGGGGAAACAGTTTCTAACCAATGTTTAGTTTTAATGAAGAGAAGCCACAATTTTCATGAAACTGGATCCAGTATAGTCCATAGATATTCAATGTTTATCATGTTCCTTGAAATGAGAAAAGGATTATCTTAAAAAAATGACAGCTTTCTAAACCTGTAGGTAGTTGTAATTAGAATAACACAGTTATCCATCTGCTGTGGAATCCCTCAGGATTTCAGTCCATTATAAAATCTGCAAATATGGAAAAATCAAATCAGTTTGGGTTGTTATCATTTTGAAGATAAGGGATAAGAAAAAATAACTGATAAACCACTATGCATTTGCAGTGCTTAATTATAAACAGTAATACAAATCTTACTTGAAGTGTACTTTTTGCTAACAACGATACTGCTGTGATGTGGATTCAGATGAGGAAAATAATATACAGTACATATGTTAAATGTTAATGAACTCTGTCCATCCCCTTTCCCAAGATTAATACTTTACAGTTTGCTTTTATTTGATCATTGAAAGCCAATCCTCGATGCCTAGCTGTCAGAGGCAATAGGATGGCAATAGGATGCAGGAGGCAAGGAATTGAAATTTGCTATAGCAGAAAAACTGGCGCTATGCATTGAAGTTACTAAAATAGCTACTTCATCTTCCTGTTACCAGCAAATTCCGATTCATTGAAACAGAAACGTTTTGTGTAAATGTATTAGTTTTCTCAAGGTTCCAGCAAGCCTATTTCTCAAAGAACTCCACTTGCAGAGTTATCTTTTTCTTTACTGTGAGGGTAACAGAGCACTGGTGCAGGTTGCCCAGAGAGGCTGTGGAGTCTCCTTCTCTGGAGATATTGAAAACCTGCCTGGATGCCATCCTGCACAATGTGCTCTAGGTGATCCTGCGCAGCAGGGGGGCTTGAACTAGATATCTTCAGAGGTCCCTACCAACCTTGGCGATTCCTGTCATGGTCTCCACCACGTGTTGCAAACTTCCCAAACTCAGGAATACTGTGACCTTTCATGGTTAACTGTTCTTTTGGGTAGCTCTGTTGGTGCAGATGACCTTGCAGTTGAGTTTTCTATTTCCACTGACCTCTATCTCTGAAACAGCTGAAGCAACTGAATCTCGGGTATTCAGGCCTTAGCCATAAAATTGAAATATCCTGCTCTGGTCCTTCTCTAGTTGAGGCTAGAGTTCTCCAGATGAACAAAATCTCATAGGAACTTTCTACCATTTAATAAGCTTAGTCTTGTAAGGGTCAGGTGGATTGGATGATGAACAGAAATTTTTAAAATGCCAATGGGAAGCTTCTTAGAGGGAGTAATGAATCAGAAATACAGGCCTACATCACAAATTGGGCTGAGAGGGAAGGGCGGAAGTAGGGGCATTCTTCCCTTCCTCCTGCATCATTTGTTGAATGCACATCTTTAAAGATAGGTGCTATCAGCAAAAAGCATTTTGCCCTTTGCTAGTTGTTATGTAACTGGACTGAAAATGTAGTTTATTCTTAATGATGTTACTGCCAAAAACAGCCTGAGTATTTGTGATGACCAATACTCAGAAGTTCTAGATAGGAATATTTTGATCTTCTACTGTTATGGAATCTTTCAGGAATCTTTCTGATGACCTAGCAGATACTTTCAGTAATTAAAGTGGAATTGCACTTGAGATTACATACCTTAGTTTAGGAGCCATTGTCTGTCTTCATTTGCAGTTTAAAAACAACAATAATAATATATTTCTTTGAAATGGGATTTTTTAGAGACAATTCAAACAATGAATACAAGATTCAGACTGTCAGAAGTGTTATAGATGAATGATTTTGTGGAAGAGATGATGTTTTGATGTTCATTAAAGAACAGTAGCAAAATGGCAGAAGAGAATATGGTGAGAAAAGTATGACTTCCACTCTTCCCCAACTCCAAAAAAAATGTTTTAAAATAGATAATTTTCATAAGGATATCACACAGTGTTTTATACCGACTCCTTGGGTACCTTGACAGTGCCAATGTTTAGACACATATTAAAGAAGAAAAATAAAAAGAAAAGCTGATTTTTATTTAAATAAAAGATTTGGTCAGTTTCACAATTGTAGTTTGCATGGACAAAGCCAAAGACTAGAGATCTGATAGGAAAAATAACTACGTATTGTAAAGTCCTTGAAGCTCCTACAAGAATTATGCAGGTGCCTCTGACCATCATGGGATATTCAGTAACTGTTTGCAGTTTTATTACTTACCTTTGATTAAAGGAACCATGTAATTTCTATCTATACAAAGAAAACTAATATTTCTTACCTGAAAATAGACTGAGTTAAAATTTAGCATTTTGTGAAGATTATTTGTGTTGCCATAAAAAGATTTGGCCTTAACACCAAGAAGTAAAAAAAGGTAAGTCAACACTGTAAGTACAGCTTTAGTAATTTTTCCTACTTACCACAAAAGGAAAGCCAATAGTTTCTGTGGGGTAACAGCAGTGAAATGGGAATAAATTATTACCCAAAGACCATACAAGTTGTATGAAATAAACTGTAAAGCTGTTTCAGCTTGGCATCCAGTCATTTCATTGTGAATGCAATGTAGCCCATCTTCTGACTTAACCACATAAAAGTTTCTTTGTGGTAAGAGGAAAAATGAATAAGAAAACCTTTCAGATGAGTCGTAAAGTTGATGCATTGAAGTTTAGCCTGATCAGAAAGAATACTATTGGATTGTGTGTGCCACTTAACTCACTTTGAAATATCTGCAGCTACAGATTGACTTTAATAGTACTATTTACTTGCCTTTGCAAGTCATGCTTTTCAGAATGTCTGTTTTTATGCTGCTGAATGTTACAAAACTTTTGCAAAGTGCTGTCCATTGAAGCACTTGAAATGGGCATTACCGTAGGTAGTTCAACTGATCAATCATAACCTCAAAGCAAGAAAACAATGAGATTGCATAAAGAATTTCTCCTTGTCTTCCCTTTTTCCTGTTCTTCCTGCTCCCCCTAATCTTTTGGAAAGTAATGAAAACCAAGGAAAGGAATTTGCAATGAAACAAGAAGACAAGGAAGGGTTGGAAACAAGGGAAGATCACAAAATGATAAAAATAAATACTTCTTTATTGTAGAAAAACTTAGTATTTTACATTTTTTCATATGTAGTGTTCATATTTTCATGTTTAAAGTTATCACTGGCAATTAAGAGTTTGCAGTCATTGGTGTTTCAAAGGAATCCTTTTCTCTTTTGAATTAATAAGATTGTACTACATAATGGATTTCTAAAACAGTTTTGAGAGCAGCCATACTGATATTTTTTTTTATGATTATCTTCTTAGGAGAGCGCATGGTAGGTTGCTAATGTTAAGAGCAGTTGCAGGGCTAAACAAAATGTATTGTTTACATCCTAAAGTGGTCCATACCTACTGCTGTGGAGTCTTACGCATTTTAGAATGAGAGATGAAGTCAACTTCCCATTGTTACTATTTTAATTGTAAATCTTTACAGCTCCTAAAGGAACATGTGGAATATCTTTCAAGTTATCCTTCAAGTTTCGATTCAGGTTAATTTCCATTTTACCATATTTTTGATTTTTAAAATAAGAAGTATAAAATACCTATTTGGCATAGATTTTTCTTTTATTAGATAAATAAAAAGGAAGTTCCTAAAGCATGTTGTTCATTCCATTTAATAATAGTCACAGTGCAGTATCACGTTCTTATCTAATTCACAGTTCAGAGAGGTATTCTGTCATTTGGCTGAGGGTAAATGGCGTTCTTGTTTAGAAAATTGTTCCATCAATGCCTTCTGTTTTTCAAGAGAGTTAGTTTTCAGATATATTGATAAATAATTGTCAAATGAGTTTTGTAGAATATTAAATTGTGTATTAAATCCACAGAGTCATAAGCATCATTATAATAGTACAGTCACAGCATACGACTGCAAGCTTGCTAGTAAGCTTTTTATCCATGGATTGCAATATGCAATATCTTCATACCCAACTTATTCTTAATAATAATTCTCTAGCTTAATGGAACATTAAAGGTTTCTAGGTCCAGTTTTTAATCACTAGGAAGTGGTCCTTTGTGTATTCTAAATGGCTTTATAGTTTTCTAAAGCCTAGTGTTCCCAGTTTGTTAATTGGAAAAGCAAAATGGAAATCAAAAATATTGATAAAGAACCACAATTTCTGTGTTTGTAGTGTGAGTTGTGGATTGGTAGTAACTCAACTGCGTAGTGTACAGAGCTATGATTATATCAAATACACTGGTGTAAAAAAGCATGAGTTTTTGCCTTGATGAGATACTATATAATAGAATTATTCAGTCCAAACTCTATGTTAATTTTATCTTCTTTCATAATACAGGGGAAAATATCAAAGGGAAAACTGATAAGGAGAAAATCCTTTTCAGCAACTAAGAATTATTGTACCAGAAAAGAAAAGGCAATGAGGATGAATGAAATCAGTTGTACTCTTGTAATGTTGGTAGGAAGTAAGCATTCAGTTCTTGCTTTAAGCTGTTACAGAGTGGAAACTGGCTCAGATGGTGTGCTGTCATATGGCTGTTTCTCACGGCACCCTTGTTGGACTCTGAGACCAGCTCCAGATTTCCACCCACAGGAGGCTCACCTTGAAAAGGAAGCAGAGCTTCCTTGGTGTAGAGATTGTTAGGCTGTTTCCTTCTCTCCTGCTATTCAATACAGTCATGCCATTTTTGACTGAATTAACCATTAGTCATAGTCAACTCATTCAAATTCTCCCTGGCTTGTCTTCCAACATGGCTTCTATGATATAGTATAGCTCTGGCCTGCACAATTGCAAATAAGAACCTGGAAATGAATGCACTGTTTGGATGGTATTTGCAGCTTGAGAAAACAGGTAGCTTGGAATAGTAGCTGTAAAAAGTTAGCAACTGTTTCACGCATCTCCATGGCTTTGTAACTGAAATGCCCTGTGATTTTATATGTATTCTTTCAAATACTGAGCAGGACACTTTTTTCTTTCTTTCTTTCTTTCTTTCTTTCTTTCCTTCTTTCTTTCTTTCTTTCCTTCCTCCTTTTCTTTCCTTCCTTCTTTATTTACTTTCCCTCTTTCTTTCCCTTTCTCTTTCCCTCCTTCCCTCCTTCCCTCCTTCCTTCCTTTCTTTCTTTCTTTCCTTTTCTCTTTCCTTTTCCTTCTTTCTTTCTCTCTTTCTCTCTTTCTCTCTTTCTCTCTCTCTCTTTCTCTTTCTCTCTCTCTTTCTCTCTTTCTTTCTCTCTCTGTCTTTCTCTCTCTCTTTCTCTCTCTTTCTCTCTTTCTCTTTCTTTCCCTCCCTCCCTCCCTTCCTTCCTTCCTTCCTTCCTTCCTTCCTTCCTTCCTTCCTTCCTTCCTTTCTTTCCTTTCTTTTCTTTCTCTCCCTCCCCTTGAACTTCATAACCAGAGGCATTTCCTCTCTTAACCTTAGTCACTGTTCACTTACCAGGAACATAGTGTTTACCTAAATGGAGAGCCAGGGAATCCTTCCATTTAATTTCTCTATCTGACTGAAAAGATACAGAAAAAATTCATATCATCTGCAATCTGCTTAATAATAATCAGACTTTTACATTTATGACTTACATGAATATATTTTTTTACTTCTGCTGCCATATATATTTACATTTTTAACAGACAATTTTTTTATTTAAGTTCAATTTTTTTTTATTAGCACTTTGTCTCAAAGAAGCATATTAAAGGCTTAAGCCCTCAGCTTTTAGCTCATAGTATTACTGGAGTGATTTTTTTTGAGGTGTCATTATCTCAGATGAGATGAGAACACGAAATAGACAGAACTTCATCTTTTGCATTTAAAATTTAACATTTTGAGAATATATTACCAACGGGGTTGTTTTAATTCATGATTTATTAATTTGTTTATCTAACTTGGATTTTTCATTGAAATAAATGCAAAAGAATGGTGGTATATATTACTGTGTGAAAGAAAGAATCATGGAAATACAGGATATTTAAAAATCAATCAATTATAAAATGTTCAATGAGATTAATATCAAAATAGAATTTTTGTTAGCAAGGTTGGCTTTACAGCTTGGAGACTTTAAGGCCACTGGAATGGAAGAAAGTAAACAAGAAAATGCGGCTTTGATTTCTTGGCAAGAAGGGATGAAGCTCTGCCAAGAAATGGGTCTGAAGATGATGTTTGTTCTCATGCTTTAAAACTAACGATAACCGTATTAAAAGTGAACATTTTCCTGTAAAGAAAGTGATTTTAATTAAAAAAAAATAAAAGTGTACGAGGAATACAGGTTCTTGATGTTTCTTTGCAAATACTGCTAAACTCACTTAAATGTGAAACAGATCTCCAAAATTAGTATCTGCACATAGAAGCTTTACATTAGTATTCAGTTTAAATCATATTTTTCATAATACTTTATTATATTTTTCTTTTGTTTTAGCCATGGATGCAGATGTGAAGAAGGAAAGCCTTTCATCTGTGCAGCAGCTTGGTGTTGAAATGACAGTCAGGTACATGGTATTAAAATATTTCCCTAGTGTATTTCTAGAATTTGTTTTATTTCACAGAATGACTTTAATGATATTTAATCCATTAACTCAGTGTTTTATGCCATCTAAATCTAAAGATAATCTTTTGAGAAAATGAATTCTAACTTTCAAAATGAAAAAGGTATACTAATACCTAGTACGTAATTAAATTATCTTTACAAATTATATAGGTTATTGTCCTTGATTGTTGCAAAGGCTAATTGTAACTTGTTAGTAAGATTTACCGCTTAAATTACATTATCCTGAGTTATGTTTCTTTTCCTTCTCACATTACTTCTCTAAATGGTTCTGTTTAGCTAAGCTTAGTTATATGCCATTAACACATTTTATTTTGCTCATAATTTGCAGAGCTATGATGAAAGAAAAGTTAATGTGGCTGTACTTCCACAGATTGTTTTCTTTAGCGTTAATATTTGGATTCTGATGCCAATAGTTACAAATAAAATACATATAAAATATACTTTAATTATATATAAAAAAAATATACTTAGATGGAATTCTAAACAATGTACATGAAGAAAATGAGTCACGTATCATTAGGAGTTCTTGCTCCTTCCCATCACAGTTGCTAAAACTTTGAATTACAAGGAATTTCGGTAAGAAATTGTAACACTGAGTAGAATAGTCTGTCATTCCCAAATGAAGAACCATAGCTTTTATTAAACCATTTTTTATATATCTACAACATTGTGGTTTTGGTTATCAATGCTATGACTGCTTAACTTTTATAGGCCTATTAAGTATGAGTTCTTGCTTTTTAGTTTTTTTTTTTTTTTTAACGTACTTAAGCAATTTCAGTTTTTAACTTCCTGTGTTAGATATGGAAAATACCTGAACTTGCTAAAAGAACATGCTGAAAATGATCTGTTCTTCATCTTAATGAATTGTGAGCAATTTCTGAAACAACAGCAGACAACTGTGGCATCCTCACTTCGTATCCTTCTTGACTGCAAGTTGTACGGCCTAAGAATGCCAGCGGAATTTGAGCTCCTAATTTGGGTTTTTGATGGTGGTGTTATATGTGTGATATATACTGAAAGAAGAAGAAAAAAGCACTTTCTTTGAAATTTTGTTAAGTTAAAATGCACACCCAATACACTCCATAAAATATTTGTCATTCTGTTCCATATTTTGTTAAAATTGTGTCTCATTCATTTTTGTCATAAAATTTTTTGGTGTAGGGTCAATATCTCTGTATATGCTAAAGAGTCTGAAGCAATGTACCTTTGAGCATTAATAAATATTTGTGGTATTCCGACAGTACCAATGTTCTGACTTCTGACTCTTTTAGACATACTATGGAACATTATTTTTTTTTTAATATAACAACGATTAACTTTTCCAACAAGCTTTTTTCTTCAAGCATTAGACTTAATGTATCTCTATTAAAATATACTTCAGGTATATTAGTCAGAATATACTTTAACTCTTTTTTTGAAAGCTTTTATTTTACTTTTTTTTTTCCTTAATCTTCACAACTCTTGTTTTCCTCCTCTTCCCCTACCATTCTCTGTTCCTGTACTGTAGACACACTTGTTTTGGTGTGAGGGTTTTGTATTTACATATTTCTCTAGGGTTTTGATGGTTTTTTCCTGTTTTGGATCATTTACTTATGGGCTGGAAAAGAGTAGACTACAGGGAAAACAGCTTAAATCGTTTTTCTTAATTCAGTTGTAGAGACAGGTGTGTCTCTAGAAAGCTGCTTTCTGTGCAGCTATATCCCTTTGTCCCATCTGTAACAAACAAGCTCTTAACTCTGTATGTTTGGACCTGGGGAGTGAGGAAGGCTGCAATTCCTGCATGGCAGTACAAAGAAGTTTTTTGCCCAAGTTCCTTAACTTTTTTATGCAGACTGCTTGCAGGGACGCTATGCTGGCTATGACTGGTTTGCATCTTCTGTGTTCCTCATAATGTCCGGGGACAGGGAGAAGACTCTAACGTTTCTTCAGCAATTTTCTCGTCTTCTTGTTTCTGCATTTCTCTGGCTACCAAGACTGCATGTGTCTGTAAGAATTTAAAATCTGATTCTTTCTGAAAGACAACTTTGAAAGTTAAAATACATGTTATCAATTTCCCCCTTTTTTAAATTGCATTAAGTTTTCATTAAAGCCCTCTAACTGAATGCATAACCCTGATTTTTTTTCTTTTTTTTTTTTTTTTTCAGAAAAATACAGATTTGCTCAAATGGTTGTTTAAAAGTAGTGAAATAACAGGTGGACTGATGGTAAAGACAATGTTACCAAGTTTTAAAATTGACAGTAAAATAAACCTTGTTAGTGGCATCAAATTCTGCATAAAGGTTGCAATACTGTTGCAAGACCTTTTATTATTAGTAGTATTATTACAATGTGAAGTTTATCCTTCTGATTTTCAGTAAAACTCAGTTTTATGGTTAAAAACACTAAAATGGATATATTAAATTTGAAGAATTACGAAGAATTATTACTGAATTCTGAATGCCCAAATTCTGAATGCTTTGCCATTTGAAATTATTAGTATTTTGATCAAGTTTGTAGTATAGGCAGCATGATTTCCATCTTTGATTGCATATGGAATCATCTATGTAAAACAAAAATCTTTCATCTTTCAGTTTGACTTCATACATTTTCACATTGTCTTGAATGTTTTGACCACAAATTATCAAACAACTTTTTTCTTTACTACAGAATTCTGGGGCATAGGATGCACCATTTAGATTTTGTGCCTCTTCTGTATGCAAGCCTCTGTTAAGTTGGTCTGTCTTTTCACCTGCAATGACTGTATTGCTCCACTCACAACGCCAAGGCCAGCCCTGAGGCTGTTCCGACACAATTAAATTTTGTTCCATTATGTGAATATAATTGTGCTGAACATCATCAGTGCTGAGAATTTAAGTGTCTTCTTCCATACAAGAGCTAGACAGCATTGCAAAGTTGCTGCAGTACTAATGTTCATTCTAAATACCTAAATGATTTCTCTTTCACAATATATCTTGAAGAAGCAAAGAAAAAACTGAATAATTAACCTATTTGCATAATTTCCACAATGTAAACTAAAATAAAATGTCAAAACATAAATGAGGAATTATCCAGCCATTAGACTGTAATGCTTACTGCCTCAGGAAGGTGGAAAATTCCAAAGGATGCGCACTAACCTTCTAGCACTAAGTCAAAGATTCATTACCTAGAAACCAAACACCAACACCGAAAGCTTTCCATAATGATAACCTCTGTTCCTTTTGCAGCACAAAACAAAATTTCACTCATACTCACCACACATACTGCAAAGAAACATGCACGTAGAAAACAACTTTAAATACAGCAGAAGTTCCACTTTTTATCCACTAGTAAAAGGGAAAAAAATCCAACAAAAATGAGTTGTTGTTTGTTTAAAATGCAGCAACATTTTCTCCCTCCCCGCTTTGAGAATTAAAGCATACATGCAATAAAGACTTAGATTGTTAATGCAAAGGATTAGTCAAGATATGTTTTATAACAGTTTCTAGCTTTGGATTTTCTTTAGTTTAACTACATGTTTCGCAAGACGTCAATGCAATTTTTTTCCATATTTGCTTATTTTATTTCCTATCTAAAATAATTGTGATGACTTATCTTACAAGTGTATATATTTTTATATATTATTCTCAGAAAAAAGTAACACACTTCTGTAACCATTTTCCCCAATTTTTTTGTTAATCAGGTGCACCTGCCTATTAGCACAGTGGAATCTGGCATCCATCCAGTCTATTTCTGCAGTGCACACTATGTTGAGATGTTGATGAAAGCTGAGTTACCACTTGTCTCCTCTGCCTTCCATATGGCTGGTTTTGCTCCGTCCCAGGTAACTGATGAAATATCAAAGTATCATCAACTTCCTGGTTTAAATCCACAAAATCAAAGATGTTCAGAATTGAAGTTGGAACTACTATGGTTTTTCTATACACATGCATGGTGGTTCTGAAACAGCATAAGAGATTGTTGAATGCATAGTGACTTACTTAGGGCATTTTAACGTAAATATTAACCGTCTTCTGTAGAGTAATGACAGTATACTGCAACTGATGATCTTCCATTACAAGTTCATGCAGAAAATCTGATAAAAGTGAGATGCTAAAAACTCAGATTTATCATTTAAAAAAATTAGAGTATATTATTCCCCAGAATAATTTTCAATGTTTTCCATGGGGAGGAAATGAGAAATTTGGGACAGGTATGTAACAGAAAGCAGTTCAGTTGATATCAGAACAAAAAAATACTTTTTAAGGACTACCATAACTATTACAATCAGGTAAAAAAGATAAAACAAAAACTTTTATAATAATGAAATGTTACTAGAGAAGAATATTCTCTAGTTAGTTTTTATTTAGTTAGTTTTTATTTTACATACTTACTACAGTGCTTTGGAAATACCGAATTCTATATACAGAATGTTGCTTATAAAGACTACAGTCATGATGAATTCAGCATAAACAGCTTCATGCCAATGCATAGGATATCTCACTGCAGTAAGAGAGCTTACTTCTGTTCCAAGGCAAGAAAAATATTTTTCATCTTATGCCTTTAAAATTCCCTTTTGCCAGGATTTGCAGCGTAAGAGGGGGCAGATGACAACTTTAAATAGTCAGTTTAGGATTTGGTCTTTGAGAAGAGTGACAAATAAGGGATTTTATCTCAACATAGGAATAATGAGGTGCCTATAATAAGATTCCTGTTCTGGCATTGGAAAACATGTGGGGATGGTCATTCCTTTCTTTATTCTTTGGGAACTTATTCTGTACTTTTTCATTGTTTGCATTCAATTTGTAATAAACTAGTTATAATTCTAAACTGCCAACAAATTTGTTTTTTTTTTCATTGAACATGTTACTGAAGTGCTATTGGTGGGTGCCACTGTATCTGCTGTCTGTGATTTTGCTGTTTTAGTGGAGGTTAAAAACAAACCCTGAGTGGTGAAAACAACTCTAATGTATTTAAGTGCCAATGTGCATCAATAAATACCTGAAAGTAGATATCGATGTAATGCCTAGAGTATGGCTTTTTTCATCCGATTGGAATCTTGGTACTTTTGCTACTGCATATTTTTAAATACTTCAAGGAGTGATTAACAGATTTGTGGTCTAGAACTAAATGATATGTGCTGTACACGTTGTAATACATTCTGATTTAGAACTGGAAAAAGGAGTTTCTAAATGTGTTCCATCCCCACTTCATTAAATGAAAAGGTATCTTAAGGAAGGGCCTAACATGCATTTATAAGGCAAAAACCACTTCAATTTAAAGGAAAATCTATATTGCACACACCTTCATCACCCTCATTACTCTCTTGACCACATTTAAAAAAAAAAAAAAAAAGAAAAGAAAAATCACCTTGTATTTCACTGGACTTGAAGTTTTATGCCTCAATCTCAACAGTTGCCATATATTCAGGTACAGTGATATGAACAGATATGATATAAACAGAAGCAGGGTGTGAGGTGTAGCAGAACTCAGTGAAACTATTTCGAAGCTGTGTTTTTTGGGGGAAGAAAAAGTGATTCTTGGCCTCTTTTGTACTTTCATCCCTTTTATTTTTGTAAGTAGGGTAGTGTTATAGGAAAAGGGCATTAGTACAGAAAAATTAGAAGATAATACTGATAAATTATGACTAAATATCTACAGCAATTTAATTATAATTTTATTCTCACCTAGATTTGTCTGCAATGGATAACTCAGTGTTTCTGGAATTATATGGACTGGAGTGAGATCTGTCATTACATTGCTACATGTATTTTCCTTGGTCCTGATTATCAGGTATATATGTGTATTTCTGTGTTCAGACACCTACAGCAAGACATCCTGAAGCATACTGAAGCCCAAGATCTTCAGGTTTTTCTTAAAGTAAGGGTTTATTTTTGAATTTTTTTTTTCAATTGCTGAAGGGAACCAAAACTCTCTATACTGAAAATTAATATACTACTTAATCTTAAGCACTTACTGAATTTCACCTATTGATTTTAACTGAGTGAAATAACACTTTAATTTTATTTTCTTCCTGGCAGGAAATTGTGGTTTAGTATTTTCCAGAGAATGGTTTTCCTGCATATTGTCCTGATCACCTCTCCTTGTAAGCAACTTAAATAGCCGCATTAAGTCACTAGGGCATTTGATTCAATTCCGTATATGTGGCCCTGATCTCATTAAAGTAGATATTCTTCAGAAGGGTGGGTTTACGCAGTGGTCTCCTTCTGAAGCCTGAAGAGATGTGGCACAAAGCTCAGTGATCTTTGTTATTCTGAACACATGCCAATTACTATACAATCAGCCTTTCTTAGATAATAGACAACTGCATCCTGCCAGTATACTAAAGCAAAAGCACAGCAATCAGGGGAAAAAATGGTGAACTCAACTTGGAATTTAAGATTTGTTGTTTGTCTTTCTTTCTATTGTGCTGAGTATATATAAGTAAGTCGGGATGAGACCAATACATATTCCTTTGGCAAGATCTTGACATAATATATTTGATACCACCTAAGCTTTACATTAAAATGAAGTCATCAGTTAACAGCAAGTCATTGCAAAATCAGTGACTTTGATCTCTGGTTTAATTATGGTTATTTTGGATATAACTACATCCATTTGACAATGGTAGACTTTTAATTCAATTAATTTATTAAATTTGTGGCAGCTCCGGATTTTGAAAGTTGTTTGTGCAATTCTTCTGATACAATAATATTCATCCTTCGGGTTATTTCAACTTCCAGAGTGAGTATGTGTGCGGTTTTGTTTATTTTTCTTTTGTGATCCTATATGGGATTTCTGGTCAATGGCAAGTTGAGTATGAGTCAACAGTGTGCTGTCACAGCCAACAGGGCCATCCATATCCTGGGTGCATTAGGCACAGCATGTCTAGCCAGTCGAGGGAAGGGATTGTCTTGTTCTGATCTGCGTTGGTGCGGCCTCACCTCGAGCACCGTGTGCAGTTTTGGGCACCACAGGATAAAAAGGACATAAAAGTATTAGTGTGTCCATAGGAGGGTTACGAAGATGATGAAGGGTCAGGAGGGCAAGACATGCGAGGAGCAGCTGAGGCCCCTTGGTTTGTTCAGCCCAGAGCAGAGCAGGCTGAGGGGAGGCCTCGTAGCGGCCTGCAGCTCCCTCACGAGGGGAGCGGAGGGGCAGGTGCTGAGCTCTGCTCTTTGGGGACAGTGACAGGACCTGAGGTAACGGCATGGAGCTGGGACAGGGGAGGGTCAGGCTGGGAGTTAGGGAAAGGTTCTGCACCCAGAGGGTGGTCGGGCACTGGGACAGGCTCCCCAGGGAAGTGGTTGATGCCCTATGCCTGTCAGTGTTCAAGAGGCATAAGGACAATGCCCTTAGTATTGTGCTAACTATTGGTTATCCCTGAAGTGTTCAGGTGGTTGGAGCTGGTGATCTGCATAGGTCCCTTCCAACTGAACTATTTTAAATATGAACAATATGTTAGCTTAGTCATTGTTCTTAAAAATGTTTGGTATACAGTCTAATGAGTACATCAGCTTGTTTGACCTAGTTTTGGTCAATATAACTTAAAAACTACTTACTTTTGATGGCATCAATCACGACAGTTGATGTAAATTATATAAGAGAATTGTATGTTGTCACCTGTACTATAAACAGACTAGAGATTTGTCATGGTACTGTTGTATTAGTGAGAAATACTCCATAATTAATGCATTATGGGAGTATTTACAATTCATTGAGAGCATTGCAGAAAAAGAAGAGTTAATGACATACTTTCACTGTAATCTTGCTTTTGATAGCTCTTAATTTAGCTAAAGAAAAAAAAAATCACTCTGTCATTTTATTCAATTTCATCTGTAGTATAGGCTTCATGTAGGGTTACCTGGGTTTAACACTTGCAAAGGTATTTGGTCAGTTACCCTTTTGTTGAAATACAAAAATTTAGGTTTGAGTTTTAGCCTGTAATTTCTTAGCACAGCATTCACAAATGTTAATTGTTGTAATGGAGCAATTCGCTCAAAAATAGAAGCCTAAACTATTCTAAGAACATAATCCAAGTTTAAAAAAACAAGAAAAAATAATAATAAAAAAAACTTTGAGTATTCATTTTATATTTTCTTAAGTAATGTCACATCTTCAACTTCATACTAGCAGTGGTCACTTGCTATATGAAGAAGTCCTGCTGCCTGTTTTCCTTCAAAGAACTGATAGTAATTTGTTTTCAAGCTTCTAATCTGCATTATATTTCATGAAAAAATGATGATCTGATAGCAATACACGTTTGTTGCTATTATCTAATGAGTAGTTATATCTAACTAGTAAAATTAAAAACAAATATTGTTTTTCTTAGTATATAAATGTACTTTCATTTGCACATAAAGAAAGAAGTTGGAGACAACTTTGCTGTGAATTAAGATGATGTTATGCCTTTTTCTTTAAAAGAATATTTTAGTACCTGATGTTGCCTTTTTAAAGCTCACTTTATTTTCATTAAAAATCTTCATATGTCATACTTTCCAAAAATGAGATGAACAACTTGTGTGAAAAAACTATTTGTTACCAAGAGTTAAGGAATTACTGGAAGTACCGTCTGGAACCGATATGCTGATTATTTATTTCTAAATATATTAACATATGTGTACTTTAAGTACTCAAGCCATGGCAAGCAGAACAAAACTAACTCTGTTCGGCAGCCTGGAATTCATTACATTTGAGTCATGCATCTTTTTTCTTATCTAATAAATGTTCTCTGTGTGTATTTTTGCAGGAAGAAGCACTCCATGGATTTCGAGTGAGTGATTATCTAGAATACATGGAAAGCCTGGAGCTGATCTACAGACCAGCGCTGCTGAAAGACATGAAGAACATCAGAGTACAGAATACATAGATCAAGCAAGATAGATTTTTCCCAGTTTTGGTTACATTATTTAAAAGAATACTGATTATTTGATACATCAATCTGCACTAATACAAGTCAGGCTGTGTAAATGTATATACTGTAAAATAAATAAGGAGGTTTTTCAGAATATAGTTTTTGCAAAAGGACTTCATTTAAATTGGATGACTTAGAGTAATCACATTTTCCCAGACAGGCTATATGCATAGCCTCATTTTTATTTGAGAGAAAGCCGCTTCAGAAATCACCTGTAGATTGTTGGAAGTGTCTTCCTTAAAATGCGTAGAACTTGCTTCCAAATCAATTCATTATTGTCATATCCTTGTAGCACAGTCCTAAAAACTTCATGTATTGTAAAGGTCTAACAAAGTGATTTTTCTTAGAAGCAACTGTTAGTATGTATTCATATGCATGAGAACTGAACAAATGAAAAATAAATTCTCTGTACACAGCCGTTCTGACTCTGTGGATAAGGTTGAGAAAAGAGTGATCAAATGCATGCAATGAAACAAGACTGATATTCCCTTTTTTTTTAATAAATCATTTTATGTCTTAAAACGTCTATTTGTAACATATAATTTTGGTATGCATAAATGAATGAGAAGTCCCTAAGCAGCCTGCTTTTCATCTCTCTGAAAATAATCATCTTTAAAGATTTTGATTTCATTTAAACAGGGAAACACTGATATAAAGTTTCATCTACACTTCCCTTTCATCATCAGTGAAATGCAAGAATTAAGGCTGCTAGAATTAAAGCTGTGTTTTCTAACACTGGTGCAATATAGGTAAAAGTTTAAAGTTGTTGAAGTTGATTGAAATTCAGTTTCAGAGGAAACATGTTTTCTTGAAGAGCACTGTATCCCATTTGCTCTAGGATAGATTTTAGATGTCCGTGGGCAGCTGAGTGAACATTCTAACACCTTTCTTTTCTATATTACGTTATATAACTGTTAAATAGATATCTAATCCAGGGAAGAAAAAAAAAATATGCAAGACAGAGCAAGCTTCTTTGCAAATACTTAGTACTAACCGTAGTGGTCACTGTAGATATTATGTCTCATTTCTCTTCTTACTCCCTCTACCAGTGAAAAAGTGAATAAAGCACATCCTAGCAATCACCTGCCAAGCCGAAGCTTCCTCTCCTGTCTTGCCTCACACCCTCCACAGTATTTGGAGATTGCTTTTTCTTTTCACTTTGCAAGAATTTTACTTGCTCAGTTCTGTATTTGGTGGGCTCCTCTGTTAAGGGTTTTTCATCTGTGCTTTGTTCAGTAATAGTACTGATGTTGCTACATAAAAAGGCCAAAAGGCCTTTGGATAGGTTCTAAAACTGGTGCATAACTACTCTGAAGAAATTTACTAAGAAATCTTATTCCTGTGTGATGAGTTGGCTCCCAAGCAGTTGATTAGGCAATGACTATCATTTTATCTTCCTGGTTAGAGGTGGGAAGCAGTCTGCTTTCA
This sequence comes from Cygnus olor, assembly GCF_009769625.2. Lineage (NCBI taxonomy): Eukaryota > Metazoa > Chordata > Aves > Anseriformes > Anatidae > Cygnus > Cygnus olor. The sequence continues at coordinate 54,261,873 of NC_049171.1, read as the reverse complement.
AAAGTGTCACAGTCAGTAGGCAAGTCTTAGATGAAAGTTGACTTAATGGAATAAACCAACTAATGGCTTTAGTGGATTCATCTGTATACACCCTCCTATCCCAAAATACTGAATGTATCTTTTTCTTACCAGGTAAGAAATTTCTTCAGATTTCAGTCTAGTTTCAGCCAAAATAATCGTTGCACTACTTCAATCCAGGGTGAAATAACCTGTTCTTACAGCTACCTTTAAAGAGATTTTTGTTTTTTGTAATTACTTCACCTAGAAAGTTCTGTATCTTACAATATCAGATGTTCAGTACCTTGATATTTTCAATGACATTTCTTCTTTATCAAATGAAACAAGATTCAGCTTCTCTAGCAAAAAGTTACTTATCAACTCTATTCTTATAGGAGTAAGACTGTTGGGTGAAGTATAGACAGCCAGCATGATTGGTCAACTGTCTGCTGATGCTACTTTAATAATTAAAGCAGTATAAACTCCCCAAATGCATGCTAGTTATGTTTACCAGGTGATGTTGCATAGAGTTAAGCATTAAGAAGTTCTTTATTCAGTTAAAGAACAAAGGAAATTTTGATATTTTATCGACACTTGCAATAACATTCTCTTTACAGAATGTTTGGATTTTCAAAAATATTTTGATTAGAATTCAGATACAATAAAACATTTTTAAAACACCAACAGAAATGACAAGTGTTGAATTTAGACTTACCAATTTCATTCGACACTTTACTGTGAGTTAAGCTAAACGTTACTGTGAAATTCTTGAAAAATAACTTCACTGGATAAAATGAATGTGTGAGCACATACACATTCAAATTATAAAAGTACATTAGAACCTGCAGTGAATTTCTGTAATTACATGTAACCTGAGCGTGAGCACTACTGACAAAGGTTTTGCCACTAATTTCTATTTTCCTGACTGTGCATTTCATAAGTTCATGGGTTTAACTTTTTTCCTATCTACAAAAAAAAAAAAAAGTTTTAAATATTTTTGGACTTCTGTGAACTGTGTTGGCTTACCTACATTGATAAAAGAGGCTGGCAAGTATGAGAAAAGAATTATGACAACAAGTTTTTGCCTGACACCAGGGTCAAAGGATGTTAAGACTCACATCAAATCTGTCCTTTTAACCTTAAAAACAGTCTCTTTTAAAAAAAAATATCTTTTTAAAAAATAAGACAACTGTGTTGGCTTACTTCCCTAAGCAACCAAATGACAAACAACCAGACTGTGAATAGGCACTAGGAAACATACATATGTGTGGTTTTAGGAATTCTACACATTTTAAGGAGATTTTTGATAGTTATTAAGGTACCAATTATAAAGCTATCAATTCCTTTATCAGCAGCAGATATTTGTCCAGAAAATTAGCTCCTGTACTATGCATTTGGGTAACCCAGGGACTCTTAACAGCTAAATAGCTGCCGCTTTATATTACTTATCCCCTAAGAAAGAGAGAGGTACTGCAGAGCTGACCCTTAATACCAATGAGTTTCATCAATATTGCATCACATCAATGCAAAGAAGTACAGCACACAATAATCAGAAAGATGAGTCGAATGCTAATATAAAGCCAACACCCTGAGCACCCAATTGCTCAGACAAAAGCACTTTTTACATTGCCTCCAGCAATTAAATCAGCTGCAGTTTCCCCATCTGCAAAACGGCTTACAATAGCATACAGCCCATGTAGGAGCTGGGATGGTACATTACAGTATTTGTAAAACATTTAATGCATGAAAATGTAAATACTAAATATTAGTACCTGATAATAACATAAAATTCCATTGTGCCCTTATAACAGAAGCAGAACATCAGCACACAGTACTAGGAGACTGAAACGGAGTTTGAAGTGATGGTAGTCAGGGAAACCACTAGCATCTTCTTTGGATCAAGGGCAGTCTAAAAACAAATGACCATTTAAGCAAGAGATATCTGAAGACATGCTGACATGCCATATTACCTCTGGTTTGAAGGCTCCCTCACCCAGCCTTGCTGGCTTACATATAAATTTCTTCCTTCACTCAACTCCCCATTTCTTTCAGGGAAATAATTAAGCATAGGAAAACAATAAAATAAACAGCTAGTAAGTCTACTAAGATGTAGGCATTTTCTGTCTGCCTCTAAATCTATATATTTCCAGTTTCCTTTTTTCTGCTTTCCATCTCAATCATACTTATTTCTCTCAGTCTTTTTCTCTCTCTTATTTTCAGCTTTCATTTTACCCAGTCCCCAACATGCCCCCAGTCTAAGAACTGAAGGATAAGCGCTTTTCCTTGCTTACATCTAACAAGTGCAATTAAACATGGTTTAAAGGAAACATAAGGGGGGGAGGGGAAATGGGGGGACACAGAGGAATACGACACAAACATTACCAACAACAAAAAACACACAAACAACCAAAGAAGCACAGGAAACACTAAATAAAACCCCAACTTGAATAAGTTGAGAAAGCAATTGTAAGTAGACACATCCCCCAAGCTATGCAGTCCTGACCCACTGTCCTACTGCAAGGAGCTACCAAACCACTGCTACGTCCACCCGTCTCTCTCATCACCCCAAGCATCAGCGGGGAAGCCAAGCTGATTAGAAACATCTGTATTATCCCTAAGACAAGGTGTTTCCAGACCACCTCCTTTAGCAGCCTCTGTAGCACGACTCAGCCGTTTGGGATGAAATCAGTAATATACAGAAATAATTTTCACCTGGTCATGCCTGCCATGTTGCCTTTTGCCAAGTTATTTTACTTCTGAAAACTTTGCGTATCTATCATCTACAAAAATGCAAGTAATGTTTACTTGTTTTCGTTCAAATGACAGATCTGCAGGTGGAAGCAGTTAGCTTCCTCATTACCATATATTGTGTTCATGCAACAAGAGGAATACCAGAGCTGAAAGCAAATAGAAAAAAAAAAAATAAAAATCCTTTACATTTAGTAGGAAAAAAACACTAGATCAAAGTTAAGACAGTTATACTCTAAATTGTTTTTCATTATTTTAAGATGTCCAACTCAAACAGCCACTAGGTCAACAGAGAAACAGTCTCAGCTCCTCTAAACCATTTTGTGTTGTCTCAAAGTACTGTCCAGCTAATCCACAGCGATATTCCATTGATTTCAAAAGAAGCTGACTTTGGTTAACATCCAACTCAGATTACAGCAGGTCCTTCACTCACTAGTGAGTTAGAGCAGCAGCTCCTGGGAAAGACTGTCAGGGCATCTTCCAACAAGACGTGTTATTGGACATCATTACTAAAAAACAACCACTGAGAGCAGTTATATCAAGCGACAGCTCCTAAGGAAACAGGCTTATCCCTATCCACCTGCCCAGAGCAAGGACACGTAGCAGGACTCACACCACTGGCAGGAAATGCAACATACCCAGTGATTTGGGAGAAATGTTAACACCTGCTTTCAGAACACTTCCAGATGACCCAAAAACTGATGGAGTGGTAAATAAAGACTGAGACAAGTAAGTCATAGAGATTTATCTGGGTCAGTTGGTGAAGCAGGCTAATTAGGACACATGATTTTTAATATAGCCAACTGCCAGACCATATATCTCAACCAGGGTTAGCACCGTGTTTAAACATGAAGGACTTTGTTGTGAAAGGCAGGGACAGGGACAAGTTTGCTATCCACAAAGAATCCCAACTCTGTTGCAAGAGAGAAATTTGTGAGTCTTGGCTAAGAAAGGAATCCTAATTTGTGAATAAAGAGACTATCTTCTCTATTAATAACATTAGGAACTATTAAAGAAATATTCCTGTTCCATTCCCTAAACTTCCAGGAAGCATGTGTAAAACTCAGAAGATTGAGAAAAGAGCTACAAGATGCACTTAAGTAAATGCCATAAACTTAGGGTCCTATCAGGATGAAAAGTAAGGGTCCTATGAGGATGAAAAGTAAAGAAGGGGGAACTACAAGCAAAATGCTGAGACGAAGACCTGACAAAGCACAAATGGGGACAAGGATAAGGAACAAACCTCCTGGTCACACTAGCTGAGGAGCTATCAAGCAGCAGGTGTCACTTCCAGGAAAAGCAACGTGGACTTCACAGCTGGTACGCTTGTGAGCCAGGGGGCCAGACTGGGAGGGTGCAGAAACTGCAGAGCTCTGCACACCAATGGGGACATGTAGGGAAAACAGGAGCAGAAGGAAAAGAGGCAGGAGGATAGGTAGGAAAGAGCTGGCTATGTGTATGTTTGTCTGGCCAAGCCCTGCGCCTGGTCACCACAGTCTGTCCTATCTTCTAGTTCTCTCTTATTAAATCTTTTCCTGACTATCTGTGTATTTGCACCCTCCTTAGTGCCAACTCCTGGCGAGACCTGGATGTGGGTGAGCAAACCTCAGCGCCAGCTGCCGGAGTTGGGCTGGGGAAAGGCACCCTGGCCCACAGTGCTGGCTGCTGCAGCGAGTGGGGTTGGCTGCCACCAGCCACCAGGCAGTGGCCGTGCAGTGTGTCGGGGGGAGTTGTGGATGGAGGGACAAGGGGAGAGTGTGCGAGTGCTGCATGGGAGCAGTGAGCTCCAGGCTGGACCAGCCGGAGCCCCATGACATGGGTATGAGGGCCTGGCACCTGTGTAGGGATAGTTATTTGTACAAGGAAGTTAACTGTCCACTAGAACAGGTTTGCTTTTAAGGTAGTAAATCATCAGATCGATATTAACAGTCAAGATCTGGTATTTTGAGATATGTGCTGCTCTAGAACACAGGCCATACTAAAATATGTAATTTGTTCCAAGTTCCACAGCCTGCTTTTCATAGTTTTATTTCTAGAATATGTATTTTTTAAATTGCATTCATTTATTATTAAATGGGATATGATATTTTCGAGTTATCTTTGATGTATTTTAGGTAAATAACAACAACTAAAAGAGTCTGAATTGGACATATATCTGGGGTAGAACAGCAATAAATAAATAAATAAGAATTTAACAGTAGGTGGTAATGATGGAACAAAGTTCCCATGTCAAATTACAATATATACCACATTGGAGTAGAACTGTAGATACAATTTTAAGTAGCCTGAGCAGATGGAAAATCAAAACTTGTTTAAAATATAACATCATTACATTAGTGTCAGAAGAAGCAACTAGCATTTATTCCCTGTAAGGAAGTCATTTGGAGAGCTGCAAAATTTGTACCATTTCTGCAAATCAGTGAAATATATTCATGACACTTCTTCTGGCATTTTATTTATTAACTGGATACACCTAAATAGAAAAGGTATAATTCTTGTTTCAAAGCTAGCTTATTGCACCTAGTACCCAATCATTTAAAATGTTATTTCTGGACACATAGACCATGTGCTTTCGGATTCCACTTTTGATCAAATTCTAAGCTAACACAGAGCAAATCTTTTATTTTCAGATCATGAGTGAGGTACCAGCTTTAGTGCTTCAGCTAACAAGAACTGCTCAAAAAGTTTCATATACTGAGCAGACTGACAGGAAAAAAAAACAAAACACCTCTATTCCTCCAATACCAAGCAACCAGTAAATTGAAAAAGCATGATGCTGTTTGATTCTGTTTCAGCAGGAAAAAAAGGAAAAAAGTTTTAAAGCTTAACATACAAATGCACTGGTGCATAGGGAGGTATCAGCATGACTTGAAAAATTAGTTTAGATGGGGTTAAATTGGGCACTGACATTTGACTAATATTTCATCAGGTCGGTTTCCTGCTCAGAAATAGAACAAGACAGGGAGAACACATGAAACTACCTCAGAATGATGAATGGGGAAAGCAGGCATTTTTGTGGTAGATTTCTAAAGAAATGAACAGAGCAAAAATAAAAACTCCAAGGTAAATTAACCATTTGAAAGAAATCAATGTTTATTCTCTCAAAAGCTTTTATCTGTTCTCGGTATTTCCCATTTCTAAGTCAGAGTCCATCATGGTATCACATTCATCCATGAAGTGGGAACTAGCTTCTTTTAAAATGCACTCTGCTTTATAAATGTTGCTTTATATTAATGCAGACATTCATAAGCCAATACAACAACTCGTATACGCAGCAGCATCCCTCTGCATCACAGCTGCAGGTAAGGTCACTGCTGTAAGAAAGCAATATTCCTAATAAAACCTGGAGGCTGAGGGTCTCACCATGCTGGTAAAATGAACGTTAATTGAAAGGGGAAGGAGTGCCTAATAACAAAATCCATTTGTCAGCTGTTCTCTAGAGCTGAAGATGAAAGGTTCAACCAAAGCACGAAAATGCGATGGAAAAAATTCCCAGAGAATGTAATCATTTAACTAATTGTGCCCATTTTGTCATATCTGCATTCATCTAATTGAATTGCCCTCTCCTCCAAATTCTTGATTGTTTAGATAAAGTACATTTTATGGAATTATCAAGACTACCTCCTGCAGCACAATTTTGACTCAGAAGGCGTATTACAAGTATTTCTCAGATTAACCTCTTCTTGGTTTGTGAAACCCCATGTTATGAACAGCCCAATATACTCTCCCACTTTGTGCCTGTAAGCTTTCAGGTCCAAAAGAACTTATTCCCCACTTTGATTTGCAGTGATGTTTAGTTATGATGTTATTTTTCTCCAGCTATATGTCAACAAAGAAAAGCTTCCTGTTAGAAAATAGGAAACCAAGGTTTGGAACAAACACAACTTTGGCAAGGAATTCTTTCTGAGGGAAATTATATACCCATGAAGCTAGTTAGACCATTTGCTTAAATCACTTCAGAGGCATTCAGATACTCTTAGGAAGTTCATTTTCCTAAGATCATGGAGAGGAGGGGAAAACGTGACCTCTAGATACCTCAACTTTTTTAGACTCCCAGGAAAATTAAATGTAATGACTTTTCAGCCAAAACACTTGGAGCCAAATTGCTTTCTCCCTTAGAGAAATTAATTATATAGCCTGAATGATTGCCTTCAACATGCAGCAAGCAGACTTGAAGCTTCCAAAACATCCTGCAGTGCAGGAGTGGTGGAATCTCAGCACAGCACGACAGCCACTGCTCTGGATTTATTCTGCAGTGCTGCTGCAGGCTGCCACTGTGGTTCTTCATAGTGCCAGCTGCTTTTCATCTACGAGGTCAGAGCTGGAAGCAGCTACTGACAACATCGTACAGGACTAACACGCTATGCTGAGGAGAAGAGCATCATCTTTCATCTGCAAGCTGCTGTCTCATTCACATTTGTGAATAATAATGGAACTGGTCACTGCAACAACATTTTGATGAAATTTTCCTCAAATATTTTCCAGATTCTTTTCAGAGGAGGAAAACCTCTTAAATGTTTCACATGCCCCACCTCCCCCGTCAAGCACCACTACCCCCCAAAATAACAAGGATTTACTTAAAATATAACACTCCTTGGAGGAAAAGAGTAGTAAAAAACTCCGAGGACATGCTCTTACACACATCTAGAACAACCTGGGAAGCTGCTGCCTCCCACAATCCCCCTGCTCCTATATTATATACTACCAGTGCTTGCGCCACCCTGACTTTTTCCAGACCCTTCCACTAGCTGTATTTTATCATCAAAACAACAGAAGGACATCTGCTTATTTTGTGGGAGTTGCTTTTGAGGTGCTAGGAGCAACATCAGGCTTGCAAGCTGAACCTGTATGATGAGTAATAGTGCACACATGGAAAAATCGCCTCACATCCACTTGTGTCATGTGCAGTTAAACTGTCTTTTGTTAGAGCAAAGAAAATGAAACCATCAAGACGCCAGTATAGAATGGTTTGTTTTCCCCCTACATAAAGATATTCCTTCTATAAATTTCAGCTATTAAAGAAGAAGTTTGAAAGATCTGAAGAAATACATTAATGTATTTTGTGGTATGGATTGTAAGCAGCAAGTTTGACATGACTTTGAAGAGCAGCAGAGGTAAGTGATCAGAATTGTGTCTTCCAAATGAATCCCTCAGAAGGTATGAATAGGCAATAAACTGGCAAAAGCCAAATGTTCTCTCCTCTTCTAACCAAGAAAGCTAGATCAGCACCTGCAACACAGCCCCCTTTGGGAAAATCCTGGCTGAGATCCACAGTAGATTTTCTTTTCCATGTAGTTTGACTTCAGCTTGCTGATTGAACTGTCCTTTTCCTCCACTACTGCCACAGTTGCCAGCACGTATCCCTAGGGTCCTTCTATACCCAACACACTTTAAAAAACAAACCAAACCAAACCAAAACAACAACAACAAAATAATAGCAAGTTATGCAATGACTGCAACCTTATAAGATCAGGAATTCATTTTACAGAATCTGTGAGCTTGAAGCAGAAGGATGTTCTTGAACTAATAGCTGTAAAGTACCCAAACCATTAGTTGCAAATTCCAGGTTAATGACAATACAGTCAGCTTGTGGTGATGAGGGGTCAGACAATGTGTGCTGTGGATCAGTCACGTTTAGCCTTTCCCCAGCTTCCCTGACTGCAGTCACTAACTCCTTGCACAAGGTTTTACATGTTTTTGCTCAGCCTGTTACTGCTTAAAAGTTGTGAGAGCTCCTACAGAAATCTGTCTGGAGGTTTTTCCAAAGTGAATGGTCTAAATACAGTAACTGAGAAGTAGTTACTTTTTTAAAAAAATAAGGTATGAGCAATATCGGAAAGTCTACATATATGTCTTCAAAGGCCTGTTGCCAGCAGAGACTCGAGACAGAGTTGTGTTTAATTCCTGGTTCTGCTTCTCTCTTCATGGGTATTGGCACAAGCTCTCTGTGCCAAAGATCCACAACTGTACAACATGGAAAATCATACTGCTCCCTCTCCACCTTAGCTCCTGCAAGACCTTCAGGAAAGAGCCTCCTCCTTAGTATTTGTTCTAGCAGTTTCTAGAGCAATTTCGGAACATTTCAGGAAGGTATGAAGAATTCCTTAAACTCCACTAACAGTCTCAGTGGCTTATGTTTATGAAAAAGTCAAAGTCACAAAAAGAATGTGCTGCTCATCAAGCCCAAGGGACTTTGCTGCACTTAAACACTTCAGAAAAAGATGGCGCTCTGCCATGTAGTAGAGGTCAATGTTGACATATCTTTTCCTTATTTAATCCAAATTATAATTTTACTGAGATTAGATTGGTGATTTTGGTGGCTTTTTCTTCTTCTTCTTTTTTTTTTTTTTTCCTAAATTTGACTTCAACAGTGTCATCAGTGAATACAGAAAACCATGCTAAAACCTGATAAATCATCTCTGCAAAAAGGCAGGTTGATGATTTTAGGCTAGATGTGATGGTTAAGTCAATATGTAACTTTAGAGCCATTCAATCTAGCTGAAGAAATTAAAGCTTTAGGTGTTCTGCTTGCAAAGAAAATACTAAAATTATGAGTTTGGTGAACATCAGGGCAGAGCAGATAATTTAAAACAGCACCTTGGAAAAGTACATAGATCTCTGTCGGTCTCAGACTAACATTGTATTAAGATACATCATTACCTTTAACATTTTTTTTGAGAAATCTCTTGCTTTTATTGGTTTAAGAACAACTGGCCTGTTAAGATCCAAGGTTTTCTTCTGACAGAGTTAAATGTTAGGTAAAGTTTCTAGTCAGACATCAATATGGAGAGTGAGAGCTCATAAAATTCAGCAGAAGTTCCAGCAAACATACTGTGATCACTTCTGAGGTGACTGTGCAGTTTGATAGATTGCAATTATTACCAGCTAAATGTTCAATTCTTTCCACAAAGTAATCAGCCAACAAAGATTAGCTCATTATGCAAATGTAGACAGTGAACACTGTGTGCACAGTGGTGTAGCAAAGATGCTGCAATGGCAGCAAGCTACTTAAGGTACAGAGAGAAACCAGAATTTAAAACAGTAAATGTAATAATAAAAAACAATTAGAGGGAGTGTAAACATTAGGTCTGAGACTAAGAAATTAGAAAAGAAATAACTATCAAATTAGTATGCCAGCATGGAGTTGGAAAGCAAGGCCCCTCATAAAATAATCAGAGCACAACTGAGACAATCAGAATTTAAATTTGCAGTTCCAATGGATATGAAAGTATCATCCGCTTGCAACAAAAATCAACCTCAAGGGGTATATGAAATCTACAGAGCTCTCACCCTACTGTAGAACAGTGCCTTCTGTGCAATGTTGTCTTGTGTTTATGCAGCTGACAGTTTCTTGACAGAACCATTTTGATAAAACTGACAGTGTGTTGAGCTTCAGGCATCTCTTTTGAAACATCTTAGAATGAAGAGTTTTGCATAAACCCAAGGCAAGTATTAAAAACCCTGCTTGGCCTACCTGAGATCAAGCTCTTCCTATTCTCCCATCCTGTCTGCTCTGGGAGTGCTGGCAAACCCCAGCAGGAGCAAAGAACGTACTCATCTTGCAACATCAGACAGACTTGCAGCCCAGGCTGTAAGCCAACAAGGTCCAGCCCGGACAAAAAGACAAAAATGGAGACAGATAGGAAACATTTTCTCATTCTCTTTTTTTAAGAGTTTCTGTTCCACACCTCAGTCTGATGCCAATAGGAGAAATGTATTTGTATTTTACAATTGTGATATTACAATAAAGGCAATTTACCACAATACCAAAGGAATTAGGACCAAGCTATGTAAGAACCTTTTTGTTAATTTGCCTTTGATATTGTCAAAATCACTGCTAATCTCTGATCTAACTCAGTAGAGGCTTCAGGCTCTGAAATTTCAGCTAGGGAGATTTCCATACTGAATCCAACCCCATTTTAAGCCCTTGCTCTAATCAAAAGATGCAAGCTGCAGCCAAAACCTTACTAAAATTCTAAAATTTACACTTGAATCTTCCATAATTCCTAAATCTGTACAGTATTATACCTAAATTTTATGTGTAATCTCAGTCTATCTGCCCATGGACAAAAGAGGTCAGTAAAACAAATTTAAACTAGCTACTACCACTACCTGTATTATGTTTCTACTCTAAGGGCTCATTTTTCACAACCAGTCTAAGGCCACTGGTAGCACCCTTCCTGTGTTTCCTATAGGTAATTTTTCAACTTCACCTCTCTTTTCATACTGCTTGTGCACCTGACACCAGTCCTCATTTGCGTTGCTTCAGTTCCCCTCAAGCTGTTTGCCCACAACAGCAGGGCTGAAGTAGGCTCATCAACTGTAGTTTAAGGAATAGAAGTTCACTCATTGCAAGCCAGAGTTCTCTGGTGTAAGCTTTATATCTAATGACTGACCCAAAATTATATTAGCACTTTAGATACATACTTAAGTAGCATTTCTACTCATTCTTTTTCTGCTTAGTCTCCAGGAGCCAGGCAGGAGCGTGCAGAGCTGTAGGCTGTGTGAGGCCATAATTTGGTAGGGGCTCCATCATGGCATATGCTGTTTCCAACATGGGTTCAACCCTGCTGAGTTTCCAGTAGATCATTTGAAAGATAAAAGGCCTTAGTTTTTCTTTAAAATGCCTTTTTGAACCTTTGCGAAATATGAACTAGGCATTTTGCATTTGAAGCTACAATTTCAAACTTCAAAAGCAGCAAGGAAGGCACCCCCACAACCTCCTATGGAAACCACACCAAGAACAAAGCAGTAAGAATACTTTGGTGATCACTCCCAGACATCTGTATAAATAAATACTGCAGCTTCATTTTGTCTGCTCTCTCCCCCTCCCTCCACCCTTCTTCTTCAGCAAATGCTAGAAGTTGTTTTCAGTTTTGTTCCTTCCAATATCCCTTTCAAGTGTTCACGTTAGAATTTTCTTTAATGATAAGATGATACTTGCATGTATATTAGTGCAGTACAAGATATCAGACTGATCAGTTCTGCTTATTCACTTCTGAAGTATGGTGCCAGCGAGCCCAGCAATTTGTCTTGCAGACTTGCAAACACAATCTAAAGACACCTCCACCTATACAATAAGTTATAGTCAATATTCACAGGCTGATACACAATTCTGTTTCTGATTAAGTTATCTGAATGCTCCATATAAAATCTTGGCAAAAGATCTAACAAAATTTCTGTTTTGCTTTACCATCTTCCACAATATATAATTTCTTCCAGCAGGAGACTCCTGATTTCCTCAACACTCTCCAGGATACACCTCAGCATCTCTAATGCCTGTAATCAGCACAGATAAACCAAACAATGTGAGTGTTTTTTTTTGTCATGCTCCAAAACCAGGTTGCATTCAGACTGATCAATAAATAGCCAGCTGTGTTTATAGTCTGAGGTCCTGTTGTGTTGTCCTGTGCCTGTACTTTCAAGGCTTTTGTTATCACCCTGGGACTGTCATCTGACATCCTTAAAAACCCTAAATGATGTTTCCTCAGAGGTAGTTTCTGACAATGTCTGCACACCTTAATGATGACTGGTACACATGCATGCTACAGGGCAACTGAAAATTCATTCTGTACAGCAGAAGTTCATTAAAAGAATTTATATACACAATATTTCCTCAGCTACTCATTTAAAATCTCTATGTTAACTTCATTAGTATATGTTTGATTTTTCTTTTTCAGTTTATAACATTCCTCTTCTCTTGAAATGTTTCTCCATATACACATACTATATTGTTTGGACAAGTAAGACAACTAGCTTTAGGACTTTTTGGTTAGCAATGTTTGTTGTTATATCAGAACACACATAAGTGTCCTGCTGCCTCCAGCCCAAGCACCCTTCTTCTCACCATGCATAGCTTCACTCTGGAATTTACAGCACCTCTTCACACATTGCAGACGTTGCTTTCCCATATCCATTTTTAAAAATAGATTAATAGTTCAATACATCATCTATCAGTACTAAGTATTTCCATTTTATAGAAACGTTAAAAAACTGTTTTACTCCATGGCATGTACTTCCTATGATTAATATTGTCATGGACGAATGTAAATTCACAAAGCTAAAAACTTCCTCGGCCCATGAGCAGTTAATGGTATTCAGCAACTTATGATTTTACTGAGCACAGAATACCTGGAAAGCAGAAGTGCCACTGGCATTTCTGTTTCACAAAACATACAACCACCAACAAAATTTAATCTTAACCTAACTGGTGTTTCAGAGGCGGGTGCACCCTGTCACGAGGTTGTTCGGCAGTAATGTCTGGTTTGGAAAAAAAAGAAGTATCTTATAAGTAGTATCTTATTGGATACTTTTTTTTCTTTTTTTTTTTTTTTTTTCCTGTTTTAGAGCATATTACTGATACAAACTCTTCTGTATCAAGCAAACCAATACTGGGTATACCACAGCAGACCTTAATGCCGTTTACAAAGACAGCCCCAGGGGAGTCATTACTACCATCCATTGACATAGCCCAGTGTTTACGGTTCAGGAGGATTCTTTCCCCGCTAGTGGATTATGTCAGGTATTGAAATAACACGCAGTAACAAACTGCACCATATCCCAGCATCAGGGGGGCTTTAATGAGAGCAGAATCTCCTTTGCATTACCAATATCCTTAGCATTTTCTTCTCTTTTCCTATGGACATCTGACTTCATAAGGAGCCAAGTAAGCATTTTAGATCTTCTTCGGGCAAGTGGACAGGCATTAATGAGATGTGCTGAGGTGTGCATCAGCCAGCCAGGCGTACTTTCAGTACCTACCGCCAGACATGACCTTTCAGCCATTAAGCATTCACGCTGAGTTCACAGTGGCCTCTGATAAAGTCAAGGTAGTTTTCCCAGCAATTTCAATAACTTGGTAATTCACCTTTTGTTTTTCCACCTTTGTTTTTATGTAGAAGGTAAGATTTAGTGGCACATCATTCACACACGCAAAAACAAAGTGGAAATGATAAAGATACATTTTGTTTCCCTTTGTCAACTCAGTCTTTTTTTTTTTTTCTTATTGTTTTAATAATAGTGGCAGTACTTGCTGTAGGGAGAGCACTGAGAATTTTACTTTATTTTTAAAGAAGGAGTAATCATCTTACTGTTATAACTATCTTATTTTAGCATCTTGCTAAGAGTTACACATGTAAAATGATTACAGAAAACACTTCAAATGTTACATTTTGCTTCAAACTATCCAAGCAACCTTCACTAATTACATTGATTGTTACAAAAATGCAGATCCCAAATTACCAATTGGATCATTATCAATATTTCTCACCTTTCCAAGAAAAGCAAAGCACTTGTTCCAATAAAATTAATTAAAGGTGCACTAAATCTGAATCATCAGAATTACTTAGGTTATTACCAGTCCAGTTTCATTTTATTGCTACTGGCTTTAGCAATAAGTCAGTAACAAAAACAATTTTTCATTACACACACACACAGACAAACACAAAAAAAAAAAAAAAAAAAAAAAGGAGCCACACATTAAATCCTTCCTGATTTAGCACAAATTTACTTTGCTTTATTTGATTGTCATTTTTTGTTCTCCCTACCTTACAATGTTGCCTGTAATGATTAGCTTTAATTCAATGCTAAGCATCTAGCACAGCACACCTGCACCACACCAAGGTCAGCTCTGCCAAGGGTTGGATTTTTGAAGGTCCCAGATGGTTAGATCATCCCAGGCTTTTTAATGTCATCCTACCTTGAGTTGACTACACACCATGGTGCGGTCTACTCTTCTGGCTGTGAGGATGCCTGGTAATCTTATAGCATCAGTGAGAAAGAACAGAAGGACTTCATGAGCAATAAATCAATGCTGGATACGCAGTGTGTCAGGGAAATTGACATTTGCTTCCTGTTGATTACAAGAATTGATCATTTTTCAACTGATGGAGAAGACTTGGTGCCTTAGCCTCTTGAGGTACTTAGGATGATTCTCCATGCTCTCAGAAATATGTGAAACATAATTCCTTTTAAGAGAAATGAAAGTCATCATCAGAAGCTCAGCCTTCTAGATAGGAGTGAAATATAATTTGTTCATTTTGCCTGACACTGTGGTCTTGAACAATGGGTTTTTTAGCGCGTGACTGACAGGAAATGAGACTCTTCTTACCGGGTGTCACTGCCAATGAATTGATTTGGTATAGCAAAACTAACACAGACAGCTAAAAAGGCAGATGAGGAAAATAAGTAACTGTTCATATTGCTTTCCCAGCCCATGTAAGAAGTGATGCAACTCTTCAGGGAGCCTTCCTATACAAGCTGTCAGTTATTTGCTGTGAACATAGCTGACTCTCATTAGGTTATCCTTCCTTACCCTCACTCAGAATGAAACTTGTCTTTACCAAATATATAGAAAGATTACATTTCCTTAAATAAAAGTTGTGATTCTGAACATCATCAGTGCATGCAGAAACCCTTATAGTGCATGGCTAAAAGTCTCAAAAGTTGAAGAATTCTTATATGCTAACAGACGTGAAAACTGAAACTTTCTATACATTGTTGGTATCTTAGGAAGAATAAGAAATACCACTTTTTTCCATTATTGTGAAGTTCTGATTTATTCTTTTAATAATAATGGAGCTAATTTATGGCTCCATGTTTATCTCATTAAACGAAGTGATCCTATGCAAAACTAAAAGGACACTCAGATATTTAAAAAACTTTATGACCCACCATTTCATGATGCAAATTTCATAGCTCAGACCTTTCCCTACTTTTTTTCTGTGGGCAATGCTCACCTTAGTCCACATCACCTATGCAAAAGTAAATTCTACAGTAGCACAGAATTATAAGTTAACTCTGGGTATCAAATGCTAAACTGGTGTACTCTTAAAAGCAAGCCAGATGGGAAAAAAAAAAAAAAAAAAAAAAAGACCTAATGAAGTAGGGTGCCAGCCTGTGCTTCTCCTTCCAAGAAGGTGTGCAGATTTCTACATGCCTCTAATAAATCTGTAGCTTTTATGATTCTCAACTAAGCTACAGAAAACTGTTTCATATTTTGTTATTTATTTGTGCACACATAACAGCTGACGATGTTGATCTCCTCATGATTCATTCAGCAGAGCCTCAAGAGTAAGACATTTACAGGGTCAACTTGGAAAGACCTTTGCTGAAAAACTATTTCTTTTCGTTCTTTCTTTAACTTCGGTAAAATCAAGAGGAACCCTCAAAACATAGCCTATCAGGTATCCTAGAGTCCTAAAAGCATTCCCTTAGGCTAAGTTGTTGCTTCCTGCTTTAGGCATTACAATATACTGACACACTCAACAACTCCTGTTGGCAAATATCCCTATACTAAAACTTCTCCCGCTTCCTCAGATGAAAAGGGAAAGGGGAAGGGGAAGGGGAAGGGGAAGGGGATGGGAAAGGGAAAGGGAAAGGGAAAGGGAAAGGGAAAGGGAAAGGGAAAGGGAAAGGGAAAAAGTTTTGGTTCACCAACCCCCAAGCATCACAACTTTTTATAAAGCACAAAACACTGGTTTGAAGATCTATTTCAACACAGCCTTTTGGGACAGTGTAATTTCTATTCTACAGCAGCGAAGGAATGATTCGCCCATGCTGTCTCCTGGCAGTGGTGGTTATACATCTTTCAAAGCTGTTATCAGCTCATAGGGAATACTGATGCCTTTCTGTTCAGACTAGCACAATTTGATGCGGAAATCACGCTTGCCTGAATTTAATTCAGCCCATTGGCATTTTCTAGGGCATTGAGCTCCCACCACCCTCACAAGACCAAACCCACGGGCAGAATACAAGCGGGGTGGCTTAGTGCAATTCCACCCCAGTTCCCTCACCCACTGCAGTACATGCAGGCTATACACCTTACAAACACATATAGATGTTCCCTTTGTGTGAGAAAGGTCTTTCCTGAAAGAAGGAATGCATGGTGCTGCACTGCAACGAATGCCTATTTCATCTGCCTATTATGGCCACATATCTCAACTCTTATAAACCATTACACCTTCATCCCCTCATTCCACCCATCCCACCAAAATCAATTCTAAAATGATTTGCAGTTACTGAGAATATTGTCTCCTTCCTAAAACTCCATTTTTCTTTCAAGAAGAGATGAGAAAACTCCTGGCAAGATGGATGAAACGTTAAATCTGAGCAGAGCCAATGTTGTGTTGATATTAAGTGGTCATGGTTTTGTCTAAATTCATGGCATCTACAAAAATTAACCCATCTCAGGAACTGTTACTTCAACTGCAGTGAGGATCGCAATGAGGATTAAGCCTGAACAATGACGCTAGCAATAAGCAATGTGTACGTACATAAGCAAGTAAATGCATGGGTATTGTAATACAAGATGTGATGCCTGAGGTAAAAAACAAAGCAAAACAAAACTTCTCTCTGCCTTTCTCTGCAACACACATATGTAATACAGACAGTCTGTGGTTATCACAATGAGAGTTAGTGTGGCGTATAGGTAGAAGTGCTATACAAAAGCTGAAATAAGCTACAATTTGAAAAACACTCAGAATAGGATTTTTAAAAGCCCATTAAGAAGAATGGGCTATTCAAGAAATCCTAAAGTGCTGTTCTGCACCTTTGCAAAAGTTCAGACTTCACATTTCAGTCACGGAAATGAGTAGCAAAAAGAGCAAAAAGGGCTTATCTTTTCTGTTCTCAGACTCACTCCAAGCTTTATTAGTAAAAGCCTAGTCTCCATTCTAGAATCACAAATTGAATTCAGCTGAAAAGATGAAGTGCATTTGGCCTCTAGTTCCCTTACACTCAATAAATACAGGAGGTTTCAACCACTGTGAAAATTGTTTCAGGCCACATCTGGAAAGCACAGCCCATGTGGAAAGTGATAATTCAGTATAAAAGCCAGTGATTTCCTCCTGGTTTTAGGGGATGAGATGTCATAACTTTGACTTATGTGACTTATTCTGGTTTAGCTAATGAGGGCACTATAAACCCAAATGATGCTAGCATTATAAAGAAGTGAGACTGACTTACTCATTGCTTCTGGCTTCCCTCAGAACGTATACCCAGCCTCTGGATGTGTAATACACAGACCTGAAAGAAATTAATCTTACTTGACTGAGTGAAGACAGCACAGACTGTTTTGTTTTTACCACTTCAGTAATGATTCTTCCCTGCTGGGTTTTCTGTCAGAAACAAAGTGAGTAGCTTTCTTCTATTTGAAGTACAGTTAAAAGATTTTCACCTTGGAATGAAAGGAAAACTGCCTGAATCTCATCAATCTGGAGCTAAATTAAATGATGATGGAGACCATATCTTTTAGCTGTCACTTCATCTGTGAATAGCCAGACCCCCACTATCTCCACTGATGGCCAGATGCATGGGGACTGCATATAGAAAAGTGGCCAAGTCCTTGCTAAGATGAAACACTGTATGGTATGACACAAACCCACTTCAATAGGAATCTTTCTGTCTGCAGTCACTGGCTCTCTATTTTTATTGTTGGGGTTGAATAATAATTACATCAATCAAAGACTATAGTCTTCTTCTGTTTAGGCACCAATTTACCTGCATGGACAGCAGGTTGAGTAAGAGGACAACATCTCCTCTGTGGTGGCATCTCTTGGCAGTCCAAATGCTCTGCATGGTGATTACATAGTCCCACCACCCACAATGTTCCCATCCTATCCCATGGTAACAGAAAAGAACTGGACTGTGATACTTCTGCATCTGTCCAGCAAAAGTTAATATGCATAGTAAGAAAGGATCTGCTTTCTGCTACCCAAGATCAAAGTAGGAGTTGTGACATTGAACACCCTGAATGCAAATGTGTTGTCAGGGAAAGTACACTGGTTCTGAATATTCAGGCTACTGTTTACTTGCCTCTTTATTGTTCACTGGGGGCCTTTCCTTATCTCTGCCCCAAAACCAAACTGTTACTTAGTCCGAGAGCCAGGCACCTTGATCCCAAATCCATCTAATGATACACAGAATACATTCCTACCTTCACAAGAACCAAGGAAAAGCAATAGACATGTCTCAAGTTACCACCATCTGTTTTCTATCATGCTCAAGTCTCCTCATCACAGAATGAGCCTGGGTATACACAGCATCTAGGCTGTATGGACAATTTTGAGGGAATGAGGATGTAAAAGTTCAATCAGGACCTCTCCAAAAAGGACACCATAAATACTCTGAACAAACCCAGCTGTAGATAAACTGAAGATTAAAGGGAAAAGCTCTTTTCCTTGGAAATATGGATTAAAGAACTAATAAGAAAAATGCTTTTACAGAAAATTCACAAATCTTCAGGCCAAATAAATCATTTATGATTGTGTACTGCCTCCGTACTTAACACAGGCCACACACCTTACCCATCTGACAACTTCTGTTTGATCTCTACCTCAAAGTCTTGATTTAAGGCTAAGGTATTAAAGGATAGTCATGCTGCTTGATGGCCATATTTAATTGCTATCCTTAAGATAAGTGAAAAGTAGCAGTATAATTGTTATTATGCAGACATATCTGGTTGAACTCTGCCCTTCTTTAATCTTTTGCTTTTTTCTGCTCTTTTAATAAGCTACTTGCTTTCAAAAATCACAGTATCTCCGTACTGTAGTCAATTCACCTTTTGTCACTTTAAAATAAAGCAAACACTAAGTTGACTGGGCTTCTTAAATCTCTCACTAAAGTGGAGTCTACTGTTGTGAGTTTTTTTATTTTTTATTTTTTTCCTCCAGCACTAAAATCACCTGATTTCTTTGTTAAACCCTTTCCAAGTTTTAGATGTGCTCTTTAAATTGTGGACATCTTCATTGGTATAATTCTGCTCCTGCATCCAAGGACCATGCCTGTTCTAGTGCAGATGGTAACTCATTTTTATCCCTGGATGCATCTTTCAAGTGTGGCCTGTTTTTATTTATTTATAGATATATGGCTTTGCTAGAGAAGAGCTCAAACATGCAACTGTTAAAAGTAATAGCATAAGCTGGAAATCATTGCCCAAACTGTAGTCCTTTTTTTAACCAAACACTGACAAAAATTCTCCTTGGGAAGAACATTCATTTTATAAATATCCTATTCTAATTCCTACTTGTGTATCAGAAAGTTGAACTACATTCCTAAGTTTGTTGTTTCATTCTTCCATTCTTCTATTTCTTTCATTAAAAGAATGTCTTAAGTGAATGATTAGTGGTTTTAATTAGTTATGGGATTCCTGCTATACTAAATGTTTTGTTTGGTTGCTCTAAAGCAAAAATATCATCTTTCTCCTTTCATCTTTCACAATGAAGCAAAAGCCCCCATTTAATATGTATTATTCAATATTTCATCTACCACTAATTAGAAGACAAAGCATCCCACCAATATCTCTATCTACATTCTCCCGGAAGGCAATATGGTCTGTGTGTGAGTACATGTAAAATAGATATGGAGAAAAGAACACACTCAGTAATTTTGCATCATAGTGACTCTGCAGTGACTCCATGTATGACCTGATAGAAGTTATTTGAATCACATTGTATGTCACTTTTTCTATCCATAACAGAAGGCTAATACTTTTCTGTCTTGTAAGAGAGTTATGAGACTAAATTAATGTAAAGTCCTTGGAGATAAGTGCAAAGGTACTATTTCAAAAAACAAACAAACAAACAAACAAACAAACCAAAAAAAAAAACCCACGCTATTCTCGTTATCTGACATTGCAGATGACAGCATCAAGAAAAATGGCCAGGTAGAGAACCTGGTTTTAAAAGTATGCCATGTAGATGCTCATGTACCTGAGTCGGGCCACTGAAGAACATCACAACAACCAGCACGTGGATCAGGCTGCTAAGACTGAAGTGGCTCAGGTGGACCTGGACTGGCAACAAAACGGTGAATTATTTAGAGCTCGATGGGCCCATGACACCTTAGGCCATCAAGGAAGAGATGCAACATTAAGATGGGCTTGTTATCGAGGGTTGGACCTGAGCATGGACACTATTACACAAGTTATCCATGAATGTGAAACATGCACTGCCTCTCTGGTATGGAGGACAATGGCTGAAATACAGATACAGGGAGGCCTGGCAGACTGATTATATCACAATCCTACAAACCCACCACAGCAAGTGTCATGTACTTACAATGGTGGAAGCAATGAACAGATGGCTGGAAACATATCCCATTCCCCATGACACCACCCGGAACACTATCCTGGGCCTTGAAAAGCAAGTCTTATGGTGATATCACACCCTGGAAAGAATTGAATCAGACAATGAGACTCATTTTTGAAACAACTTCATAGACACTTGGGCCAAAGAGCATGGCATTGAGTGGGTATATCACATCCCCTGTCATGCACCAGCCTCCGGGAAAATCAAATGCTACAATGGACTGTTAAAGACTACATGGAGAGCAATGGGTGCTGGGACGTTCAAACATTGGGATACATATTCAGCAAAAGTCACCTGGTTAGTCAACACTAGAAGATCTGCCAATTGAGCTGGCCATGCTCAATCAAAACACTTATGTACTGCATGAAGGGATACAATCCCTGTAGTTCACATAAAAAATATGCTTGGGAAGACAGTCTGGGTTATTCCTGCCTTGGGCAAAGGAAAACCCATCTGTGGGATTGCTTTTGCTCAAGGACCTGGGTGAACTTGGTGGGTAATGTGGAAGGATGAAGAATTCCAATGTGCACTTCAAGGGGATTGATTTTGGGTGAGAATAGCCAATGATTTGAATGGCATTATGTTAATTGCTATATGATGCTGTACATCATCACTACTTGCTCTATGCCATATCAATGGTATTACAGTAGGAGTTACATAGATTAGAGTACTGCACCCAGGTCTGGGGCCCCCAGCACAAGAAGGATGTGGATCTGTTAGAATGGGTCCAGAGGAGGGCCATGAAGCTGATCAGAGGGCTGGAGCGCACCTCTCCTAGGAAGAAAGGCTGAGAGAGCTGTAGATGTTCAGACTGAAGAAGAGAAGGCTCAGGGGAGACCTTATTTCAGCTTTTCAGTACTTAAAGGAGGCTTATAAGAAAGATGGAGAGCAACTTTTTGCTTGGTCAGATAATGACAGGACAAGGGGGAATGGCTTTAAAATAAAAGAGGGGAGATTTAGAATGGATGTTAGGAGGAAATTCTTCACTCAGAGGGTGGTGAGGCACTGGCACAGGTTGCCCAGAGAAGCTGTGGATGCCCCATCCCTTGAGGTATTCAAGGCCAGGCTGGATGGGGCCCTGGGCAACCTGATCTAGTGGGAGGTGTCCCTGCCCATGGCAGGCAGGTTGGAACTGGATGGTCTATAAGGCCCCTTCCAACCCAAACCATTCTGTGATTCTGTGATTAATGAAGAATAAATTTTGATGGAACCAAGCAAAGTGTGTCGGTGATAGAACTGGACAAGCACAGTGGTGATAGAACCAGAACTGGCTTCAGCAGTTCATACAACAATCCAACACCACACACCCTCTCCTCTCCTGACTGTTATGACAGATGGAGCCCGAAGTCATGGACCAAATAAACTCAACAGACATTTTAGAGGGATGTCCCATAGACTATTGGAATGATATCCATGTGTATATATCAAAATGCAGGAAAGGTGGTGATTAGTTAGGTTGTAATAGAAAGTGTTGGACCTGAGTATGATGTAAATGGTGTGGAATAAGGGGTAGATATTGTCCTGGTTTTGTCTGAGATAGAGTTAATTTCTTCCTAGAGACTACTACAATAATGAGGTAGGGAATAGAGATACGCTATTGTCACTGTGCCTATTGTCTACCCAGCCTTTTAATAAGCAATTTATCAAGAGGGTTTTATGTGTCCCAGGGTAAGGGCCAAGCACTGTAAATGTCAGAATCTACTGACAAGGTAGATAATGCAATATCTTTTACTGGGCCAACAAATAAATTATTATACAGTAGGTTTCATGCCAAAAAAGTTCAGTCTTTTGGATGTTGTCAGAATTTCCAGAGTATGGCATTTAAGTGAGGCAGCTGATTTAAAGCATTTCAGCTGTCCAACCTAAATCATATCTTGGGGATAAATCAAAATAGAAGCCTTCTGGGAGAAAAAGACAGGCAAGATGTCCATAAGCCTAATTTCCTCTGTCTTAGAGGACCTTTCTTGATATGTCTGTAATGTGATTTTCTTCAAAGCTATTTTTTGCTTACTCCAGTAGAACCAATGAAGACACCAAAAAATAGGTTCATAAAAAAATGACAATATAAGAAGAAGGAGTTGAGATTGCCTAATTTCCAAGTGGCTCATGAATCCTAAAAAAAAAAAAAAAAAAAAAAAAAAAAAAAAAAAAAAAAAAAGCAGAAGTTTGATGAAACTACTCAAAAGATGATGAACACTCATACTCAACAGAAACAAAGCAGAGACAAAAAAAAAAAAAAAAAGCGCATTAGAGCTCTGTTTAATTAGAAAGTAAGCCATTCCAGACAAAACAAACACACACACACAAAATAATAAACCAACAAAAAACCTCCAAATGAAAAAAAATCCTGCAGTTCACCTACTCTGATCGAAGGAAAGAAGCCCTCAGTTATTCTAGTAACTTGTCAACTTCTTGCATGCTTGACTGGCTTTTTTTTGGTGAAGGCAAGTGGAAGACCAAATCACATTGTCAGTAAAGGTTCAAGAATGGGAAATGCAAGAGTAAAATTTTAAAATTTCCCAGATGTTTCTAAAGGCATCTCACTTGCTGCCTTTAATTTAAACTTTGAAAACTATAGTCATCACAAGCCTAGATGAAGATTTTACTTGTTTTATTCGGAAGAGCAATATAACATAAAATTAAACTGCCTCTGGAAATGGTGCCTCAGAACTGCAGAACCTCTGATAGAGACCTTCTCAGTTCTAAGCCGCTGGCAAGGAGCAGAGTAGGGGAAAGAAGTCTAGACAAAAAGCTGACAAGAGCCCCTCTATAACCTCTCTACAAATGAACTGTAGCTGGCATGGGAACCTAGTGTGAGGGCACACACTGCTCTGTCAGAAATCACTCAGCTTGTGAAGAAACAGATTTCTCTAGAAGAGGGTGGCTCTTAGAATTTCAGCTAGCGAGATGGCTCAGGACTCTTTATCCAGCTATTTTCTTTCACTTAATGCCTATTTGGGGAGTTAAGGCACCATTTCACTATCAGTAACTCCTGATGCTACATGTGAAAATAACAGATTGTTCCTGGTCTCCTTTATAGTGCCCAGCAGATTTTGTATATAGCTGCTGCTGTTGATTGTTTTATGACTCATTTAATGCTTTTACACCTCTTCCAGAAGTGCCCTCAAATCCCTCTCTCTTCTCACAAGAATTAATTTCACTGCAGACCTCAAAATGATGAAGAATCACTGTACTTTTTAATCTTTTTACAATGGCAAATTAGTACTTTCTGTGCTAAAAGACAGCGTAAGCACTCTTTAAACAAGCTTCCTTAATCTTTAATTCCCACTATAATGGAAGAACTACAGTTAGCAATAAACAGTCACTTTAAAACAATCGTGTAAAGACACTAACTCATCAGCACTTTCACTTATATGATTTATGGAACTCTCAAAACCATGAAATCTATACAAAGGGCAATTTTATAGCCTGAATGCATGAGAAGAACATTTTGTTTAGTAAAAGTGGGAGATGCAATTGTCTAACATTTCAAACTCAGAAAGCCTGTCACTAAGTTAGGACAATTTCAAAAATGTAGTGCATCTGAGCAATACACAGTATGTTATCTTTAGTAATGTATAGATTTTTCTTCTATTATTTGCAATAACTTAACTCCATCCCAACTAGTGATTTATCAGCTGTTTTTGTCTTTTTACTTCCTCTAAGGAGGCCTTGTAGCAGTCCCTTTGGTATTACCTAAATTTATTACTGGTGTTGTGGATGTGTTTATAATAATTAACAATGTAGCATACGAACAAACACAGCTGTCTCTCTAGACTGGGAATCGAATGCCATCTGTGGATTCATACAGAATTTTACATTTTCAGAACTCTGTGAACACTCCAGATAATTATTTCTCCAAGCAACACTATTAAGAAAGCAAGTATGTCATATATTACTCTCATTCTTAAGCACGGATGCAGTGACAGAGAGGTAAGATGATTAGCCTAAGGTCACACATAACAAAGTGGGCAGAGGCACTGTTACTAAGGGATGCCTTCTGCCCAGTTCACTAGCTACTTTGCTTTGCAGCTGCACCTGCTAGGCATTATATGGCTTTGCTTGTCAGTCAGGGTTTAGCTACTTATTTGCAAACATTGTACTCTATCACAGGAGCCTAGAACTGCAGCTAGGTATGGAATAGCTTCCTTTTTGAGTCTCATATTTCAAAGGTCCAAGTCTAAATCCCTTTCCTCATCTGTATACACTGCATAGGTGGCAAACATCTGTTGTTCATTTTTAAGAGGTACTATTAAAAACACAAGAAGAAATTTTGAGAAACCTTGGTGTTTGCCACAATGACATCTGAGCTGAACACTACAGAACAGCTGCCCTATCTCCATTACCCATTAAGAGCTCAGCAATACTTCTTGAATATAAATTTTCTCATTTTTTTGGCATAAGATGAAGTCTGGATAGCAGTGTGCTTCATGTATTGATCCAGACACACCATCACAAGACTCACTCCAGTCTTGCTTCAAAGACCACTCCACTCATCTTGGTGGAAATTGGTACCTGGATTGTCAGATTGGTGAGGCACATTTCATTTTTCCCACTGGCTTCAGAAAAATAAATGCCATATACCAATGCCATATACCATATACCAATGCTAACATACCAGTGTTAGCCTGCTGGATTAATTCTCCCATGCCTGCCTAGTCCCTTTGGAAAATCTTAAGCACTGTGGTGGCAATACAGTTGTATGACACCACAAGTACTTCCACAATACACAGTTCAGCTGGAATGAACAGTGTCAGAACTGCAGACTTTATTTATCGACACTACCTCAAATACAAGGTCCACAGGCAGGTTAGGATACTTACCAAGCTGTGAAAGAAACTAATTGTTTCAAACAGGAGAGGGGATGACTAAAAGTGAAGAATTCAAGATTGTACCTACTTCTCTGAAAAGACAGTGAAGACAATGAAAGGCTCCCATTTGAGAAGCAAAACATGCTAATAATTCAAGAAATAAGGATTTCTTTCTTCAACTATGGTGTTACAAACACCCTAGACAAGTTTTAACCCATCCACGTTTGAGCATTCCAGCTCATGTACTAAACATGAAGGTTAACCATGTGAGAGTCCTTTTCAAGTCAATGAACTAATACAAGAAGCTCCAGAGACCTTTTTTGGACTTACCTGCTTTCTCTAGGCATTTGCCTTCTGAATATTATGTGTCTGGTCACTGGGAACTCCCAACTCAATACCTCATCTAAGTATCCAGAACTGGGTGGGATGAAACTGGTCAATGACTTGTAGCATGTACTTCCACCAAAAGCTTAACCTTGTTGTCCCATTAATGCATGAAAGAGATACGCAATACAGGGCTAAACACGTGCAGCAAAGGGAAATTATACAGCTAATTATCCATAGTTCTTTTTTTTTCTTCATGAAAAAAAAATCTGTTAAGGAAAGAATGTGAGCAAAATGAGAGTCTGTTAGGAATAACTTCCACCCCCTAAATATCAAAAGGTAATCAGTTCTCCGGATCCATTTCTCAGCTCCACACTGAAATGCTCAGGAAAAGTAATAATGGCATCTTAAATTTCTAAACTGAAAATTAAGTAAGCCAAAAGACACTTCGCTCCTCTTTTCCTACTCACCACCATTACACAGATTACAAACACAGATTGTTTCGAAGCCTGGCAAACTCATGCAGGCCAATCCAGTGTAGTCCCAAGAAACTTTTAATGCAAACTTTCAAACATGCATAGATGAAACAAATGAGCAAGATACACTACTGTCATGCTTTTGGCTGGGACAGAGTTAATTTTCTTCATAGAGGTTCACACAATGCCGTTTTTTGGATTTGTGATGAAAATAGCAGTGATACCAGAGGGATGTTTCAGTTGGTGCAGACCAGCGCTCGCAGAGCCAAGGCCTTTCCTGCTCGTGGTGCTGCCCGGCCAGTGAGGAGACTGGGGGTCCCCCAGGAGCTGGGAGGGGACACGGCCAGGACCGCTGGCCCAGGCTGCCCAAAGGGATGTCCCACACCATGTGGCACTGTGCTCAGCAACAGCAGCTGAGGGAAAGGTGGAGGAAGGGGGGATGTTGAGGTGATGGTGTTTGTCTTCCCAAGGAACCCTTACACGTGATGATCCCTGCTCTCCTGGAGGCGGCCAGCGGATGGGAAGTAGTGAATGAATTCCTTGTTCCATTTTGCTTGCATGCACAGCTTTTGCTTAACTTAGTAAACTGTCTTTATCCCAACCCATGAGTTTTGGCACTTTTGCCTTTCCAATTCTCTCCTCCATCCTCCCTGGTGAGAGTGAGCAAGTGTCTGTGTGGAGTGGCCTTGTTTGCCGGGGCTAAACCACAACTACCAACCACAAAGATAAAGGATATTTGACAGATGACCACTTAAAACAAAGCTGTAGCATTATTATTATTAGTAGTGTTGTTATGTTGGGTATTATATATTTTAATAATTTGGAACTGCAAGAAAAAAAAAAACACATTGGAATAAAAGATTCTAATGCTAGAATATTTCAAAGTTATTTCTCAGTCAGTATACACAATGCAATCTCCCCAGGACGATTCTGGGTCTGAACAAAGCGTTAAGTAGGTTAGAGCTCCCAGTGGAAGAATAGAGAAGTCTAAAAATCAGCACTCTGCTAGTAGCTGCAGAAATGGTTTTATTGTAGAGCTGGACTGGTTTTACCTTAGAGACAAGAGTCTCTAAGTATTAAAATCAACAAAATATATTGTCTATGCATGCAAATGTGTGCTTCAAAGCAGTCAGACGTGATCTGCCTGATCTAGCAAAAGGAGAGATTTGTGCAGCTTGAAAAATTACAACAAGGCATCTGGCCAGCTTACAGAGCATGGCCAACATCAGTGCCTGACACTGATGATGAACATTTCAGTACCAAGTCCATTTCAGATCAAGAGGGAAAATGGTATTCTTCGTGATCATCAGCCAGTTCTGAGCTAGCTAGCCAGAGCTGTTTAGCAATTCCAATGAACTTCAGAGGAAGGATCACCATCTGTACCTTTGAGAAGCCTGCTAAAGGCATTTGAGAATGCAGAATAAGTTTTAACATCTAATGTCACAACATAAGCATGCATATCTTGTAGTTAGTAATATCTTTCTCCACAGGGTGCCCAATTGAAACCAGCTAAAGGGAGAAGAGGGGATTATGTATACCATAGTAGAACCAGGCCTATAAAAATACTATTAGTAACTTATTCTAAATTAAAGTACTGCGTATAAAGCAAATGGAGATAGATAGACGCATATATACACTCACAGGCATACACAACAAAATGTGAATACCAAATAATAAACTTTCAGTTTTAACAGAGAAGAAAACATCATTTCCTTACTACTATTTTTTTTTCCTTTACTGTATGAAATATAATGACAATTTATACATCTTCCATTAATTTTTCTGGATTGTAGTTATCTAGGTAAGAAGACAACCTCTACATGAAGATCATTTGCAGATACTTCCAAACAGCTGAATGTTCAGACTCTTAAAAGTAGGCATAGGATCTCTTTGAAAGGTTGCCTGGTTCACTGCATTAAAAGATTCCTTTAGGACCATGCAAAAAATAATCCCAGACACACATATATTCAACTTGGTATGAGTGAAATAAAAGTTATAACCATGAAAAAATGATTCTGCATTAATCATTTGGCTTGTTATTTCGCAATAAAATTTCAGTGTGCTGTTTGCGAGCTTAAGCAATAAACCAATACAACACAGGGCCGTTCCAATGCTACTGTAAATAAAAATTATTTTGAAATTTTAACTCCTCATATTTTCCTACAGCTACATTACAGATTATTAATTAAAACTCTTTGAAGTATTAGCTCATAGTCGATCATAATACATATTTTTTTTATAAATGTGACACAACATTAGGACAAAAATGTGACCATAAAATCACACAGGTCTAAATGAAGTTTGTTTCAAGACTATATATTTAACATACACAAACATGTCCGTGTTTGTTTGCAGTAGGGAGAAAATCTAGAATAATGAGAACTATATACCATAGAAAATAAGCAATGGTCTGTTTTTCTAGATCATTATATTATGTATGTATATAGTATGTATACATATTAGTTTTATAAATAAAAATACCTTGTAATACATAATATTTGAATGTCAAGAGAAGCAGTAGGTTTTAAATTTCTTGTGAAGAATGTTCTCACATCTCTAGTGGATTAGAAATAAAGGATCATTTGTCAAATCTCTAAAACATTCAGTACTAGTATGAATTTTCTGACAATAGCAGAGCACATGCTAAGTACATGCTGGAAAAAATAACTATACCAGTTGCCCATTTTCAAATGTCAATTCACTGTAGTAATGCTCATTTCCTCTGCTGATTCATGTTACAACATAGTCCCCACCTGCCTAACTTCCAGAGCATCAATAAAAGAAAAAGAAAAAGAAAGGAAAAGGAAAAGGAAAAGGAAAAGGAAAAGGAAAAGGAAAAGGAAAAGAAAAAGAAAAAGAAAAAGAAAAAGAAAGAAAAAGAAAAAGAAAAAGAAAAAGAAAAAAAAGGAAAAGGAAAAGGAAAAGGAAAAGGAAAAGGAAAAGGAAAAGGAAAAGGAAAAGGAAAAGGAAAAGGAAAAGGAAAAGGAAAAGGAAAAGGAAAAGGAAAAAAAAGAATAAAAAGGAAAAAGAAAAAAAGAAAAGAAAAAACCTTTTGTGTTCAGAACCTTCAATGAAGCCTGGCTCCAAAACACTTTATATCTTTAAAAAATGTTTTAGCATTTATGACTCCCTTTCAAATAGCACCATTTCATACAGATATGTTCAACTAAATTACATCATTTCTTCCCTTTCACACAAAGTATTTCCACAGGAGAAGTAAAGGACATTAAGTCACTCTAGAAAATCAATCTGAACAAAGGTCTTTCATGTAAACATTTTTTTTCCGGAGGTTCTGCATCACTTGTGAGACAAGACAGACAGAAATCACCATCTGATAAAAATGGTATTCTCAGTAAAAAATAAAGAGTACAAATAATAAGGACAACCCATCAGGCTAGACTCTCAGACAAACATGCAAATGTAAGTCAGCTCTCTGGGAGATGAGATGGTTCCAATGTTTTCAGTAAGATTGCCTTTGATCTAACTGAGAATCTGTCCCACTTTTTAACACTGGTTAAAACTTAAGGACATGCAATATTCTGTTAGAACCAGAGGCAAAATATTTCTTAGCCCATGTAAAAATAGTGTATCTACATTAAAAAGGACTTCTAACCTGGTATCCTCCAAACACTGCACAAGAATGTTCCAAATTCCTTCAGAAAACAACATGAAAACTTCCACACAGTTTCAGTATCAGAACCTAGGATCATCTTTGATGCACAGTTCTGCTGCAAAGACATGATACACATGTGCAGACACAGCTCTCAAAAATTCTCATTTCTATCCAAATATTCTCTTCTCTCTCTACTTGTGATGACTTCAAGAAAGATCATCTTTTAGTTCCCCATTGCTCCAAGCATTTGAAGTTATCATACCCTGAAAGAACATACTAATTATTCTAATTAAAAACTAACCATATTTTAAATCAGAATATATGTAGCTCTTGAGACAAACTAACCAAAGAAAAGGTAGATTTTTATTCTTAATCAAGAATTGATCTTCACATCAATAATTTATGCCTTCTTAGTCAGACACACCTATCAAATACGGGTTACTGAGTTCAGTAAATGTCTCAGTCAGTGACCTGTCATACATGAAATGAACAAACCAGACCCTATATTCCAATGTTGCATACCATGAAACTCATTATCACTTATGTTTGAAGTCCTAATTTTAGATGTATATAAAAAAATAGGTTTAAGTCTTACCTTCCTGCCTGCATAAAAATATCAACCGTATTCAGCTACCTTTTCTGAAAAGTCTAACATAACTTTCACTGTTACAAGTGAAGCATTGAAAGATAGAAAAAAAGTAAAGACTTAAAGCCAGTGTGAAAATCTTCTAGGAACAGTAAGATTTTGCACCAGACATACTTGCTTAAGTTCAAGTACATAATAATTTGGAGAGTAAAGTTTTTAATATTCATTGTTAGATTTGTATTATACCAGGCTGTAAAGTTTAATAGATTTTACTATTTCCTCATAAATTATTTTAAAAACAATGTTTAATTCAATCTCCTTCAAATATTAAGATAAATTGGGAAAAGAGTTTGCATTTCTTAAAACAAATTTTACAAAGATAGTTTTGCTGAAAGCTTTATCTATCATAATGGCAAAACTGAATTTACTATGAGGCGTTTGGTAATTAAAATTACTGATAGTCTCCCAGGGCAGACAGACATTTTTATTTTTGTATGTCTGTTCGTTCCTTAATTTAGAAAGGAAAACAAAATAATGTTCTAATCTGCCAAGGCATCATATTTGGCTGAGGACCTGATCTTAGATCTACTAGCAATTTCTTGTTGTATACAGAACTCCCCTAGTTATTAATGAAGTTATATGTTTCCAGACATAGATTCAAAAGGTTTGTAAAATTACTTTTGCCCATGCTGTTCTCCAGATCCTTTATGCTTTACATCTGTCCCATGCGCCTGTCACTCACGCTTGTGAACTTCACTTAACTTTAGCACCTGTTGAAGATTACAATCTATTTGATGAAGGTAGAGACCCAACTCTTAATCTTCACAAAAATGTGGCAGCAGTTTCTGGACAAATGGAACTTGGCTCATTTAACAGTTATTAGAGTTGCAGTACTTCCTTTCCAAAGTGATTTAATTTGCACATATTCAAAGAGCAAACATTTACTTTCAGTGTGAAAAAATTGTTTACATTAAGAGAAGTGTTTAACAAGACTGAAGATTCCAGTAACTTCATCCAAATCCTCTTGTAACAAGTTGGGGGAATGCTGAAAAACAGAGGCAGAGAGAGAAACTCTATGCCCTGCAATATCAGTTTTTTCTTGAGACAAGAAAGTCTCTTCAATGTTTTAGAGAGAGAGATGTATAAAGAGCTGTCCTTATATAAGTAACTGAACATCCTACCCAAGAGAAGTCTGGAGATAACTAATTCAAATTACATTCACAAAAACAACCTGGGGATTCTTTTTGTTTATTGCTAAATGCACTCAGAAGCAATGGAAGCAATGCGTTGGTTTTTTTTTTTTTTCTACTGTGACATATAAAAAAGGAATCTTGAGTACTCTGTTCTACTCGTAATGGATGAAAAATGCAATAATGGTAAAATTTAACTGACATATTCTACTATTTGGCTACCTAGTTAGCAGGTCAACATGTTAAATGTGTTTTGGAAAATTTCGCAGTACTATATATAGTATATATATATATACTACATATACTATAAATACCTAGAATTACATATTCTGTCTGTTGCATGCTTACATAAAAGAATGTACTACCATATATCTTTTGCGACTATTTCTGTAATTTGAATGCATTTGCTTTGTTACCTTTGACTGAAGAGAATAATTTCTAAAATTTGTGCTTTACTAACAGGATGGCACCTCAAATAAATGCAAAAGCAAAACTATCTGCTCTACTTACTGCAGGTGTAAGAAGGCCAAAAAGTTAAAGGAGTTAGTCACTGAGAATCTCTCAGTGACAAAGTTCTGATTTAAGAAAGGTTCCAACCACTTACACATACATACAGAAATTGCATCTAAACTGAATTTACACATTAAATGGATCCTTCCTCCTACAGACAATATGAAAATATTAAACTGATAGTGTTTTTTTATAGGTTGACTGGAAAGAGCATAAAACTTAATCCTACTCACACAAAGGCAAAAATAATAATAATAAAAAAAAATAATCTTGAACATCTCCAAGATACTCCAGCAAAAGTCTCCAGCAAAACTGTTAACATATGTACACAAATTTTACCTTTTGGCACAATATTCAGTAAGAACATTTAAAAAGTAATAAATTGTTTTATTAGTTCTGGTAAGGATGGTAACCCAGGTTTTTCTTTAGAATAAATACATCTTAATCTAACCTTTAATCCAAACTTGCATTTTGCTTGGTTATGTACAAACCTGTTCAAATATAGGAAAATTCTTCTCTGCTGCTAGCTCCAACATTTGGATTTCTTAACCGTGTTAGAGTAAGAAAAGAAGATTAATTTAGCGATAATTGTATGTTTATTGCTACCATTTAAACAGCTTAATCTTTCCACATGCCTTTTTCTAGATGTTTCCACTTGTCACACTTAACTTGGCTGGTGTGGCACACAAACAACTACATCCCTATAATTAATCAACCTGTTATGCAGCACAGTATTTATCTATCTGTACTCACACACACACACAAAAAGCTGCATTCCATGCCCAGTGGAAGGATCTTGGACACCTGGTCTCAGTATCTCTGACCTCACTTCTGCTCCTCCTGCAGCCAACCCTTGGTCTGCAGAAGCCCAAGGGAGCAGAAGACTGAGGAGGAACTCACTACAAACTGAGGCATAAACTTGTGGGTGCAAGGACAATTACAGACATCCTAGCCTTCTTCTTGGTCTGTGCATGAGACTCCTCATCATGTTTCATCATGAGAACATTGAGTATAATAAGGCCACAAGGAAAGCCCATCTTCCACCAGAGCTCAGGCTGCTTTTCAGAAGTCTTTGCCATGGATGTAGTGCAGTGTAGAGCAGCAAGTTAACCAAAACTCCAGGTGTGATGGGGAAGAGAGCTCATGAACAGCCCTCATCCTTGGTAATAAGAACTTGCCAGGTGTGCAAGTTGTGGTTGTCAAGTGAATGTCTCTGAATGGGAACTCTTGATATATTAGGACCAGTTCAATCATGTGTACCCAGCCTCTAGTGATGCTGGTGAACAGCCTTCTTATCATATGGTACAGTAGCTTTTCAACAAGTGATTAGGTACAACAATCATTAAATATATCAGTAAACTACAGGTCTATAAGATCATACTAAATAAGACCGCAAGAGAATTTGAAAAGTTCATTCTTCAGACATAGTCTGAAATGCTTCTATTAATATCTATTGAGATAAAAAAAGATTTACATGCATTTATTATTCTGTTAAAAGCTTCTGAAACAGATAAAAGTTGGCTACAGGTATCAAATTTCTTCAAAGATGCAACTTTTAACCAGTTTGAACACAGGCCAAGAATACACAGAGACTTGTGAATCACAGCTCGAAAGAATTATACATTTGGAGGTGATATTTTGCAGTTTTGTACAGAAATAAATTTATAGAAAGCTTATATATCTACTTCAAGTGCATAATGGAACTTTTTTAACAATATCAGATGGACAAATAAAATATCTTTGTATCTGTTATATTAGACAGCACAAGAGAAGGTTTGGCAAGTAAATAAAGGAAGCATATCCTTAATTATAACATGCAGAAGTTTAAAATTGTTTAGATTATCTGTCTTGTTTTCACAAAACTTACAGTGCCATATTCATGTAGAGCACAAGCACTTTTGAAATGTTTTTAAAACAAACAAATGATATTAGTTTAAACCTGACAAGCCAACAGTACAGCTTCCACCTAGGGCACTTTGAACTAAGAAGCTCAAAAGCACAGATCTGTTCTAGTCAACGAAAAAGCCACCTCAGAGCATTCCTCCCTGCCATTTTCAAAGGGAGAAACACTATTTAAATTTTTTGTGGCTGACTAAATTTTTCATGTTGATTATGTAGCATGATGAAATATTGCAGTGCTTAAGATGCAAGCATCCCTTACATGCAAAGTACTTTGCACATATGAACTGGTTGCAAAACGTGACAAAATAATCATTTAATTATTTTAAATTGAGACAAACACAATAGAATTTGAACTCACAGCCTTATAAACATATGGCAATGCTACATTAGCCGGTAGGGTACATTTTCATCAGCTTCATAGTTATGGGAGCTCACAGACATTAAATCGCCTCAGGGGAGAGAGATTCTTGTTCCATGACATCAGTAGAAATGGATTAAGAATTGCAGAGAAATACTAATAAAGATGCTGAATATCAATGCTTATACAGTTTAAAGCCAATACATTCACCAATTCATTTCATAAACTAAAATTTTAATTTCACAAAGATTTCTTATGAGATACCTTATATACCTCAAAAATAAGAAGAGAAAATGAGGATTAAAGAATAGATTTATAACCATATTTTTTTTTCACACTTATATATACTAGGCCTATGTAAAATGAAAAGATAAAAAGGTCCTGCCTCATGTTAGTATTGTCTGGATAGTACTGCAGCTTTCTTCACACATAACCTGAAAACAACTATCTCAAAAGTAAACATCAAAATTCACATTGAATTCAAGGAAAAGCAACATAATAATAACTCATTTGGAAATTTGGCTTAGAGTTACCATTGAAACATTGGATATATGCATGAAAACATAAGAAAGATAAAAAGCAAGCCTGTATAAGGTAGCAGCAGCTAATTCAAGGCAAAAATATTCCAGGAATTAAGAAACAATCAAGAAAGTTAAAACTGTTTCTTTATGTGAAAATGTGGTATTTTCCCAGTTAAGGCAGTACTTTTAACTCCCTTTTCAAGAGAGCAGTGTTTTAAATACTAGTTAAACCACAATTTCTTAAAGGTCTACAACTAAGGAGAAAACCAGATGAGTCTTAGATCCTTCCCCAGATTAAAAGGAATTAGGTACCTTTCCCAATCTGTGACCAGGAATTCATGAGTTCTGAAAATACAGTCTAACAAAATGCAAACATTGGTAGCAGTTACAGCAGTACTAAACTGATAGAACACTTGAAATACAACAGTTTATTTTGGTTTTATTGCATTGGTATTTGTTTCTAACACTGAAAAAGTTATTTAAAAGACCCAAACAGGGGACTAGGGGACTTTGTATTACAAAGTAAACTTTTTATGTCAGCCACTGGAGTGGTATGATAATCACCACGTCACAGGCCCTTCCTTCCCTCATAAGCCTTCCAACATGTAAAACAACAACCTATCAAAACTCACTACCACACCAAAAAACCATCATCACACCAGAACAAAAAAGCATTCCATTACCTAATTTCAAAACTTTTGCCTTCTAGCAAGTGATATACTTTAATTGCATACAGTCCTTCACAAAGTACATATAAGTATATTTTGTCCGAGAGCTATCTAAGGCAAAATCACTTTCCATCTCAATCTCCTTACTGTGTCTGGAATCTCTTCTCGTCAAGTATTTTATTACTTCCAACATCGAGGTTTCCAGTCTCAATTGTATCCCTTGAGATTGACAGGAGTTTGTCAGAAGCACAGGACTTCATCTTCCAGCTGCCTTGCAGTTCCAAAATCTCGACTTGCCATCTGAGGACTCTCATCAGAGATTGCATCAGCAAATGGGGGTTATCAAAACTTTATCATTGTTTTAAATTACTCCGTTTTTCAACACTAACAAGATCCCATTTTAAATCTGTGGGTTGGATTGCTTTTCTTCCCCCAGCTTTGGGATACATATTAAAAAGAGGATTTGTTTCATATACTTGTGCGACCAATTGTGCCTGAATGTAAATTAAGGCCTTTGGTTTGTAACTGCTTTTATCTTTCAAATCAGAGATGTTGGCTGCACAGCAACAGAACACATTGATTCCTTTTCAAAGAACCATTTTTGACAGAATGGCTCATACACCTTTCTGAGTAATAGAGGAATTTTTTTTCCTTAAACAAAAAACAAAACAAAACCCCAGCAATACCAGTGTTAATTGCTGTATTGTTTCAAGAAACAGAAACTTACAGAAAAAATAGCAACTGCCTACATAACACTGCCTATGTAGAAATTGTTGGAAGCTAATTGCAACAAGCCTGAGACAGTCATCCCAGGACTCATATTCCACACTGGCTTCAGGAAAAAGTAATTCTTTCTGGCTTCTGAATCTTTGGTTTTCTTATCAGTTTAACTTCTATGTACCAACTGCTGCTTTTAAGCAGCTGCTGCACCACAAACTGTTATCTGAACTAGAAAAGTTACTTGCAGAAGAGTTACTGCTTCAGGGAGAAACACGTTTCCTGGGGAGACCAAAGGTGCTACAGCACCTAAACCACTGCGACTTGGTGCTGGGCATGCTGTCAGGTACCAGATGTGGTAGCTGCCGTCCCATCCTCTGGTTCAGACCACTTCTCCGGGGTTTTCACAAGCAACTGGGATAAACTTCTGTTTTGACTAAAGCCAAGTGGAGGGAAAAAACACTCCTCCCAAACAAACAAACAAAACAACAATAACAACAAAAATTTACTACCCCTTAGGCTACTATTTTGGGAGACCACACTGATTAGCAGAAAGGCAGAGTGTTAGCATCCCTTTTATTTGCAAATAATGTAATCACTGCAAATTAGCAATTATATCCCTAAAAAAGTAATCCCCACTGTAATTTGGTTACTGGTTTAATTTAAAATCCTGTATTATCAAATCAAGAAACTGGAACTGTGAATTAAAAAAAAAAAAAAAAAAAGAATCATAGAATGATTTGGATTGGAAGGATCTTAAAAATCATCTAATTCCAACCCCCCTGCCTTGGGCAGGGACACTTCCCACCAGATCAGGTTGCCCAAAGCCCCATCCCACCTGGCCTTGAAAACTTCCAGGGATGGGGCATTCACAGCTTCTCTAGGCAACCTGTGTCAGGGCCTCACCACCCTCTGAGTAAAGAATTTCTTCCTAACATCTAATCTAAATCTACCTTCTTTTATTTTAAAGCCATTCCCCCTTGTCCTATCACTACACTCCCTGACAAAGAGTCCCTCCCCAGCTTTCCTGCAGGCCCCCTTTAGGCAGTGTAAGGCCTCTATAAGGTCTCCCTGGAGCCTTCTCTTCTCCAGGCTGAACAACCCCAACTCCCTCAGCCTGTCCTTATAGGAGAGGTGCTCCAGCCCCTCGATCATCTTTGTGGACCTTCTCTGGACTCATTCTACTACATCCATGTCCTTCTTGTGCTGGGAGCCCCAGAGCTGAACATAGTGCTCCAGGTGGGGTCTCACGTGAGCAGAGCAGTGGGGGAGAATCACATCCCTCGGCCTGCTGGCCACGCCTCTGTTGATGCAGCCCAGGATACAGTTGGATTCCTGAGCTGCTGGGGCTCATTGCTGGCTCATGTTTTACTTCTCATCATCCAACACCCCCAGGTCCTTCTCCTCAGGGCTGCTCTCAATCCATTCACCACCCAGCCTGTATTTGTGCTTGGGATTGCCCTGACCCAGATGGAGGACCTTGCACTTGGCTTGTTGAACCTCATGATGTACTTCAAGAAATAACTCCTTCAGGTCAAAGACATGTCTAGTTTGCCTCAAATGTCATGGAACACAAGTTTATATACTTGTAACAAGTTCTATCATATAATTTGGTTAATAAACGTACATATGTAAGTAGTCAATTGGAAATTTAAGAATGACACATTATTTTGGTAGTTCAGGGTGGGCTCTCTAAACAGCAGGAAAAAGGGAACAACGGAGACTGTAAATTATCATCCCACCTTTCAGTGATTTGAAATCACAGTAAAGAAAACTTAATTAGCCAATTAGAGAAGCAGCATGATTACACCGTATGCAATACGAAGCAGCATGATTACACCATATGCAAAACAATCTGTAAGTTTCCACATAAAAATACATTGTCACACTAATCACCAGTCTAGCCCCACCAGCCTGAACTAGAGGGCACTGCCAAGCACTGCGCTACCCATTCCACATGAATTCCTCCCTGTAAAGATATCTATAGTAAAAATCCCCTCAGCTTAAACAGTAACAAAACTTCATTCACAGATCCATTCTCAAACAACATGCCAAATATATCTCCTAAATTCAGAACCCAGCTTTGGCTTTAACCACAACAGATTTGGTATACAAAACTTCCTGCATCAAGCCTAAAGAGAAGAGCTTAGGAGGGAAATAATATCAAAAACAAAATAAATCAAACAAAACCAACAACAACTAAAAACAAGACAACAGATGATACATAGCTGTGGATGGATTTGTTTGACCAATCTGGTCAAACAGAGCCTGGAGCAGAGAAGGCTCTGGGGAGACCTTATAGTGGCCTTTTTATTGCACTATTTTATGCACTAAATTGGCTAGGTAAATTCAGAGCAGTCTGAATAAAGAGCAGTCTTTTAGCAATAGGGAGAAATAACGCTGGCAAATGCTATGAGGAATGCTCTTCAGCATCTGTAATCTTGGCTTCGCAACAGGAGCATGACTGAGATGTGGAAATCTTCCCAGACCCAAGTTACCTTGTACTCCAAAGTAGAAGGAATGGGTGTTGCTCCACTCCCCTTCTCCCTGTTGGCTTAAAGTCTGTAAACTACACTTTCAAGAAAGTCTGATTAGACGCTCCTATATGAAATAAAAGCACATAATTTTGACCCCACTGATAGCTAACAGACAACTTACAGCAAGCTCCCTACAGCGAGGATTTTACCTTAGGAACTCTTAGCCTGTATTTGAAGTGATCTTTAACCTTAAAGCTATATTTCAAAACTGTGCGCCTCCTCAATTTGATTAGTTTATTAGACATATCACATTTTAGTAAGCTTTCCTAAAATATGAAACCTAAATAGTTATACTGTTTGTCACTCTCTCCTCAATAGGTAGCTTTCATTCACATTTTAAAGTGGACAAGATCTTAGGGGTATAAGAATCATAGAAACACAGAACATCCTGAGTTGAAGGCACCCACAAGGATCACTGAGTGCAACTCCTGGCTCAGCACAGGACGACACAAAAATCAGACCATGTGTCTGAAAGCATTATCCAAACACTTCTTGAACTCTAGCAGGCCTGGGGCCATGACCACTTCCCTGGGAAGGCTGTTCCATTGCCTGACCACCCTCTGCATGAAGGACCTTTTCCTAATACCTAGCCTGACCCTCCCCTGTCCCAGCTCCATGCTGTTCCGTCAGGTCCTGTCGCTGTCCCCAG
This sequence comes from Cygnus olor, assembly GCF_009769625.2. NCBI lineage: Eukaryota > Metazoa > Chordata > Aves > Anseriformes > Anatidae > Cygnus > Cygnus olor. The sequence goes on along the minus strand of NC_049171.1, from coordinate 54,222,180 downwards.
AGAGCAGAGCTCAGCGCCTGCCCCTCTGCTCCCCTCGTGAGGAAGCTGCAGGCCGCCATGAGGCCTCCCCCCAGCCTGCTCTGCTCTGGGCTGAACAAACCAAGGGACCTCAGCCGCTCCTCACAGGTCTTGCCCTCCAGACCCTTCATCATCTTTGTAGCCCTCCTTTGGGCGCTCTCTAGTAGTTTCATGTCCTCTTCACATGGTGGTGCCCGAAATTGCACATAATGATGGAGGTGAGGCCACAGCAACATAGAGTGGGAGTTAAGTTTGTTTATTTGTCAAGTTTTGTTGTTTTTGTTTATTTTGTTTCATTTTTCAGTGGAAATTTACTTCTAGTGTGAAGAAAAAGATAATACTTATTCCATCAATAAAGGAAAATCAGAAACACGTCAGTTTGAATCTGTTCCAGAAAGAATCAGCCAACGTGCAAAATAAAATAAATAATAAAATATAAAATAAAAAAAAATAAAAAAAAATAAAAAAAAATAAACCATTTGTCTGTTAGGAAGGTCTACAGCTCCAGACAAGGCACGCTGCCTGCTGTGATGGTTGTATGACAAAATTTACAAATGTGGGCTAGTGTGCAAGGACTGATGTCACTAGGAAAAGAAGTTTCATTAGTTCTGCTACTAATGGAACAGTTTATTTTAGCTTATATATGTTCTAGAAAAATTTAATGGCCATTAGAAACTTTGAAGATAATATTCGATCATTAAAGTGTGAAATAGAAAAATTTATGTCTGTTTTAATTAAAAAGCTTAATGCAACCTTTACAGCAGAGTTACCTCCTGATATATCTGCAAATGTCTGCAGAAAATTTTCACAGTGTATATTTTACATATGCCAGGAGTTGCTAAATATGAGAATTAAATAGGGAGGACAGAGACAAATTAATGGAGATTCAATTAAGATGTTCATAATTAAAATCTGTACACTGAAGATCGATCAGTTTGTACTTTCTACCTTTTCTCATTGTATGAAACAAGGACAAAAGTTGGTGCAATCCTAAAGCAGTCACTTTACCACCTCTGAGGGCAATACCTCTCCACACAACGTACACTCAGACTGCAGAGTTGATGGTGAGGAGGTCAGCACCTCAACTCCCCCCAGGCAGCACTCCAAAGAGTTGAACTGCTTAATTACAGCTCATCAAGTTTGTACTTATGTGAGATAAAACTAAGATAAAGAAACTGCAATGATGGCCAGCAAGGGTGAGTAGGACAATCTTCCTGCTCTCCGATGCATCTGATGGCAACGAACCTCATCTCATTACGGAATGCATGTTTGCACCACCCATTGGATACTTGGTAGTCACATTACTGCAGTCTGTGAGACCTTGCTCCATTTAGAGCACTTTGAATACCCTTACACAACAGATGTGGTGCTTTCAAGTACACAGAGCCATTCTAGCTCAAGTTACCAGTTGAAATCAAAGCAAAGGAAGCAGCAAAACAAGACAAAACAAAACCCATCACCCATATTTCAGGGTCTGATAGATTTTCCATAGCTTCTGTAAAACAAATTGAGGGAGGTGATTACTGAATGGGACCTTAGACAGATGACTTGAAAGACAGACAAATAATTGTCGGTTGGCATACTCACAATTTAATTTTAACTGGCAATTTGAGATAAGGAAATACAATTTGCATCTCTACTGTACAGCATTGAAAAAATGTCATGAAAGCCAGCATAAAATAAGATGCAAGCAGAAAAGCAGAAAATGCTTTCCTTCAGCAAATGCTGAAGACAGATCTTCAATATCTAATAAACATAAGGATGCTGTATGTGAGAGAAAGACCTCATCCTATGGAAGCTAATAGAAAATAATATTCCTATAATTTTTCTGCAAAGAAATTTTAGAGTATGTCTCTAAAACATTTCTATATGATGTTTCATTTCAAAAATGCTAGATTCCACTGGTGAACATTGATTTATGTGGGAGCAGGACAATTAGACTAAGTTGTCTATCGTATTTAAGGGCTTGACTATGACACCTTATAGGAAGTTTTTAAGTCAGCTCTATGAAATTGAATGAACAGCAGAACAAGCTAGCAGTTCTGTGACTTCCACATTATACATATAACACAATGAGGCACCAAACAGTGGGTGCGGAAGCTTGTGCACTAGAATGAAGAGAGCAGAGAGCGGGCAGATGAGAAGGGATGTCAAAATGAAGGCTTAGAAGAAAAACTGCCCAGGAAAATGAACAAAAAGGTGTCTAGGAGGCAGAATTTGAAGGAAAACACAAACAAGAATCTCAAATGTGTTGTCCTGAGGGATATGTCTCAGAGAAAAAACTGTTGTGAATGAAAAGAAGACAGAGAATTAAAAATCAGAACATTGGAAGCCATATGCTTCTGCAATATTAAAATGAAATTGCATTATGTACACAATACACATCTATGTGAATATACAAGGGATGCTCTTCCCCAAATGCATGATTTTTTGGTATATAAGCATGCAAAACACCTGAATTTCAGAAGGCTGCATTACATACCAAGGTCAATGTTGGGGCTGAGTTATTCAGGTGTCCACAAAGGTTACCAAAGGATTGTACCAAACCAAAGTGTTATGCATTTCTATAAGCTACAAAGGTGCTGATTTAGTAGCATTTTAGATCTGCAGGAAGAACTTTCAGCAAGATCATTTCTTAAAGCCACCTCTTTTAACATGTAAAATTCACTACTTTGAATCACGGAGAAAGAAGTTAGCAGGAAAAAAACAAAACAAAACAAACAAAAAAAAAACACCCTGAAATTAATGAAACGTGGTATACCCCAAAAATAACTCAACATTAAGAATGACATTACTATAAATTATGACCTCTTTCAACCTCATAATTTTAGTAGCCAATATGAGTCCTACTGGGAAGCTAGTTTCTTTTTCTGCTTATTTTACATAGTTCCTTCATATTCTTTTTGGTATTTTATGTATTAGGAAATACACGTGTAAACTTTGTGAAGGACTGAAGGACACACTAATCTTTGTATAGAAAGATACATGCAAATTATAAATGAACCATGTGAGGCTCCTGAGGTCCCTATAGACAGAAGACACTGACCTTACCTCTGGAACCAATTATTTTCACTTCTAGATTCTGGGTCAGAACAAGATCATCAGAATTCATACACTTGAAAAGAAAAACAAGTCTCCTAAAGCATCCTCAAAGTTTGAAAAGTCTCACCTCTAACTAATCTTGGGTACATCATTGTATTTTTACATTTTTATTCCATATTTACAGAATCACAGAATCGTCTAGGTTGGAAGAGACCTCCAAGATCACCTAGTCCAACCCCTGACCTAACACTAACAAGTCCTCCACTAAACCATATCACTAAATTCAACATCTGAACGTCTCTTAAAGACCTCCAGGGATGGTGACTCAATCACTTCCCTGGGCAGCCTATTCCAATGCCTAACAACCTTTTCAGTAAAGAAGTTCTTCCTAAGATCCAACCTAAACCTCCCCTGATGCAACTAGCCCATTCCCCCTCATCCTGTCACCAGGCACGTGGGAGAATAGACCAACCCCTACCTCGCTACAGCCTCCTTTAAGGTACCTAGACCTGCTGGCCACACTGCTTTTTATACAAGCCAGGATGCTGTTGGCCTTCTTGGCCACCTGAGCACACTGCTGGCTCATATTCAGCTGCCTATCAACCAGTACTCCCAGGTCCTTCTCTGCCAGGCAGCTTTCCAACCACTCATCTCCCAGCCTGTAGCAATGCCTGGGGTTGTTGCGCCCCAGGTGCAGGACCCGGCACTTGGCCTTGTTGAACTTCATACAGTTGGCCTCAGCCCATCAGTCCAGCCTATCCAGATCCTCCTGCAGAGCCTTCCTACCCTCGAGCAGATCGACACATGCACCTAACTTGGTGTCATCTGCAAACTTACTGAGGGTGCACTCGATCCCCTCATCCAGATCATCGATAAAGATATTAAAGAGGACTGGCCCCAGTACTGAGCCCTGGGGGACTCCACTAGTGACCGGCCTCCAACTGGATTTGACTCCATTCACCACAACTCTTTGGGCCTGGCTATCCAGCCAGTTTTTAACCCAGCGAAGCGTACGCCAGTCCAAGCCATCAGCAGCCAGTTTCTTGAGGAGAATGCTGTGGGAAACGGTATCAAAAGCCTTACTGAAATCAAGGTCGACCACATCCACAGCCTTTCCCTCATCCACTAAGTGCGTCACTTTGTCATAGAAGGAGATCAGGTTCGTCAAGCAGGACCTGCCTTTCATAAACCCATGCTGACTGGGCCTGGTCGCCTGGTTGCCCTGTAAGTGCCGCATGATGACACTCAAGATAATCTTCTCCATGAGCTTCCCTGGCACTGAGGTCAAACTAACAGGCCTATAGTTCCCCGGGTCTACCCTCCAGCCCTTCTTGTAGATGAGCGTCACATTTGCTAGCCACCAGTTGACTGGGACCTCCCCTGATAGCCAGGACTGCCGATAAATGATGGAAAGTGGCTTGGCCAGCTCCTCCGCCAGTTCTCTCAGTACCCTCGGGTGGATCCCATCCAGCCCCATCGACTTGCATACATCCAAGTGCTGTAGCAGGTCACCAACCATTTCCTCGTGGATAATGAGGGCCACATTCTGCTCCCCATCCCCTTCCACCAGCTCAGGGTACTGGGTATCCAGAGAACAACTGGTTTTGCCGCTAAAGACTGAGGCAAAAAAATAAAATAAAATTTACTTCTCTTCCACTTCTGTTCACTTTTTATTTCACTGTCTTTGGTGTAAGAAATAATCCTAAAACAAATCCTCTCCTACACCTGCTAAAATAAGATGTTAAACACTTAAAAATCTGTATTATTTCACAGTCACTTCTTGTCTTCCTATCTGAAGGCATGGTGACCAGCACTGCAGTGATTCTGGTGACACAGGATCACCGTTTGGTCTTCATCAGTTTGTACTTTGGTTTCCTGGGTTACACGTCTTCCACAACCTTTCCTTACATCATTGTATTTCTTCCTACCTCAGTCATTTGGATATTCCCTTGCACATATTTCAAAACCTAAAATTTTTATACTTAGTTATTTTATTCATACACTAGACAGAACAATGCAATAGTAATGTCTTGGTTCAAGATTATTATTAGAACTGGGAAATGCTTGCAATTGTTATTACGAAAAATTAAATTTATGAAATTTATCTTGCAGCCAAATTTGATATGAAACAATTTACCATTTTATAATTACAGTAAGAAACCTAAAATGAAAATAGTCATTGTAAATTAAAAGCAGAAACTTTGTATCATAACATTTTCAGAATATCGTGATCTTACACCAAAAATAGCCTTTTGATTCTGAGAATAGAAATATGCATCCCAATAAGATTCCATAAAGCATCTTCACTGGCTTTAATAACATTTTGTGTCTTATAAGAGATATAGTAACCCCTCCCAAGGTCTGGTCTTGTGCTAGGTAAAATTCAAACAACCTGGAAGAGGCCATTCCTCAAAGACTCTGTAATACAGGAAAATCTAATTCTAGTTGGTTGGACTTAAATCCTCTTTCAGTAGTGTTGAATTGATACCTGAACAGTTTATGCCTCCAAGGTTTCTGTCAGAGTATCACGTAAAAAGATAAATTCAGGGTCAAAATTTATAAAACTGGCAGATTTAATAGAACTTAGAGATTTAAGCAAATGATTTCAGGATCCTTCATGACAGCAAGAGATAGGATCTAGACAGTGATGCAGATCATATATGGGTTTAATCACAAATCACATCTTGGGATGGCTTTAATCACATCTTGGGATGGCTCTCTTTTCTGTCTTGAAAGGAGCGGCCTGATCATAATTAATGATCTTGACTTAGGAATCTTAGTTAAATGTCTAAAATGTTTGGTGTCACCCTGCAGTTCAGTACTACATACCCTCAACTCAGCCAAGAGCATAGTGCTCAGGGGCTGGTAAATATGAGTCTAAACACTTCTGATCTTTTGTATCAACCAAGTACCTACAAGCCCGCATATAACCAGGCAAAAGTTTCTCTTTGAATCTGGGCTATATTTTATAGGACATCAGATAATTGTATGCATCATTTTTCTTCTTCCAAATCCAAATGGTATACATCACAGAAAAGTAAGTTTGATTATTTTAAATGAGTGTGTAGGTGGTGGTTTATAGGTATGTGTGTCTGAATTCAGGATCAAGCCATTATTTATAAACATATTGTGAGTTAAACAAGTACCAATACTTATAAGACAACAAAATAATGTATTCTTCCACATGAAATTATGCCTTTGCATGCTGATTTTCCTGATGTTATTCTTTCCTTTCTGACAAAAGGCTACATTTGAGTCATTAAGAAGAAGAATTTTTCCTTTCAAATCAATGAAGGTTGCAATTCTGATTTGTGTGTTTTGGGAACGTTGACAGTTTCTACATTACAGGTTCCTGTACGCTTTTCTGACTCAGATTTATAAGCAAGGTCAGACACAGCAGCGCAAGAATGGCATTGTAATTAGAAAGGTGCTATTTCTGTCAGCTAGGTGTAAAATGCCCCAGCAGTGCACAGTGAAGCCTTTACTTTATATGTAAATTAATTGTAATAACTATCAAACTACAGCTGGTAAGCCAGACAGCCAAATATGAAGAGGAAGTCCAGACTGCCAGAGCGTTCCTGCTGGAAAAACAGCATCCCTGCAAACATGAACTTCAGATGTCCAAAGAGAGAAGCAGGGAAGAGAAAATGCCAACTTAAGCACCTGACTTGAAAGTGAACAGCTGATAGATAGAGGCAAAAGACAAACACAGAAAGGCAGGCCTTCAAGAGCTGTTACATGATGCGGCACACGACTGAAGACTGAACATTTGAGGTCCCATATTTTTGCAAACTGCACCTGAAAGACTACAAAAACAACTGTTGGTTTCTATGGCTTCCATACCTAATTATCCCTTTATCCACTTCCATCTGCTCTTCCATATGAAGCTGAACATCAGCCAACAGAAAACAATTGTATAGGAAGGCTGCAGTACCATGGCAAAGCATCTCTAGCAGGAGTAGCAGGAATTCTTAGTTCTTTCCCCTACATCCATTACAAGTACAGGGATGCCTTTCACTTTAATGAGAAATGTTTGTGAGGCCATCCTTTGAACTGAATCATTGAATTAACATGAGTGAAAATAGATACTGAGGAAAAATATTCTTAAAGTCCAATGCTGAGGTGGTATGTCTGAAGAAATGGCTTGCTCTGGTTCCTTCTATTCAAGAGAAAAGCATTTCCTCTGGTACTTGTAAGTATTGAGAGTGAGTGATGACAGAGAAAGACAACTGTTTGAATTGACACAAGATTTGATCAGGAAAGTGCTACAGGAGGGCAAGAAATCCTAAAATACCACAAAGCAGTTGCAAATAAATATATTGAATAATCTCTTTCACTGCCTGTTGTAAGTGTACACAACTACTGCTCCATACTTGCAGTGACTGTTTCTGCTATTAGAGAACAGGTTTGAGTGTAGAGTTGACAGAGAAGCATGGAGGGAAGAATGATGCTCTGCTGCTCAGCAGATGACTTAGGAAAATCTCAAACATCCTGACCACAGTAAAAATAGCTAAATTTGAATGTGACTTCTATTATACAGGAATATATATCTCCCTCTTTCTTCACTTATGCCAAAGTTAAAAAGTGTACTAAAAAAAAAATCATACCATTCTGCAAAGACTGATTTGATCGTATGAATGCTCACTTGCTATGTATATCTTGTCTGAAAATGTGCTACTCTCTCCTTTATTTTTTTTTAATGAACATGACCTCAGAATAAGATGGGAATTTAAATTAATGTGTGACCTGTACTCTAAAAGACAACTTAAAAAGCAGTTAACTGAAAAGACATTTCAGAGTTCAAACATGTCAGAGTGGTCCAGAATACAAAACTTTACAATCAACAATTAAATGAAATGAGTAGCACTGCTGTGTCAGGAGCAACCCACTTCAGTGTGTGACAAGCTGCAGTGTCTTGGGGTGTCTCTGCACCGGTGTGGGCCACCCACGGCCACAGTCCCTCAGGGTGTCCCTGTCCTGGTGTGGGCTGCCCATGGCTGCCGCCCCTCAAGGGTGTACCTTTCCCAGCGTGGTGTGTTTCCTTCCAGGAGTGTGTCTCCAGCCGTATCTCCTCCAGTCTGTGTCACCCTGTTTCACTTACCCCAGCCACTGCTACCACCTCTCCCTGGGTGTGTCTGAGTGGAGGCGCCATGTTGTGGCACAGTGGCCTGCTGCCCTGCAGCCTGCCCCAAACCCCGCCAACTCCGTTCAGTACAGGCACCTGCTGCTGAGACTGGTGCCTTAAAAACACTGGATGTGGTGGATTATAAGGTATAAAAAAGAAACAAGGCGATGAACCAGAGATGAAAGGAAATATCAGAAATGACCGAGGAGGAAACTTAACCGCAGCACAGCTTTTGACAGTTACTGCCTGAAGCTGAAAAAGAGATAATATGTTTTGCCCAGGCAAGCTGAAAATGGCTGCACAATAAGCCAACGACACCTTGAGCAAGTTTGATTTTCATCTATGAAAATAATAGTAGTTTCATCTCAAAAAGCCTATAGTTCTGCTACAGTCTCAAAAACACTTTAAAAACATATGGTCTTTTAGAGTTTCAAAATTCAGTGTTTTCACTACATCGTCAGTATTCAGAAAGAAAAAAGCCAATTAGGAAAGTAATGAGTAACGATTTAAAAAAAAAAAAAAAAAGTTGTCTTCTGCTTCAGAAGCAAACCCCTTATTTTCAGAGTCATAAGTTTTTATTTACTTCTATACAGTAATACACACAACAGACCTGCTTCTTTTTTGTGCTCTAATAACTTTGTCTTGCCATGAAAGTAGACAGGCAGGGAGCTGTAAATCTCCCAATCTGTGCAAAGGCTGCAGTTTTGGAAATATTCAGAGCTGAAACTGGGGGCTGAAACATGGGGCAGAAACTGCTCAGCCGTTCCTCTGTGTCCTATGAAGGTGTATTATTACACGTGGTGTTGGTTCCTGCTTAAATGCACACAGAGCAGAACATCTCCTGTGTTGGACACTTGCACTTTGCCTGTTTTTCTTTTAAAACTTGCAAGTTCATTCATACATGTTCTGATAGTAGAGTAAGCTCATTTGGGAAAGCATTTTCTAGGCTACTCTGATCATCCAAAACCATGAATAATAAATTGAGAACATCCTTTCCTGGAATAAAATTTCCATCAATCAAAATGAGGATAAAACACATCTGCTCACTCACAAACAAAGAGCGTATCATCTGTGCTGGCTTCTTGCACCTGTTCGCTTTTCCTTTTGTCATTGAATAGGGAGGAATATGGTCAAGATCAGGAGTTAAAAGTATAGATCTCATGCTGTTAAACATCCTCAATGGGCTTGTCCACCTCCAAAAAATCGCACTAAGAACATAATGTTCAATTTGTCTGACACAAGCTTGTCCATTCCAGCTACCCACATGTTAAGTCCATCAGTCACTAATTTGAGTGTCCGAAATCATACCCAAACATGCTGACAAGACTAGCTGAAATAACACAAATGAAGAAAGTACCAACAGTCTTTGAAATTTCTCCTAAAGCAATATTTTCAAGGGATAAGCCCTACCCTCTGAGAACAATTGTGCCCTTTAAAAATACCAGTTCTTGAATATAAGCAAGAAGATGATTCCTTTCAAGTAAGTCAAACAAACAAACAACACTGGAGAGCAAAACAACAAAACAGCAACAGGAGAGCCTGCTGAAGGAGAAAGAGCAAGACACAAATAGATCAGAGGCCTGTGACCTGCCTGAGGAAAAAAAAAAAAGAAAAAAAAAAAGCCTATGAGTTATAACTGCTGATAATTCACAAACTTGGCTTGCTAATGCTTTCTGTCTTGTGTTATTTTAGACAGATGACCAGAAGTCATTTCATATGCTTGAAATACAGAAGCTTCTAAAATGCCTGTCCTTTTTTTTTTTTTTTTTTCTTTTTTTAAACACCCCAGTTGCATTTTGACCTTTGGGAGAGGGTATTTAATAGTACGCTGAATTAGTCACCTTTTCAAATTTTAGCTGATCAGAAAATGTATATAGATTTTTTTTTTTAAAGAAAGATGAATTTAAAAATGTAACCTAATCAAAATAAAAATGTTGATGCTGAATGGATGCAGTGATTCATATGCTCCCGTTGTCCCCTCTAAGCTCAAACAGATCTCTCAAGATGCATTGTTCAGTAGGAAGATGTAGAAGACAATTTTCGTTAATTTAGCATTCCATTAAAAATTCTGGAGATTTCCGTGGACAGGAGACAATAGGCACAAAACCATTCATTTAGTCAAAATCCCAGTTTTCCCTTACAATCAGTTTTGGCAGAAGATGACTGATGGGCCCAAATTAAAAAGCAGAAGAGCAAAACCATACTTATGTGTGCATTGAAGCATCACAAAACAACCCCTAGGCATTCCCTCCTAGAATATATATCTTTTAATTAAACACATAAAAAATGTTCAAATGTGCTCAAAACAGTGTCACTATTGCCACTATCCTCTGTCTCCCCTACCACATTTATATGCTCCCTTTCTTTATCTCACCTCAGGTATTTCATAAAGCATTCATCTGAAACAATTTTTTTTTTTTTAAACATTCCTAGCTATTAAAAAAACCTTTTTGTGTTCTTATTTTCCATATCTCAGTAGTCTTAGTAGTCTTCAAAGAGCTTACTAGCTAGTCATCTGATAAAACCAGTTCTTGATATAAATTTATAAATAACCTAAACATTACAATCACCGGAAGCTGCCAAAAAAAAAAAACAAACTTGAAAATTGGCATCTTCTCCAAACTTAGAGGACCTATGCAACACTAGAGTGATATAGGCCTCCTTATTAATTATATTAATCACATTAATTTGACAATTTGCTAATTACCTAGAATTTTTACTTACAGGAAAGCATTTCGACATGGAATCACACAGTAAAAGTTAAATTATTCTCTTCATAAACATATATGCGCATCTATATGTATATATATATTTTTTTAATATGTGTGTATATGTGTAAGTTGTGCATATACATATAAAAATAGATACATAAACATTTCATAATTATTTTAATTCCAGTATTCTAGAGCTTGAACTTGAATGTACTCTGACTCATTTTGTTGCTTCAGGCTTTAGAAGAAGGCAGCAGCAATTTGTAAGTAATACACAGCATATGCAACATACAGCACTGAAAGCGTAATTCTGACTATTTTCAGTGGGTCACAATTGAGGCCAAAAACCTCAAAGAATCACCAGAAAAGAGATAATATTCCTCCTATGAGCAAAATAGTATTGTTTCTACAATCCTAAAAAAATGTATCTGATTTAAAGTAGTTTGTATGTTTTTGTGGACAAACTTGTTGATTGAATTAATCTTTAGGTAGAGACAAAATCCTTGAAGAATTTCAGCTGAAAGATGAAAGTATCAAGAAGTTACAACAAAAAACTCAGAACAGGAACAGAAATAACCAATGTAACCTCAGAATAAACCTCTCCATATTATTACTCTTTATGCAGGAAAGTAACTGTGGTAAAAAGAAGACCTGCAGAAGACAGAGATTTCTGTATGTTATTTTAAGACACGATGAAGAAATCTGTAGGCAATGGGTGTTATCTTTTAGAACAAAGTGTGTGCTTTTTTAGCACAGACATTTAGAGACTTTTGAATGACCAAATATATTTGAATCACTATTAGAAAAACAAAATTCAACTTGTTTCACAGTGTTTCTGAGAGATCAAAGCATCTTTGTGAGGTTATATTACCCAGGAAGCAGTACTACAAGTAAAAAAAAAAAAAAAAAAAAATGTAATTTTCCTTTATGAAAACACCGGCAACAAAGTAAAAACAAAACAAAACACAAACCAAATTATTTCAACAACTAAGAAGCAGTTGCCACCAAAAAGGAGGTTTTAGACAGTGTGATTTTTTTTTTTTTGTGATGTTTCCATTTTATTTTTAAGATAAGAAAATGTGTCTGTCTTCTCTATTGAAAGAAGTTTACAAGTGAGGTTTTTAGCAAACACACCTTTTCCATTCTGGCTAAACAGCACCAAAAAGAAAAAAAAAAAAAAAAAAACAAAAAACATTTTTCTTCTCTCCCAGAGAGTAAAAACAAATGAACAGCAAAATGTGAAGAAAATAAGAGAGACTTTAAGGAAAAAAGCAAGATGTTATGACACCCCCACAGAACTTTGCCTTTATCATGTAACCTGAAGTCAGTTGTTGCAAAAGGTGTTTGGATATTGTTCAAATTAACAGCTGTAGGTCTGAGTTCCACCCTTCTGTGAATCAAGCCACATCACTTTATTTGCATTTTATAAATTAGCACAGCAACAAGCTGCTTATAAAAATTAACATTGATTCTACTGTAATCAAGAACACTCTTGGAAGAGGCTGTTCATTACCACTTAGGTCAAACTAACCAAATGACAAAACTGTTTTGAACCTTGCCTATACCTCTATTGAAGAAGTCACAGAACATATAAACAAAAATTTAAAAATTGATTAACAGTAAACACAAAAAAGCTAACAGTCTACCACTAGGAAGACAATAATCAAGAAAGCTGTTCTACTTAACCAGAACAAGCTTTGAGTTTGAACAAGTATAGAGATGCAACTTTACATAACTGCTGGTATTTAATTCTGTGGTTAACTAGTATCCTAAAAATGCCTTAATCTCACAGAGAACAGAACAGTCATTCATTGTTGAGTCTGCAGTCCAAACACATGCAGTCTGGGTTGTTAACTACATTAACAAACAACTTATTAAGTTGCCTTAAACACAATCAACTGTTTCTCCACATAGGATTTATTACTCTGTTTTATGGCAGAAAACAAAATCATTTGCACTTACAAAGTATTGCCCAGGGTGCTCTTCTACAATGAACTGTAGTGTTCTGAAGTTAAGAAGTCTTGGAAAACAATTACAAGAAATCATCAATTAATGAGGAACATGTTATGAAATGAAACCACTTCAAGATCCCTTACATGAAGGGCTAATGCAAAGTCAAAGGAACCATACTGCCAACTATTTTATCCAACGCTGCAAAGGAATACACACTCATGTTGGAGCAGAAACAGGCCTAAACTCAGCTCTTAAGTGGCCCCAATCCCTCCCCTCTTCTCAAAGGAGTGCTTGAGGAAGGTTTGAACAAATGTTTGTTCCATGGACAAGAGTCCCTATAAGGTCTGTCTACCTTGTTATACACTCTGTGTTTCAGCCTTCTTATAGAGTGACTTGGAAGAACTGTAAGATAACAGGCAGATAACAATGAAACCTGTAAAACAATAGTTATGGTATGTCTCTAGTTCAATACTGCTTGACAATCTAGTTTCTTGTTTCAAGTTGGCTCAGGATTAAGATCGATTAAATCAACCTTGCTCATTCCAAATGAAGTAGGTGTGACATTTATTGTCATGGAAAGGAGTAGAATGGTGTCTCTGACATCTTTTGGTAGGACACAATTATTGGTAAGATAGTGGCATTAGAGGCCTTTGGGGTTTGAAAAAAGGGATTTGATTTCTCAAAGAGCATCACAGACCTGATTCACTTTTTTCTCGTGGCTGATCAGAGAGGAAAAAAATAACCAGCTTTCTATGTTACGTTAGATCAGATCACTTGAGGTAGCTGTCTTACCACATAGTGGAGTAAGCTGATCTAATAAGAATGATCACACTTATTCCATCTGGAAGCAAAGTTATTCATGGAGACTTTTGGTAGGCATTTGGGTGCAAGCCCACTGAACAAGACTTTGCTACAGGCAAAATTTTGCCTTACTATGTGCTATATACCAACGAGAGATCTCTAGGAAACAATCACTTTCATATTTAAACATTTAATATTGCATATTTTCATTTCATGTTTTCAGTTTCAGTAAGTCATTAAGGAACTGAAAATGCATGGAGCAGTTTTCAGAAATTTAGTTTTACTTTAGGAAACAAAGTTTGAAACTTCAGACTGGATATTCCTCTTTTCTACAGCTTCTGGATATTGAGATAAAATATGACCTCTAAAGAAAACAAGTCAAAAAAGTTAATGGCACTTACACTTAAACAGTATTCCTTTCCTCATTCAGTAGCAGCTCGACATTTTCTATGTCGAGCAGAGTCATGCAGAGTTTTACTTAAAGAACCTGTGTGGCAACAACCTCATGCAGAGCTCTGAAAAAACCTAAGAGCTAATGTTTAAAGTTATGCAATGCAAACTATTATTCAGTATTTACTTGATCAATTTTCTTCCACAGATACTATGTTTCTCTTCAAGTCTCATTCACAAAGCACTTTGAAATGCCTGCATCATAAAAATCTCAAGAAAAAAAGTTTTAAAGAAACTGACAAGAACCAGAATAAAATCTGAATGGAAGAAGCATCTTTTGTCTTTTGCCCCTTGGGAAAGAGTCAGAACCACAGGGGGAGTTCTGGTAGGAAGAACATAAAATGCAGAGCCAACACGATAAAAATCAATCCTATGAAAGGGAGATGATCCTCTTAAGATTTTATTTAATAATACGATGACCAACTCCTCTACACCATATCCCGCCTACCCTCAGTAAATATTTAAAGGCATATCTTCTATGAAAGCATTTTATTCTACCATGTCTAGTCAGAAAACTGACTGATTAAATGTGTACTTGTCCCCAAACACCTTAAATGATCATAAAGCAAATCCTCTGTGTATTATCATCCAGCATCCCTGAGGCAAGAAAAATGAGAAGAACGAATATTCATTACTCATACTATATATTGGAAAATGGGTCGACACATTAAGGTTTTTTTTTTTTTTTTTTTTTTTCCAGTACAGGCAAGAGTTTTCAAGACAAACTATGAAAGATTTCATTTCTGCTGCTTTTCATCAATAACATCAAATACATTTTTATTTGTAATGATTTCTGAAAGATAGTTTTTGATTTAGACCAATAAAAAAGAAAAAAAAATCAGGCTGTAACAAAACAAAAATGCAATCCCTCTCCCTCCCCACAAAAGCTCTAAGGAATGTAAATTTCAGATTAAGGACATGAAGCTTAATGAGGAGCTCTAGAGACACACTCCTTTTTAAAAGCTACCCTGGGGAAAACGTGACAGAGTACTGAAGAGGGACCAATTGCAGTGTGTAGGAAGCAGGCAAATATCTAAGCTTCCTCTTTTCTTTGTGATAAAGCTCAAGCATTCCTGTATTAACAACCAAGCAAAAATATCCAGTCTTTTCTGCTTATCCTGACCTCATTAGTGTCCTG
The DNA here is from genome assembly GCF_009769625.2 of Cygnus olor. Lineage (NCBI taxonomy): Eukaryota > Metazoa > Chordata > Aves > Anseriformes > Anatidae > Cygnus > Cygnus olor. The sequence goes on along the minus strand of NC_049171.1, from coordinate 54,206,942 downwards.
TTGATTGTTTAAGAGAAGACTCTCTTTCATTGTAAATTCTCTTTTAAACAGCGCTCCCCCCCGACTTCCCCCCACAGGCCTTTAATTGTGCAGGCTACAGACATTTGACAAGTATGACAACTACTTTGAATTAATGCTGTAAGATTATTTATGTGCTGCCTTAATTTTAAAGAGCAAACCTGATTAAAACCAAAACCATGTGTTCCAGGATTCTGTAAAAGAGCTGCAGAATCAGCAGCACATGATGGGCATTTCCAGCAAAAGACCATTTTACTAAGACATTTCAAAGAAAAATGGCAATAAATCATTGCCTGTATCAATTACAAATACACACACACACTCTCCAGTCATAAAGTAAGGTCTTCTCAAAGTCTGGAGTCCTGAAATGCACATGTTCAATAGAGAAAGGAAATCATTTTAGGTAAAGAAACCTTCTCTTTGCTCTACACCTGTGCCTAATTTACGCTGCGCTGATTATGGAGTTAACACAATTAAATTTCAAATGAAAATCACAGTCTTTTGGGCTTTGAGTGCAATTATATGCTTATCAGAACACAATCCAGGAAAAAAATAAAAAATAAAAAAAAAAAAATCCCGGAGTCATTTAAGAGAGGTTTTCATATTGCAGCAATGAGTGTCAAAAAAGCAACAAACAAACAAAACAAACAAACAAACAACAACAACAACACAAAACCCAAAAAACTGAAGGCAAGGAATCAGAGAATGAAGAACATTTCCTTCAGTGTTAATGACATCAATCTTGTTTTATTTCCATAGTGCTGTTCTTAAAGCTGACAAGCACTTGACCTGCCTGTGGACACAAAATCCCTCATCTTCCGTACTGAATTTGAACACAAGATAATATTTCATTTTTTTCTGAAGTTTAATAGTCAGCTTTGAAAAATCTGATGAAGAAACAGAGTAGAGGAGAGTTACACAGCACTTTTACAGTTCCAAAACATTTTATAAGCATATGCAAATTATTACACTTCCACAGACATGCAGCCACCTCTTGGAGGAAGCATAGCAATTAGTTAATAGCACACTACACCTCAGCACATTTGCTTAAGTCATGAAAAAAAGTTAAATCAAAATAATAAAATGGGAAATTATGAAGAGACAGAATATAATTTTTAACTGAAAACTACTCAGGAACCTTGTTGGCATTGTTATTCCTGTAGGCAGTGAATTAGCACTTGAACTACTACACTTTGGGATGTGTGATAAGAAGCTGCTCTCCTCAGGCAAGAAGGAGCAGAAGGGTGTGGTGCCAGGCAGGGGCACCCCAATAACCTGGTGAGGGACATGAGGACCCCTAGGACCGTGGTACCCCAGGGCATTAGCCCCACAGGTCTGGGGTGACAGCCACCACCATGAGTCTGCAGGAGACTGGGATCTGTGGTGTCCTGAGATCACCACAGACTGAAGGGTTGCTTCCAGGTGTGTGGGGTCATTATAGGGGAAGAGCATTTGGGAATCGCACAAAAGTTATCCTGGTCAGACAGAGAGGGGAAAAAGATGAGGCCATCAGTGCTGTTTGCATTAGCCCTAGTGCTGAGTGTGCCTCTGTTGACTGGTGTGGCTGAACATGAGTACATATATATAGGTGCTGTAGGAATGTGTGTGTGTCTGGGAATACATGCTCAGCCTCGCTACTGACTGGACCTGGGACATGGAACTGTGGCAGCCTTGCCTCTGCTGGACTGCTGGGTGCAGCAAACCCCACAAGGGTAAATCCCAAGCCAACACTGAAGGATATTCAACACATATCCTAAGCTTTATTCAGACAAATCTCCAAATTATTTTTTGCCAGACAGAAAGTGAACCGTATTCTTTTGAGTGTGGTTAACACATAACCAGCTTCCTTTTCTTAATTCTTAACGCTAATGTCCTAAAAATAGAAATGAAGCCTCCCTCCAAGACAGTCTGCAGCAGGGCACAAATGTTTTTTTGTTTGTTTGCTTTGTTTTTGTTTTTGAAATATAAATGTGTATACGTATGGATATGTATACACATGCACACATATGTCTATAAAAGAAACGTAAATAGGAAAGAAGAGGCAATACCACTAAGTTGGTAACCGACTTCATGTCTTCAGTGAGGACAGACTTTAAAAGTGAGTTTTCAGGTTTCAGATCAATGGCAGACCATCATTGCAAGGAAGCAAGCCCACTACAGAGAACAAAATAAAGAAAACTAACATAAACTATATTCTATTTTGAGTTGCTTAGTACAGTTTTATTTTTTCAGTCTGAAATAACTCCACTCTGTCAGGCTAAATTACCTCCCAGCATCATGTGACCTTCCTTTAGGGTGGTCACTCAAGTGAAGTCAGAAAGTTTCTTCATTTTAACTGTAGTAGTTTGAGGCTGTTTTAGACCCACACTAACAACTTTCTCCAGTTTGGGTTGCATAACAATTTCCCATCATGTTGTTCTCTTGAGCTCACTGTAAGTCAAAGTTGCATACGTAAGATGTAAGGGCAATCAAATACACACCTCTGTGGATCACAACAAATCAGTGAAATAGAAACAAGCTAAAGTAAACAGCTAGTTTGTGAACTCCCAGGTATTATTTCAATGGAGTAAAGTCCTCGTTTTGCTTTCCTTCACCACATATACAGTTTGTTCTCCTTTGTTTATCTATTCAAATTTCAGCTGCATGGGAATGGTTAAGCAGCACCAGCACTCCATAAGGTCTGAATCAGTTATGGGATTTAAGGGTGCCTCTTGCTTGGGTTGCCAGTAGAAATGTAAGAGAGATCCTTATCTCTTTACAGTCAGGAGGAAATCCCTGAAAATCACGGGTACCCACTATATCTCATGGATCATGTAGCAGAGATAATTTGTACGTGGGCAGGTACATCCAGCTGCATGCCTACTCACCCACACTATAAGCCAGTTCAGTTCTAACTACTCAACTGCATCATATGTGATAGCCACCCCCAATCACAGCACCCCAGCCACAGGCACCAGCCAGCACTTGGCTGGCTTGGAGTGTTGGTAGGGTGGGAATATACCTGTCCAAGCAATGTGCCTCAAAAATATCAACTCATGTCTTGGAAAAAGGCGGAGCATAAAGCCGTCATAAAAGCATAAAACTGGCACAAACTGTAATGTAAGCATCAGATAATTAAGCAAATGTGTCTGCATATTTAAACCCGATTCAGCTTTGATTCCACGGATTAAATTTTAGAAATTGCCTCATATCCTGAGGCAAAGGGAGGGCAAATGATTTCACTAAAGGTGCCAGGGACAGCAAGACAATTTAGAAATCTATGACCATTCTCAAGTCACTGGATGTTTTATCACTGACTTCAGTGAGGACGGACTTTTACATCTTGCACGCTGACCACTGTTGGGAATGAAAAGGACAACTGGAAATAAATTCATGCTTTACTAAAGGAAGAATACATTCCCCTTTACAGACTGAGGGAGTCAGAAGAGATTTCTTCTTTGATGCTTCACTGTCAGTGAGATACTTCTACACAAAAAATCCTTTCCACATATACATTTGTTCAGTTACAAGTGGAATTTATCTCAGATGTTCGATGTCTGTAATTTGTGAGAGGGACTTCACAAAAACTGAACAAAATACATATATTACTTTCTGCATCTGAAGAGGAAAGGTTTTCTTCCGGCAATCTAACCAGGAGGACAAACACTGGGATTTGAAACAAACAGTAATTATATAGCTAATGCCTTTGAACAGAATAGCACCCAATGTTCCAACAGCTTTTTAAGGCAGCCTTGTTTTCCTTAACCAGAAGGAATTCAAATAAACTGAGCACTATTTAAAAACAAACAAAGGAGTCATGTCTAAACTAGAGCACAGGGAAGAAATGAGGCATGTCATTTCCATTAAGCTATGTTCAGCATACAGAAACAAGGAGAGAACTCACCACATTTTTAAAAGACCTGCTCCCAGAAGTCTCTACTTGTATATGCTGTACACACACCTTGTGGTGGTTTTACTCGAGTGGGTGGCCAAACTCCACCACAACCACTCTCTCACTCCCCCTCCTCAAAGAGGAACGGGGAGAAAATACGATGAAAAGGGCTCAAGGGTTGAGATAAGGACAGGGAGATCGTGCAGTAATTATCATGACTGGCAAAACAGACTCAGCATAGGGAGATAGTAAGATTTATTACATATTACTAACAAGCTAGAGAAGTGAGAAACAAATGAAAGAAACCAAAAGCACCTTCCCCCCCATCCACCCTCTTCCACCTCCTCCCCCGAGTGGCACAGGGGAACAGGGGACTGGGGGTTATGGTCAGTCTATAGCGCTTCTTCGCCGCCGCTCCGTCTGGGTCACTCTCGTCCCCTGTGCTGTGGGGTCCCTCCCACGGGATGCAGTCCTTGCTGAACTGATCCGGCGTGGGCTGCCCACAGGCAGCAGCTCTTCAAGAACTGCTCCAGGTATGGGTCCGTACCATGGGGTCCATCCCTCAGGAGCAAACTGCTCCAACCTGAGTCCCCCATGGGTGGCTGCTCCTGCCAGGTCACCTGCTCCTGCGTGGTCTCCTCTCCACAGGCTACAGGTCTGGCCCGGAATCTGCTCCGGTAGGGGTCTTCCACAGGCCGCAGCCTCCGTCGGTGCAGGTCCACCTGCTCCACCGTGGTCTCCTCCACGGGGTGCAGCGTGGAACCCTGCTCCACCGTGGTACTCCATGGGCTGCAGGGGGACAGCCTGCTTCACCATGGTCCTCACCACAGGCCGCAGGGGACTTCTGCTCCGGCGCCTGGAGCACCTCTCCCCCTCCTTCTTCGCTGACCTTGGCACCTGCAAGGCTGTTCCTCACTCCTCTCACTCTCCCAGCTGCTGTGTGTGGCGCAGCGTTTTTTTTTTCCCTGTCTTAAATACGCTCTCATAGAGGCGCAAAACAACATCACTTATTGGCTTGGCTCTGGTCAGCAGCGGGGCCCTAAGCAAACATGGGACAGCTTCTAGATCCTTCTCACGGAAGCCACCCCTATGGCCCCCCGCTACCAAAACCTTGCCACGTAAACCCACTACACACCTATATTTGCACTTTCTCTTTTGTCCTTATAAAAGAACAAATATAAACAATAGGAGTCTGCAATTGCCCATACTCATTTCAGTATCATGCACATCAGCCAGGAAATGCAATCTGACCCTCCTCTTCCTGGTCAATCTTTGCTTTCCTGCAAGCTTAGCCCATCCTCAGGTTATGGAGGCATTCCTGTTATACCTCGCGCTCATCTCCATGCAGGTACAGGTCTGAATGTCCTTGCCAGGAGACATAAATGCTCCTCTTACAAATCCTGCAGGAAAAACATGAAATAGGCAGATACAGAAAACATAATCCAACAATTTTTATTTCTGTTTCTTCTATTCTTTTCCCCTTAAATTCCACTGAAAATTTCAGGGACTAACAAATCTGAGGCATACTGAAACCTTTCCTGGCACAGCTGTATGACAGCTCCATTACTGGTATGCATATGCACGTTGAAGGACAACCAGTATCGAAGAGCTGGAATGTGTCCCATCGTGGGCAGACATAACCACCCCTGCCTTATCATGTATGATCATTATTAGTAAAAAAGAGTAATTTAATATTCATATAAAATATAATAATCCCCTAATAGGTAAAAATCCCTTCTGCATCACAACTGACATTTTATCAGATGCCAATTGTGCTTATCTGAAAGGTCTGTTAATGTGTCATTTTAAAATCTCTTCATTTCCCTACTATTTTCCTTCCTACAATACCACTAAATGTATTACAGTATATTCTTTATGGATAGCTACTGACATTATCAAGAGCACAAACAATGTCAGCAATTGTTTACCAGTAGAAAACAAGAAATTTTGCCTTCAACTGGAGTCTCCAATTAAAGTTAGCACTTAAGTAGGACAATTCAGTATGTCTGATCACTCCACTTTTCAATGCTAATGCGTTTCTTTAAAATGTCTGTGAAAATTTTCTGACCTTTAAGATGAGATTCTCTGAGTAATTTCTTTAAGAGAGAGAAAATTGAATCTGATTTCTGTAAAAAACACAAATCTATTCTGCATGAATATTCAACAAGTTTTTCTTCCAGCGTTCTCTCAAGCCAAAACTGATTTTTTTCTTTCATAAACTGTCCCTATTGTTCTTAGATAAGCACTGGCTAAAATAACATCAGACAACAAGATGATAAGACTCCCTAAAAGACATCAGGACCTCAACTCTCAATTCACAGCCACGGAATTTACCAATTCGGTTGGGCAATCCTAGCTTTTACAATTCAATTTTTCCATCAGTAAGGAAAGGATAATTGATTTCATAAAGCACCCTGAGAACTATGGTGAAAGGTGCTATTACTGTTGAAGTAACATTGAAAAACGGATCTGCAACTACCAGTTCTTTTTCTTCACTGAACAAGTTAAATTCCCTCTTTCACAGAAAGTCTCCTGAATGGTCTTCAGAGCTTCACAGTGACAGTGCAAGAAGTGAAGTCCACTTCATTGTGGCATTACCACAGTTCACAGTATTTAGTAATCATCATGAAAGAAAGCAAACCAGCACTGATGATGGGTCTCCATGATGACAGAAAAAGATTGTCCTCCTCCCCCTAAGAACCAGGTAATATTTTTGTTCTTAAGGATAATGCTTAAGGACAGCTTCCCCATTCCCTGACTGCTCAGTCACAAAAATTTCTCATCTCAGAATACTCTGTGCAGACAAATTTTTCCTTTTACAGCCTGACTCCAGCTAGAGTACTAGGTTTTGTCTTTCTCTTTCTCTCAACCCTCTCTCTGCAACTTTTCCAAACATCAGTAAATGTTATAATATTTTATGAAGCAACCTCTAAGTTTTGGAATCAGTACCCAGTGGGGTAAATTAAGTGGAAGATGCATCCTGAACTACTATGCATTTGAACAGATGACATTTTTTTTTTAATACGTGTATATCAAACATATATGTTTGTATGTTAAGGAGTCTTATAACTCCTTAACACTTGATATATCAGAAATAAGAAAACTTCAGCTGTTTGGACAAATCTTCCAGATGAACAGTGGCTGTTTCCATTCTGTGCAGCACAGAAGGAATAGTTAGGCACAGTACACAACTTGTTCCCATGGTTTCTAGTTCAGACATTATGGGGGAGAGGGGCTACACAGGACATCTTCTATGCACAGGTATACCTTTGTCTATTTACTTTTCCTTTCCGATTTGGCGAAGCAGGCAAAGCTACAGGAATAAATGGTGAAATTAATAGATTATGTTCAGGTATGTTTATCACTAAGTAATTTCCACCAGCAAATGTTTTCTGTTGATGACACATGAATCAAAAAACCTGGACAGCTTTTCCAATTCTAGGTTGAATAGATGGGACTGGCAGTTAGAAGATATATATAAAGATGAAAATGCAAAGTCACTGTATTTCATACAGTTGTGGATCTGCTTTGACAATTCTTCAGATGCAGTAAATAAGGAAACTCATAGCACCATTTTACTGCAACTTTTTCAAAGCTAGTATCACACCTAAAAGATGTGACAGATGAAAAAACTATGCTGAATCTCTCTTCTGAGTGACTGGATATTGCCTAGAAATGGCATTTCTCTTTATTTCAGACCAACTCGTAGGGCACTCTTGATCACCATCTTTTCAAACCACCACCGAAAATAAGGCCAATAAGATGAGAAAGGAAGGGAAGACTCTGGTGTACGATCACAGCAAAAGCAAATTCCCTACAACTATCACAAGAATAGAGAGGGGTCTTATGACATGGTGTGATTGAATGGCCCACATGGGATGTGATTCTACTGCTCTCAACACCACCACTGTCATTTTTCATATTCACTACTTTGACTCAACATATTGTCCTATCTCACTACAGGGAATCATAGTCTGCAATGCAAGGAACCACTTGTTATCTTCAAGAGGCATTGACAAAAGCTTGATGGTGCTGGTTACATCACTCATACGTTTGTTCAATTACACAATGCTGATCAGACAGAACTAGATAAAAGATAAAGCAGCCCTCAGTTAACCTGTGTTTGTTCAGTGTCTTATGAATAGCAGAAGTATTTCCGTTAAGGATTTCTTGAAGCAGGGCCTAGTGGAAAACAAGGAAAAAATGGATGGTTCATGATCAAGCACTGATCTAATTCAACTATGAATTTCTGTCTATTCACAGACTTCTTGTATATAGTTTGCTAGAGTTTGGAATAATATCAGGGACCAGACTCCTATAGGGAAGAAAGAAAAAAAATAGAAGTCCCAAAACAGGTGCAAGGGTGTTATATTTCTATGCCTTTCCTCAATTTACCATTGGAAGCTCTTCAGTATCACAAAGCTACCTACCTTATTATTGATACTTTCTTCTTCTTCTTCTTCTTCTTCTTCTTCTTTTTTTTTCATTCCCTCCCCCCCCCCCCCCCCCCAAGTTTTTAACTGATAAAGGTGAATTTATCCATTTTGTGTATTCTCATTGCTTAAATTTGGGTCCTTCCTTTTCCCAGTAAAACCACCTTACCAGCTGTCATTGAGTATTCACCACTTGGCTCCCAATGTATCACAAAGTGCCTGTTTGGAGAGGAACTGTGCTTTTATTCCACAATTTAGGATGATGTCTACTGTTTTCTGGTGAGGAAGAAGAATTATTTCAGCTCAAAAAGAGTTCTTCCTGGTTTTATGTGCCCCTCCCACTGGAGATGGGTTACTACCCAGGCTTTCAGCTATAATTCACAGAACGACTTGGTGACTGGCTCAGAATCATTTCATTATTTACAAATACTCAGAAGAAGCTGGCAGGAAAAGATCTTAAAAATATATCTGTGAGGTAAAGCTAGTGTGTTCGTCTTTAGATTTGGAACCAAGACATCCAGTATCCAGTGACAGGATAAGCAGGAGGACTTACTGCTATTTGCTACTTGTTTAAAGTATGTCAATGAGCAAATAGACATAATTATAATGTCTGCACAGTCCAAACATCTTCTGCTCTAAAAGGAGCAGTACAACTGTATTTTCTTTCCTTCACAAGAGAAAACGAAGCATGGCCCAGGGCAAAGGACACTGACTGGCACTGAAAAGAGTCTCTTCCAATTTCCACTATTAATTTACCCTCAATGAACTGACAGCTCAATTAGTCACTCTTCTCCTACTGCTATCTTTTATCTTGTTTATACAGAGCCTAATGTGAGCACTGTCTTTGCATCCAGCACTACTCAAGTTCAGATGAAAAACAAAAGCATAGTATTAAATACCACCACAAGCAAAAAACCTGGCACACCTGCATCCTTGTCTTTGATTTGCAATGATGTGTCAGTGACATCCCGTGCACTTCTTTCTACTGAGAAAAGGTCAGATCTAGAGGCTTGCTATTCTCAGTGCTATGGTCAATATCACTTGTAAAGTGTTATTTTTAGAAGTGATTTCTGGCTGTGTGCTTGAAAACACAAGGATAAAGGTTTAAGAGTTTTACTGCCGTTTTCACAGATTTAGTTGCTTTATCTTGGGCAAGTCATTTCACCATTCTGTACCTCAGCATCTGTACACAGGAGTAAGCGCTGTAGCCTCAAAATTACGAGAATTTTTGCCTCAGTCTTCATTTGTTGAACTTGTCCTTAAATCACATGGCTTATTTCTCCCCAAGGCACAGCCTAAAGACCCTATGAGTACATGGTAGCCACAGTACTTATAAATTACAAAAACAGAGATAACTAGCGTGACCCCACGGGGTAGGGGGAAGCAAGCTACTGAAGCATAGATACTGCAGGGTTTGCTGCTACTCTCCTTTGTAACTGCACCGGCAGCCAGAGCCCTGTTGTGTACAGGGCATCGTGTTTCCTCCCTCCTCCTAGGGCAAGAGTCAGATTTTTCTCAGTGTGATGTCAGGTTTCCAGAAGAAGTGTTACCCAAGCTGCCAGCCTCAAGGACAAGAAGTTAAACAAGAGCATAAATGTCACTCTGCAGGGAGCCTGTATGCTTTCCAAGCTAGAATTTAAACTGAAAGGCTGTAGGAAGCAGACCCCCATCAAGGCCAAAGATTAAAATATAATCACTTCCATACGTGCTCTGTGTACATTATTGCAGTAGTAGCCTGGCATGAAGTTACTGCTCAAATGAGATTTCTCAATTAACGAAATAGCTTTTCCTGGCAAGCTAAGCACTACTATGTTCTTTCAGAAGCGTCTTTCTTAGCATGAGCAAAATGATACATTACCAAAGTAAATTCCTCATTCATTAATTACAAACTGAAAATTCCTCAGTAATGCAGCTTTTCACAGAGGACTGTATAACAGAAACCATGCAGTGGAAGTGCACTGTTTCAGAACTGCGTAGCAGAAGCAGCTTATACACAAAACAGTTTTCACCAAAAGTCTTCAGAAACACCAAGGCTCATTGGGCAATCAGCAACAGCGTGAAGTTCAACAAAGGAAAATGCTGTTTCCTGCACCTGGATCAGAGCAGTGCCGGACACAGGCACAGGCTGGGAGAGGAGTGCCTGGGGAGCAGCTCAGCAGAAAGGAACCGGGGGTGCTGGTGACAGCAGGCTCAGCATGAGCCAGCAGCATGCCCTGGCAGCCAAAGGGCAAACGGCACTGAGGGGTGCATTAAGCACAGCACAGCCAGCTGGTCAAAAGAGGTGATGCTCCTGCTATACTTAGAGTTGGTGCGGTCTCACCTTGCACATTGTGTACGGTTCTGGGCTCCACAGTATAAAAAGGATGTTATGGTCCTTGAAAGCATCCAGAGGAGGGCAACAAGGCTGGTAACAGGGTGTGAAGGCATGTCCTGTGAAGAGAGGCTGAAGACACTTGGGTTGTCTGCTCTGGAGAAGAGGAGGTCGAGGCAACCTTGTTGCTCTCTGCAAGTCCCAGAGCAGGGGGAGCGGGGAGGGAGGTGCCGGCCTCTGCTGCCTGGTCACCAATGGCAGGACATGAGAGAACAGCACAAAGCTGCACCAGGGGAGGGTCAGACTGGGCGTTAGGGAAAATTTCTGTGCCACGAGGGTGGTCAGACACTGCAACAAGCTTCCTGGAAAGGTGGTTGATGCCCCATGCCTGTCAGTGTTCACGAGGGGTTTGGACAATGCCCCTCAATAGCATGCTGTAACTTTTGGTTAGCCCTGAAGCAGTCAGGCAGTTGGACTCAATGATCTTTGTAGGTCCCTTCTAATTGAACTATTATCTTATCTCCAGCAATAATCAGGAAATCATTGCTGTGGGATATGCTAATTTCTATTCGTCATTAATAAGATTTTCCCATCTTGAATGTAGGTTTCTCCTTGACCTCCCTCACCTTTACCCCTAGTCTCCAAGAACTAGCTGACATTAGTTTCAACAGTTGCTATAAAGGGCAACCTTAAAGACTAACTCCCATTAGCTGGTAAGGATTCATATCACCTTTTCATGAAAAGTCTCTCTTTGCCTACCCTTCATTTCCATTTTCTTACCCACTTCCTCCTAATGAAGTCTCCTCTGTGTTGGGTACCAGCCCATGCATATTCTCTGAATTCCTCTCACACATCTCTTTCTGCTCCTTTAATTCTTCCCAGCTTATTCTTTTTGGAGACTTCTCCTCTTCATGAATATTTCAGCAGCATTTTTTTTTTTTTGTCTGAGTTGGTGTGTGATGCATTAGTCAAACTATTCAATTTTTGTTAATTGTTTGCAACACCCTTCTTTTCCCATAATTTCTAATGAAATCTTTGTGTTTTTTTCCTCCTCTCCTTGCACATCACACTCATTACACAATGAGACAAGGAGTGAGTGAAGGCCAAAGAGACGGTCACATTAATTTCTTTTCATAATGTTTTTCATTTTACCAGGAAAATCCCCACCATACCAGCAACACAAGAAAACAATCTGATTTTATCCATGTATTATTTAAAATTGGAAGCAATACATCACAATATAATGCAGGATGAAAGTGTATAGGTGGGTCCTCATGGACTCTTAGGGCAAAGCTGACTAAGCTTCAGCAAATGAAATAGAAAACACTAAAGCTGTTTTGCTGCTGGCCCCTGTGGATAACAGCAGGCCCCCTGTGCAAATCTGCTGGCTTGATATAGGAGTTACTCTGTATAGCACAAGCTGCTTGTGCAGGTGTTATAGTTTATAGATGGGGCCTCTCCTTCCTTGTTTCCTTGGCCATTTGCTCATCCTGTTCAGCATCTGTCATTGTGCCTTCTCGCTTGACACAACTGTAATGCTGCCACTTAATTCAGAAAATATAGCAGCTGCAATTCAGACACCAGGCTCACCTTAAGGAAGCCTCTGAACTAAGTAGAACTGTGAGCAGGTGTTCATTTCAATCTTATTATCACCCTCAATGCTCGCATCTTCTCATTTTCTTTCTCTAGCTAAGAGGAGGTAGTGATGGAAGGCAAAAAACATTTCTACAGCATTACTTTTTTTTTTTTTTTTACTTTTTTTTTTTTTACTTTTTTTTTTTTTTTTATTGCTGTTGTTGTTACTGTGATACATCTTCCAGAAGATTAAGAATTCTATTGATGGATTTGGAAGTAGCTGCTCTTGATCTGCTTTTGCAGAAAGGACATGTCTTTCAAGTACAAATAAAAATGCAGTGGTGGAAAGAGAGAAAGGAATGGTTCTGCACCTCCGAATTTTAAAGTTAATAACACATGATTATATAACCTCAAAGCTGTATTTGACCCAATTCTACTCTGAAATCCCCTCAGCCAAAATGCCCATGGTTTCTTAATTGGCATTCACATATGGCTGCAATGTCACCACACAGACTGCCAGGACAAAAGGTCAGGGATATTTCTACACAGAGTTACAGGAGTGTCAGTAACCTACCTGGGCCTGAACACCAGAGTGCCCTGTTGCGTGCATGTTGGAGGGAGCTGTGGAGTGTAGGTAAGAGTGGGCAGGAAAAAGCATAGTGATGCTTCCAGTCCTCCAAGGTGCAAACAGACCCATAAGGAAAAATCACTCTGCCAACAGCAATCAAGCCACAGAAATCTCACAATGAGCTACCCCACTAAAAGGGAAAGGATCTTCTTCACCATGAATTTCTAAGTCTGTTACATTATGCAGGTTGTCCAGATGGCTTGTCAGCAGCACTTTGCCTTATCTCCTTTGCAATTAGAAATCCTGAGAGCTGGCAAGTCTGACAGACCACAGGTATTTCAAATGAATCAGTACAATTAATTTCAGGAAGCTCAGAGCTTATTTTTGTGTTTAGAGACTTCTCAGGTGAAATCTGTTTTTGAAGGATTTGTAATAAACAGTTACAAGATTTAATACTTAAATTTGCATCGCTGACAGAGGCGAAGCAACTTCCTCAGTTACATATTGCATAAAGAGAAAGCACCTAAATAACAGGACTTGCATCCTAAACAGGGATGTTCAGATTCGCTAATTCTCTATGCCCATTCAATTATTGTTGTTTTGTCTGTTCAAGCACCAGCTCCGCTCCACTTTTTCCCAGAGCTCAGAAATTGAAGCACTCACCAAGAACACAGGTGATCCAGTGACAAGAGGATCTTGTCAGGTCCTACTTCTCTCTACTGAGTGTACTGAAGTCAAGGCAGAAGATTTTCTGGAGTAGGATGAACCCAAGGAGAGGAACGAGAATGAGCACACAGCCTACAGATCTAAACCTGTTTTTACCAAGAGCAGCTACATCAGCTGGTCCTGTTCCTGATCCAATGAAAAAAGGACATAAACATGCAAGGTTGTGAATCCCAGATACTGCACTCCACATCTGGGTATCTAAGACCTTGAAAGGCCAAGTTTTAAGCCAGGCTCATCTTTAGTGTTTCTTGTTGGATAGTTTAGGTGATATCCATACATCCATACAGCTCCACATATTTGGGGGGCTTTGCTATCTTATTTTTAGCTGTCCAACTTTGTAGGAATTGAGTGTGAATCCCAGCTATAGATTCTGCTAGATGACAATAGGAATAGGGGAGAAGAATGACAGCATTCAACAGTAGACTCTCTGTTTGTGATCTTTGATCCTTTTGGAAAACATAAAAGCCAAAGAATGGCTTCTTTTTTATTTTATTAAAAATAATAATAAAAATGCCTTTGGAGGAGATTTGGATGTGAATGTTATGATGTTGTCAATTTTAGGTTTCTCTACCAGCCTGATTTTGTCATAGTGCATTAATAAAAAGGAAGAAAAATAGTAACATGATTCAGAATACAAAAAAAAAAAAAGAAAAAGAAAAAAAGAAAAAAAAGCTTGGCCTCAGGCAAGTAGCTTCATTTTCCATCTTAAAAACATGGCTAATACTGCCTTTCTGCTCCATTTTCTCCATTTAGATTGAGTTTTGCAGGAAAGGAACTATTTCTCACCCTTAGTACAGACCATACCTAGATCAATGAAGTCTTTTGCTAGTTTGGGATTTCATTATTTGTATTTTAAGATGAAGAATGATATTGTGTTAATAAAAACCTCAGGACAAAAGAAAGTTATTTCAAAACATATGTAGTAATTTTGCTTGCACAGTGTTGGAAAAAAAGCCTACTTTTAGTGGAATTGCTTAACCTCAGTGACAGACTATGTACACCTCAAAAGGGTAGTGCATCAAATTATTTTTATTATGCCTTCATCTAAAAGTGAACTGGGCTTTAAAGAGCTGATGAGATTTTAAAGGAACTGCACTACAAATTTTGAACTATAAGGAAAACTTTTAATATATTTTCCCTGCAAACTAGACTGAGATGTCTTCCTCCTACCCATAAGGATGTCACATATAATCCACATTCAACTCTTAAAACTGAAACACTGGAATTAAAAAGATCAGAATCGCAAAGGTTGGAAAAGACCTTCCAGATCACCACGTCCAACTGTCCCCCTACCACCAATGTCACCCACTAAGCACCATGCCCAATCTTTCCTTAAACACCCCCAGGGACAGTGACGCCACCACCTCCCTGGGCAACCCATTCCAATGCCTGACTACTCTTTCTGAGAAGAAATGTCTCCTAATTTCCAACCTAAACCTCCCCTGGTGCAACTTGAGGCCATTCCCTCTAGTCCCATTGCTGGTTATCTTCAAGAAAAGGCCAAGCCCAGCTCCCAACAACTTTCTTACAGGTAGTTGTAGGGAGCAATAAGGTCTCCCCTGAGCCTCCTCTTCTCCAGACTAAACCACCCCAGTTCCCTCAGCCGCTCCTCATAGGACTTGTGTTCCAGGCCCCTCACCAGCTTCGTAGCCCTTCTCTGGACACGCTCCAGGGCCTCGATGTCCTTCTAGTGAGGGGCCCAAAACTACTCACAGTACTCATGGTGCGGACTCGCCAGAGCACAGTACAGGTGAATGATCACCTCCCTGGTCCTGCTGGCTACACTATTCCTGTTACAAGCCTGGATGCTATTGGCCTTCTTGGCCACCTGGGCACACTGCTGGCTCATGTTAAGGTGAGTGTCAACCAACACCCCTAAATCCTTTTCCTCTGCACAGTTTTCCATCCACTCTGCCCCAAACCTGTAGTGTTGTGTGGGGTTGTTGTGGCCAAAGTGCTGGACTCGGCACTTAGCCATGTTGAACATCATCCCATTGGCCTCTGCCCATCAACCCATCCTGTCCAAGTCCCTCTGCAGGGCCTTCCTACCCTCTGGCAGAGTGACATTTCCCCCCAACTTGGTGTCATCTGCAAATATCAAGCTTTCTTTAGTTAAATAATCCATTTATCAGCAATTCCAACTCAGAACCTTTTCTGTATACAGGGGATATGCCAAGCCTATACAGCATAAGCGATCTCCCTTCTCTGGTATTTCTGCTTATTTTGCTCAGAAGTCCCTCCATTTCTATGCAGCTTTGGATATGCATCACAGTGCTCCGAGGATAAATTACCTTCCTCTGTCACACAGAGCTCCCACTTGCTTCCTCAGTAGCTAAGCAATAGAAAAGAGAAGATTTGGGACTCACAAGAACTTCTGCTTTTGTGGAGTTTGAAGGTGGTTCTCAGATGGCCTCTATTTAAACTACAAAAAAAAAAAAATTATTGTCAAGTCTCTCCCCTCCAACACTGCTACAAACTACTTCAGGCTCTCACCATAGTGCTGTGCAACAGGGTAAGTATTTTCTTCATCTTTCTCTCATTATTTTAGCAATTATAGCTTACCTTCAAGTTCAAGACACTATGCTTTCAAGTAAATGGTTAGCTTGAGGGTTTGCTGTGTTATGTCAGGAAACAGGCTTATGCAGAAGGCCCTAGAAAGGACCGTCATCCTTAGATTACAGCAGTTTATTTTATATTAGGTCCTAATTGCAATACCCTTGTATTTGTGTACTTTCCAACAGTGCACTAAGCAAGGTGACTAACATCAGTCACGTGTGATCCACTGGTCCCTTACAGAACCTCTACTAACAAATGCAAGTTCAATTAACTGTGTATGCAGCCCTGTTGACAGTGAAAGACAATGCTCTTTCTGTAATCCCACCAGCAGAGAATGGAAGAGGGAGCCTCATTCATTTCTCAGAAGACAAGGATGTGCTGAAAAAAAAAAAAAAAGTATTATAATGTTTAAATAGAAGTTTTTTTATGCTTTCCAGAGAGTAAGATCAGTCTTAGTAACAGTTTCAGATTATGTTAGTGTTGAAGTTCCAAGCCCTTAATCATCCTTGTGGTCACTTGTATGTCCATATCTCTGTTCTACGGGGGAGACCAGCACTGGACCCCACACTCTCTCTGTCTCATTACAGGGAAAGGATCATCTCACTGGACCTGCTGGTGATGCTTTTCCTAATGCAGCCCAGGAGAATTTTGTCCATCTTTACTTCTGACTCATGGTGAACACCAGAACTCCCAGGTTCTTTTCTGCCAAACTGCTTTCCAGTCTACCTGAAATATTATAGATCTCCACAGCACTATTCATCTTCCTTGCATGTCCTCCTCTTGTCCTCTCTTTTGTGGAATGGCTATTTTTGTTTTCTCTTTTTTGAAATATCCAGTCTGAAATAACAAGCTGACTGGCTTCCTCCCACCAGTATTTGTGTAGTCACATGTCATTCCTAGTCAGTTCCTAATCAATGCTATAATGTGTAACACAATTCATTGTTTAGGTATCCATCATCTCAAAGTATTAAACATTTAATTATTGTTTTGATATATTTTTGAGAAGACTGATGACTCATTGTCAAATCCCCATCTTACGAACAAGGCAGTTCAAACACCACTGTGCACAGTAGGTTTGTATTATGTGATATATAGTGTTCATTTCATAGAATCACAGAACGGTTCTGGTTGGAAGGGATCTTGAAGACCTTAGTTCCACAAGACGTCTAGTTCCAATACCCCTGCCGTGGGCAGGGACACCTCCCACTAGACCACGTTGACCCAACCCCCACCCAGCATGGCCTTGAACACTTCGAGGGAAGGGGCATCCACATCGTTTCAGGGTGAACTAGTCTAGTGCCTCATGCCTATTTTGTCTTCTTTCCCTTCATCCAACCATGAAAACTCCAGTACCTATTTTTGTACAGGTGCTTTCCCACAAGTAATTATAGAAACTCCATCTCCAAAAGGATGGTACAGAACAGAAAGAGAAACTCTAAAAATATGAAAAATAATTCCATTCTCAGCTGAAAAAAAAAATAAATCTGTCTTGTGTATTCTTTCAGCTGGTCTGGAAGCAATCAACTATTCCCTCTTACAAGTACCTTTGGGATAAATTCCATCACCATCAATCCTGCGTTGACCTGACATCTTTTGCCTCAAGTTTTGGTTTTGTGATACTACCCCACAACTTGAGAGGGAGGGGAGCGGAGGGGATCACCACACTTTTTATTAAATTTAAAAGCTATGAAAACATTTTGCTTCTGTAGAAATTTGATGTGTAGAGGGTTGAGTGCTGCACTAACATCAGCCTGGAATTTGATTAATAATACAATAAAGGCGGCTTTCTTCACCACACAGCAGTGTATCGCATAAATGAAACAAGGCTGCATTATCATATTCATTATAGCCTGAAAAAATACTGTATTGAGACACTAGTACCAGAGATGAAAAACAAGACATCAGAAATTCCATTCTAGAGCAGGTGGCAGAACTATTTCCTGCCACTGAGCTAGGTTCCTTACATTTATACTGAGGGGATACACTTTTCTGGCTTTGACACTGAAAAGAAAATTATGCCAAAGGAAATATATTCTTTTAAATAGATAAAGAGTTTGGGGACATGTAGACTCTTTGTCCACTGCACAAATGCAGTGCAGATAGGGGATGCTGAGACAATAATTTCATAAACTTATCTCCTCCATCTTTATCTAAATTAACTCATCCATTATTTCTTTTAAAATTTTGAATAGTTTGACAAAAAATTAATACACAAACCCTTTTCTTTGAAGTAAACCTAATTTCCATTTAAGCCCTACACATACTCATTTCTTTTTCTCAACACCTGCAGTTTGTCTCTGCACTCAGTGGAGCTATACAGTTCTATCACGAAAGAATAAATCTCCTTTCCCTCGGCTTATTACCATTAATAAGTTCCCTACATTTTATGTGGGACAGTTGATATAAAAGACTCTGTGGTGAGTTTGTACTGCAGGAAGAAGAGGGTAGGGAATTAATGTACCTTCCAATTAATTTAAATGGATTCCTACACTTGTGTGGATACAAAACAAAAACAACCCTTCAAAAAAAACACACTGCCACCCAACAACAACAAAACAAAACCAAAAACAACCAATGCAAACAAAAGTGCTCTGCAAACAGTGTTTAAGCAAGGAAATCACAATTTACTATGAAATGCAAAAGGTATATCCTAACTATGAGTTTAGTGAGGAGCAACACTTGAAATCAGCCCTTCAGAATTGAAATCATAAGCCTAAAGAACATGAGGCAACTTTTCACACAGTTAGTCTATAAGTCTTTCTTCCAGCAAGAAATGAGTGCCTTCCAGATGATAGTCAGGTGCTTCTATATTCGTGATAAAGATGTTTAATTTATGTTGCCTGTACCATGTATGAAGGTTGAAGATCAGACAGATGGAAAAACCTTTCAGGGTGCCCTTGACATGGTAATTGCTTTTGTGAAACCATCTGTGTACAGTTACCAGATCCATGAAAATGAAAAAGAAATGACTCGCTTTCAATAATTGTGTAAGTCTATGGAATGAGCACTGGGCACTGCGACAAGTTACTTTGGCTGAAAAAGGTGGGGAAGATACCACAGCAGCAATATCAGCCCTAGCTGATCCTTCCATCCTCGCTTGAAATTTAAGATACATCCTACTCTACCCTTATGCTTCAAAGCTTGTGGAAAACCAGCTAACCCAAAGCTAGAAACTGCATTTTGCCAAATCATTTTCTTGTTCTCCTAACATAATCTGCACGTGACTCCCTGGGGCATCTGAAACTGCAAACTGTAGTCTAGAGATCTGTTGAGTAATAAGGGCACAGTGGAAAAAAGTAATAAAATTGAATTTTTGGAAGAAAAACAAACAAACAAACCATGAATTAAAAAGAAGGCTAAGAAGTGAGCTGTAGAAAAGTATAAGACTGATAGATGAGGAATTAGTAGGAGATTAGTGGCAAAGGTGGTATAAAGGCTTCTTTATTGACATCTGAAGTAAAAAGGGCAAGTGAGAAGAATGGCAAATTATAACTAATTAGTTTAGATTACTGGACTTCTTCAGGCACACACGGGTAATTTTTAAATTCACTGCAGTATCAGATTGCTGTGTTGGTAGGGAGGGGATAGAGTTTGCATGGTCTTGCCCAGTTCACGCTCTAAACAGAATTACAGCTTAGACTAAATAAAGTAAACCTGCCTTCAGAGATTACATTTTGTGTCATTGAAATATTCTAAATGGCCCAAAATATTTTAATTTCTTAAATTAAAGAAGAAACTTTAAAATACTGGAGCATTTTTTTTTTAAATAAAACATTTTGAAGTTTGAGATATTTCAGAATCATTAATGAAATTAACACACATATGCTTTAAATTTCTAAGAAAAATCCTTCTGGTCAGCAACTACCCTCAAACTGTAAATGATTTTCATCCTCAGGTTTTATTAATAAAAAGACTATTATACAGCTTTACATCTATGAGCATATGAAAAATGTTCATATCTCAGACATTTGGGTCCTCAGAAAAGCAAATCTCCATGGGGAATCACCAATTAGAGGGATGTACCCACAAGAGTTGCTAATAAGCCCATTAACATTTCATATTTTAATGAGTGATCTGTAGAGAAGGATAAAACCACTAACAAAATCTGTGAAGCACAGAGTGGTGGAACAGTAAATAATTATAATGAAGGGTCAGTCACAATACATCATCCAAATCTCCTGGGGAGTGTTACATGACTCTGCGGGTCAGGTGGGAGCCCCAGCCCATACACTCTGCCTCTCATTAGGCTTCCATAATTCCTGTTTGGCACACGCTAGTGCAACTAAAGTTACACAGCAGGCTTTCAACCAGAACCAGTAGTAGGTTGCAAATGGCTGGATGTGTACACAGTTCCAGTTCGTTAAAAGGTGTTTTTAACACTAACAAACTGCAAGCAATCCTTTAATAAACCACAGTCCTACAGTCAAAGGACTGCTGTGGAGCACAGGGAGTCCCACAAAGCTCTGGACCAGCACAACAGAAGTCCCAGCCCAGTGCCATGGCCACAGGAATGAGGAATTTGGGGGTGCATAAACAGAAACACCAGATCACACAGGAGTAGGGAGGCAGCTTAACCTCAGTCTGCAGCACTGGTAAAGTGAAATCTGAAAAGTCCCGGGAAGTTTTCTTCTTGAATGTTAAAGGAAAAGAAACCTGAAGATGGTAAACAATATAGCCACATGCAGGGCTGTAAGTAGTGAAGAAGAGAAAGATTTTTTTTTTTTTTGCTAAACTAAAGTTGTCAGGTCCACAGTGAGAAAGTTTAAAGGCTTGTGATACATATATCATGTTTGGATGATACAATAGCTCCTTCTGATCTTGAATTACATTTTACAAAAAGGTGAAACACGGAAGGTTAGTATAAAGCAGGACGGAAGAACTTAGAGACTTACTGCATCTCTTAGAAAGAGTTTCTGTGAAACATTCCTCATTGGCAAGAATGAGATAACTTACAGCAGCTTTATCAAACCCAGTCTTCTCTCAGAGCATGTTTCTGGCCTCAGAGGAATAGCATGGGCTCACAAGGGTGCCAGTGAAAGCGCCTGGGTTTATCGCTGTCGCTCCTACCACAGCAGCACCAAAGGATCCTCCATAAGGACTCATGCACAGCTTCCCTAACCATAGTGCATGCAAAGGTGCTGTACTGTAATATACGAAGTGCATGACACCAAGCACATACAGTAATTCTTTTTCCTGTTTTTCTCTTGTCTCCTAGATTATAAATAAATCCACAATTCTTGACATTGAGGGAGACTTTCTATAGATAATTTGCTGATGTATTGAGAACCAAAAGAATACTACTGCATTTACAAGAATTGATGCAGTCCTCTTGCCTGCTGTTTCATCCATTGAACAGTTTTCCTAAGTTAAATGCAAATATGACATGCAGAAATTTACAAAAGAAATTACTGCTAAAGTTAGCGTAAGTCTCTGAAAATAGTATGTATTAAAATTTCAACATACTGAGATTACATATTCTTTCAGGAGCGCACAGTAGAAATACATCTATATGAGTGCTATAAATGACATTAATGTTTCTTCTGTCTCATGGAGTTTATAAATGAGGGAGAATACAGTACAGAAAAGACTCACTGAGCAAAAATTATTTGAATTTCACCGAGTAGAAAGGAACCAGGAATTGTATGAGTTAAGCACAATATAATTCTATAGGCTGAAAAAATTACTCCTAATATGTATTTACAGGTTAAATACCTTTTTAAGAGTTACTGTGATGAAGACTTAAGTAAGTATCAATAGTGGTATCTGTTTGTTTCAGCCTGACCCACAAAAAAAACAAACAAACAAATAAACAACCTTAGTGAGATTTCAAAGCCTAGCGCAGCCTTGACACCCTGCTCTTTTCATAATACTGGAACCTCAGTTCCTAAACAGTGAGTTCCCACCTGAAGCCCAGAAGACTCTATTGCTCATGAAAATTGTAAAAGTCAAAATAATTCTGATAATGTTTTGCCAGTTGCTAATTAAACAATTTAAACTCACAAATAACTCAGATGTTTTGGGGCTTGATATTATTTGTTGCTGCTTCCCCACACTTCTGTATTTTGAAGAGGCATAAGATAACTGATTTATTTTACTTTTAATTCTACAGTATTATAGCCACATTTTTTCTCATTCTTAGGAAAAATATACTCAAACTAATTTTGCCCTTGGTAATTCAATTCTGCTTCTTAAGGAATCAAAGAGAATTCTGCCACTCAGTGAGATCTTGGTTCTTTCTGGGAGAAAACAAAAACAAAACAACAACAAAAAACACAACAACAACAAAAAACACTATTTTTCATATATAATTCAATGATGCCAAGTCACTTCTTTACTGAAAACAGTTAGCGTTACAGTAACCCAGATTCTCTGTTGCATAATAAAATAACCTTCGTTACAAGGCTTTTGCAAACTTCTCACCAGCTTTCCATCCTGTGATCTTAGAATTGATTCAGTGCCCAAGGCCACAGACAAAGAACAGCTAACATGGACTGGGGTCACCCCAGGTTGGGGTTTTACAAGGATATAATACAAACAGGAGTTTGAGCCGTCAGGACTGTATAGCCATATCTAATTAAGCACCATTCCTAAAGCTGAAAAGAATTATTTCCCTACTATTAAATAAATATGAGAAGGAATTCATTACAGAGAAGAGAGATGCAAGAAGAGATTGTACCTTCTGGTTTCCAATGCCAGCTATTGCTAAAAACATCAGAGAGGAGAAGAAATGAAATATTGCGTTAGCTTTGGCACAGCAGTGCTAGACAGACATGCAGAAGAGCAGAACATCTGGGAAATTTGAGGAAAAGCAGAGGCAGGTCTCCAATGAAACTAACTGTTACCTTCTGAGCATGCCCTTCTTCATTTTTAACTGAACACAAGAAAAAAACACAAGACTTGTTAGCTGAAATTGACACTTGCCTTCAAGCCTTAGAAGGTGTACAACAACATTGCATTTGTAGAGGTGCTCATGTGTATTCTTAAGCATATCAGACTTCTTCCCCCTCCCCGGGAATCCAAACTCATTGAGAAGCTGTGCTTACTATTAATTTACTGTCACATATGCAGCTCTCGCTGGCCACATCTTGTCCTTTACAGTTGGTTCTGGTAAATACTTGCATTGTTGCAAGACTTTTCTTCTTTAAGAGATATGAGAAGGGAATAGTACTTTGATGTTCTCAAAATTCCCAAATGCTCTTACATCTGAAAATGTACAAGAACATATTGTGGGTGTATGAATTATGATCTTTGGGAGACATCATGATTATCTCACCTAAAAACATTAATTTGAAGACTTCTGTTCAACAGCAATGCAGAAATAATTCTTTAGGAAGCAGCACAGAAAGACTTTTTTTCAGAAACTACCAACAGCAGATAGAAATTAGGAGTAGAAGAGGCCAGGATAAGTGCCAGTCAGTAGACATTTATCTACTTAGCCTTCGCTCCCACAGTTGTAAAAGAGACTGAACACACGTGATATGGTAACAAAGCTAAAAGAGCACTTAAAAATAAATTAATAACTGACAACAGTCATGGTTCATCTTATGTGAAGAGAGTGGGACTTTCCCACTAATTGGCGCCCACTCACAGGAGGAATGTAACAGACAAGAACAGAGGATTTATATGGTACTGCCTATCAGTTTGACTATTCATACAAGTTTGCAGGAAACAGAAGCAAACAAACAAAAAACACCTCAGGCCCAACCTTTAAATTTTTTCTCCACAGAAACATACTCTTTCACAGACATTACTGCGCTCCTCTTCCTCGTTCTGCAACTGGATTTTCAGTTCAGGCTCTGCAGCTACAGATGTGTAAGTATTGCATGCTAAGGGCATCCACAGGGGCAGGGTTGTCCCAAAATTTAGGATTTAGATCAATACCATGGTTTCTGAAGGACCCCACAGTGAATCCAATCTGAATCAAGCATTTGGTTGCAAACACTGTCTTGAGGAGAAACATAAAAGTCCAAAAAAATACCCAGAGCTAAAAAGCTCAACAGGCGGAAAAGCTATTACCAGTAAAATAAGCTACAAATTGAAGTAATTGTTATTCATATAAAAGAAAATATTTGCATGAGTCACGTGATTGAAGATCATTTGTAAACTGACAAATATACCTATGCTTACAAATGCTGCAATCCACCCTGAAGGCAAATGCCAGAAGTTCTCTCCTTAAAAGCCAATTTCAGATTTGTTGCAAGCTTTGTTTTCTAAAAGAAAGTTCACAGATGTACTTTGTTAATAACTTCATTAAAGCACACCTGAGCAGAATAATTAACAGACTCTCTGGTCTCCCTCAGCTAGATTAGTAATCATCAGTGATAAAAGATCAGCTCACATCAAAGGGATAACAGACTTTTCCCTCAAGAGAATACCATTAACGCCCAGCAACTGATGATGAGGTACACATTGTGCAGAATTATGTCCTTGAAATGTGTAAATGCACATCTGCTGTGGAAAATTTTTTGCTATTGTTAAATAATACTAAATATTCAGTAAAATGTAAACAAGATATTGTTGTACTTTGCCTATTTTCTTCAAATAGACAAGAGAAAAATTTCAAGCAAAAAATAACTTGTGTCCACTACAAACTAGTTCCATCATCCCAGTTGCCTCCATAGCTTGATTTCTATCCACATAGAAAAACAGAAAATAAATAAATAATGACCTAGTTAGTCATAATTTACATGCCTACAGAAAAGATAAAATAGAAAACTTAAAAAAAAAAATGAAGTGAATTTGACAGCTCTCTATAGTCTACAAGCTGGTTCTCAACAAACTTTAGTAAAAAAGAAAATGATATAGTACTGCAAAGTAGTATGATAATAAAGTAATCTGGCACTAAACAAGTCACATTATATTTGGAGTTTAAATGTTTTCCTCTGAAGAAGCCTGAGTCTACCTCATTATGGGAAATATATTTTACCCTTTGCTGTGGTTTAACTCAGCAGGCAGCTCAGCACCACACAGCTCACTGACCCCCTCAGTGAGATGGGGGAAGAGAATCAAAAAAAATGCAAAATTTGTGGGCTGAGATAAAGACAATTTACTAGGATAGAAAAGAAAGGAAAAATAATAATAATGATAAAAGAAATTACAAAGCAACTGCTCACCAGCTGCTGACTGATGCCCAGCCAGTCCCTGAGCAGCAGCACCCCTCAGCCAACTCCCCAGCTATGACTGCTGATCATGGCACCACCTGGTGTGGGACAGCCCTTTCGGTAGCCTGGGCCAGCTGTCCTGGCCGTGTCCCCTCCCAGCTCCTGGGGCACCCCCAGCCTCTTCGCTGGCCAGGCAGCACCAGGAGCAGGAAAGGCCTCGGCTCTGTGCGAGCAGTGCTCTGCACCAACTGAAACATCCCTCTGGTATCAGCATTGTTCTCATCGTCAATCCAAAACACAGCACCATACCAACTACTAGGAAGAACATTAACTCTATCCCAGCTGAAGCCAGCTTGAACATCCCTACTGTTAGGAATCCCTTGAAAGGAGAAGCCAGTGGTTGGTTGTTGGAGAACTACTACAAACAGATGACCTTAAAGCAATAAGAGATTTATCTTCTCCAAATAATAAGAAAAATCTAAACTTTGGGAAGGTAACCTTGAGAACACAGAGTAATTCAGTCATGTTTGCACAACAGCAGCTGCACTCTGTTTTTGCATTGGCATTCAAAGACCTATTTGCATTTATTTCAAATGAATCAGGTAAATGACATCCTTGCATGCATCACTGTTTATTTTTCAAACCTGTTCGTGTAACTTTAGCTTTTTATCATTACCCTTTTCTGAGCAGGGCAGAAGTACTAATGAACAGTGATGTCCACACAACACATACACTCCTTGCTATTGCAGCTGTGGCAAAAGCTGTATGGGGAGCTCATCCCATATATTTGCACAAAGCCCCAGAAGACCTTGGGCAGGGGAAACAACCTCATCAGCCTCTGTGCTGCCCCTACTGCTGCCACCCCCAGCCCCTAGAAAACCTCTGCCAGGCTCCTCTGCCTCCTCTTAAGGGACCAAACTAGTGGATGGGTAGTGCCTGGCCCCACAGGCAGGTTGTGCTGCTGAGAGCCCGGTACCATCCTGCCAACTACTTCTTCAGTGAGGACCAAATTCTGCTCAGTACTGAGGTTTTTAGAGAAGGAGAAAGATGCTGAGCCTTCTGAAATGACTGTGGAATTACAGAGCTAATAGATCTAGGTTGAGGATATATTTTAAATTGGTGAATAAAAATGAGAGAATGGAGTAATTTGAGAAGGAAGATAATTTCCCTTTTCAACTTTATTCAAGGAACTGCAGCATGAATCAGTGATGGTGCTAAAGAACCAAGAAAGCTAGCGTTTTATCCTGTTATTGCTATAGCAATACAAAGGACATGCCACTGTCACAAGATATGATGGCACCACTAAAATAGCACAGTAAGTGCTGTTATAAAAACCTCAAGCAAATGCAAAGCCACATTACTCCCTCAGAGAATGACTCCTTCATGTAGATTCCCATGCTTCAGGAGAGTTTTAAATGTTTCAGACAAATCTACTTTCAACTCATTCTCTGTAAGTATTCCTGACATGCTCTTGTATTAGCAGTGATGGGCTCGCATTTGAAAACTTCCAGCCCACCTTCTTTACTTACTGAATGTTGTTCTGAAATCACAATGATCCTAAATACTTTATTTCATATCTGCTTCTATTGGAACAGACTAATGTTGCAGGAGGGATGACCCAACAGCAGAACTGAGCAGAAAGAGAAGGTGGACAAAAAAATGGGAATTGCCTTTAGTTGCACAGCAGTTGAATAAAAACAGAGCAATTAAAGAAGTGGCAGCTAGTGTATTGTGTACTCAGATGGTTTTCCCCCTTCCTTGCCAGTCCACCACCACTTTACAATGCAGTCAAGAAGAAACATGAGCCAAGAAATCATGACTCTATTAATAAGGCTGGGTACTTTGGTACAGTTCCAGCTTCCAAGTCAGAAGGAAGATGGTTTTTTTCCACTGAGGATATGGGGCCACCACCTCATGTTCTAAAAGCAAGTCATCTCTTGTTAAACCCAAACATTAAGCAGAATAAACCCATATTGCAGATGGACCAAATGTGTGGTTGTCTGGTTTAAGTATGCCTAGCTTTCAACCCCCCCCCCCCCCCCCCCAAAAAAAAAAAAAATTTAAAAAATCCACCTTATGCAGAAGTCTAACAATTAGCTATTGTATGCACTGTCTTTAATAGGACACTTGTTCTTGTTTCTGCCTATCTGTTAATTAAACTTTTTGTATCTCTCCTTCTGAAGCATCTGAGAATGTCAAATAAGCCATTATTAATTATCACACGCTTCTAGTCATCTTTTGAGTTTAGCATTTTACCATCCTACTGAAGGATTCAGCACTGCTGTTGAGCATACTTCTTAAACCAGCTTTGCTATGATGTCTGTCCTTTTGGACTTCACCTGTGCCTGCTAAAGGAGATTATCAGATTAATTAAAGCTACAATATGCTTTAACTCTGAAAACAAGAAACCCTCCAGTAAATGTGCGTTCATCTGAAAATAAACATACATGAAAGTGGACATTTTTAGGACATTCCTCCCCCCTTTTAAATTAAGGGGATAAAAGGCTATTAAAATATCATGTCTGACCCCGTTTTTTGGCAAACCAATAAAGAGAGCCAATACACTGTATATACAGCAACTTCTTCCTTTTCTTGTGTTTTCATCTCAACTATTCTCTTCTGATCCCCACTGTAGCATGCTAAAGCAACACAAATTTCTATTTTTAGATAGCAAGTAATAGGGAAAAAAATCATTATTCTTGGAGGACACAAATTTATGGGGTGGAGAAAGGGAAGCAAGTTGTCACTAGGCATCATTATTTTGATAAATATGTCCATTAATTTAGAATTGAGTGGATTCTTAAATGATCAAAGAAATAGCAAAGTCTAAGTCATCGTCCTCTTTTAAATTATTTTACAATGTAAAATGAAATTTTTAAAGACAAACACAGGGTGTTTCTAAGACAAGAATCTAGACTTTTTAGTATACAGGTCCTTAAAAAAATCTTAGCTTTAATCATGAAAATGTTTATAACAGTGAATATACAACTGGATAATGTGATCACCAAATATACAATGATACATACAGTAAATTATGTAGAAATAATCTGAATTACTAATGAGGTGCATGGATACAAAATCTTAAGCTTTACAAAAAATACATACTTGTGCAAAGCAACAGATCTTTAACATCATACATCAAATCAGACAACAATGTGACTGGATATAAAAATTAGCAATACACTAAAAATGGAGCAATTCAGGAGGGAATGTAGCAGCATACATCTTAGCTTCAAAATTAAATTATTCAATCCCTTGCAATTATTGCTATTCCCCATGTCCCTGCTACATACTCACATAGCAATTTTTTTTTCCCCTCCAGTCTTTGTTTCCCATTGTAACTCTTCTAAGATGTTAAAAAAAATCAGTGCAGATTTCTGTTTCTTTCTCATTGCTGAATGATCATAGAGTACCCAGACATAATTTTTATTGTACTTTGAATTAAACAATCTCAGCAGTGATGTGTGTCTAAAATTAAACTCTTGTCCAGTGTATGTAGAGATGATAGGACAGGTTGATGATAATGAAAAAAATTATAATCTTGCCACACTTCCTGAAAGGCTAGGGTGAGGAGAGAAGGATGAGGTTCTTTTTTCTACTATCACTGTGGGCAATGCTGATGAAGGGAAAATAAATATAAGCATGTATGTATATATGTATATACATATACACAAAAAAAAAAAATCCACCTGACATTTTGTTCAAGACTGCACTTGAAAAGCAGATGTACTGTTTCCACTGCATGCCTAGTTACATACTTCAACCAATAGCAAATATCATTAAGTACAGAAAGGGTAAAACATGATAGTCTGATTAAGGGTGAAATTTACTTGGCCACACCACGGAACCCAGGCAGCAAAAGTCACTTTTCAGAGTGCTATGCAGTTGAAAATTCAAGGAGACAATAGTCAAGAGATAAATGCTCCTGGCATCCATTATAATATTTTGTAGCAGCTCTGTTTAATTAAAATATAAGTTATCTCACTTGGAATACCTAAAGTAGTTAGTAAGGCTCTCAACAAAATAAATAAAAAAAAACCCATAAAATAGAAACCAATTACAAGAAGCTGGGAAGCAGACATTGCTCTAAATAGAGGATTAAAATTGTTTGATTTAGATGTGCACAAATTAAGTTCTGTGAGGAAAGAAGGCAAATGAGAAAGTTGACTCTTGAAAAACAAGCTCGCTCTCTTTTGCTTGTTCATTCCCCACCAACTACCTGAGAAGCAAAAATCACAGATCCTTTTTGGATCTGGCAGTAATTTTTGTTTTGTTGTTGCATGGAAATAGCATTGCTCCCTTCAGAAAAACAGAATTTAACAGGAGACTAGTGTCCAAGTAACAGAGGGTGAAGTTGGAGGAACGTCAGGCTTCTTTCTGTGAAGGGATTCTGAAGTTTCAAAACAACATACAAGTATTCACAGTTACACCAAAAGCTCCCTCTATATGCACACAGGAGGCTGGAAAGCCATTTATCATGAATTTCCAGCAACAATGTTTTCCCAAGTACTTCTGAACTGATGATCTCCAACAGCCAGCTAGACTTTTGTTTCCACCCCATCCTTCAATAATGTTGTTCCCAACACCTAGTCTTCTCAGGACCATCTCTATATTTAAATCCTTAGTGTCTTGCACATGTGAGGCTAGAAACTTTAATAACAGCCATGACAAGAGTGATGCTCAATAATATCATATATAAAAAGGAAATATTCCACTTTTTCAAACTTTTTAATATACCAGACAGCTTAAAATCAATAGGTTTCATTGCTTTCCATGTCAGCTAATTCGCTAAGCCTAAGAGCAATGGAATACAATTACTTGCTGACACAAGAACCAGAATTTTCCTTAAAGTTTAACAGTAGAACATTTTGGAATTCACTAAAAGGATTACCACTACCCTGTGCTCCCTGCCCCCCAATCCCAACACTGTATTTCTGCCTTCTTCATACCTCTCAGATCACCAAAATACAGACAGTGCACTTACTTTCATAGGCTCTGAAGATCAGTGGAAGTCTCAGGAGAGAACATTTTCTTGTGAGAATTTTGAGTCAGATTTCTTGATCAAAGAGATTGGGATATGAAAGTTCAAATGAACCCCAATCTTTTTAAGAAAGGCACATGTGCGCATGCACGCTCCTTTCTCACCAGCATATTGAAACTCAGTGTTGTCCACTGGTTCAAGTCTGGATTGTCACCTCTAACAACATTCCTTGTCAGAAAGTCTGAAGAATACAAGCCATAATGCCATCTGCAGGATTTAATCCAATCGAACAAGCCTTATATATATATATATAAAAAAGAACTAATATAAGAAGGATCGAAACTTAGGTTCTCACAAAGAGACAGTGTAATAGCTCTTGTACACACTATTTATAACAGAATGGCTCATTTTAGCTTATAGCAATAGTACAATAAAAAAACATGTATCCTCAATAAATAAATCTATTCCACTGTTCAAGCATGATGTTGCCCGATGTGGTACATGACTATAAAACTGCATGCCAAAGCAATATGTACATGAACCGGGAAAAATGTAAAATACCTTAAGGAGGAGTATTTTTCAATCAGTTATGCATAAATAGTTCTTGTTATGATGAGGTAACCTGAATGCTATTCTCTGAAGTGCATCCTTTGAATTACACAATTCTGTTTAACACAAAAGGTGACCTTTTCAGCATTCTTTTTGGTGTTTCCCTGGATATTCAGACCCTTTCCCCAAAGGTTAGTCTGGTTATAATCAGGAAGGAAAAAAGATGACAAGCTATTCAACAAAAGCTAAAACGTCCAGATCTATTCAGTATCTTTATTTTTAATTTCAGCCCTATGCTCCTTTCCAAGAAATGGAAACTGCTCTGATTTTTAGAAAAATCTCTGCCTACGTGGATTCAAATGTCAGAACAATATGCACTTAATTACGCACATTTGAGCACAAGAAATGTGGTACTCTACTGGCAGCAGTCTGCCAAAAGCTTCAGAAGAAGTTATACAAGTTCTTCTGTAAATAGCAGAGCTAAAAATTTATACTTCCAACAGAGTTGTCTCAGGGTATGAGGCCTACTTATTCTGTAAGACACAAGTTTTCAGTTCCTATGGAGCAACTGGGGAATTCTCTGATGTCTAAGGGCTAAGCATATATTTCTTTGCAATAATAGGTTAAAAGTTGAGGGGAGAAGGAATGATTGTATCAAGTCTTCTTCACTTTGGAAATAAGGGCTAAACAACATATTTAGATACCATGTTTGCAGTCAGTCAGATAAAACTAAAATGCTACATTTAATATTGAAATGCCCATTAATGCAAGAACTGAAATTTCAGTCTCTCAAAAGAGAGACAAAAAAAAGGAAATCACAACAACTATAACAAAAATGTCAACAATCCTGTCTGGTGTTTATCCACACCAAAAACTGGGTTTGATTTTTGGTTTCTTAGCAAAGCTGACTCTTACAGTTATTTTGATTTTCTGCCTGGTCCAGTTTCTTTCCTCAGGATTTATATTTTTTCATCCCATTGACAGTTATCTTTCAGCTTTATATATGTATTTTAAATTACACATTTATTTTTACTAAACCCTTCAGATCACCACACCTTACAAAGCATGATCAAGCCATGTTTTAGTCTGGAGGAAAACCAATAAAGTACTAAAAACCATTAAATTCTGGGAATTTTATATATTTCCCATCTATCTTTCCTCCCTTTCCAAAGGGATTGCATAGTATTCTCACAAGTGTTTGTTGGCAACCAGAATATATCTATCAGTCTAACACTGGAGAAAAATTCATATCTACCTTTCCCAGCAATTCCCAGCCGACAGCCATGAGTCTTTTCCGAAGGATTTAACTGAATTTCTTGGTTAAGAAAAACAAACAAACAAACAAACAAACAAAAAAAAACCACAACCCCGTGAGGCCATATCATCAGAACATTTTCCAAAGGCTATCTTTGTTTTCCTTCAGTTTTTCTTTTTTTTTTTTTATTTTCATATTTTTGTTTCCAGCTGAGACCAGCAGACAGTACTGTAAAGTTGTCAAAAACATTACTTCATCTGCCATAAGCTAGCCCCATAGACAAATCAATTTTTTCTCAGACTTCAGTTGCCACCTCTCCTGCGGAGCACTCCTCAATCATCTAATAACAGGTAACCATAATTAACCATAATTTCCTTGACCATTTATTTCTCACAGTACAAAGTACTCAAAATTACATTTTTTAGCACAAAAGTTACGGAACATTTAGTTGGCCTAAACTGTTTATCTTTCCTGATTCCTTTTGCAGTTTCCTTTGTAAAGTAGTTTCTGGGTATAGTACGTATGACACAAAACTAAGTTCACTTTCAGCTCAAAACATGAATCAATAAAAATTGTTCCTTCCTTCCCAGAAATACAAGAAGTGTTGCTCATTCATAACTAGCTGCAAGAAACTAGCAAGGTTGTTTTTAATTTCAAAGTCAAATACCATTCAAAAAATCAAATCACACTTCAGAAATAAAAACATCTAGATATGAGAAAGAAACTGTAATTGTGGTTAGGAATTTTACAGTATTTCTTGGGTTTCCCACTCACATAATATGCATACGTAATACCAGTTGCCATTACCAAATTACCTACAGAGATCAGTATGTAATATAAAAAGCATCCATACCTTCCCACCAATTAGAAGCAGAAACTTTAGTTTTTAATTACTTGACTCAAACACAAGAAAAGAAAATAGGTACCAGACTTTATTTTCCAGCTATGTATTAAATAGTATTAAATTCAACTGGGTATGCTTATATTCAGTTCACAAGAGGACATTCAGGCCTCCACACTTTCATACATTTTTTCCCCCCCATCCCAACTCCCAGACTAAAAATAAGCAAAAAAATGTGGCTTCACTGGCTATCTGAGAGACTAAACAATGAATTTCATAATGGGGCTGCTCATTTAAAAACCCTGGAACAGAGCTGTACCATGAAGTAATCTCATAAAAGAAGACAAGCAACTGCTTTTAACACATACTCCAATAATGTACTTTGCTGCAGTCCACATCTGTACTCCCTCTCCCCAACACCATCTCTCTAGGGAGAGCTCTCAGCTGCTTACTCATGTTTTACCTCCATTCCCAGAGCCCCCATCCCGAAGATCATGTGAGAACTACAGCTGCTACGCTAGTGCCCTGAAGGCAATGAATATTTATTAGGCACACCCAACAAGTCCCACCCAGTGGGTGCTGTTAGTATTTTAGATACTCTGTGTAAGGCAGTCAAAGAGATGGCCATTAAATGCATTTCCCTATCTAAGACTAAATGCCTTTTCAGCTTGACACTGAGGCAACTAGTAGGAAGAACACAGATAAAGAGTAATGCAAGGTGCAGAGTCCTACCTGCTTTACCTATAATGACATTAGAAGAGTAGATTCTGACGTGGTTATAATGATTTACTCTTAAGTTCAATTCTTTATTTAGCAAGTCACAAGCATTAATTAAACTCATTGTGATAAAGTAGTCTTCTGCAAGGTGAATTTAGGTAGCCAGTAGGCCACTGGACAGTCACCATTTTGTGGATGCAGAAACAAGTCAATCTATTTAGCTGCAAATGGAAAGGCGTTATTAAATATAACCTGAAATAGTACACTGGTCAGAAAGGCAAGCTGAGATTGCTATAACTTTTTGATGAGCTATGTTGTACACTGGCATCATCAAATCTTGGAAAACTAAATAGATGGTAATTCTACAGTCACCATTTTTAACTTTCTGGTGAGAAGCACAACTGGAGGCAGATTGGACAGTTAAGATATTTATGATAAAGAAAATATTAAATGGGATTAAGATGCAATTGAAATGTTAGATTAAAATAATAATAATAATAATAAAAATCCACCCAAGACTGTTAAACATGACGTTGCCTTCATTTCAAGTCTTCTACTGGGAGGAAGTACTAAAAAAGTCTCTCTCGATATTCACAGCTAATAGCTACTGTTCAGCAGTATACCAAGTTCAGTGCCCTTCTGGTGCTACTTAGCATGCCTGTTCTCCTGGCCTGATTCTTAATAACAAGCCAATGAGAAAATGAATCTGTTTTCTCCATACTGGTGGTTAACAAAACTTACATCATTGCAGCAAAAGACCCACTCAAGAGAAATAGAGTTGAGAAACTTGCTTATCATCCCAAGAATGCTCAATATCTCAAAGACCAGAAGCAACAACACAAAGTTAGACAGGAGCTAAATCAGAAAACAAAAGCACATGCACACTAGAACCATTTATTTCATCTGTTTGAAATCCTGAGGATATTAGAAGACAGCAAGAAGTAACAAATGACAGACAATTAATTCTCTCTCTAACTTCAGGAAAGGGCTGTCACTTACATTCAGCAATTAAACCTGGTTCTGTATCACCTATTCTAGCAGGAATGTGTAAGAAAATTAATAGCTGTATTTGCGTCATAATGTATTGTGCTACCAGAATGGCAGAATTCCAAACAGACATTTAATAAAACATTTTATTAGCTGGGATTTGGAAATAAATAATACAGTAAAACTGTACAGCCTGCATGGTAATAAACTACCATTTAAAACCAGTCCAATGTAGACCTAATCTCTCCAATTTAGCCTGGAGGAGAATTAGAACTGAATGCCAGCAGATCTTTTGAACATATGTAGGTACTTATGAAAATTTAACAGAAGGGTTTCTCAGTGAAAGTTCATCTCTGTTTTTCCTGTTTATTTATTTATTTATTTATTATTTTTTGATGATGATGAAATGAGGAAAACTTGCAAAATGCAAAGTTTAGAGCGTGGAAAATGAGAGGAAAAAAACTCTCATCATTCCAGATAGAGAGTATGCTCTACATATTGGTGTTCACAAGCTTCAGAATACAAATTCCCTGGTGGGACTTCAGTTTATTAAGTTCTAAAGGTAGAAAAAGGGCAAGAAATAAGATTAACTGAAGCATGACAACATCACTACCACTAGCAATCATTCACCACTTGCTTGCTACCTTGTGGGCAGGAAGAGGTAACCAAGAGAAGAGGGATGCTATACTACAGAGGCAATATTTAATTACTTGTTTATTTATAATAGTCACACTTTATTTACACATTTTGCTGAATCATTCAAATTGTTGACTACTATGGCATTTTTATGTGATTTTCACAATACGTTCCTTCAAAGCATGAGGTGATTTGGGGAGAATTTCTTTTCTTTTTGAGGCTGGTAAACAACCATTTTATAGACTAAGGAATATCTTTCTCATTACAAGGTAGCATATTATACAAATATACCCACAAACTATTGTAGAATTTTACATAGACGTTTTCTAATTAGGAAGAAAAAAATATCTAAAAAGCAACAAACTTTTTGGATTAGATTACTTTTATGGTCTTAAAAGCAAATATATATATGAGTATATATATAGATAGATATACCTTATATCCTGTAATCTGAAATTAATCCAGTTTACATCTAGATTCCCACACTCCACACAGGTGAAGATTTCACAAGGCCAGCTCCCAGCTGAGGACCACAAAGTGCTTAGAATAAGAAACGTTGAAAGACCATAAGCTGCTGGCATGGGACAGAGAAGAGAAAGATGCTGTGGGGAGTATGCTGGAAGCAGCACAACAGTGTTAACTCTGCAGATGAGCAGTGCCATTTGTCAGCTTATTTCCACATCAAATTTCATTGCATCAAAGAAAAAGGTTTTATAGCCAGCTGAGTAGCAAATAAGAACTAGGATACAAAACATTCTGTACTTTTAAGTTGCAGTTCTACTTTGAGCAGAGGAGAATAAGGATTTTCCTCCCTCTCAACCAAAAAATTTAACACACTGAAATTCATTATCAAATCATTTTGACCTTTACCATTGGCATCTAATCTGAAATAAATAGCTCTAAGGACAGATGGTGGAAACATGCTGAAGTTCATGAACTTCAGTACATATCCACCAAATTTCCCTCCTAGCTAGCTTTTTAATCGAAGACATAATACTAAGTTTCTAAGGTAGGTGTCCTCAGATCAAGAATTATACCACATGGATGGGTTGCTCTTCCCTCCTCCTCCAGACATTAATCCCATGTCTGTTGATTTTATTTTTCAATGAACGTGAGAGTACCCCCCAGATTCCATTTTTTCTTTAAAATCCAATCTCTTAAACTGCACTTCTTGTTCTAACATTTGCATGTGATATATGCATATGGTATATGCATATGATATATGCATATGCATATGATGTGCTCTATTCAGCCTCTGGAACAGTGAGTCCTGCCTAGCAAAAGCACAGTACAGCCATTCAAAGGAGAGAGGGTTTTCTGATGACAAAAGTGCTGGATTCTGTTTGAAATGGTGTCTGAAAGCAGACATAGCAGGTGTTTGGCAGATGAAGGCAAGAAGAAACTTCCTCCAGTATGAAGTGGAACATGATTAAGAAGAAAAAGTTAAGTAGAGTAAGAAACAACAGGGGGAAAAATTCTGAATGGTAGGCTGGTTGGCATAGTTACACACATGAAATACAAAGCCAAACCTCTCAACTTGCAGGAAAAATACTAAATTTGACTAACTGATATGGCAGTCCTTACATGCTGGACCACATAAAAAAAAGAGGCCCATGAAGGGAATACCAACTGGTGCTGTACATCACAACCCTTGTAACAGGTTCCTTAAGATGTGGAACTCCTTCAGTACACAGGCTGCTGCAAGGAGAAGCCTAACTCCACAGACCTCCAGGTGTCTGATAAATTCAGTCAGATCACTTCAAAGTGGTTGCATCTGGTTCCTGGTGAGCTGGAGCTTCTCAGGACATCAACCTTAAAAGACCCACAGGTAGTATTATAGATGTTCTCTACTACTTGTTTATTTATTTCCTTTCCCAAGTATCTAGGCATGCAACAAGAGAAAACTGCTTTAGGTTGTGCAATATTACTGTTTGTGTATCAGGGGAAGCCACACTGCTTGCAGAGCACCAGAAACAAATTTCTGTCTTTCAAGAAAGCAAACGAGGTGGAGAAGTCCTCTCATCCCTGCTTGGCTCCACTGTGGGTACAAGACCATTATGAGTAAACTCCTCAGTATTCATTCTTCACTTTGCAAAGACAGCACAAGAGAAACAGAAACAAGTGCAAGAATATGAAGTGGATGTGGGTGAACAGAGTAGAAATAACAAATGGAGCAATACCTGCTCAAATAGAGCTAGAGGGCCTATTAATATTAATGTACTGCATATACTCTTTAGTTTGCAATTGGAAAGACTCCCTAGGTAAGTGGGAACTTAAACAAGCTAAGCTTCCAAACTGTAGTTAATGCAGCTTTATCATCTTTTTTAAGAAAGTGGGAGTCCCCAGATAAATGAGAATATCTGATTGTTCTTTGGAAGCTTTTTTTAAACACCTACACAAGTTACATTAACATATTTCTTTGGTAAATCTCCAGGGCAAACCTAACCACCTACAGAAATTTAATAAGGATTGTACTTTACTGATAAAAGTGTGGAATAGCATAGACTCCACATACCTCCCCAACAAGCTTCACTGTGCTGTCATGTAACATCAAGGAGGTAAGAGCACAGAGGTTTCAAGAAAGAACTAGTACAACTGTTGACCCACATGTAAAGTCCTCAATACCACACATAGCATGTCATAAGAGATTTAAACTGCTTCAGACCATCAGATATCTCACTGTACTTTGATGAAAGAGCATTAACTCAGTTAATGTACTGGCTAAACTCCAGCTCTTATAATTATATTCTGAATACTTAAATCTCTATTGTCATTTTTACTGTCTGTAGTATGTTATGTTCATCTATTTAATTATCATCACACTATCTGAGCACCTTCGAATGCCCTTAAATTTGTCCTATGAAGACACAGGTCCTCCTAGGAGGCATGGGTTATTGTCTCGCACACTGAATTGGGATTTGGAAGAGCTATGCCAAGATAAGCCGCTGTCAGACTTACTGTCTGCATTTAAATGTGTGTGAAAGCTCTGAAGATTATTCTCTGCTATGAGACACTGTAATTACTAGATTAGATTGGTTTGGGACATACATGATCCTAAGTCTCTAAATCAGTTTGTGAATAAAGCTTTGTTCTTCATGAAGAGACAAAGATGAAAACATGAAAAGTTCTTTATCTAGTGTCAGCTTCAGTCATATAGCTGAATAGCTACAGTCACTAGATAGTAGACAGCTCATTGCCCCCTGCACATCGTTTTTATTTCTAAGGGCATATAAGTGATCTCAAATTTGTTCACCATATGTTAACCCTAAGGGAATGAAGGTCAGAAGCAGCATCCCTGTGATCACAGGGTGCCACACTGGAGTTCATACAGAAATATTTTTTTTTGCTTCCACATCACATTTGCTCTTTCTCTGCATCCTTCCTTTCACTGTGTACTCCAGACCAACTGGCACAGGTCATCACTAATTCAGAGATCAGGATTTGTTTTCTTTAGCTAGTCTGCTGCACGCAACAGAAAAGTGCTTGCTTCTAGTTCCTGCCTTAGGTTTCAATTAGCTTTGATTTTGTTTTGTTTCTGCCCAAAGAAACAGACAATAAAATAGCATATAATAAATGACATTCAATCATTATAGTACGGCTTTCTCATTTGATGCAGTTTTGAGGTCCTCAGTGTAAGATACCAAGTTCATAGTGATCCCTAGTCCTATCAGGTATCCAGAACTGTTTAAAACACCACAGATAAACACACCTTTAGACATTTCTTGCATTGCAAGAATTAAGTGGGGCCATCAGAGTTAATGATGAAGCGTTAATGGAGTTTTAATTAAAAAATGGACTGGAACTACCATATCTGAAAAGCAGAAAATGCAGAAACCCAGGAATAAAGTCATCCAACATAACTAGCAGAGGAGGAGAGCTAAGTCCCATTTGTTAAGAGTTGTACCCCGAAGCACAAAGATTTATCTCTTTCTTGAAGATACTCTTTCAAATATAGTTTATATAGATAACAATATTCACAGTTGCGTAAAACTGTATCTGTGAAGATATTACTACAATGAGTTTTACAGTTTAATTATAGACTGGGTTAAAGTAGTTCCTTTTAAATGTAATGCCTGTCAGTTTTCGTGAATGTTCCCATATTCTTGTGTTATGCAAAGATGCCAAGAGAAAATTTTTTGACCCTTTTCACCACAAATCTTTACCTGTGGAAGAAAAAGAGCCCATCCTGGAAGGAGCAACCCCAGGTACCAGTACATGCTGAGGGCCACTGAGTTTGGAAAGCAGTTATGTAGAAAAGGTCCTGGGGGTCCTGGTAGACCCAAGTTTAACATGAGTCAGCAATGTGCCCTCACTGCTAACAGTATGCTAATAGTATCCTGGACTGTGTTAGACAAAGTGTTGCCAGCAGGTCAAGGGGGGTGATCCTTCCCATGTTCAACACTGGTGTGGCCACATGTGGAGTGCCAGACCCAGTTCTGTGCTCCCCAGTACAAGAAGAGTGGACTTACTGGAGAGAGTCCAGCAAAGGGCCACAAAGATGACAAAAGGACTGGAGCACCTCTCCTTTGGGGAGATGCTGAGAGAGCTGGGACATTCAGGCTGGAGAAGAGAAGGCTTCAGGGGGACCTCGTCAATGTCTGTAAATAACTGAAGGAAGGCTGTAAAGAGGATGGAGCCAGGCTCTTTTAAGTGGAGCCCAGTGACAGGACAAGAGCAATTTCTAGATAGATTCAGTTTTTTAAAAAAAAACATATCTATAACTAGAAACAGTGATTGCTGTGCAGCAGACTGGCTAAGAACAATTTCATTTCTATCATCATCTCTACTTCTAATGACAGTTAAAGATTTTAGGGGGCAGAAGAAGGAAAAAGTGGGGGGGGGGGGGGGGGGGGGGGGGGAAGAAAGTGATATTTTTCCCTGATTTGTTCCTAGCTCACTGCACAGTAATGCAGTCTGAGAACTCTAAAAGCAGAATCATGACAAAAGAATCTTATGATAATACCACACAGGAAAAGCTCTTGAGTTCAGCCCAAGCACAAAGTCTAATTGTCCAGCTTTGAAGTAAAATACCCCTTTTATTCACTTCTCAGACTCTCTTTCCCTTCTGAAAAGGACACAAAGGGTTCAGAAGCTCTAAGGAGTTAATGTTCAAAGGCACCTCAGGAACTTTCTATCACATGCAAGTAATTCAGCACTTTTTTCTTGTTTCCTAGTCTATTCTTAATTATGCAAGGAATATGCCTTGGGATTAATACTCTGTAATACCACCTTATCTAAAACATATGCAGTCATTCACCAGTTACTTAACTAAAACTTCAAAGTGCTATATAAATTGACTCTGACAAAGAAAGTGTCATAGAGGCTCCAAGGACTGAAAAGCAGTCAACTAATACTGTGTATGTTTCAGGGAGAAAAACAGACCAGGAAATATGGGACAATAGCCTGAGCTTCTCTTCAACCTCAGATCATGTCAATGCAGAATAAGATTGGTTTGGAG
This sequence comes from Cygnus olor, assembly GCF_009769625.2. NCBI lineage: Eukaryota > Metazoa > Chordata > Aves > Anseriformes > Anatidae > Cygnus > Cygnus olor. The sequence continues at coordinate 54,166,359 of NC_049171.1, read as the reverse complement.
TCTAAAATCAGTCTCAAATCTCTCTTTAGGCAATCCTGACCAAGGAGCTTTCCATCTAGAAGTGTAATATTGATTTAACATGGTGTTGTGTCAGTACTAAGGCTTTCTTTCTTTCTTTTCTTTCTTTCTTTCTTTCTTTCTTTCTTTCTTTCTTTCTTTCTTTCTTTCACAACTATTGCAGTCGTACAAGATGGGGACAACAGACAAATATAGAATAGGACTTGCTTCTAGTAAACTCAAGTTTCCTTTAGCTATCATCTACAGACAGACTCAGGTTGAGACATCCAAAATACCCACTGTACAACAAGAGGATCTATATTGGGTATCCATCCACTGTATGACAAATATACTGATTTGTAATGTAGTATGGAAGTAATACAAAAACAAAAATAAATAAATAAATAAAACTGATCATGAAGGTAATTATTCCCTTTTCTACTGAGATAACTTCAAGAGAATAATAATTAATAATCTGCAATTAATTGTTTGCAGAGGAAAAACAAAGTGAATAATGTAAAAAGCATTCTTATTTTTTTAATCAGTAAAACTGACCTTATGAGAGTGACAGCTTTTTAAAATTCTCATGTTTTACATGTCTTTTGAGCCATCCGGCTGGCAGTCAGAGCAACTGAACTGTCATTCCCTTTGTCTCCACAAGAGAGGAATATAGCCTGATTATCCTACAGTAATGTGGACAGATGAAAGAAGACATAAAACTTTTTACCTGGAACAGAGCCTGGGAAGACCCCAGGGACAGCTTTTATGTCATTTCAGCTCAGTTTCTGAACAAGAGCAATTGGCCAATGCACAGCAGTGGACAGCTCTTCGCTGCTTGTCAGAGAACCTGACACGCTAGGGCAGATGAGAAGGTTCAGCTACAACGCTTTTATTGAACCTAAGCCAAGATTTCTGAACTACATGATGGTTTATCCAGTCAGAACAGTAGCTGACATCTCTAGCAGGTCAGCTCAAGAGTTATAGCTATACAGTGTTACAGAACAAAATCCATGTTCATCCACTTGCTCCTCCTGCATCAGCGTCATGGTCCCACACAGGTACCTGGGAAAGGTTACCCACTCCCTTAGAAACCCTTGAAGTAGGTTACAGTTCCTCACGTTCATTCCTTAAGACTGCATTTTTATGTGTTCTGTGAAGAAACGTTCCCTTGGGAAACAGCAAACTGTTATTAAAGAAATAGAACACAAAACGTTTTCTAGACAGAAGGGCTGCCTCAGCTTTTCTTTGTTGCACTGGTTCTTCAGCAAATAGAAGTGAACTTTTGGGTTAATTTGCTTCCTTCCCTCTTTTTTCTCTTCCAATGAATGTGGTTTATAGTTTGCAGATGCTGCGTAGTGAAGTTCCAGAGTGGTGGTGAGCATCATTGTCTTTTCTCAACACCCCCACCCCAGATCATAATTCCAGAGAGATCTCTAAAAAAGATGAATTCTCATCACCTTCAGCTACAGAGCCTTTGCAATGCCATTTACAGAAATAATGAATCTCTGTCTAAACCCTTTATTTCTGTTCTGTAGGTGCTAGTGTAAAGGTCACCATAGAAATGCAGGTGTCGAGGTACTTCTCTTTGCAGTTTGAGTGAAAATCTTTACCGTGACAGAGCTTAGCTTTCAACTCTGTCATCATCACACCTGGAAGGTATTTTCTTATGAATAGAGGAGGAGATCCTGTTTCTTAGAACAAGCGTGTCTCTGCTGGCATGGATACAAAAGTTCTGTGTTGTTGAACCATCTGCACTGAGCCTCTCAAGTGATTTAAATGCAGCAAGACTCTATAGTCCTACAGTGAGAGGGTGCTACAACACCTGAACAGCTTGAACACACATCCCCCTTGCACCGCTGTACTAAGTAGCTGTTCAGGGTATCACCCTGTTCAGTCCTGTCCTCAAGTCCACCACAAGTCAGCAGCCAAAACTTTTTTTTTTTTTTCTTTTTTTTCCATAAGACATGTGGATCACAGGTCTCTGCACAGAGCAGCTTCCACCACTCACCTCCTTTTGTGGCTGTCTCACAGGAGAGTGCCTTAATATTTTTTCCTGCTCAAATCTTTTTGTCCTTACAGAAGAGTTCTCCAGCTTCAGACACAGGAAGACACAGCTTTCTGCAAGAACCTCACCACTAGTGGCAGTGTCTAATTTTGAGTATTAAGAAATGTAAAGAAAACTCTATAGTAAATACCTTGTAACACTAAACAGCATATATTTTCATGTTCATCCCCTAAACCAGTATGTCTTTGCCCATAACATTACAGGTTCTTACAGCAAGGGTATTCTCTAGTCATTAATCCTACTTTCCCTACTGGAAGATTCTCATAAACAAAGTATATCCAGATTTCCTTTTATGGTGGAACAAGAGGGTGGAAATTATAACCTCCTTTACATCAAATTCTGCCATCTTACTGGCTACAGATAGCCTGGTTTGAAAGGCAGCATTGGGAACAATTACTGGTGCTTGTTGGTGTGAAATCCAGTATTTTGGACTGATGATTCAAGCACAGAGAATACCAACATCACATGAGCAGTGAATCATGACTCGGTGTACTCAGAATTCAGTTGTCTCAATGTACAGTGTATTGTGCATTTTCACCTCAATATCAAGGATTTCCACAAATTTTAGGATAGCTCTAGCTCAAAATGCCTTACCCAGAATATTCACAGACACTAAAGATGCAGTCTGTACAAGAATGGAATTTTCTCTCATTCATTTTTTTTCCTTTTTGCCTATTTTATCTCCTCTGCCAGCTCACATCCTTTTTTCCATGTTCTTCTGTCCATTTCAGTCTCATCTGCATCTTTGATCCCCTGGTGCAATTCATTTTGAGCATGGTATTTAGTTTCCACATCAGTGGCTAAACAACACTGATTTTAGTAGTATATGATGCATAGTTCATTTACATCTCAGTTTTCTAATCAATCAACAAATGACAAGAGAACAGTCAAAGGCAAAAACTAAATTACTTTAATCTAGATGCAATCTAGGTTCTCGAGTAGACAGATTCATAGGCTAACTAGTTATAAGTTACTTGTGCTAACAAAATATCAAAGTCTCATAAGGCATACTCAAAATTCAAAGCAAAAGGTACCAAGAAAACCCAAAGTATATGTAAATAAATGAAGAGGACAACACTATAGTGTTGTCATATTATATATATATATATTAATTAGATTCTCTGCCTAATTAGTAAGTCAAAAGTGTTATTTTTGTCAGAAGAAAAAAAAAAGAAACAGTTTGCAAAAAGTAAGATGTCTCTATATTGCATGCTAATACAGATAAATTTGAATTAGGTGATATTACAAGAAGAGCCTTTCAGCACTGATTTAATTTTTGAACACACACATTTTATTTGCATATTTACTGTCACTGTAAGCTTTCCTTGAATATTGGAAATGCAAATCTGTAATACGGAGGTAGCAGAATAAAAGACATAGACACATTTCTAACTTTTATTGGCATAGGCAAGGCCATCATAAAACCCCAAATCTTGTCACAGAAAAACTGCTATTGGACGTTAAGTGATTGGAGCACAACAGTTAGCACCTCTGTGTCAGGAATCAGCTTTTGTCATTGTCCGTAGAAACTCCTTCATCACAGACAGTTTCCTCCAGCAGAGAAACTCCACTCCTTTAGCATCCTGATTAGGAATAATGACAATTGCCTCCCAGTAAGATGCAGCAGTAATCTCTGCCTAAGACAGATCTTGCTATCTGAACACCTGCCTGTTTAGGGTCCTCGATGCCCAGGAAATTTTCAGACTAACACCCTGTTGTAGGTGCCCTGTATGTGAAAGCCAAGAATGTCGTTTCTCTCACCAAGATTACAAGAAGTGCAACTGTTTCCACAGCTTGTGTTTCCCACAAACTTAAATGAAGTAGTTTACAGGATATTTTCTTAAGGATGTATTTGAGTCAGGATGATTCATTTATATTAATGATGCTGACTATGATAATTTCAAGTGTTCTAAAAAATTGATTAACTATTTCCTGACAGAATATCTACTAAGTTTTGTAGGTAATTTCCAAAGAAAGTCTATATTTCTCTAAAATAGGAACATGCAATGCTGCTGTAAACAGAAAAGAAATATACATGCACACTATCTGGAAATTAGAAATAAGAACTCGTGCACAGGTCCCATATTGCTTTACAGACTTCACCACACCTTTTAACCTTCTTTTGCAGGTAGGATTAACAGCTTCACTTTTAACAAGCAAAGAGTCTAGCTTAACAGGCAGCTCTAAGATACTGGAATATCACATTAGCTACTACAAAGAGAAAGACTGAGGAATCTTTTAAAACCTTGGGAACAAAGTTCATATCATCAAAACTAGGACTGTATTAAATGGGTAAATTTACAGAGACAATCTTAATCACTGAAGGCAAAGAGTGTTCCTAGGAAGACTTAAAAATACTTTAATTGGATCCTTCCCAGTAATATCTGCTGAGGGGAAAATCAGAGCTGGTGCGACATGCCCACTGAGGAGAAGGTCTGAATCATTACAGCTATAAAAAGAAGAAAACACGTAAGAAAAAAAAAAAGTAAAAAAAAAAAAAGTATGAGGAACAAAGGTAAAGAGCAATGAACATAACTGCAGCTAGATGTGGTAGATGTGGCAGGAGAAAGCCAGTTCAGGAAAAATTCTCTGAAATTTCAAACTCTGCACTGAAGGCAAGCAGAGCTACTGACAGCAGAGTCACAGCCCTGAAGCCTGCAGCTTGGAGGCAGCTCACCTGCTGGCTGGTTGGAAGAGGACTCTGGAATTAGGGCCCTAAGCAAGGACCGGAAGGAGCAGAAGACACTTTCCTGCCAGGGAGGCAGATGTGCTGCAAGAAACCTGTCTGGGACTCACTGAACTGCTGAAACTGGGATTAAATTGTTTTATGGAAATGATTCAAACAACTACTATCCATGCTTTTTGCCACTATCTCTAGCCATGCTTCATCTACTGAACTAAGAAAGGAAAAATAATATTAATTAGACTTATAAGTTTCCAACAGGAAAACTAATGAATCTGAGGACTACAATATCCCAGTCACACATGGGTAATAAAGAGGGACATATCCACAATTCTTAGGTTTGCTACTGTTCCACCATAGCCCATACAGAAACCTACATCTATAGCTCATGTAAGAGAAATTACTCAGCAAGGTTACAGAGATCTCTTCCGTGGGAGCAATCATGGATGTCTCTGGCTTTCTGCCTGCCTCCATTTGTCTCCTCATTCTCCTAATCCCTCTCACTTGCTGTGTGCTGAAACCTGAGAGATGGATTCACTGTGGTGGTGAGCTGCAAAGGATGATGAAGCATTGTCAGGTGTTACAGAGCAGTCAGCAAGGACAGATCTTTTTCTTCAGCATAAGTCTCATAGCATTTAATTGTCTTCCTAGCTCTTCCTCTATAAGCAACGGAAAAATACACAATGCAGGAGCCATTATCTACTTTAGAGTTAATAGATTTTAAAAACATAGAGAAAGTAGAAAAAGTAAGAAAGTAGAAAACACTCATATAATAGGTTAATACTGAGCAAGCCAAGGTAGTACACAACAGATAGTGTATTATAAAAGTGAGGAATAGATAGAATAAAACAGAAGTTTACATACTGAGGCTCATGCATTGTTTACAGTTCTGGTTTTGTTCTGCAACCTAGGAAAGGAACAACATCAGATTTCCACATGCAAATTCCATAGGCTGAAGCCACGTGCATTTTTTATGAGGATAAATGAAATATTTATTTCAGTTTCTAGTTTTCTGAAGATGCACATTAACTTTGTGGGATTTTACAGTTTACATTATCTTGAAAAATATTCTCTTAAGAACTTCTTCATGCTTCTCAGTTTCCTAAATAGACCATTCCTGAAGCCTCAACCCTCTGGTTTATGCTTACTCTTTGAGGGAAAGGGATAGTTGAGTCAGAAACATATCTTGTAGTCAGATACCCAGATCAAATACATACTATATTCACAGTCAGCAGAGGACTATAAGACTATTTTTAGAGAAAAAGTTTCCAGCCAGGTATAATATTCAAGGTTCAGTACACAACACTGTGAGATTTTATCCATTAGCTGGACAAGTAAACTGCCCCTTTCTGTCCACAGTTGGCAATTAACTACTATTTTCCCCTCATCATATATCAGAACCACAGTGGTAGTTAGGAACTGAGGAAGACAGACAGCAGACGGCTCAGTAGGGACAGCCAAACTCCAAAACACAAGCGATTTCCATGCACAAGAGCAGCAATTGAGGGCATTGCTACAGTTTCCATGGCAGCTGCGATAACCACTGGACCAGAGCAGCCAAGAAAGCTGGGGAGAAAAGAGATGCAGCTCCAGAAGAACAAGTGTATGCCACGAGGCTGCTTCTCAAGGGGAGCCTGGAGAGGGGAATGACATTTGGCAATGCTTGGCTTCAGCTCAAACAGGAGCACCCAGGGGTGCACCAAAGAGGCATCAGCCCTGATCCATCATTATGTAGTCACCCTCCTTTCTTAACGCAGAGGAGACTTTGTTCAAGACCCATTTCTTTTCTTCCACCACCAGTTTCAGACACTCCAGTTCCCACCTGCCAGCCTCATAGTTGTGAGCCAGGTGGTCAAGTGCTTTGCGGGGTCTGTGGCTTGGCCCCTGGCTGTGAGCAGCCCCATGCCCTGGGCTCACCTGGCATGACCAGTGCATCTGTTGGTCCAGAAACCCTGGCACAAAGATTAGCAACCTGCCACTTTAGCCTTCTGTAGGAGTCTCTTAGCTTATTGTTTGGCTGCTTGTGGAAAGCAGAGAGACAGCGTGCAGGCACAAGGTGTTCTTTTCCCGTTTGGTAAATGAAATAGTGTTTGAAAACAACAAGGAGTTTGTGCTTTGGTAACAGTATCAGATACCCACTTCTTTGCCTGTGGTAGGTATCACAACTTGCTGGTGTTACTCTCAGAATAAGGAAGGTAGTCCCCGAACTCAGTGAATACAAACAGTTCATTCTATAAAATATTTTAAGTTGAATTATAAGAGTTATGAGATGACTAAGAACAAAATGTCACCTTAATTTTATTTAAAATTGTCTTGAGTTAAAAAAATAGTCTATGTCATCACCAAGAAAATAATTTTGTGCCTTATTTGAAACAAGAATGCACTGAAGCAGGAGCTGAGATGACAAAAACAAATGAACATACAGACAAATGGAAAGGCACAAAGACATACCTTAAGAAAGACAAGAGATGAGATTCAGGTCATCATCCTTTATGCTTAAAATAAAATTTGGATGAAATTATGATGCGTAAGTGAAAACAAACAAACAAACAAAAAAAAACACAACACACCACTCTACCCAGATCATTTGAAGTCACCTTATCCCTGACCCATTAGAGTTCATGAGGCACTTACCTGCCAGCCTGAGATTTGTTTGGGCAGCCTAACTTCAGTGTCTGAGCACGTGCAAGTGCATCTAGTTGCAAGGAATTAGCTGATGCATGCCTGATAAGCAAGGGCAGTCTTGCACAAAGTACTGGCAGTCACTCATTCATGAAATGGTTCTCCTGCTTTCATTAACGTAGTCATACACAGGATGGGAGTGTTCTGTTCAAGTCCTGTCTTTCCTTCAGGAGTTCTAAACTCTCTATTATATCCAGTCATTGTCTGTTCTCTCTTCGTTTTGCCTCCAGAATCTCAGCTGCTCTGCAGAGAAGAAGCAAAATGGCACTGCACAAGACAAAGAGGAGGAAAGAGGGGATCTGCCTTTCTACCAAGCAATATTTATGAGAAAGACAGACACACATTCAGTTCCTAGGTGACAGAATTTGAAATGTTTCAGTGACAAGTATCTAATGTTTAGGAGTACAGTGCAAAGCTGCTCTTCAATGCTTCTCTTGATCACCTGAAGTACCAAGCTGGAGAAAATACACAAAGGAGCATATGCTTTCTCCTGGATGCTATCTATCCATAAAACATGAAATGTCACCAGCTTTGAACAGTTCCCCAGTCAGACTGATACTGCAACCAAAATCTAGGAAAATACGTAGCAACCCAGCAGATTGAAATAAAGTTCTAATTTGACTATCCTGTTTATCTGTGTTTCAACAATGAAGGAATGGAAGGTAAACTTCTCAGTAAAGTTTTCAAAAATTCGGCAGTCTGAATTTGCCTACATAACTTCTTGACAGATGATAGTTATGGAATTTTTCCTGAGTACGATCAGAGGATGATGGACTAAAAGTTTGAGAGTACATATTTACTTATCTACACTCAAACATTCTTGTTACTCTACATGAATATTTATGCTTGAGTTACATTTGAAATGAATTCTTGCCTGAAGCTCCTTGTCACAAAGCTGTAATGGGGTACCAGCTTGTCTCCTTCAAATTCTTGCATGTATATATATACTTAGTGACACTGTTTTAAGTGATTCTTTTCTCCATAGCATACTATGTATGTATGTACTGTACACACAATTTACATCTATATGTATATGCCTATGGAATTGTGTAGCTTTCTCTGAAAAGACACAAACTGCTATGAACTTGCATCTTGTGCAGCAAATACAGCACTAGAACTGTGATTTCTCAGTTGTAAATAGGCCTATGAATAGGCCTATTGATTATTGCTGTGTTTGATTTTTTCTTTTTTGTTTTTGATTATTTAATCGCGTGCGTTTACTTTATCGCTTAATAAAAAATCTTTACATGGTGCAGTGTAGAGGTTTTGGCTTTTTTTAGTATTCCATAAAGAAAATTAGCAAATTAGGTTTTCACATATAGCAGGCAGTTTTATGACCTTTTATTCACTCTTAATATAATCACATATATACATAAAAACATACAAACAAAACTTGCAGCAGTTTCAATTGTAGTTGAAAAGTTAAACACTTAGAAGGCAAGATGAAGTAGGATTAGGGCTGTTTATACAAACCCAGTTTTAACTTGAATTGCAACCTTTAGTAACATGCCCAGACATTATTACTTTTTCTTACAGCATTCTTGACATACTTAGGGCTGATGATTTATAGAGTTCACTTGATGAACACATATTTCACAGCCAATTTTTCCTTGTTCAGTATTTCTAGCTTCTGTGGAATGGAGATGACAAAGCTGGGAAAAGTATGGCGTTTGGAGACAGACTCCGCAGTAGAGTATTTGGCAACAATATAAAGCTAGACTGATAGATAGACTTTTGATAGACATGTCCATCAAAATTTAGAAAATAAAACAAACAAAAAAAATCACACCAGAAAACACATTTTTCTGAAAAAACATTGGCCAATGATTGCTACAGTATTACTAGGGATGCCAAAATAAAATGCATAATGCCATAATGCCATGCATAGCATATGTGACTAGATCGACTAATCAGCATAAGGGAATTTCTCTGTTCTGGGAGGAAATTTGTTTAAAAGCACCAAGTAATTTCAGGATGCTTTTTACAGAAGATTGTAATGAAAAAGAAACTGGTGGATCATTTAGAGAATAAGAAATCCGTAAAAAGACATGTTTTTTATTGGCTGCAGTGATATGGACTCTCTTCAAATTTTTCTGAAATGGAAATAAATGGCAGAAAGGAAAAAATGAGCTTTGCAACATTCTTTTTCTTCTTTCTATATGCTTTTATCTCCTTGCTAATTACATTAACAATTCACTTCAGTCATGAATCTGACGCTGACCACATTTCAAGAATATTACATTCACACCAAATGAATGCTGTCCTTCAGACAGTAACTCAGACAATAACTTTTAAATTCACTTTATGAAGTTCAGTAGCCTATAGTAGGATTTCAATTCCTAAGATTAACACTGTTAGCATGGTGGTAGTGTTTATTTTAAGTATAACTAATATTATAATTTGAGACATATTAGCACATATAAAAGATAAATATTCTTGGCATTATATTTATAATTATTAGAAATATATGACTTTTGCATTGACATGGAAAAAGTCCCATTAAAAACAATTTTTAAAAGTTGCATAAAATACTCAATAGTCAATGTTATAAATTTTGAAAGCAGATCAGAATGAAAGTAATCTTTAGGAATAAATCTCTACAAATGTTAACATAACGGAGAAATTTATAAAACAGATTTTGTCTTGTGAAGAACAAGTTCTCTCAAGTTCACAGAGATTTCAGGGTTCTGACTGAGAGAATTATGAAGATACAGTACATATTTTTCCTCATTTGTGACTGTGGTGAAGACCTTCTAGGTGATAAATTCAGGAGAGATTCCTTTAAGAAAAGTATAGGAAACTAACCAGAAGAATCATAAGAGAACAATCAAACTGTGCAAGGGCCTTTGGAAAAAAAAAAAAAAAAAGTCTGAAGGCTGGTGAAGAAAAGTGATAATTTAAATCAAATAACATACCGACAGGGTTGAGAAGGCTTCTCTGAAGAATTTAGTTGAGAAAAAGAATGGAAAGATGAAAAATGCAAAATATGAGGTTATAGGTAGACTTCTCAGTTCTCACAATCAGTAGACAAAATTATACCATAGACAGAACATCACATTCACTCCTTCCTCCCCTCATCTACAGGAAAAAAAAAAAAAAAAAAAAAAAAAAAAAGTTAAGACTTCTTTTCCTTTTTCAAAATAATATACATACATATGTACATATTCATAGGACTACTGAGATCTAACACTAAGTATTTCCTGGTTGGTCTATGCAGTTCTAGTCACCAGAAGCACAGCATGCTGGGGTGGGAGTGTAGAAAGACTTTGGCACGCTCTGTACATTCCTGCACCTCTCATTATCATTTCTAAACAACTCAACACAGCCTGGAATAGCTGAGTGGTGTAATACTGAGACATGCTGCCTTTTGATCACTGTTTGGACTCTTGCTGTGTTTGTTGTCTGAGTGTGACTCGCTTTGCAAGAAGTGATTTATCTCTGCTGCCCTCTTGCACAACGAGAAGTGCAGCAGTCACTGTAGTTGGGCTTAAGCTATGCAGAGATATACTTTGAATCTGAAGAGACTTAAGAAATGGACCTAAATTCTCTGATGTTGGTATACACACAGGTTTTGTTCTTTTTTGAATTAACCCAGATTTGGAAAAAGTTGGAGAAAGAAAATATCTGATCTAGCTGTGTCTCATTTCCATTGGGACTTTTAATGTTGCATAGTACACACCAACCAGTATCTTTCAAGCTGTGCTCTTATACTGATCCGAAAAAATTTAAGTGGGTATAAATCCAGGGTCAAAAGTAAAAAGAAAATCCAGATCAGTCTCTCATTTTAATTATGGTTGAAGTGTCATTTAAAAATATTTTCTCAAGAAATGTACCTGATATGGAATTTATTATTCTATTGTAAAATTGTATTGTGTTCATGCATGCTGAAACTATAGTTTAATTTTAATGACCATTAGATAAGAAATTTATGCTGAAACATCCTCACCATAAATAAAACAACTAAGAACACCAAAGCAAAATTTGCTGAAAACCTTAACATTCATTCAATATCAGATCAAACTATAAGGGAACCTAGGCATTCAGTGACAGTTCTGAAAAAATCTCAGACCAATCTTTTTTTGTACGGGGAATAGCTGAAGCACTAACACCTTCAGGTACAGGTGAGCATACCTATGTATGGAAAATTCACCCATCCAAACGGGTTTTACATGTTAAATACAGAAATATATTCCATGGCTGAAAAATCTTGCCCAAAATATATGTGTATTTTTAGAAAATTCTGACCTAAATATTTTACCAGTATGACAGATGCAAAATGCTGTTAGAGAGAGATGTCTCATTTCTATTTAGGAAATGTTTTGCTTTTCCTTGAGGAAGTAAAGTGAAGTCTGGTTTCCTGAGAGTAGCACTCTCAAAGCACTGATCACAACAGTTTGGATCCATCCTGCTGGAGCGTCTCACAGGACAGTTTGTTCACCAGCATGGTCTCCCATCACAGCAGGCTTTTGGCATTCCTAGCAACAGTAGCCCAGTGAAAGTGTCTGAAAAGAAGCTGCTAGAGAAGTTTGAAAGGAATGGCATTTGAAGGTTAAGGTAATTATGAGTACAGGAACACACTGCGATCTAATGACATTGGTCCTGGATAGTGTCATGTACAGAATAGTGTGTCATGTCATGTCCTGGATAGTACCAGGACCCCTCAGGATGGGAGGTGTGACTTGCACCATTTGTGAATGGAGTACCCTCTGTCTTGTTTTGGTGATTCTCCAAAGACAGAGAAATGTTCTATGCCTTTTGTTGAACCTGTCCTGCTGTTCACAGCAGTGTAGAAATATTTTTCATCTTCTGGTCTTCCACCAGCATTGTGGGGTGATGCCATTCCTAAGTATACCTAGAAAAGGAACTGATAAAAGGGAAAGGGAAAAAAGCACAAGGGAGTTCAAGATGGGAAAAAAAAAATTGGACATAGGGAGCAGGGGGTGGGAATCTAATATTGATCAAAGAGGAAATGCAGGCATCAGGAAAGGATAGTATAGGTGAGATATTTGAAAGGACACAAAGAAATGGAAAGGTGTTACCAAAATGAAGATGTACAATTCAAGGACAGAATTTTCAAGAAACTTCAAGGTGAGACACAAAATTTGGCCAATGACTGGAATGAAGGGTGGGAGCCAGAGACTGCAGGGCAAACTGGCTGTGCAAGGAAGTAGCAGTTTAAATTGCTTTTGTGCATTATAGATTAGACAACAAGTAATGTGAAAAAATGGTTGGATATTTAATAATACCAATACAATTATTAATGTTGTTTTTATTATTGTTAATTCTCCCCTTTATGTATAGCATATACATTGCTAGACCTCTCACATATTTTTATTGGGTAAATTCCTAACAGAGTAGTTGTGTTTCATAAATCATTTAAATTACAGTATCACTAAAAAAAGCTACTGTTTTGGATTTCAGCATTCAAACAAATTTTCATCTGCCTTTACATATGTTACAGAAGTATTTTTAGGCTGCTCTGCCCAGGTGCTAATTTAGTTTATTTAGAAATAGAACATGTGTATAGTGAATTGAGTTAATTCAGTTACCTTCTTAACAGAAATCACATTGAGAGTTTCAGTGTAACTTCACATTGGGAACCCAAAGGTGGAATGAATACCATTCATTCATAGATACAGATATACGTACACATATATATACACATGCACATAAACATACTTGTATGTGTATAGGTATGTATAGAAACGTAGGTATTCATCACATTACATCAGATCAAGATCTATTTGCAATTCCCCTCAGTTTACAAGCTTAAGTATTGTCTCACTGAAGAATAGAAGGAAAGTAGATTAGGGTAAGTGTAGGTTGATTGGGATATGATCTCTTCTCTCTCCTCTGCAGGGCTTCCTTAGGAAATATATTGTTATTTCACATCACAAAAGGGAAAAACAAATAAACAAACAAACCAGGTTTATTTTTGTAAGCCTAAAGGACAATTTGTAATCTAGTATTATTAGTATGCCAACTTTCTAAACATATGCATTTTTGTTGTCTGTAAAGTGAGTAATCTGATTTAGTAACAGGATAAATTTGCATAAATATGTAAGCTGAGAATTACATGGGAGGACTGCATTAAGTTGATTTTATTTTTAAACTGTGTATGTTCTGGTAAAGAGACATTAATTTGAAAAATGTAGTCAGATTTTGAATGGAAGCATTCAGACTTGGCACTTGATTTCTGCTATGAAATATTTACACCCAATTGCTAACTAAATATGTTTTATGTTGCACCTTACACACATTTCCAATAATCTGTCTGTTTGATTGTGAGGGCTACACCCATCATCATGGGGTATGAATGCTTAATGAGCTTCTAAACTCCACAAATCAACTGCTCAAATGAAAGAGCTAGCAGAAGATAATCTTTTAACTCAAAATATAGCGATTGTATTAGACAAAATACAGGGAGAGAGAAAATACAGAGCAGTAAACTCACTGCTTCAACATAAGCAAATATAAGGGGACACAGACAAATGACATCTCAAGTACAAATGAATATTTCATATATTGCTTGGAAGATAGCTCTTGAAGACTAAAGCTCCAGAGGGGGCAAATATCCTTTAGTACAACCATTTTGCCTCAGTCTGTATACATCTACAGCTTGCTGCTATTGATGTGTCAGACACCACAGCTGGCAATAAGAAGGCAGTGATGACTAGCACTGCACATAACTTCTGGCACCAGGAACAGAAAATTTTAACTATAGGCATCAAGGATTGATTGATACCTTATCATGAGCTAGCTGGCTTGTTTATCAACACTGTAGGAAGAAGGCTGTTACAGCATCTGATGCTGTTGTGTCTAGAGCCTGAGACTGCAGGAAGACCATTGCAGCATAGACTTTTGTATATAACATGCAATATAATTTGATGACTGGATTGGTCTGAAAGGAGACAACTAAATATATAAACCAGCTCACCAGTGTCTCATCAACTAAGCTTCTTTCTAATTTTTCAGAAATGCAGACCTCTAAGGTCTGACAGACATCATTAACTCTTCAAAATCAGTAAGGTGAGGTGGTCAAACTAGTGAGCAATAAAGTCTGTTTGAAGAGCTGATACACACCAGCAGGCAGGTACCAACAGACAATTAAAAGAGGCCTGTAGGCCATTGATCAGAAATACTCTTTGCTCTTTCGATCAATGGCAAAGTCAGTAAATGCCATCTGACTGCAGTGTGTGCACTCCAGAAACTCAGCTTAAAGAAGTGCAAGGAGAAAAAGTGCTAATATAGTTTGTCTTTATGAGGTTATAAATACAGATCATAATGTTGTTGAGTATCAACCCTGGTGCAAGGAGAGCAGCTCACTGGAACAGGGATCTACAGACAAAGTCGAGAGGCAACATCCAGTTTAAGAAATAGCTTGTAGTTAACTTATATTGCTTTATGTGTTATTTTTTGCTTCTCTTAAATCAGAAGATTTGAACCAGTGAAATCTATGCTGATCCTTCCCTTTCAATTACAGAAGTCAATCGCCTTCCTCTCAATTTAGGAAACAAACACTCCATTTGAACAACTGCAGTTTTTACTTTGCCACAATTAAAAACTATTTTTTTTTTTCTAAAACCAGCATGTGAACACAGAATAACAGAATCACAGAATATCCTGAGTTGGAAGGGACCCACAAGTATCACCGAATCCACAGGACCACACAAAAATCAGACCATGTATCTGAGAGTGTTGTCCAGATGCTTCTTGAACTCTGGTAGGCTTGGGGCCATGACCACTGCCCTGGGGAGCCTGTTCCAGTGCCCAGCCACCCTCTTGGTGAAGAACCTTTTCCTAACATCCAGTCTGAACTGCCCCGATTAAGCTTCATGCTGTTCCTTCTAAGGAACATCCTCCTAAGAGTTGTGGATAACTTGAAATAGGACTGTGGACTCAGATCTAAATTTTACAAAGTGACCTTTTTGTTAAACCAGACAGAATTAAAATCCCGCACTAGCCTGCCAAGTTCCAGTTTTGAGTTTCTGAGACTGCCATCTAAATGTCATGGTTTGAGGCCATGTCTTGTTTTCTTTTCATGATATAATACTAAGTAAATCTGATAACTCTAAATCATAACCCTTAGAGCTAACCTTCAGACTGGAAATGCCTGTTTAAAACTTATTAAAATCAAACTGCCACAGTGACCACACTAGTGATGATAAATGGCATCATAAATATGCCTAGTAGGTCATAAACCGAAATTTGAAAGAAAAGACTCAGTTCCGTTGACAAAAATGAAAGATAAAAAAAAAAAAAGATACGTGTCCTCAGTCATGTACATTATGTAAAGTTATTTCAGAAAGCATTAATCACATTCACATGTGATGCTCAAAAAACTCAGCACTGCCCTTGAAAGAGTTTTATTGCTTTCTGTGGTGTTTAAAACAAAATATTTTCACTGTTACTCAGGCATTGCTTTCAAATCTGTAATATGATTTCTACAGTACTTTGGTTACCAAAACACAGGTATGAGAAAAATCCACATTTTTTCTGTGGAATGAGGCTCCTTTCTTTAGTAAGTCAAATTTTATACAGATCTTGTTAATACAATACCAAAAGCAGTGTATGATTTTCACTGACTTCATATCAGACCTATATTAACCTTTGGATGCAGGGGCCCAAACTCCTGCAATGCTGAGCATGCAGCTGCAGTTTAACAAACACATAATAAATGTTTCTCCCCACCCAACATAAACAGGGTCACTTCAAAATTAAATGTATGAGGTAGCTTTAAACCCTTACATAAACTCATTCTGAAAAAAATATTTGCCTTTCTGTGACAGAAGGATAGCACTGCATTAAAGAAATTAAATTTACTATTTAATTTTTAAAACTTTTAAAACCATATACTCAATGGCATTAAGAGTACAAGGTATTTCATGCTGCCCTTGAAGAGCATACACAGAATACAACTGAATGCCTTGGCCTAATTGGTGCTGCAGTCAATCACTGTGAAGCTCAGAAATGGATATCATCTTAGTCTCATCTTGGTCCCTTGGGGATAGATTTATATCTGTCAATGGTATACAGCTAATCAGGGTACAAAATTCTCATTCTGACTAAAACTACTTGTGGAAAATCTAGTCCCTCACCACTGGAAATGGATGTCAAATGGCAATCCTCAGCAATTTGACAGTCACATTGGAATAAGTGAAGGCAAACACAGGGGAGCAAAGTGAAGTGGGTGAAGACGCACACCACGAGATGAATCCAGGCTGCAGGTAATGGCTGGGCACTATGGCCACCATGCTCTTAGGATGCTCCTGAGCACTGTCACAGTGAGACCACCCCAATCTACCAACTTCATGCCCACAGCACAGGCCACCCAGATACCCTGTATACATGCCTGGACCACAAACAGCCTTCAGCATCTGCACTGACATCACTGCACCAGCACACACAGCCATGCAAGTTAGTGAACTTTGAAGTATGAGTAGGAGGATGAGGTTCTGTGGAGGCCTGAGAATCTCCAGAAAAAAACTCCACTGCCAGCAACAAGACCATCAGATATCACCACAGGCAACTCAGCTCTAAACAGTTGGCTCAGAGATGTATCAAGCTGTCTGCAGTACAAGGAGAACACATTTACATTGGTGGAGGCAAATGAATTTAGTTGTGCTTTCCCAAACCTATTCTGCATGTACATTACCAGTATCATAAACTGCATTGCACTCCTGAGGTGGGCTGATCAGCAACTGGCCATGATTCTGCAGGTGTGAATAGTCCTGGAAACTTGTATTTTCTTAAAAGGCTGCCACTCACATCCAAGCCCTGAACCTTGTCCCAGAGCAAGTAGCTTTTACCTTAGGAGAAATGGCATTGCCAAACTTCTGCCCATCTGAAGAAGGCAAGTTCAGCGTCAGCAAGTATATAAGTAAACACTCACTAATGGGCCCAGTCTCTTGTGACTGCGGCTCAGGACACAACATGCAAATGCAGCACTGTCTACATCTATTCGATGCATATAGCAGCCATGGCTATTCAGTATCCCTCAGCAGAGGTCACAATCCCTACTGTTCTCTGCAGTTGATTTTTTTTTACCAACAGTCTTGGCAGTGCTGCATGAAGGCATCTGCATGTCTAATGCCTTCCATCCAAATCAGCTCCTTGTCCATACTCCTGACCATCAATAGGCTTGCCATCAGTGTCCAGCTGCTGCCTGTGCTGGGCTTCCATGTCACTAAAAGCTATATTCTCGTGCCTTGAAGCCCCACATCAGGTTCAGGATGATCCTTGATTTCTGCTAAGTGACCACCAAGAACACTTTGAGGGTCCTTTGCATGTGTAAAAGAAAATAATTCTTTAGAGTAGAGGCTAGTACACCAATCTATGACTTCAATAAATGCCAAAGAACTTCCAGGAGAAAATCAGACCAAAGGTGTGTTCTCAAGATGCAAAATCTACTTAGCTTCCATGTATAGTAATAGGAATTGCATAGTTGTGTAAAAGAAAAAGATTTTTGTTCTTGTTTTGCTCTGGATGTACCAACCAGGTTATGAAGGCAACTGTGTTACATTTTTTTTCTTTCTCTGATATATAATAGATGGCAGAAGAAGCTAAAATATTTCTCTAAATATTTTTCTGTGTATTCTCATGGGTAATCAAACATTTTCTTCCTATATTTAGAACCTGTTTTATTCTTTTTTTTTTTTTATTCCCTTTAATATAGCAGCTGCAATATCTAAAAGTTCTTAATTGTATTTAAGTATTTTATTTTAGAGGCAAAAAACGTATGAAAGATAACATAAAAGCTAGTGAAAATCAAACAACTTTTACTATGATAGTAGTACCCCAAATCCTGAAACTAAATGTTCATAGCTTTTCTTTCAAAGCTTTACTAAATAGCAATATCAATGGAAAAATTTAATTTACTTTTCTCACGAACTTTTTTCTTCAAAGCCTTATTTACAGAAATGGACCATCTGTTTCCATAAAATGTTTATAAATTTTTAAAGTCAGCTTTGATACTTTGATTAAACTGAAAAGATAACAGTTTCATTTGATTAATTAACTTAACAAGGTCATTTTTGCAGACAGCAAACAACTATAAATCATCGACTACATAAGTTTCATCTTATGCATAAATGCAGTCTTCAACTACACAGTCCTGCATATATGGAAAAGCTTTCTGTGTCCAAATGCTCTAATAAATCATAGTATCACCACGGCACCACTGAATTTTTCCCAACACCAGTGCTGTCACATGGATCTATTTGGCCTATTTATTCTGACAGAAAATAGAATGTAAAGGAGAAGCTAACTATTAAGCAGCTGAAAATGTAAAAACAAATGCCTAGCTGTATTGCTGAACTGATTTATCTTAAAAGTAAGATAATTTTTACATCTTTCTTACAGAAAGATGTTTTGATTTCATTTCTTTCAAATCCTTGCAAATAAAATGATATCTGGCATTTTCTCATCTCCAGTCATCTTTACAAGTTTCCTTTCTCACTTTGGTGACAGCCAGCATTATAGTCACAATAACACTGTATTTTATTGTTATTATTATTTTTGCTTCACAAAATAATTAATATTTTTTTCCAGGAATGTTTTTGTGGAAAATGCAATTTTTAGTTTTCCTTGTAATCCAGGTATTAAGACAAAATTGGGAGAGGTTCCTTAGCTGCAACAGTTATACAGCATAACATCATTGGGATTGGGACCCTTATTTATAGACAGTTAAGAGGCTTTAAAAGGTCAAAGTAACTCTGTCTTCCTTTAGTGATTGATTTCCTAGCTACCATCTCAGAGATATTAAAAGATGCTTCTAAGTAAAATAATTTCTAAGTATCTCTCCAGTGCATGTATATAGATACATACTTGAACTGTACTTCAAAGCTTTTGTGTGCTGGTGCAAATTTGTTTTTCTTACTTGAGAACCATGATTCAAGGAAGCAAGGAACTTTCACTTGAATATTTGACTATTCTGAGTATTCACTAGATAAAGTCTGCCATATGGTTAAGAAGATTTAGGTCCCTGTACTCACAGATTACCAGCTACTACAGTCTTAATACATCCCCAAGACACTTGACAGTTTCTAAATTTACTCTAGTTGGCTCCTCATGGTTGGAATGAGGCTTCAGGAGCTAAGAAAGAAGGCGTGGCAGTAGACTATTCCTAATGTCTTACTTTGTTTAATATTAACCGTGTGGAATAAATACCAAAGTTCCTTAGAAGATACTAAATGCTTGCAAAAACTAAATGAAAATGTGAGATGGCTGAAAAATCATTTCCAAAGACATTCCACTGAAGCCACAGGCAAACCATTTTTGCAGATATGGATGGCCCATGAAGCAGCTTCATGTTTCAGTAAATCAAAAAAGTTCACCTGAATGGAAGTGTCTCTTAAGCACATTAACTGACCTCTGACTTCCAGAACCTATGGGAGCTGCCTTTGTGGTTCACTGTAGATCATGAGTTTGAAAAGAAACCATGAATAAGAAGGCCAGTAGAGGTCCTGGAGAAAACAGACTGGCACCTGCCAGAAACAGAAAATTGAACAGAAATGACACCTGCCATTAAAAAAAAAAAAAAAAAAAAAAAAGGAAACAAACAAACAAACAAAAAACTGGTACATTGTACAAGGATAAAGTGGTTTTATTTCACAGAGATAGGACAAAATGGAAGTAAACATAGAGATGAATTATGAATGAATTATTTGGTAATGTGTGAATCATGGTGTCTCTGAGGGAGTGAAGATGAACCACAATAAGTTACCAGGTTATCTAGCTATGAATAAACTAGTTTTTGAAGGGAAACAGTGGAAGTATATTTCTTCCTCACAAATCTGATGGTTTTCTTGCTATAACTTTTTGGGCCAATAATGCTCTTATTTTGAACATCCACTGTTGAGTGTTCAGTTTCAATTGTATTACTCTCAGAAAAGTGTGGATAATTTGGATCTTCCTCGTGTTTTGATGTGACACAGCTATGCCACCTGAAAGTGTTGAAAAATGGAATTGAGATCCAATTCTGCAATTTTTGGAAGCAGAAGATAATTCCAAATTGGATCAAGTGGAAGAGAATGAATCAAGCCAAAACATGTAAATGCTAATCAGAAACTTTTTAAGACCACTTAAAGAAAACTATAACCCTTCAGAGAAAGACAATCATATTAAGTAAAGTAACCCACTAACATGGTCTAGGAGGAAGGTAAAAGTATGCATATAAAAACAGTACTACAAAAGAAATCTCATAAATGAAAGAACAGAAAAGCCTCTCATAAATCATAAAGATTAGGTGCTTGGAACAGTAAAAAAAAAATGTATAAGGTAAACAAAAGGACAAGGAGAAACAACTTGGCAGCAGATTACAAAATGATAGGGTCTTTTTTTTTTTTTTTGTATGAAGAATTTAAATGATACTAAAAATAAAACTGGCTTGTACAGGATAAGTGGTACAACTAATAAAAATAACCTAGAAAAATTTCCAGTAAGCCTTTTTTTCCAACAAGCATTCCGATTTGGGGAAACAATAAAACATTTTTGTAGTACAAAATAATTTCAAAATAAACTGCTTTCCATTTGAACAGGATGCAGTATAGACAGACAAGCCTAACATAAAACACTGAGCCACCTAACATAAATGTCTTTACATCAGTGGATCTGTATAGTCTATTTCCTAGAATTTTAAAAATGTCGTGAGATTCTTCTATCATTTATGTTGAACGAACAACAGGAATCCTTAAGAACTAGGACAATGTGATAAGTTCTGAGATCTATTTTTTGGGTACTGTTTGCTAGCAGTTCAGATAGGCAATTGGAAAGAGCTAGGTATTCAAAGGGTATTCAAACACTGACCCAACAACAATCATACAATTGTTAGTACAGAACAGTATTAATAATAATACTGCTGCTGTTCATCATACTTCTCTAGGAAATAGATGTTGTCAAACCAGTTTGGTTTCCTTTTATGAGAATACTTGTTTAATGATGGTGTTTTCAATAACAGTAGCTATTTTTTAAGATTTTCCAAAGTTTTATAGGAGGCTTCTGTGAACCTGAAAATCAGTATAAGAATGTAAGGTTAATAGAACTATTCATTGCTGAAGCCATTTCTGGGCTTTTCTGCAGATATGGATTGTTAAAAATGAGGCTCAGCCAACAGCAAATGAGCATTGTAGACATTAACTAGATTAAAACTTGATTGACTGAGGGGTTTCAAAATGCAACTATAAATGGGAATCTTAGAGTGAATATTTTAGAGCTAGGAACTCAGCCTTGCAGAACCCACTATTCTATGCAACATTTTTATCAGTGCTTTGGAAGAAAACAGCAAATCATTATTAATGTTGGTAGATACCATAAGGATTGTAAAAATGGTAAAATCTTGAAAAGGACATAATAGATAATCAGCACAACCTAAGATACTATTTCAAAAGATGCAATGCAATTCTACACTGCATAACTCTAAGAAAATCTATTGGATCAGAAAGACCATATTCCCCTTGGTCTCGGTAGCAATGCAAATGAATTGCCCAGTGATGCAATTTGTTCTGGTGTCCACAGTTCCCAAAAAATGTTGATAAATTGAAGGACACAGACATGTACCAAATAACCTAAGTATTATGAAATAGTCCTAACAGTAATTCTCTCCAGAAGCTCAGAGCTGTTAAACTTGATAAAAAGAAGACCAAGGGATATATTAATTGATAAAAGAGGGCTATTTTATCAGATTGACAAATGCCTGAGATCCAGCCAATAGCGAGCTACAAGTGGAGAAGCAAACAAACAAACAAAACCCAGACATATTCTGTATGAAAATACAACACATATGTCTAACAGGGAGGTAATCAGTCCAAGTGTCACTCAACCAAGGAGGTAGGATGTTCCCCTTCACTAGATATATTTCAGTCCAAACTGGCCATTAAAAAAGATAATAAAAAAATCTTTGTTCTACTTCAAAGAAATTTATTCAGGGGAAGACTACAGCACATGAGTTAGAGGGCACTAATTGATCCCAGAGTCTCTTTGGTAACTTAATAGAAGTCTGAAAAGAAAAGTACAAGTACTATACAAGACGATTTACTGTGCCCTCAGCAGTTATGCATCACTTCAAAATATTGATGCAAATAGATCGTAAAATAGGAACTTCAGAAGTTATTTTCCAGGAAAGGAAAAACCTGATCTGAATTAGCTCTATAGCATCACTAGGCCATTCACTTTTTGGACCAATTCCATGTTGAGTAGGGTTAAGAGAATATCTTGCACTAATTCTTCTACTACTCAGACAGGCCAAGCACAGTTTAGTTGTGATAGCGCACAAAGCTAGCTTTTCTAATACTTGGTTCAGGAAGTTCCCTAGACCTAGAATACGACAAAGTCACTTGATGTTTTCTGCAAATGGTGTTGACATCTTTTCATTGTCTACACAAGCAGCCAAACTGCTTTCGGCATCAGTGGACTGAAATGAAGAATGTGAGAAGAAAATCCTATGCTAAAACCAGACCTCTGCAGTGCTTTTATTTTCATGTCTATAGGGCACATGATCTGTCTGTTTGGGCTCATGTCCTTTACAAGTTCCCCAGTATTCCTAGGCCCTAGGTACTGGTAGGTCATAGGTATTACTGGGGAAATGAAAAAGTCACAATGGAGTTTCAGTAATTTTCTCCAACATGTCAAAACAAAAAGAAGCTTAAATTCTTGTATTCATCGAGCAATAATATCGTTGGAATTGACTTGATACTGTTCAATCATAGACTGTGAAGAAATGAGTACTGGGACCCAGCTTATGGTTCAGTTAACAGAATGACTTCTGTGCAAAGAAATGCCAGCTCTGCTGGAAATGTATTTGCCCTTTGCTCTGGAAAGACAATTTGCTATTTTCTTTCTTACGAAGGCTGCAGATAAAGTTGCCCAAAATATTACTGAATAATTGAAGACGGTCAACTCTGTCCCTTTCCTTAAACTAACTCCATCAAGACAAAGAGAGTGTGCACATACAAATCACTGCACAGATATGCTGTAAGCACAGATGTAGCTAACTGCTGATCTACAGTAGCCTGATCTTCAAATTTAATCTCTTTCCTCTTGATTCCTTTCCATTGGGAAATATTTATTTTTGTTTACCTCCCTCAGAATTTGGTCATGAAAGCTTTCCTAAGTAAGCTTTCAGAACACCAAAATTTTGAGCAGGAAAAACAAATATTAAAGATACAGGGCTATTAAAACTAGCTTAAAAGAAAGGCTTATATTTTTGCTAAAGCTTAAAAAAATGGTACAGTATTCCAGAATCAGTGAAGAAAAGTGTACCAGCTCAAGATTTATGGTCATGGCATTGCTTTTTATTCTTAACATAAAAAATCCTGGGACTTTTCTAAAGTTTGTGCTCGGGAAAAAAAAAGGGAGGATAGATCCATTCTCTGCAACACTACAAACAACTACTTCTGCAGTAATTCAACTTTCTCTTCAACCCCAGGGCATTGATTACCCTCAGTTGATAATGCAGATCAGTGTATGACTAGATTTTGGTTACGCTTCCAGAACTCAATATATAAACATTATTTTATTTTATTTTATTTTATTTTATTTTATTTTGTTTTCAATTTTATTTTTTCATATTTGTTTAATCTATGAGACCAAGAGGATAAATTAAGATTCAAAACACCTTTAGAAAATGTCCAAACATTTAGTTAAAAAAATACTGTTGAGGTTAAGCAACTCAAAATTTCTACTGAAAAAAAGTCAAGCAAATGTGTTCCCTGGGGGGACAAGAAGATTGATCATGCCCTCTGGAACCATTCTTTTGCTTCAAAACCTTGTGTTTTGTATAACTGTGGCTCCAAATTGTCAAAATGGAAGTTTTCCCAACTGGGCGTTCCTAAAAAGTATATTATTGTCAATATGCAATATAACAAATTATTTAAATAAGGGCTTTAATTTGGAGGGATTTTCAGTAACATGTTTTGTGTAACTAAAACATATGTGGATTTATATATATAAATATCAACAATAAATGTGTGTATATCTGTATAAGCAAGTTATAATAACAACTCAAACAGTCCCATTTCAGCAAAACACTTAACTTCAGGCAAAATTGAGGATAATGACACTATCAGGATGCTTAAAGAATTTTTACATGCTCTGATGAGTCAGAACTAAAGACATTTTCAACCTTTTTTTCTGACAATTCATATACTTCTTTCTACTCATTTCAAGCAGTTGCAGTGCATGTTCCATACAACAGAGGGTTTTTTGTTGTTTGTTTGTAAGCCAGACTTCTGACTATTTTACTAGAAAATAACAATATCAATTATAATTTATTTTTCAGAGAGGTTAAGTATAGAGACATTGACTTCATAAGTTGCTGCTGGTTAAAACTGTTGTCCGGAAACATTAGATGTAAAGCATCAAGGGAAGAAAATTACTGTTGCAGCATGTTGTAGGCTGGAACCTGCATGAGTTTTGACAGGGCAATGCTTCAGATCAGTTTCATTGTAGCAGTCTGATCCCTTTTCAGTGTCTGAGGTGGACCCACTGTGGCTAAACTAAAGTTAATTACAAGATGGTGCTGGATCAATTGACACACAGATACAAGCATTTCAATTAGCTAGAATTTTCAGTGGCAATTCGCTAGTGGTGTTGGAAATCAGGCAATATCAAAGACCAATGCAGTCACTCCAAGCAGCATCTGGAGAAATCAGAAAATTCAGCTGCTTTAATAGCATTGCCTTTGTAGGTGTAGTAGGTGTTATTTTTGGTTAATTAAAAACAAGAACAAACCAAACCAAAAACAAACAAAAAACTTTGAAGCAAAACCAAGTAGCACAAGGCAGAGTTTTTTCTGCTCATGAATTGCTACAGATGAATATGCTGTGCATCATTTGAAATGTAGCTTTCACTACAATTGAAACATATTTAATAATACTAAACCAAGCACTGGAGTGTATATTTACTCAGAAATCCACAGAGCAGAATCTCTAGCTCTGCCTGGGAAAACACCAAAGAAGGATGAACTCAAATTATATGATTGGTTAGGAGCAAGTCAAGCTTGAAGAGGATAGTCTTTAAAACCTTTTCAACCTGTTTAAGTTTCTGAAAGGGATTGTATGAGATTTTTTCTGATAGAAAAGAGGACGCAGTGACCCAGAACCCTTACACTCTACCTTGTTCTACCTTGTGACTGTAGTTTCTCACTCTTGTGAGGTTTTATTATTCAGTGTATCACCAGTAAAAAACCCACACACTTCTGATTTATCAATGACAGATATACTAAAGCTGATAAAGGAACTGCATATTCTCACCCTTACCTGTTTCTGTTGGTTTTGCTCTTCTCCTGCACTGACTCTGGCTGGTGCAGGGTAAAAGGTTCTGCTGTGCTACAGGTCGTATGGTAGATACAAGCCTTCTTTTCATCACTATTACTATTACACAGAGTGCTCCAACACTTGATTAGCTCTTTTCCCACATTTAGTATTTTGAAAGCATTAATTGTTTTTGAGAACCTGAACAGACACAGATTTTTGTTGTTGTGTTAATTCTTAAAAAGTCAGGTCTTCAGAATCATCTTTGCATTGATCTTCTACTTAATATCTAAAGCAACTCTACATTCCCCCAAAACCAGAGTCTAAGAGCAAGTCAGTGTTGCTGTATTTATGTTAAATGTAGCTGAAGTGACTTAGTGAAGCAAATAGTTGCACTTTTGTTATATACTGCAACTCTTTGAGTCATGTAATGAATGAATCATTGATGTTTCTTTTAATGACAGCAATGCATTAAAAAAAAAAAAAAAAGGAACACCTTACACTATCTCAGATGTCTCTTCTTCACATTAGTGCAGGCAGTGTACTCAAATCAATCATGAAACCATGGAACCTGTAGGATGGAAAGGACCTCTGGTCATTTAGAGCAACCTCCCTGCTCAAAGCAGCTCCAGATAGACCAGGTTACTCAGGGCTATATCCAGGGGATTTTAAAAATCTCCAAGGAAGGAAATTTCATAATCTCTCTGGGTGACCTGTTACAGAACTTGACCATCACCACAGTGAATTTCTTTTTCCTCCTTATTTCAAGTCAGAATTTCCCACATTGCAGGTTGTGAACATTGCTTCTTGCCCTTCCACTTTGCACCTCTAAGAAAATCTAGCTACTTGCTCTCTGAATCTTCAAATCAAGTAATTGGAGACCACAGTGAGATGTCCCCTTAATTCTCCACCTCTTCAGAAAGAACAAACCCAGTTCATTCACCCTGTCCTTTATTCATGTCTTCCAGCTGCCCAACCAATTTGTTATCCCTTGTCTAGACTCCAGTTTATCCATCTTTTTTTTGTACAGCATACACAAAAGTAGATAGTGTACTCCAGATGCTGTCTCTCAAGCACCATTCCAAGGGGAAGAGTCACTTCAGTCACCCTGCGGGCTACAGTATCGCTAGTAAGTCCCAGAACTTGTGTGGCATTTTTGATTCAAGAACAAACGTACTGCTAATCATGTTTAACTTTTTAGTCAGAAACACCTGGTCTTGCATTGCAACAACATTTTCTAGCCAGTCCATGCTGCTATGTGGGATCCCAGGTGCAGAACTTTGCTAAGTTTTTTTTTGCTAAGTTTTCCTAAGGTTCAAATCAGTCCATATTTTCCAGCTTGGCCAGATCTCTCTAAATAAGAGTCCTGCCCTGAAACCTGGTATTATTCTCAAACTTGCATACCCTTCATCCCATTGCGCATGCCACTAATAAAGACATCGAGCAAGACTGGCCCCAGCATTGACCCCTGAGGAACCAGCCAGCAGCTGGACTTCGTACTGCTTGTCATTGCCCTTCAAGTAGGTGAGCCCACTTGGTTTTCCATCCATCTTATTGCCCACTTACCTGGCCTCCATGTCTCCAGATTGGCTCTGCCTTGAACGACAGATGAGTTTGCATCCCAGCAGATGAAGCCACTGGATGGGCCTCCCTCTCTTCCCCAGCTGATCATCAGGTGTCTGAGCTGCCTGTGACTGCGTGTGACCAGGGGCCCACCATGATTTCTGCACTGCGAAACTTTTCTCACTTTCACCATTCAAACCAAGATCAGACCAGGTTAAATTTTTAAAAAAGTATAATACACAGAACACTCAGCCAGTTAATAACATCTTAAGTAACCAGAGGTACATAAAATTAGGACTTAATTAGAGTTAACTGCATTTCAGACATGGAGAAAGCATGATGCCCTCAGAAGGGGCCAGCAGCTCCCCGGGGCCCAGGTGTTGGGAACATGCAGGGCACCTCAGCCATGGGGACCTTCCCAGGGCAGGGCCCAGCAGCCAGGGCCCATACCGTGCCCCATCCAGGAGAAGGACAGCTGGGGGCACTGGGGCAGTCCAAGCTCCTAGCCCAGGCACAGGTCTAGGGCTGGGCAGAGGCTGGGCTAGGGCTGGGCTGAAGGGAGCTGGATCCTGGCCCCGCTGAACATTCTCTGGATGACATGGCGTCCTGGGTTGGGCAGGTACGGGGAGCCCCAGAGATGGGACAGGACTGAGGGTGCCCTCAGGGACCTGGCAAGGATTGAGTATTGTACCTTTTAAATGTAAATGAAATGTATTTTCCAAGAACACCCCAGTAAGGAAGACTAAAATACGGAACTATCTTCATGTTGAAAGTGGAACAACTGAAATCCCATGTGCCCCATCTTCCTTTAATATTTACACTGCTGTCAAATGTATTTTATCCCTCCTTAATCTCTGGGTCATCCCATCCCCTCCTGCACCCTCACCTTTACCAGGTTCTGCAGCAATATAACTGCCAGGCAAAGGAGAAACACCAAAGAAGTGGAGTGCAATCTGCAACATTAAAATTTAGTTTGTAAAATCTTTAGGAATTAATTATGAATATGAATTGTTTTTATTGATGCTGCTGCTAGGTCTTTTTATTTTCTGCCTAAACTAATGCTTTTCTGAAAGGCAGAATTCATTTGTATTTATTATTTTGTCCTGTTGCAATTACCTGTACTCAGGAGTGCTTTACTTGCATCACTCCCTATTACGATATAAGTTAACTTTGCCTGATCCTCATATAAGTGTTACTTTTTTGTACTTTAGAATAGAGAGAAACTTAGTTTAATGGCAGTTTGACAGCTTTTCCTCCAAGTGACAAACTAAAATTGATCAAATATACATTAGAGCTTTTAACTCTGAATCATGTGGTATCCTGTAGGGAATGGAATTAGCTATGATGTATGAAAAACACTGCATTCATATCCTGATCATTCACACTAAACTTCCAGTTATCTCCTTTTATCTGCTTATCTCCTTTTATCTGCTTGACTGGCTTCACTAGTTTTAACAGAGATGTCCAGAGCACCTGTAACAGTGTCAGATCAAAATCCTTTAAGTTCTCTGTCACAGTCCTGTTGTGTATTTAGAAAACAGGCACTATGGTTCCCTGGTAGCTGATAACAGGCTGCACAGGAATGGCACAAAGCTGCACCAGGGAGGTTCAGACTGGACATTAGGGAAAATTTCTTTACTGTGAGGGTGATCAAACACTGGAACAGGCTTTCTAGAGAGGTGGTTGATGCCCCATGCGTGTCAGTGTTCAAGAGGCACTTGGATAATGTCCTGAATAGCATGCTTTAAGTTTTAGTTAGCCCTGAAGAGGTCAGGCAGATGGACTCAATGATCTTTGTAGGTCCCTTCCAACTAACTATTCTATTCTATTCTATTCTATTCTATTCTATTCTATTCTATTCTATTCTATTCTATTCTATGCTATGCTATGCTATGCTATGCTATGCTATGCTATGCTATGCTATGCTATGCTATGCTATCCTATCCTATCCTATCCTATCCTATCCTATCCTATCCTATCCCATCCCATCCCATCCCATTCCATTCCATTCCATTCCATTCCATTCCATTCCATTCCATTCCATTCCATTCCATTCCAGTATTTGGGTAGTACTGCTCATTTATTACTATAAATGTCCTGACTTTCTTGTATAAGAGGAGGGGTTTTTTTAAGTCAAAAAATGGCATGGTACACATTTTTTGGGGAAAAAAAAAAAAAAAAAAAAAGAGCGGAGTGGAATTTATTGTCTAGAAATCCACAGAGATTTCTTCTCCTAAAACCTTAAATGTCCTTTGAGACCTATGAAGTCTCACATGTCAACAGTGACTTATCAGTAGTCTTGATATATTCTTTACTTTTCTTCAATGGACTAAAAATCTTCCTGATTTTTGGAAAGTTTTTTTTCTTTTTTTCCCACAGTAGGAACATAAAAAGGAGTTTTACATCAATCAGCTGTGAATAAATAAGCTAAGTTTCTTTCTCAACAAATCAGAGTCCCTTTCTGCATTTTGTCAAAGGTTCTCTGATGTAGGATATGCCACTGCATCTACAGATCTGACAACTGCACCTTACTGGTGTTTAAATGAATGATTATTTCCCTTTAATTGCAGTAATTATAACACCTATTTGGCAGTTTTAACCTTATAGAGTATTTGATTTGAGACAACTTTGAAGATGACACTATATCAGCTGTCAGGGTTCTCCAGAGCAAAGTATTGTTCTCCTGCTACCTCTCGTCTTTCTACTGCTGTCTCTGAAACAGTGGTAGTGGAGGAATGTCATATTAAGATAATTCTTATGCCTAATGCACTGTCGTCCTCAAGAAAGCTTCCTGCAGATGCAAATGCCATGTGATATAGATGCTGTGTAAATGTTCCAATCTGCAAGTAAATGAAGCTTGACTTTTTTCTGTATCCAGGCATTGAAAATATGACATTGGATAATATCAAAGAAATCAGAACAATTATTCAATTATTCGCAAGCAATTATTCACATAAAATGTGGGTGTGCATACTAGCATTTCAAAGATCTGGGGTTTGGGAACAGAAAGAGTTGTTGATCTTAACTTCAAAATAGAGCTTCAGACTTAGAGCTGAGAGGATGACAAAATATATATATATTCAAACACATTTTGTGGTTTCTTTGAGTGCCCATGTTTGTGCTGATAACTGCTTCTCCAAATTACCCACTTACCTACGATTTTATTACCCACTACCTGCTTACGGGCTGAGCAGGCTGCAATTTTAAGGGAAGTATCACATTCAATCTAACTCCTAGACACGTGCTTCCTTCTTGTTTAAAAAAAATAAAAATAAAAATGAGACCATAACAGGGCTTGTAGTTTAAACATGTCAAAAAACTGGGAGCAGGATGGAATATTAGATTTATATGTTCATTAAATTACTGTGCAGCTCAAACTACTTTTCTGTGGAGGATTTTCAATTATGTTCAGAATGAAAGTCAATTCAAAAGTAGTGAAGTAAAAGGAACAATTAAGGAGAAGATTTCTGCATATAAACTGCTGAAAAATTTTGAGACTGTGTAGAACATTCCGTACTGGTGCAGAAGGGAAAGGAAGAAGTGGAGAGAAAGCAAAAAATAATCCAGGTTAGTGGGAAAAATTATTTCAGCAACTTATTCTCTTCTCTCGCTTCACCAACACTATAGGCATGGATCACTTTAGAAGGTTGCTTTAATCTTTTTAGATATGTAGTATCTATGTATACATCTATGTGTATGTTCAGGGTTCAGCACCCACTGGCCTTCAAAAGATTCTCATTCTCAACCTGAGACTGCATAGAATCATGGAAAAGATGAGAGACCTCTTCAGGTCATCAAGCCCAGCCTCCTCACTCAAAGTACGACTGCTGCCCATATTAGGCAGTCAGGTCACTCCTGGTTTTATCTAACCAAATATCAAAGAATTCCAAATTTTCCATGGGCAACCTGTTGCACTACTACCCTTCTGGCTGAAGTTATTCCTAACGCCAAAACTGAACTTCCCAGGCTGAAAGTCTTATCCAGTACTTCACTTTGCTGCCTAAAAGCAAGTCTTAGGAAGAACAGATAGGTAACAGTGAGTACATCAATGATAAGGGGAATAAGTCAAATACTGCTAGAAAGGGCTGAAAATTTATGCTTTAAAAAGAGGATCAGAAAAAAAAAAAAAGCCATTGGACAAAGTAAAGTGATAGAAGAAATAAGAGAAAAACAATAAAAAAATTAAAAACATAAGCTAATGCAAGAGAGAATATAACAATGAGAAGAACAAGGATCAGAAAATCAAATGGAAGGAAAGCAAATTTGAAAAGATATATTAAACATTCAAAACCAAAAGTACCAAAATGAGAAATAGCAAACAGAAAAAAAAATGGATCCCACTGATCACTAACATAACTATGTAGTCTGTGGTGTGAGAAACTGAAAGCACATCAGAATTAAAATAAGAATATTGGACATCTTACCCAGTAAATATGAAATAATGTGCAAATGAAACGATTTTCAATTTAAAAAAAAAACTCTTTATCTTCTCTAATCCAAAAATAGTGAGACATAAAATTCAGTGGAAGATCAGATTTGCTGATTTTCGGGGAATTACAAAATTTTCTGAACCTCAGTTTTCACAACAATAGGATAGGATGATTTAGTCATCCAGGAAGAATTTTTTTTTTTTTTAACAAATGCAGACAAAAAGAATTGTATGAAGAATTGTATGAATAGATACTGTATATTATTTGTAGACCTAAAAAGCTTGAAATAGTCACCAGACAAAGAAAAAGGAAGAGAGAGACAGAGAGAAATCTGTTTCTTATAATGAAGATAAAAATCAGAACAGATCGATTTGTGAGACAAAACACTAAAGCACAACATCAAAACTGTCTCCCATGGAGTTTACAATAGAGTATCGTACAATCCCTTGTTATTTTTAAACCGTAGTCATGAGATATAAAACTCAAAAAGAAATAAGGGCATCATAGTGAAGAATGAAGGTTATTGAAAAACAGGGACTGAAGATATCTGCAGTGACTGAGATGGCTCATATAAGAAGCAAACACCCAGGAGACATCCTAGTTGCATTTAGATCCAATAAAAGCCAATTCCCTTCCTTATTGGAGATTTTGCTTGTAATCCTAGTGGTTTATGCTACATTTTGAAGGAATTCTCTGGTCTATGAGATGCCTGGCTAGTTAATTGATTTGATTTAGGGTAGCAGCCTCTGCACTGGTCTCCTAATGCTAGACAAAACCAGGCGTCCTACTAAATCTTAGATGCTAAATATTTAAATGGGCCTTATCCCTGAACACTTATCTTCAACATTTATTTCAGATACATATATCTCTAGTTGCAAAAAATGAAAGCACAAAACCACTAGGCAACTAACCCATTTCATCATTAGGTTATTCAGCAGTAACAGACATCTAAGTGTTTTGAAAAATTATCCCAGAAAAAAGTCCCATTTTCAAAATATCTGAGGATATAAAATCTGGACAGAATTCAGTGCTTTGGAATCAAATGTGTTTTGAGAATATAACCTTAAGTATCTAACTATATATAAAGTCCTAAATCACTATTTTTTTACTATCTAGAATAAGAATAAGAGTGAGTGATGGTGAATGGAAAGTGCTCAGGGACAGAGGATGCCAGGTATGTCACCAACCTTAACAGAAGTGCAGGATAAGTTCAGGGGTGGGGCATTCACAGCTTCTCTGGGCAACCTGTTCCAGTGCCTCACCACCCTCAGACTAAAGAATATCTTCCTAATATCTGGTCTAAATCCACCCTCTTTCAGTTTAAAACCATTCCCCCTTGACCTATCACTACACTCCCTGACAAAGAGTCCCTCCCCAGCTTTCCTGTAGGTCTCCTGGATGGCTGCTAAGGTCTCCCTGGAGACTTCTCCAGGATGAACAACCCCAACTCCCTCAGCCTGTGTTTGTAGGAGAGGTGCTCCAGTCCCTTGATCATCTTTGTGGCCCTCCTCTGGGCTCTCTCCAACAGGTCGCTGTCTTATGAACATAAACTCAAGTAATAAATACATAACATTGAGGATTTTTAGATCTAGTTGGGCTGAGGCACCATGGGAGGCAGACACAACTTAAGGACATTTTTTTTCTGGGCTGGGTATTTGCACAAGCTACAGCTTTTTATTCTGCAGTCAGAAGTGGAAGGGATGAAAAAAACGTGACTATTATTGAAGTAACTGGGACTCATAAAAGTAATTTTGTTTTGTTTTTACTTCGGTAACGGTTGTAGTAGTATGTCTTGTGTAGCATGCCACTGCATACTAGCACTCATGACTGTGGTAAATTGTTTCCATGAACATAGTCCAGAAATTTTCAGCTCCTTTCTGAAATCATTTTGGAACATTGAAGAGACTAGGTGCCTTTGTTTTACTACTTGTATAGAAATTAAACATCTTGAGAAGTGAGGATGATAAGACTGAGGAATTCTATTGTCTGGAAATAAAGGCAGGTGGAGCAATAGAGAATTAGAGAAACCTTTTGAAAGGTGTTTATTTTGGCTGAAAAAGGAGGGTAGACTACTCTACCCAGGCAGATTTACCCCACATATTGACTTGGGGTATAAACTCTAATTGGGTTTGTCAGCTTCAAGGGCATGCTTGAATGGGTTTGCCATGCAAACAGAAGAGAAGGCAGAGAATTCTGTCCTCAACTCAATATGCAATGTAAAAGTCATATTTTCAATGTCCTTCTTTAGAAGAGTGGTATATGTGACTTCCTAAAGATAGGACTAAGTGCTGGGTTGCACTGAAAAGCTGAGAACCTTGAGAAAATGTATCACCCTTCAAACTTAAAAGACATCACTTTTCCTTCAAAACCCTTCCTACTTTTGCACATGCCTTTGCAATTCATATTCTGCAGTATATTAAATCTGAATTTTGTATAACACTGTTAAAGATGCATGCATACATTGAGTTCCAGAGATGCACATTTAACGGAAATCTACCTCAGCAGTGTTTTTAAAACTATTTAAATCATAGACAAATCACAACTGATCTCAACTAGACCAATAAAATGCACATCCTACAAACCTTAGTCTTGACACACTAAAACAATTAAATATGTCCTTTACTTAAAAATAAATAAATAAATAAAAAATGAATGTAATAGTGCCATCTCTCCTCATTTTAGAAATTAAAAATGTTTTTTTTTTTTTTTTTTTTTTTTTTTTTTTTAAATAAGATAGCTTATCTCCTGAATTTTCTACCTTGCATTTTGCAGTCTTTCCCAAATGAAATTCCTTCACACTATCAAACTATGTTTTATTTTGATTGGAATTTTTCTTAGTTGTGCCTTTCAAGGTGTGGTGATTTTACCTACCTGGACAGCTGAACTTCACCACAGCAGCTCTCTCACTCTCCCTCCTCAATGGGAAAGGGAGAGAAAATACAATGAAAAGGGCTCAAGGGTTGAGATAAGGAGAAGGAGATCACTCAACAATTATCTTCATGGGCAAAACAGACTTAACAAAGGGACTAATGTAATTTATTTCCTATTACTAACAAGCTAGAGCAGTGAGAAACTCAAACTAAAAACACCTCCCCCCAATCCACCCTCTTCTACATCCTCCCCCCAAGCAGCGCAGAGGAACAGGCAATGGGGGCTGCAGTCAGTCCCTAACGCTTCGTCTCCGCCACTCCTTCACGGTCACTCTCTGCCCCTGCTCCACGTGGGGTCCCTCCCACGGGATGCCGTCCTTCCCAAACTGATCCTGCGGAGGCTGCCCACAGGCAGCAGTTCTTCAAGCACTGCTCCCACATGGCTCCGTACCACAGTGTCCATCCCCCGGGAGCAAACTGCTCCAGCACGGGTCCCCCACGGGCAGCAGCTCCCCCCAGACCCCCTGCTCCTGCGTGGGCTCCTCTCCACGGGCTGCAGCTCTGGCCTGGGGCCTGCTCCTGCAGGGGCTCTTCATGGGCCGCAGCCTCCTCCACGCCACATCCACCTGCTCCCCCGGGGTCTCCTCCACAGGCTGCAGTGTAGAGATCTGCTCCGTGTGGGACCCATGGGCTGCAGGGGGACAGCCTGCTCCACCAGGGGCCTCTGCACAGGCTGCAGGGGAACTTGTGCTGCGTGCCTGGAGCACCTCCTGCCCTCTTGCTGCACTGACCTGGGGGTCTGCAGGGCTGCTCTCTCACACTTTCTCACTCCTCTCTCCCAGTCACGCAGCAGGGTTTTTTTAGCACTTTCTTAAATCTGTTCTCCCAGCAGCAGGTCCTTTTTGGAGCTGGCTGGAGCTGGCTCTGATCTGACATGGGGCAGCCGCTGGGCTCTGCTCACAGAGGCCACCCCTGCAGGCCCCCTGCAAACAAAACCTTGCCAATTAAACCCAAGACACAAGGTTTCTTATAAAAAATGTCAAAATAATCATGTTCAAGACAAACTTTCAAATCTGAAATGTTTAAGATGTTTTTAGATTAGGAGCATTAATTCGGCTGTCCCTGGCAATTATCACTGTTTTAAGAGTAATGCATGTCAGATCCTCACCTAGAAGCCAGTAAATCTATGGTAAATTAAGCTGTTAATTTTACATTTATGAGCTTTAATGTATGAGTTTTACCTTCTGACTTTGAATAGTTAAAATTAATTTATTGACTATGGAAGATGAAGCAGTCTGTTTACAATTACAGGCTGACTCCAGACAGTGAATTTACTGCAGTTCTCCTAAAACTTGTAGAAAGAATAACAAAGGTTTGAGAGGAAACTAGATCAGACTGACAAAGACAAAAACGAATACTATCTGCACTTAAATTTGGCGGGGGGGGGGGGGGATTATATATAGGTGGTATATAAAATTTACACAATTAAAGACTAACTCCAAATAAGTGTGTGTGTGTATGTTTTTGTTCGTTTGTTTTTGTTTTTTAATAATTCTTGTCAAAATCACTGGGAAGATTAGCTGAAATGGAAACTGCATCAGGCCATTTGGGTACCTGGGGAGTCTACACATTGATTTGAGTTTCTAAAACATTCCAAAACCAAGGAAAAAAAAATATTTATAAGGAAAAGTTTATTGAAAATCATGACAGAAAAAAAAAAAAATCTTTGCTTTTTCCAACACAGGCAATCAAAAGCATACCGCAATATTTGAAGAGAAACTCAACCAGTGTGACACATTTGAGAATCTGACCACTCTTAAAGTGATGGCTAGACAAAAAGTGTTTACTGGATGGCTCAACATTATAATACCTATTTCCTTATACAGTTCAGGGGGGAAATAACTAACTTTAAAAAGTGCTCCTCAAAAGCCAGAAAGCAGATCAGGGCACTGTTTGACAAAGGACAACAAGAAGACATGGAATGCAAAATATCTGTGTTAAATCCAGTCCCTCTCTGAGTAGTTGGGACCTATTTACAGTTGCCATCATCTGATGCCTAAATCCTCTGTCCTTTGCAAGCTACTCAGTCCTTGGGATAAATATAGGTCCTTATATTCGAGGCAAGACTCAAATGCAGAGGAAAGGTGTATGTAAAAAATTAGGTTTTGTAGTATTTACCAGGAGTTGATGGAGTACTTAGCAATGGCTTTCTGTTAGCATCACTACTCTGACATATAATAGACATGAGTTTAAGTGCAAGTGTGCTACTGCAAGATTATGTTCTCAGGGAAAACCACTAACTTCTTCATCCTACAATAGAGAGGATCTACATCCTGTGTAGCTGAGTAATTATTTCTGCATCTGAACTCAGTAGAAGTTTACACAGGAACAAGTCTTGCTTTCCTGTAGGCTTAGTGCTCTATGTGTCCTTTTCCAAGGTCTATCACCTGCCAAAGGGGATTCTTTCTCCTGTGCATTTATCTTTGGTTGCCCAGTATATACATTTTTAAGTCATAGATTCTCTCTTCTAATTTTCTTGTGAAGTACCTAGCATAGTTGGAACTCATTTGAAATCCTGAGATTGTTCAAATATGAGGGAAGGATAAACAGAATACTCTCTGTCCTAATGGTCCTGCTCATTTCTTTTGTTAATGACTGGAGATTTAGAAATTGGGTATTAGAAACAATAGGCTGAGCCTGATTTGAAGTCAGCTGGGACTGAAACAGACTATCTTTATAATTTATTCAAACATTCAAACTGTTTTAATATGAAATGCTGGCAGGTTCCCATGATATCTTATTTTATCTTCTGGTAGAATTCCTCATATGGGTTTGTTTTTTAAGGTCAAAAATGTAAATTACAATCTATCTTGCTCTTGTGGTTCCTACCTAATATGAAGATAACACTTTTTAAATATGCCATAACTCATAAAATAAAAATTTAATCCAATTAAATATATGCTTCACTAGATTCTTAAACTCTCTCAGTTTGAATAATAAAACCTTTCTTAGAAGGCTTCTTATGTTGAAATGGTAATAAGTGCATTTTCAGATATGAAAGAACTTGTTTCTATTCCTAAAGCTTATGGTGGCACCTACAGTAATTCAGTTTTCTTTCATCTCTCACTACACATTTCTACATCTGCATTTGAATAAAAGTCTGGTTTAATTTCCTTGATGAAAACACATGTAACGAGTTTGCCTATTAAATGTGTGAAAATAAGATTCACTTTGGAGTTGCTAACCTTTCTGGATTTTTCTGATGGGACATAAATTCTCCTATACTAATGTGCTGTCTCACATTGGTTCAGGGCCATACACAACAAGATCAGACAGCATCCTACCTGATTTAGCAATCAAACACAAACAAAACAACATGAACAAGAGGAGAACTTCATGTTCCAGGATTCCCAACAACACTATATTAAACAAGCTAGTGCTTAAAAATGCTTTAAGTGCATTATTGTTGCTCTTTTGACAGACGTTACTTCCTATACAAATTTATTTCAACAAATTATATTTTGTAGAATATAATTACAGTGTATTATGAAAGAATAAGTGACAAGTTTTACCTTGTACATTCCAAAATGCATATACACTTACTCATTTATGATTATATCTCCCCAGCCAGAGATCTGTAGCCAGAAAAACTTTGACACTGGAATCAAACTAATATGATATCCATTAATATAGATTTAGGGCTTTAAACTAGAGTTGAAGGGGGAAGGGGATAAAACCAGGCACGCCGGTGATGAGCTAAGGGATGGTGCGCTAGAATCAGAGGGACTGTGTGCCAGTGAGGTCCTTCAGTCGGCTCCACAAGGTGCTGTGTGTAGGGAAGCGCATTTGAAGTGCATCTACACAAACGCACGCAGTATGAGGAATAAAATAGACGAGCTAGAAGTCTTGGCCCAGTCCCACAGCTACGACATCATCGGCATAAGCGAAACCTGGTGGGATGAGTCCTGTGGCTGGTGTGCTGCTATAGATGGTTACAGGCTCTTCAGGAGGGACAGGCAGGGTAGGCGAGGTGGCGGGGTGGCGATGTATGTGAAGCATGGGCTGGACTGCATGGAACTTCAAGTTGGGGATGGCAAAGTTGAGAGCCTCTGGGTAAGGGTTAAGGGACGAACAAATAAAGGGGATGTCATTGTGGGAGTCTATTACAGACCACCTGGCCAGGACGACAACGCCGATGAATTATTCTTTGCAGAACTAAGAGATGCCTCAAGATCAACTCCCCTTGTCCTTATGGGAGATTTCAACTTGCCAGACGTCAACTGGGATCACCACACGGCTGCCACGAGCAAGTCCAGGAGGTTCATAAAGCACCTAGATGATAACTTCTTGGTGCAGGTGCTGAGGGAGCCAACTAGGAAAGTTGCCCTCCTTGATCTGTTGCTGGAGAACAGAGAGGGTCTTGTGGGAGATGTGGCAATTGGCGGCCGTCTCGGTCATAGTGACCATGAAGTGGTTGAGTTTAGAATTTATGGTGACAGATGGAAAACTGCCACCAAAACTTCAGCCCTGGATATGGGGAAAGCAGACTTCAGGCTGCTCAGGGAACTAGTCAGCAAGGTCCCCTGGGAAGCTGCTTTTGAAGGCATAGGCATCCATCAGTGCTGGTCAATCTTTAAGCACTGCCTCGTAAAAGCACAAGATCAGGCGATTCCAAAATATCGGAAGGCAGGCAGGCGGGGCAGAAGGCCGGCCTGGCTGACCAGGGATCTTCTACTGGAGCTTAGGCGGAAAAAGAAAGTGTACGGCTACTAGAAGGAGAGTCAGGCGACAAGGAAGGAATACAGGGATGCTGTTCGTGTTTGTAGGGAGAAAATTCGCGGGGCCAAAGCCCAACTAGAGTTGAAACTGGCCATGTCTATGAGAGACAATAAAAAAGTTTTTTTTAGATATGTTAACAGAAAAAGGAGAACCAAAGAAAACATAGGTCCGATACTTGACGGGGAAGGTCTCCTCACAGACAATGACGTAGGCAAAGCAGAGACATTTAATGCCTTCTTCACCTCTGTCTTCAATGCTGATGATGGGCTTCGGGACCCTGGGTGCCCTGAGCGGGAGGACCATGACAGTGGGAATGACAAACTCCCTACCGACCCTGAACGTGTGTGGGATTTGCTGCTCCACCTGGATCCATACAAGTCCATGGGTCCGGATGGGATCCATCCCAGGGTGCTTAAAGAGCTGGCTGATGTCATCGCGGGACCTCTCTCAATTATTTTTCAACGATCTTGGGAATCTGGAGAGGTCCCAGTAGACTGGAAGCTGGCAAATGTCCCAGTTTTCAAGAAGGGTAAGAAAGAAGACCCTAGCAATTACAGGCCTGTCAGTCTCACGTCAGTGCCTGGTAAAATTATGGAGAAGATGATCCTTGAAGTTATTGAAGCGCACCTGGGGGACAATGCAGTCATTGGTCCCAGCCAACATGGGTTCATGAGGGGTAGGTCCTGCCTAACAAATTTGGTTTCCTTTTATGATAAGATCACCCATCTAGTTGACCAAGGGAAACCAGCTGATGTGATCTTTTTGGACTTCAGCAAGGCTTTTGACATAGTTTCCCATAGGATCCTACTGGACAAAATGTCCACCATACAACTTAGCAAAAACATCATACGATGGGTGAGCAATTGGCTGATGGGCAGGGCTCAAAGGGTTGTGGTAAATGGGGCCACATCTGGCTGGTGGATGGTCACTAGTGGGGTCCCTCAAGGCTCCATTTTAGGGCCAGTCCTCTTCAATGTCTTTATAAATGATTTGGATGTAGGATTAGAAGGTGTTTTGAGCAAATTTGCCGACGACACCAAACTTGGAGGAGTTGTGGACTCTGATGAGAGTGGAAAGGCCTTGCAGAGAGATCTGGACAGATTGGAGAGCTGGGTGATCACCAACCACATGAAGTTTAACAAAGGCAAGTGCTGGGTCCTGCACCTGGGACAGGGCAACCCTGGCTATATGTACATACTGGGCAATGAGACGCTGGAGAGCAGCCCCGCAGAGAGGGATCTGGGGGTTGTGGTTGACAGCAAGTTGAATATGAGCCAGCAGTGTGCCCTGGCAGCCAGGAAGGCCAACCGTATCCTGGGATGCATCAAGCACAGCATCGCCAGCCAGTCGAGGGAAGTGATTGTCCCGCTCTACTCTGCGCTGGTCCGGCCTCACCTCGAGTACTGTGTGCAGTTCTGGACACCACAGTATAACAAGGACATTAAACTGTTGGAGAGTGTCCAGAGGAGGGCAACGAAGATGGTGAAGGGCCTAGGGTGAAGGGAAGACATATGAGGAGCAGCTGAGGGCACTGGGCCTGTTCAGCCTGGAGAAGAGGAGGCTGAGGGGGGACCTCATCGCTGTCTACAACTTCCTCGCAAAGGGGAGTGGAGAGGCAGGGGACCTATTCACTGTAAACACCAGTGATAGGACCTGTGGGAATGGTGTTAAGCTGAGGCGGGGGAAGTTTAGGCTGGACATCAGGAAGAGGTTCTTCACTGAGAGGGTGGTCGCACACAGGAACAGGCTCCCCAGGGACGTAGTCACTGCACCAACCCTGTCTGTGCAATTAGTCACATGGTCTAAACTTAGGGCAGAACCGTGCGGTGTCAAGAGTTGGACTAGATGATCCTTATGGGTCCCTTCCAACTCGGGATATTCTATGATTCTATGAATATTTATTTATTTACTATATTACATTTTCCCTCCGGCGTTCTCCTTTCATACAGCTTTGGGGTGTGAAGAATCTCTGTCTATCCTGGCTAATGCACAGAGTATCAACTTGGCAGAGGAGATGGGACATAAAAATGACTTGTCACACACACTTGTGTTCTTCAGTAAGTTTAGCTTCACTTTTCCCTTAAGCGAAAGAATTGTGCTTGCTTCAATGAAGCATTAAAAACAGCTCAACAAAAAAAGAATGCATCAGCAAATAGAGACAACTTGGCAAAGGAACTACTAAAAATTAAAATATGGTTATCTTTTTCAAATGTTCTCTCCCTCAAAACAGGAAGAAAGCCAGAGTATTCATGAGAGAGAGTCTGGAAGACTAATATAAGAGAAACTGAAATTCTTTTTAATCAAAGGGCATTGTCACTTAATATTAATAATGAAAAAATATATCTAATTTAACTTTATCAGATGAAGAAAAAGTTATGGCAGAGACAGACATTTACATTTTGGGAAAAGCATAAGAACTTTTTAAGATCAGCAAAAAAAAGAGCTAAAATGTAAGTCAAAATAATTATTGTATCCTTTCACTGATTAATGAAATATTACAGACAGCTGGTGCTCCATAATGAAAAAGGTTCAGGACTGTCTTCTGTGTGCCCTAGCACACTCAAGTAAGTGCTAACCTATGAAACAGGAATTACCACTGACAGTAAGACAAATATGCTGAACAGTCAAACTCTGCCTGTAGAAGAGGATACAAGGAAAGAATTACAAAAATACAATAGGATGAATTAAATTTATTCACTGGAGGAAAAAAAAAAAAAAAAAAAAAGCCCACCCCAAAACTAAAATTTTACTGTCTTTACTGTGCAAAAGGAAAGTAGATATGTTTGATATGTAGAAAGTTTTCTTTGCCTAGATGATAAGAACACAAAGTCCTTGTTTAAAACAGGAAAAAAAAAAAAAAAAAAAAAAAAGAATTAGGAAGGGGAAAGGAAATGTCATGCCCCAGAACAGAAGCCTGAGACTCACGAAAGCCTGAAAACTGTGCTAGCTGCACCTAGAGTAGATTCTAGGGGTTTTTAGTTCTTGAGAAAAAAACGTTTTGTTTTTCCTCTTTATTTTGTTTTAACTTAACATAGAATTAGAGAATCATTAATATGGAATTAATAATAGAAACATTATTTAGTAAAGCTCTTATAGGTCTGGTGTTAGACCAAATTCTTGCTGATTTATTGAATGTCTTTGACATTTGACATGGCAAAAATAAACAGATTGTATTGCCACTTGCTCCCCTGGCCACTACTGGCTCCTGTAGGGTAAACAGCAGCTGGAAAACAGGACGGGAGATCAAGGTAATACTATGACAGAGAAAACAGGGAAGGAAGCATGTGTGGGCTCTAGTCTCTGCTGATCTCCTTTCACATACAATGGCACTTTAAAGAACATTGGTAACGAACTTGTTTTGGAGACTTTCCTAATAGGTATTAGGAATTCATCTCATCATGCCACAGAGATACAAGATTGTTTAGGAACAGCAGACCCACTGAATGTCAACCTTTATGCTTACTATTTAGAATTATAGAATCATTAGGAATAGAAAAGACCTCCAAGATCATCTGGTCCAACCATTTCCCTACTACCAATGTTACCCACTAAACCATGTCCCTAAGCACCACACCCAACCTTTCCTTAAACACCCCCAGGGATGGTGACTCCACCACCTCCCTGGGCAACCCATTCCAATGCCTGACTGTTCTTTCTGAGAAGAAAAGTCTCCTGTTTTACAATCTGAACCTCTCCTGCTGCAGCTTGAGGCCATTCCCTCTAGTCCTATTGCTGGTTATCTTCAAGAAGAGGCCAACCCCAAGCTCCCCACACCTTCCTTTCAGGTAGTTGTAGAGAGCAATAAGGTCTCCCCTGAGCCTCCTCTTCTCCAGACTAAACAACCCCAGCTCCCTCAGCTGCTCCTCACAGGACTTGTGTTCCAGGCCCCTCACCAGCTTCGTAGCCCTTCTCTGGACACATTCCAGGGCCTCGATGTCCTTCTTGTAGTGAGGGGCTCAAAACTGCTCACAGTACTCATGGTGCGGCCTCACCAGAGCAGAGTACGTGGGGATGATCACCTCCCTGGTCCTGCTGGCTACACTGTTCCTGATACAAGCCAGGTTGCTGTATCTGGCACTGTTCAGGTGAGCATCGACCAACACCCCCAAATCCTTTTCCTCTGCACAGCTTTTGAGCCACTCTGCCCCAAGCCTGTAGCGTTGTGTGGGGTTGTTGTGGCCAAAGTGCAGGACCCAGCACTTAGCCATGTTGAACCTCATCCCATTGGCCTCCGCTCATCGATCCAACCTGTCCAGGTCCCTCTGCAGGGCCTTTCTGCCCTCCAGCAGATCAACACTTTCCCCTGACTTGGTGTCATCTGCAAATTTACTGAGGGTGCACTCAATTCCATCATCCAAATCATCAGTAAAGATATTAAAGAGGATGGGTCCCGACACTGACTCCTGGGGAACACCGCTGGTGACTGGACACCAGCTGGATTTCACTCCATTCACCACAACTCCCTGGGCCCAGCTATCCAGCCAGTTTTGAACCCAGCAAAGAGTGTACCTGTCCAAGCCATGGTCTGCCAGCTTCTCCAGGAGGATATTGTGGGAGACCGTGTCAAAGGCTTTGCTGAAGTCTAGGTAGATTGTGTCAACAGCCTTTCCCTTATCGACAAGGTGGGTTACCTGGTCATAGAAGGAGATGAGGTTGGTCAGGCAGGATATGCATTTCATGCTGACTGGGCCTGATCCCCTGGTTGTCCCACATATGCTATGTGATTGCATTCATTATGACCTGTTCCATAACCTTTCCTGGCACCGAGGTCAGGCTGACAGGCCTGTAGTTCCCTGGGTCCTCTTTATGACCCTTCTTATAGATGAACGTCGCTTTAGCAAATCTCCAGTCCAGACCATGACTGCTGACAGATGATGGAAAGCAGCTCAGCAATCACATCCGCCAACTCCCTCAGCACCCTTGGGTGCATCCCATCTGGCTCAATGGACTTGTGACAGTTCAGGTGGAGCAGCAGGTCTCTAACTGTTTCCACCTGAATCGTGGGGGGTTTCTTCTGCTCCCCATCCCAGACTTCCAAGTCGGAAGGCTGAGTACCCTGAGGTTAAGTGGTCTGACCAGTAAAGACAGATGTAAAGAAGGCATTCAGAACCTCAGCTTTTTCCTTATCTTCAGTAGTCGTGTTCCCCCCTGAGTCCAGCAAAGGATGGAGATTCTCCTTGGCCCTCCTCTTACCATTAATATATTTATAGAAACATTTTTTGTTATCCTTTACCACAGTGTCCAGGTTGAGTTTGTGCTCAGCTTTAGCC
This sequence comes from Cygnus olor, assembly GCF_009769625.2. Taxonomy (NCBI): domain Eukaryota; kingdom Metazoa; phylum Chordata; class Aves; order Anseriformes; family Anatidae; genus Cygnus; species Cygnus olor. The sequence continues at coordinate 54,121,772 of NC_049171.1, read as the reverse complement.
TTTCTGATTTTCTCTCTGCATATTCTGGTAACTTCCTTGTACTCTCCCCAAGGTGCCTGTCCCTTCTTCCGTTGGACGTAAACTCTCTTTTTCTCCCGTAATCTCAGCAAAAGTTCCCTGTTCAGCCATGCCGCTCTTTTTAGCTGCCAGCTCATCTTAGGGCACATGGGGACAGCCTGCTCCTGCGCCTTTACAACTTCCTTCTTGAGGAGCATCCTGTCTTCCTGGACCCCCCTGCTCTTCATGACTGACTCCCAAGGGACACTTCCTACCAGTGTCCTGAACAGTTCAAAGTTTGCCCTCCCAAAGTCCAAGGTAGCAGTTTTAGTGACCCCCCCTCCTGACTTCACCAAGAACAGAGAACTACCATTTTGTCGTCAAACTGTAGATCAACTTATCAAGGATTCCTTTGTTGAATTAACAGAAACAGTAACAATGGTATCTCTCAACTACAAGTTGATCCTTATACCCCTTGTTCTCAAAAATCAATGTACAGATCTTTAAAATATTCATAATCATTAAAAATATAAAGGATGCAAAAATTTTCAGTGACATGCATAAAAATTAAGCTTTATTTCAACAGCCTACCTGCTGGATATCCAAAAAGATAAAATTTGTTTGAGGTCTCCTTCTTCCTCTATTCTTTAGTCCTTTACAAGAAATTCTGTCTCCCTTTTCTCCTGTCAACACCTGTCTTCTCTTTTAAGGCTATTCAACAGCAGCATTCTGCAGAAATTTTCCAGGCACTTATTCTGGCAAAGTCCTCAGTAACTTTTTGGGGAAATTGGGATATTTACCTAAATATGATCTAAGTCAGGGAGTGATTAATAAAATAGTTCCCTATTATAATTTTTTTCCTCTCTCTCCTTCTATGATTGTATTCTGTGAAATTGCAATATTTTATCCCTACACTAAGGGACTTCTGTGTATTATTTTTGATAATATTTTTTGAAGCTGTTAGTTAATTACAAGACATTGTTTAAGTTTCCTAAATGCTGAGCATAAGTTCTGCGAATCATATTTTCAATGTAAATATTTATATTTATGAATTAAAATCAACTGCCACAATCTCCAATATTGGCTTAACATTCATTTTTACTAAAATGTTTGCAGAAAAGAAAAGAAAAAAAAACACAACAAACAATCAAACAAAACTTGTAAACATTCTAGACAAATAAGTGTATGGTTCTAACAATCATTATTTTTTATTATAGTCCCATAGAAATATTTGGTTACGCTCTTAAAGATTGGAGCTAAATTGAGGATGAAGTTGTTGCTTCAAGGCAGAAATGTAATTATGGATCATTATGAGGCACAGAAGCCTTTCCTACCCCTGGCCATAAAAGGATGTTTTCAAGAATCACAAAGAACAAAATAAAGTATGCAGCCCTCTTTGTTTTGAGAAATGGCAACAACCAACACTTTACTCCAAGTTCTACTAAACGAATAGAAGTCAGATAGTGTGCTGAATGATGCTGTATATATGATATATAGGATAAGCTTTCTTAAGAGCTCAGATGAAAGTTTTGAAATTAGATCTAGTGTTATTAAGGAACTTTAATCTGAAAGGGAAAAAGAGCATGTAGTAGAAGTAGCTGGTAAATACAATGAATATGCCCCTATGACTGGAGTGCTTTGAATAAAACTGGTAAATTCTAAACAGCTAAGCTGGATGCTGAATTGCTTGTTTGAAAATTGTCTGAACAATGGATTTTTTGTCTGGGTTTGTAGTTTGACTGATACAGTATGAAGAAACACTTTAAAACACTTCCCAGCTTCATCCAAAACCACAAGATGTGGGCCCATGTGAAGCTAATGAGGTTCAATGAGTCTAAGTGCTATGTGCTACACCTGGGTCAGGGCAATCCCACCATGAGTATAGACTAGGAGAAGAACTTCAAGAACAGCCCTGCAGAGAAGGACTTGGGAGTTCTGGTGGATGAAAAGCTTGACATGAGCCAGCAGTGAGCACTTGCAGCCCAGAAAGCCAACTGCATCTTGGGCTGCATCAACACAGAAGTGGCCATTAGGGAGCGGGAGGGGATTGTCTCCCTCTGCTCTGTCCTTGTGAGGCCTCACTTGGAGTCCTGTGTCTAGGTCTGAGGCCCCTAGCACAAGAAGGATGTGGATCTGTTAGAGTGGGTCCAGAAGAAGGCCACAAAGTTGGTCGAGGGCTGGAGCACCTGTCCTATGAAGAAAGGCTGAGAGATGGGTCTGTTCAGACTGAAGAAGAGAAGGCTCCAGGGTGATTTTATTGCAGCTTTTCAGTACTTAAAGGGGGCTTATAAAAAAGATGGAGAGCAACTTTTTACTTGGGCAGACAATGGCAGGATGAGGAGGAATGGTTATAAACTAAAAGAGGGGAGATTTAGATTAGAAGTTAGGAGGAAATTCTTCACTCGGAAGGTAGTGAGGCGCTGAAACATATTGCCCAGAGAAGATGTGGATGCCCAATCCCTGGAAGTGTTCAAGGCCAGGTTGGATGGGGCTTTGAGCAGCCTGGTCTAGCGGGAGGTGTCCCTGCCCACGGCACGGGGGTTAGAACTAGACAATCTTAAAGGTCCCTTCTAATCCAAGCCATTCTATGATTCTATGAAGAAATTAGAGTGCCATAGAATAATTCAGTTGGAGTGGCCCTCCAAAGGTTATTTTGTCCATCTGCCAGCTTAGAAAAGGGCTAAGTTCAATGCTAGACAAGGGACATTGTCCGAGAATGTTCTGAATATCTCCAGTCATGGAAGACTGCACATCCTGCCTGGACAACCTGCTCTAATGTGATTGTCTTCATGGTAGATATTTTTTCTTAATATATTGAGAGAATTTTTCCATGGTGCGAATGGTATGAGTTGTACATGACACAATAATAAAAGAGAGACTGAGAAGCCAAAAAATGACTTTCAAACTCTAGAAAATGTTGATATTAGCCCTCAGCACAATTTTCTATGGGAGGATTGAAGCAATAATTTTCCCTAAACCATACTGCTAATACTCCTACACTCGTAACTGTACCAAATATAAGGTATTGTTCAAAAGTACACGTATGGTGTCTTGACTTGTGTAACATTGATTTTGACAAACAATGCATGTCCAGAAAACTCAGTGCAAATGATACCTATGCGCCTCTTCAGTTGTTAGAATAGTCTGCAAGTTGAACTTAGGTTATGATTTTGCGAGTCAGTAAGGTTGAATTTTACCTTTCCAGTATAAGTACTGCAAGATAACTTGACAAGTTGCAGGCTATCAAGGTTTTAACCTATCTTTGGATTTCATATTCACTCAAGTTTTGCACATCACATTAAAAAATATTGTTCAGTTGTCTGGAAAATTTTTATCAGGAAAGTCAGATTAATGAAAAAAAGGCTAGTGGCTAATTTTGAAAATATCTGCTTATGCTGCTATAGTAGTATATGGTAGAAACTACAGGATAATCAATTCTGATTGTATATCAGGGTTAAAAAAATTGTGATATATGGCTCCTTCATTGAAGGGGAATAGACTGGCATAGTTTTCCCAGCAGACAAAATTAAATGATGATGGGTGGTCTGTCAAGAAATGGCATTACATTAAAAGAATGAGAAATGATTGCAAACACAAAAATCTAATAAACAGAGAAAGAGTTATTAGTCAGTGGAACAAGCTTGGCTCCCTGCCAAGTTTTACATAACTTAAAACAAATTATCTTATGAAGGAGGTTGAATTTACAGATACATTTGAACACAAGGAGTCAAGATTTTTTTTACCTCTATTAGAGCTCATTTTTTATTTATTATTATTATTATTATTATTATTATTATATTTTTTCCCAGAAGACTCTTCAGTAACATCTGGGAAAATACCTGGTGGAGTAAAGCACTCTTCTAACACAAGAAATGATTGAAGCATCACAGAATCTGACTATTGATGTATTGGTGGTAGTAATAAGATATTCACTATGTACTAGCAATGGTAGGAAGATATTCAGCATGTATCACCTTTGAATAGCCTGGAGAATGACTCCAGCATGAGTGTGAACAGGAATTACAGAACATCCATGATGTAAATGCATTTTACTTCATTTAGTTCAGGTAAGAAACTGAATGAGTTGATCATTGTGTGAATCACTTTAACTAAAATATGAATGAAAATCTTTTTTTCCTTTAACATTTTGGAAGAAGCTGCAAGCTGTCCCCTTCAAAGCCCTAGAGACCAAATTCCCTTCTGATCTGAGAGCCATCTCCCACAGGGAAACAAATTTTGCCTCCATGTCTGGGAAAATTCTGATGAGACTCCTAACTAAGATACAATTATGATATGCCCTCTGATGTCAAAAGTGTAAATGTTTTATTTTAGAGTTAGGAGCTTTAAATATTTGTAAGGCACAGAATCTGCAAATGTAACTTGGATCATTGATCCATACCCTGTTCCTTCTCCCACCTTTCCCTTTTAAGTCTAATGTTTTGATTAACTGTATACTTTTTTCGTGTTCTGCATACATTATTTATTTCTATGTGTATCACCCAGCATCCACTGGACTACAAAAGAAGGAAAGAATTCTGAGTAGGTTTAATAGACTTGAAGTCTTTCACACATAAAGTGATACTCCTGAGAGGGTCATAAGTCCTTGCTAGTGTCACAGTGTTGCTACCAATCATCCAGCTGGACTGGGCATTTTTGAAGAGAATTAGAAAAGACATGGGGGGTTGGGCGAAGACAATTTGAATCATATTAGAGAAATACTGGAAATAAGTTAATGGTGTGTGGTAAGGAGTTGATAGAAGAAGCAAAGATATTTCTGGTCATGTAGACCAGATCAACAGTGATTGGAAGCTATGATATATGTTTTGGAGTCTATGTTAAATAGGTGTGGAGTTTGTCCCAATTTTAAAGTCTAAAGCTGTCGAGGTTTTGTGGAAATTTTAGTGGAAAGACCTGGGACTGACTGCCTAGTAGCAGGAACACGAAGTAAGTAAAGATTTAAATGCAATAGTTCAGGTAAAGTTAATTTGCACAGCTGAATTCTCCTTCACTGTGTTGTACCTATCTTCTGAAATTTTCATTCTTTGTCATTCTTACACAAAAATGAAATAAAAATTTTACCTTTATTATTAGAAACTTGAAAATAACTTCTGCCCAGGAACAGAAATGCCATGGCTGCGCACAGATACAATGCCAATTGATCAACAAGGCTAGAAAACAATGGAACAATTTTTAGTAGGAATCCAAGCTTAATTAACTTTCTAAGTAATTCACCCCTCACTACCCCTCCCTGGCTTTTGATGGTATTTACAAGCCTTGCCTGACTTTTTTATAACCTCTACATCTCACTATATAGCAATACCAGAGCTTAAAAGCATACATAAGGGATAATATGACTCCGCCTGCTTTGGGTCTGGAATTGAGTGATTTATTTTCAGCCTAGATTTAACGATCTAAACAGCTTGACTTTCTATCCATTGTGAGCTACTTATAGCAACATTTTCCATAAGCCAATAAGCTTGCAATCTAAAACTAAGACAATTTTCTCATTATATTATTATTTTTGCAGGGCAAATTCTGATTTGTGTTTTTAGCTTCAATGGCTGTTTGTCAGAGAATAAGAGAACCCAGGCCCTTTAAGTAAGTCAGTAACCCAGGCCTTTTAAGTAAGTCAGTGGTAAATATATTATCAAACTATTTTTTTTCCTGAAAATAATAAAACCAGATAATATCATAAATGGCCAGCTGTTATTTCTGGGAAATACATGGCACAGTATAATAGCACTCTACCCTCTATTTCCTTTCAGGTCTAATTTCACATATCTGGTAACACTTCATATTTTGAAATATTTAAAGTTGCACGTTCTTATTACTTATAAATATTACTTAATAGAAAAATACAGTTTTATCTCAACAGACAAACTTCTCCTTCAAGTTCTCCAATTATGAGGATGCTGAGGTATGAATTAATCGACTGTTCCCAGTATACTTCTCATTTACTCTCATCTATTTAAAAATATTCATGAGTAAATAAATACTGCACATATACATTTAGAGAGTAGAATACATTTTATAACTCCTGTATGTCAGATTAAAGTATACTCACTTATGTATGTCATACAAAAATCTTCAGGAGATTCTTTAACCCAGTCTGATGCAGAGTCTAGGAAAGATGCACCACAGACACAATGTTAATAAGGCATTTATTCATCCCTCCAAAGACTGTAAGTTTTGCATCATCTGAAACACATGTGCAGATGTGTGAGATAGAATAATAGAATCATCTAGACTGGAAAAGTCTTCAAAATCACCAAAGTCCAACCATCAACCTAACCTACTGTGTCCCACTACTAAACCACGTCCCTTAGTGCCTTGTCCACACATCTCAAGCACATCTAGGGATGAGGACTCTGGCACTTCCTGGTCAGCCCTTTCCAGTGTTTGACTACCCTTCCCATGAAGAAATTCTTCCTAATATCCAGTCTAAACATCCCCTGGAACAACCTGAGGATGTTGCCTTGCATCCTATCACTTGTCACCTGAGAAAAGAGACCAACACCCTCCTTGCTGCAACTTCCTTTCAGGTAGTTGTAGAGAATGAAGAGATCTCCCATCTGCCTCCTCTTCTCCAGACTGAACAACCCCAGTTCTCTCAGTTGCTCCTCTTAAGTGTTTTTTATTTTTTATTTTTTTTTCTCTAGTCCCTTCACGAGCTTTGTTGCTCTCCTCTGCATACACTCGAGCATCAACAACCTTCTTGTATTCTTGTAGTGAGGGGCCCAAAACTGAACACAGTATTCATGGTGGCTGGGCAGATCTGCATCTTCTCCATTCTCTGTAGTCCTAATTGTTGTCATGTAGAGCCCCCCTGCTCCCCTCCCCCCCCCCCCCCCTTTTTTTTTTGGTGTTTTTGTAGTATGTTATCTTGCCACATGCAAATTGAAGAAAATGCATCTTGTTCTCTAAACTGAAGTGTCAGAGGATCTACTGAATCAGAGAAGGAATGATTTGTATCAGGACTCTGATTCTTTTAGTCTTTATTTTTATTTATTTATTTAGCTGGGCAGAAGAGGTGGATTTTGTATTGTGACAATAATCACAGCCCTGCTGTGGGACAATTGCCATGCAGTAGTTGATGAAGCCCTCCAATAGCTGCTCTTTATTATGGCTGAACAAACTAGTTTAATGAATATTAGTCTCAATTCAGTGAAATACTAGAACAACAGCCAAAAGGTAGTTTCCAAGAAAAAGTGAGAAGAGGAAAAATAAAGCGGGGCGGGGGGGGGAGAGGGAAGGGGGGGTAGAGGTGGGGGAGGATGACAGTCTTCCGGGGGAGAAATTGCAATCTCTGTTTAGGAGAGGAAACAAGTATATACGTTAGCCAAAGGCTCCTGATTACTGAACTAGTATAAAGGTTCAAGCTATTATCTTTTCTTAATTAGCATTTAACAACACTTTTTAGCATAATGAAGATCTTGCAAAGTAACCTCCACTCAAAAGGAGGATTAGACAAGAGCAGAGAATTGATGTCCCACTAGAAAACTAGTAAAACTTTCTGGTGAAAATCACCCTTTTCACCACTTATGTGTGTTTCGTGCTCATTATACTCTGGCCAAGAATTAAGCTGAATGTCCAAGATGAACATGGGATAACACAGTCATAATGCTAGTATACCACCAGCATGGAACTTCATCTTCTGAGTCAGAGGCAGGAGCAGCACCAATCATTTCTCACACAGCATCATAAGCCGTTATAATGTGTACTATTACAATGATTTAAAATCTGTAGGTTTTTAAAGGACATCATATTTAATATTATCTAACTCAGCTAACCATACTTCATGTTATTTTTATGCTCCTTTACAAAACAAGGATGAGGTTTTATTGTTTGCTTTTAAATTACCACCCTGTAGTGTGATGAAGTATCCCAGATAGAATTAGACCTTGACTGTCTGATTGAACACAGTATGGCAAAGCAGCATTAAGCAAATTCAAAAATATCCCCAGTCTGAAAAGCCAGGAATGGGCCACATGTCAAAGAAATGATCAAATAATTCAAAGCAAGACATTTTCTAAGTGTCATTCGACTGTCATTTATTTTTCAAGAATTCATTATTGTTACTATTTGTTAAGTAGATTATTTCAATGTTAGCACTATAATAGATTACTCCACCCCTCACCCCCCCCCCCCCCCCCCCCCCTTTTCTGGAAGACATTATTTTCCTTTATTCTCTATGAATTCTTGATGACTAAATATATTGGCCTAGACAGCGAAACTTCTGTATCTGTGTCTTTGTTATGCTTGCATGTTCTCCTTAATAACTTTTTAACCTGTTACCTAACTTCAGTTTAATTTAATGCAGGAGCAAAGGTTCAAAGATAATTTTTTTAAGTTTCATGGAAACGTGTGTCCAGGAAAGCAACTTTATAAACATAACTGCTGAGGAATTAACTAATCTTATGAATTCAAATCTTTTTAGACACCGTGGAATCTCTCTGGGAGATGAAGATCTTACAAATTCTCCAGACAAGAAAAAAATAATCATGGAACATGATGGATGTCAGGTGCTAAAAATGAAATATAGAGACTGGACTGAGTAAATTAAATAGAAGCTAATGAAGAAATGCCTGGAAAGAAAAGTCAGAGAGTCAAGCAAAATAAGTAGTTCTAATAAAAATAGAGTACCTATGGAAAAGTCACACAGCTTTTCAAGAAGTCTAAAGACATGGCACAACTGCAAATAAATCCTCTTTGCCTTCTCACTCTGTGGGAGGCAAGAGAGGGTATGAGAACTGGGGAGTTCCCCAATTCTTTTATTGAAGTGGCTGTTCTTTAATAGCATGGGTTAAGAGAATTCACCCCTCCTGCTACAAAAGTGCTGCTGGAGTGTTCAAGCAGCACATGGTTTTTAATAAAAGAAAGCTCTGCAGATTTCTTTCTTTTAAAACTTTGGGGTTATCCATGCTGGTTTGGAGAGCCCTGTGATACTTTCAGACTTTACATGAGTCACTACATCAATCCATTCTGAAACTTCAGAAAAATATTTCTCCCCAAATGCCCACTGTTGTTTTTGAGAGTAGGATCTCTGGGAGAAAAATACAAAGCATAATGTATTACACTGTAGGCAAACAAAAACGCGAAAAGGCTGGGTGCTCCAATGGGCTTTTAGTGTTTGTAATTTTCTGTTCATGCTGGGAGGAAACCAGTAGAAACAACACTTTTAAAATACGTGAGACAGCTGTTGCTGGGGACTGCAGACAGACTTTCCTAGCTCAAGGCATCCCAAATAATATTTTTTGCAATGTCTTTTAAGATACTCAGACAGAGACACCTTACAAAGCACCATGGCATCAACTACAGGCTGTCTCTTATCCAGACTCTTAGAAAAGCAATAATAAGGGAAGCTGATTACAGATCCACATTTAGGTAGTTTCACATAACTATGCTAGAGTTGCCTGCCCACACTGTATGTGTCTCATAGCTTTTGTCAGTATCAAACCTCACATTATTTTTAAAAAAATAAAGTACATGGATAAATATGAATGTCTTAGAAGCCTTGTTACAATCATAACTAACTTGTTAAATTCCTTTAGCTGGTATCAAGAATAATTTGCATTGGAAATGGATTTTTATTTATTTGTGTAGTTAAGTGAGAGATAAAGTTTTAAATTGTTCTAGGACAGCTGTTTCCATTTTAGCTGTTGTAAATGGGTAATCATGTGGTCTTGTACACACAAACAGGTGGGGCTATTAAATGCTTCCTTCCTCCATTCAAATGCCTCCACTGCTCCCCATGAATATAGCCACTAAAAACTGTACAAAGTATTCCTAATGAAACCACAGGGAAACTGCCAGTCTATTTGGGGTTTCAAAATCAATTGCAACATCCTGCCTCAATTAAATGAGGAAGTTTTCAGCCACTGCTAGGCCCAGCTCCTTTCCACAAATTGCCATAGAGACTGAGGATAAAAGGAAATGCTCCAACACAGGGGGAAGAGGAAAGTCCTGAGAGAGTATGAGATTTCCTGGTGGCTTTACAAACGTGTTATGAGATTATTTTTTTATCTGCCCTGTACTTCCATCTTCCCAAAGTGATGCTAATAGGAAGGACCTGGATCTTTTTACGGTGGTCTCTGGAGAAGCCAGACCCAATGTTTCAGTTTGGCTTCACGTTTAGTACTCTTCTTAATGAATTAAAAAAGATATAATAATTTAAAAAAGAATTTTCTATCAGGGCATGTTGAAGGCAGAGATACTGCATAGTACAGGTGCAGATCAGTTTCTGGAGAGTCCAGCTGTTTACTTGTAAATTCACACTGAATTTAAGACAGCTGAATCAATCAGCTTCCATTGACTGAGAATATTATGCCTCAATGCATTTTTCCAACAGCTTTGGAAAACCAACTGTATGGCTAAGCTGGCTAGCTGTTTTTTTCAGTGGGAACGTTTTATTGTTGCATCAAAGAGGTCTTATTAAAAATATGTTCTCAAATTTAAGTACCCCAAATAACCACGCTATGTTAATACTAACCTGATTTATTCATCAGTTAATACAGCATGTAAGAGAGAGCTCTGGTGCTTGTTAAGTGTATTCACAATCACTGTGGTCAATCCTCTGTGTCATGGGACATAACATAATATGCTGAATTACACATTAGGAACACAATAAGAAAAAAATGAGCAGCAGTTTGCATGTTTACTGAACAAAAAATACCCCTCCAAAATGCAAGACAGGCCAGAAAATCCAACTGTATTTAATCAAGTACATCCCCAAAACTAATGTTTACTTTACAAAAGAATTAAGTTAGAAATATGAGAGTGACTTGCATGCTAACACAATGCTGGCTCAGTTGAAAGGGAATGGATTAATGAATAAAAGCACTAAGTTTCAGTTGCCTCAGTTTGCAGAAGGTTTTGCTCCTTGAATCATGTTTTTTGCAAGTAGCTATTGAAGTCTATGTGTATTACAGTGTTTAATTCAAATGATTATTTTTCTTGCATTTTTACTATTTACTATTTTGCCATTTTTAAATGCTGACATGCAATAACAGATTGAACACAAAATTTAAATGTCTGTATAACCAGAGTGAATCATTCTGCACATTAATTCAAATTTAATCTTTCTCTGTGTCTGATGTAATGTTGGATTGACAATTAAAATATTAATTCAATTTACTGAGTGATCTTGAAGACCTCAGCTGTTGATGTGTTTATTAAGTGGCAACTTTTTAAACCAAGTCAATAAAAATCAAAGAGGGTCTGATATTACATGTATTGGATTTTCCTTGTGATGTTGCATAGGAATACAACTTTTTTTAAAAGTTATCATGGCATGGTTGACACTAAATACATCACAGAATTAAATTTAAATCCTCCCCAATGGAATATGTAAATCATTGAAATGAAACATATATTGAAAATTTTAGTTCTGTCATGCACGTTATACAGAAAATGTATGTTTTGTGGCAATGCCCCTTAAGATTAGTGATAGTGGCTAGTCCTGAGGAAGGATTTGGTAGAAAGAAAACAAATTGTAAATTTAAAAACTCATATGTCCTCAAGAACTGAAACTGGCAATAACAAAATAATGAGGATTAGTATTTAAAGATAGGAAATAGGAAAACACAGTGAAAGCATGTCTTAAAATAATGGAAATTGTGAGTAAATGAGTACCAAAACCATGTTATAGATACAGAACTCTGGAAGAATCACAGAATCGCAGAATGGTATGGATTGGGAGGGACCTTAAAGATCATCCAATTCCAATCCACCTGCTATTGGCAGCGAAACCCCACTAGACCTGGTTGCCTAAAGCCAACCTGGCCTTAATTGCTTGTAGGAATAGGGCTTTCACAACTTTTCTGGGCATATTTTAATAAATGTTTTAATAAATAGTGACAGAGATGTGTATATTCATTTATCATCAAGCTGATAAGTGGATGTGAATCGTTTCTAGGGGTTGATAGAATGTAGCATCGTGTGGGAACCACTTCCATGAAGTGGAATAAAATATGCTAGTGTTTGTGAACCATTACTAACCAGAGCAGAGCCACACAGTTTCAGACCAGGGTTTCAATTAGACTGATATGAGTTTCCAACAGAGATTACAAACAGAGGTCTGTGTGGGAGTAAGAATAGGGAAAACATATTGGATACTTTCTGTTTGTGTTCTCCTGCCTCTTATGTTTTCCAGGTTGGTGGGTAGGCCCAAGCCTAGTATGGTTAAACTAACTTCAACAGGTCTCTCTGTAAGTATTTGTTCAGGTTTCACCTGAGCCTTTTCAACTATAAGATCATTTGGCAAGGTCTTTTGTAGTCTAGAATCTATCCAGTGGAGAGAAGTCTTATTATATTTTTTTTTTTCGTCCTACTTTCATCTCATGGTCACTGTGTTGGAAGGGATAATAACCAGTCAATCCCAAAGCACTATCTCTGTGCCACTAATAACTTCGTAGACATCTATCGTATACCCCAACTCATCTCAGTTTTAGACTGAAGAGTCCTAACTTACTTATTCATTGTGAAAATCACCAGGAAACTACAATGGACTTGTGGATTAAAGTGGTTACTTAAAGAAAGAATAATTGATTCTGAATGAACATAGTAGACACTTATCTATCTAACCCATATAACCATGTTCTTTCATTATTGCTGTTTTCTGTCTCTCTCTGTCTTGTCCCATATTCCTCCTGGTTCAGGAAAGTCTTCTTGCACCTTAACCTCCCACTGATGTCAGTGAAAGTTATCATTTAAATTAAAAGTATGTCAGCAGCTGAGTCAGAAAGCAGTCAGGAAATGAAGAGGATAGAAGGCATAAAAAATGAAAGTTGGAAAAAGGAATGAAGGGGAGAGAGAGGACAGAATTTGACAGTTCTTTAGTACACTTCAAATTCACATTTGAGTAATGTTTACATTTGCCCTGAATTAAAATTTTTCTTACATAGACTCAGAACATTTAAAATATAGAATCTAGATTAGAAGTAAATACCAATCTGTTTAATGCCACTGAGCTTAAACTCACCATACCTGATTTTTAAAGCAATAATATTAAGAGTGAGCTAAGGTGAGAAAAAAAAAAAATCAGAATTAGGGAATGTCCATGATCTTCAACCATTAAGCTTATAACCCATAGAGCCCAGCTGAGGAAGCTGAATAGTAAAACAGAAATAGTAATATCCTCAAATTACCGATGCAGTGATGCAATGATAAATTTTACATGATAATACAGTGATAAAGTTTACCAGCAATTCTGACTACATCCCAGCTGGAAGACATTCCCTTCATCAGAGCATGCCACATAAAAACTCATTTAAATGTCTATGCATAATTTGCCATCTGAAAGTTTTAACCAGCTGCTTGTAGATATGCTTGTATTCTCTTACTTCAGTGATGCGAAGAGATTTTCTTCAGCTTTTTGATAAAGCTCATAAGGGAAATTATGTCTGTTTTCCCCTTCTGACGTTGTAATTATAATAGTGTGAAACTGGTCATTGAAGCTTTCATTCAGAATACCCTCAGACATCTTAAAGAACAGTTCTTTAAGGATGGTTTAATTCTAGCAGATGTGTTACTTTAGACCCTTAGCCTTCCAATTCACAAGCAATCAGGATGTCTTTTTAACCACTGTACAGAACCAGTCATTCACTCTGCAGTCCAATTAATAGTTTGGGGGATTTGCACAGGTATGCTTTTTTTTTTTTTTCCTGTAGAGTTAAAAAAAAAAAAAGAGTCATTTTGAAAGAATATTCATGAAAATGAAAGTGCAATATTGATTATAACTTCAATGAATTTGTAATTGGCTGATTTTGGCAGTCTTCAGCTATTCAGCCTTCACCTGAATTACTTTCCTCTGTGCCCTAGGCTCTTTATTTCAGAGACAATGATGGAAACCCAAGAAATGCCAGAGCTGTGAAAAAAAATAAGTGCTGGGGCTATGCATTGGTTTAGATTAGGACAGAGTACAAGGGAACATTTTTCTCCTGTTCCATGGCCACCTAGGGTTTTAACATTTATATTATGCTTCAGCATGCAAATTAACATGTAAAAATGGGTTACTTTCCTTAGGTGCTCCATCAAGAGTTGAAGTCTTGCCCCTGCAAAATACTCTGTGATCTGATTACTTTTAGGCCATAGATCATAACCTGCCACCATCTGACAAATATGTTTTATAATGAATATATCAATAGAACACAGCATTTAGATATGACATTCTACCAGAGAGTCTGAAAGTGTCATGCAGACAGGAACTCATCAAGCCTCCTAATCTGTGTGATCTGGGTGAATATTTTGCCCACACTGGGAGAGAAATGTGTGGTAGTTGCACTGCTAATGTATAGTAAACCATCATAAAGATTTCTAAATATCAGTCTCCTTAGATCCAAGTACATGGCTCCTTTTCTGGCTTCTCATGAGATTATATGACATACTCAATGCCTTGTGGCACAGAGCTGGATTATCATTGCCATGTAAACAGTTTATTTTAAAAATACAGTGTATAACTCAGACCTTCAAAGTTTATGAGCACAGATGTTCTGTACAGTATGCAAGATACAACTTCACACAGAATCACAGAATCACAGAATTGTCTAGGTTGGAAGAGACCTCCAAGATCACTTAGTCCAACCTCTGACCTAACACTAACAAGTCCTCCACTAAACCGTATCACTAAGCTCAACATCTAAACGTCTTTTAAAGACCTCCAGGGATGGTGACTCAACCACTTCCCTGGGCAGCCCATTCCAATGCCTAACAACCTTTTCAGTAAAGAAGTTCTTCCTAAGATCCAACCTAAACCTCCCCTGGTGCAGTTTAACCCATTCCCCCTCATCCTGTCACCAGGCACGTGGGAGAATAGACCAACCCCTACCTCGCTACAGCCTCCTTTAAGGTACCTAGACCTGCTGGCCACACTGCTTTTTATACAAGCCAGGATGCTGTTGGCCTTCTTGGCCACCTGAGCACACTGCTGGCTCATATTCAGCTGCCTATCAACCAGTACTCCCAGGTCCTTCTCTGCCAGGCAGCTTTCCAACCACTCATCTCCCAGCCTGTAGCTCTGCCTGGGGTTGTTGCGCCCCAGGTGCAGGACCCGGCACTTGGCCTTGTTGAACTTCATACAGTTGGCCTCAGCCCATCAGTCCAGCCTATCCAGATCCTCCTGCAGAGCCTTCCTACCCTCGAGCAGATCGACACATGCACCTAACTTGGTGTCATCTGCAAACTTACTGAGGGTGCACTCGATCCCCTCATCCAGATCATCGATAAAGATATTAAAGAGGACTGGCCCCAGTACTGAGTCCTGGGGGACTCCACTGGTGACCGGCCTCCAACTGGATTTGACTCCATTCACCACAACTCTTTGGGCCTGGCTATCCAGCCAGTTTTTAACCCAGCGAAGCGTACGCCAGTCCAAGCCATCAGCAGCCAGTTTCTTGAGGAGAATGCTGTGGGAAACGGTATCAAAAGCCTTACTGAAGTCAAGGTAGACCACATCCACAGCCTTTCCCTCATCCACTAAGCGTGTCACTTTGTCATAGAAGGAGATCAGGTTCGTCAAGCAGGACCTACCTTTCATAAACCCATGCTGACTGGGCCTGGTCGCCTGGTTGCCCTGTAAGTGCCGCGTGATGACACTCAAGATAATCTTCTCCATGAGCTTCCCTGGCACTGAGGTCAAACTAACAGGCCTATAGTTCCCCGGGTCTACCCTCCAGCCCTTCTTGTAGATGAGCGTCACATTTGCTAGCCACCAGTTGACTGGGACCTCCCCTGATAGCCAGGACTGCCGATAAATGATGGAAAGTGGCTTGGCCAGCTCCTCCACCAGTTCTCTCAGTACCCTCGGGTGGATCCCATCCGGCCCCATCGACTTGCGTACATCCAAGTGCTGTAGCAGGTCGCCAACCATTTCCTCGTGGATTATGAGGGCCACATTCTGCTCCCCATCCCCTTCCACCAGCTCAGGGTACTGGGTATCCAGAGAACAACTGGTTTTGCCGCTAAAGACTGAGGCAAAGAAGGCATTAAGCACTTCAGCCTTTTCCTCATCTCTTTTAACTAAGTTTCCCCCTGCATCCAGTAAAGGATGGAGATTCTCCCTAGTCCTCCTTTTTGTGTTGATGTATTTATAAAAACATTTTTTTTATCTTTAATGGCAGTAGCCAGATTGAGCTCCAGATGAGCTTTGGCCTTTCTAATTTTGTCCCTGCACAGCCTCGCAACATCCTTATAGTCCTCCTGAGTGGCCCGCCCTCTTTTCCAAAGATTATAAACCCTCTTTTTTCTCTTAAGCTCAAGCCACAGCTCTCTGTTCAGCCAGGCTGGTCTTCTTCTGCGCTGGCTTGTCTTTGGACACGTGGGGACGGACCGCTCCTGAGCCATTAAGATTTCCTTCTTGAAGAGTGCCCAGCCTTCCTGGACTCCTCTGCCCTTCAGAACCACCTCCCAAGGGACTCTGCCAACCAGTGTCCTGAACAGCTCAAAGTCAGCCCTCCCGAAGTCCAAGACAGCGGTTTTACTGATCCCCTTCCTGACTTCGCCAAGAATAGAGAACTCTACCATTTCGTGGTCACTCTGCCCAAGACAGCTCCCAACCACCACATCTCCCACCAGTCCTTCTCTGTTTGTGAAGAGAAGGTCTAGCGGGGCACCTCCCCTGGTAGGCTCACTAACCAGCTGCGTCAGGAAGCTATCTTCCACGCTCTCCAGAAACCTCCTAGACTGCTTTCTCTGGGCTGTGTTATGCTTCCAGGATATGTCTGGGAAGTTGAAGTCCCCCACGAGAACAAGCGCTGACGATTCTGCAACTTCTGCCAGCTGCCTGTAGAACTCCTCATCCGTCTCCTCATCCTGGTTTGGCGGTCTATAACAGACCCCCACCAGTATGCTTGCCTTGTTGGCCTTCCCGCTGATCCTAACCCATAGGGACTCAACCTTATCATTCCCAGCCTCAAGTTCCTCAACATCAAAACACTCTCTAATATAGAGAGTCACACCACCACCCCTTCTGTGCTGCCTGTCCCTTCTGAAGAGCCTATAGCCAGTCATTGCAGCACTCCAGTCATGAGAGTGGTCCCACCACGTTTCCGTGACAGCAAACATACTCTAACATACTCTAACTTCAAACACACTCTAACGTTTCTCTGGGAATAGTGCTTTTATTTTATTTTATTTTATTTTATTTTATTTTATTTTATTTTATTTTATTTTATTTTATTTTATTTTTGATCTTATATCTTCATTTTGCTCTGCAGCCTGAGTTATTTTATTCAAGACAAAAATTTGGGGGAAAAAAAGCTTTTATCTTCAAAATATTTCTTCCTTCCTTCCTTCCTTCCTTCCAAACACTTGACTTCTTAACATTTCCTCATTTCCTGTAAATTATTTTGTTGATAAACAGAGAACTTTCTTACAAAACACTGAGATCAAATACACGAGCACAGTGGTTCAGTCAAGCTTGAATGAACATAAGCTCTCAGATCACAACTCCAATTCTTAATCTTTTGCAGGAAATGACCTAAGGATCCTGACACATCCAAATTTAAAATTAAAATACATTATTTGGGTCTAATTCCACTGTCCCTGGAGACAACATACAGGCATGTGTTGATGTCAATGACTGGTATGGAAACCTCTGTGTTTGCACTTTCTCCTTTATCATAAATACTTCTTTAGGAATACATTAAACTAAGAACCAAGAATGGGACCTTTTCTAAAACTAGGCAATTGTTTGTGAAGCATTATATACAAATGAATGTAAGATTCTATTACAATTACTTAGAAATCAGTTATTATTTACATTATAAGCTTCCTTAAAGCTGAAGACCACATATAAAAAGATATTTTCATGTCTAAAAGTACAAATAGTACCTAAGAGAATATTTCGTGAGGGAGTTCACCAGTCAGTTATTTTGGAAATCCGTAAGCAATTGCTTGCTTTTTTATCTGTGCTTAATTGCTTCCAAATACATACCCTTATGCATTTCACTAGAACTCATGCATTTGACGTGTTTTTAATATATCCAGCTGAAAAAAAAAAAAAAAAAAAAAAAGTGCAAAACCAAAATAGATATCTAGGAGAGTAGAAGATGGAGGCGGCTGATATAAGCATTTCTTTTATATGAAACAGTGCTTGTAGTTACAGGAAATTGCACTGTATATATTATCTAATTATGCAAAAGCTACTTCAGTAAAAGACAAAAGTTACCTTTTTATGTCCTTCTTGGAGCAATGGAGAATTTGCATTGGTCCACCTTTTCCTTTTTCTACCACTATACAGCTCCAGCGTATATGTACACTTATATTGTCAAGCTGGCTTGGGTTTTAGACTCACGCTGTAGTTCAAACACTCCTGATTGCATACACAATATAAATCTTGGAGCAAGCCAGCTAGATCATCAGCCTGTGAAACTCAAACAGGAGGGAGAATAATGTGTGAAACAATCTGGGCTCTGGGCATGATTTCAAAGCCACACTCTGTTATCAGCTCGAGCCCTCTCTTGGATATGATTACAAAGATATAAGATAAAGTCCTATGTCTGTGAGTTGTCAGCACATCAGATTTCATTCTAGTGGGATTCTGTTCTCAGTCCATCAAGAGACTGAGAGAAGGCTTTTTCTTGTCATATGTTTAATATAATTTCCTGAATGATTTTTCATATACCTCAGGACTACCAGAAATGTGATATTACATAGTGTAGGAAACCCTCTCAGGTGCCTTGGCTGCTTGTGAAGCTATGCTGATTGCTGGATCTGATGTTAGGGAGAAATTTTCTCTCTGATGAGATTGGCAAGGCTCCCAAACAGACTGTTATTATCTCTGGTTTCCTCTGCCTCACATAGCGTAACTTACCTAATCAATTCTCTACAAAATACTGCACAGTTCTCTGATGCTGCAAAAACTTTGATCTCTCCTATTCTTTCCTATTCTCTACCATACAGAAATCATTCTGATGTACTGAAGGCCCTTAATTCCTGAGTTGTATGAACCATTCAAAATACCAGTTGCATCATCTCTATAACATGTATTTCAATGGAACCAGAGACAGGATGAATTCTCTTCAACTAGGAATTTTATCTTAATACATCGGGAAATGAAGCATTCTTCACAGGAACAAATATGTATATATATATGTATATATATAAAGGAATTCAATTGTAGATGTCTGAACAATCTTTTAGGAAGAAGAAGACTTAAATACACAGTCATGGGAATGTTCTGTTTTTCATTAGCTTACAAAACTCTGTTGTGGCTGGGCGCTTTTCTGCATAGTCTGAATCTCTACATCTGGAGCTCTATGGATGAGAACACAATTAGTGCTCTCAGTTTGTGCTTTTCTCTATGGGCATCAATCTTGATCTGACCCAGAAGACTTGTTCTAATTCAAGTTCTTCAATATCAGCACTGTTAGAGTCATCCAGGAAATTGGACACACACAAACCTCTCAGGAACACCTTTAATCTTCTTCTAAAGAAAGAGGTGATATAATACAAGGAAGATACAGACTTATTGGAGCGCAGTGCCACAAAGAAGATCAAGGTTCTGGAGCATTTTCATATGAAGTGAGTTCAAGATTTGGGACTCTTTAGCCTGGAGAAAGCTTGGAGTGGGTGGTGGCCTTATCAATATGTCAATGGGGTGGCCTTATCAATATGGGTGGCCTTATCAATATGTCAATCCAATTCATATAGAATTCCATCCCAATATGACAGGAGGGAATGAAGAAGAAGGAGACAAACTCATCTCAGTAGTGCCCACTAACAGGAAAAGAGGCAATGGGCACAAACTGAAATGTGAAATTCCATCTGAACACAAGAAAAATCTCTCTTGCTGTAAAACTGGTCAAACAATGGAAAAGGTTGCCTAGAAAGGTTGTGGATTCTTAAGCAGGGGTTCAACAAGATATTCTCAAGATGTCAGTAATTTACTACTAGAATGGTCTAATTTTCTTCATCAATTTCTTGTTCTTGTAGCATACAAGGAAACTCTAAGAAGATACCTTTAACATTTCTAATTGAATATATGACATTCTTTTACATTTTCATGGCTGACCATTTCATTAGTGACAGCAAGTATTTGTGGTTTGATTTCTTCTTTGCCATTTCCCTCCATCTGTATTTTGTTTGATCTTTTATTTTTTTAAAGTTCATCTTGTTTTGTTTTGGTTTGTTTTTTAACAATCTGTTGTTGTCATGCACATTCAAGACTACATCGAAGTATTTAACTTCTCTTCAACTGAACATTCTTTGCCCATTTTTATTTGCTTTCAAACCTTATCTTAAAGTCAGAACTTTATTTGTTGATAATTTCTTTCTAGTTTTAACATAAAATTTACTTTATGACAAATATCACATTTGTCATTTTGTAATGTAGGCCAGCTATATTCTTTTGTTTCATTATTTTTGTCACCATCTTTGTTTAAGGTATCTTTCTTTTTAGATGTCTGACAGACTGATTCAAAGAGTAATAATTTAACAAATCAATTAATTCTGTGTCTGGTTGAAAACAAGCCTTAAGCAATTTCCATTTAATATTTAGAAGGTTCAACTCTTACCTGTATGTTTATATTCTTATTCTTACTGTATAAAACTCCATTCTTTGAATAAGACACAACCCCTCAAAATTTAGGGTTAAGTAAGCCCAATTATTTGAAATATTTTATTGAATAGTAAGAAGCTCCCTGGATTATCTACTAAGGAATTTAAAAGAAAAGTAAAGGATATCACTTTAAGCTGTAAACTTTTATTAATGAATTTCATCATCTTCATTTTTTTAATTGTGATTTTATAAAACCCTTTATATAAAAGATTATATAGATTTATTCCCATTACTGAAAAAAATATTACATTAAAATTTTAGCATTTTTCAGTGATTTTCTTCAATAGGCTTTTGAATGCGCATATCCTGTATGTCAGATCACCATGTTGCTTAAAAAAAACGACAAAACAAACAAACAGACAAAACACTAAAAACATTATTCAATCTACTATGATTTTGTTTTCTGTCACAGTAAATGAACTAAAAGACACACTGATTTTGCAATTCTTTTCTTCTTGAAATAGGCTAAAATCATTGCTAATCTGTATTTTCATGACAGACTATAGGGCATTAGGTTACTTTGTCTTTTTATTTCAATTAAAGACACAACTTTTTTTCCTTTTTTCTTTTAGATTTAGTACATTACATAAAATAGTATATTATCTTTTAAATTATTGAACGTCTCATCCAAGTTCTGCACTATTTGTTCTTTCACTGCTGCTAGTCAGCACTGAAGTGTTTTCAAATTAAGACATACCTTCTTTCCACTCATGTTAAGCTTCAGAAAAAGCCAAGAGGAAATCTTTCTGTGCCTTCTTCCTCTGTAGACCACCTCAGCCCAAAGCACTAATAGGGTATATCCCCTCTGCATCCCCAATTTTAACCTGGTATAATTATTCAGTACAAGATTTAAAAGTCTTAATAAAATGGATGTGTTCTTAAAAGCATAGTCACTGAACCTTCCTGAATTTTACAGTCACGGTTCCCAACACGGTTTTTTCTTGGCTGTGTAGAATGCCGCTGCTGTCCTTCATTCCTATTCCTCTTTGGAAGAAATGGAAATAGGACTGATTCCCCTTTGCTCCAGGCTATTCATGTGCCTACAATATCTATATACAGCCATTTTTGTTGTTGTTGTTATTGTTGCATTGGGTTCTTATTCAATCATTTATTTCTAATAATTTTTAGAAAGTTTTATACATTCTGACAGAGTGCATCTTAAATATGAAATAAATATAAAAGGGAAAAGTGATGAATTGCATAAAATAATCCATTGCACAAGAAAACTGAATGGTTTGGTAAAATGGCAAGAAATGCCTTTGAGCTCATATTTTAAAGTCTCTGCTCAGGCTACATGTAGTTTTATACCAGTAAAACTGTTTGAGATATGATCTTAGACAAGTAAGAAACTTAGTTCAGATTCAGTCATTTCTGGGTAAAAATGTTTATCTGTAGATTATAAAATGTGTATATCATGCATTTATTTATCCGTTTTACACAAGTAATTCCTTTGGATCTCAGGCAAAAACACATGGATTACTGTTTGTACACTAATGGTATATAATGCCTTATCTGTGCCAAGCTACTTAAAAAAAACCTAATTTTCTGTGACTAGAAAGGGCCTTATTGCATATAGTTTGCTCCAAGCCATATCCATATCCAAAGTGATAGCAGTTAATTTTAAAATTACTTTGTTTGAAAATATTTGCATGATAATAAATGATAAATTTTTAAGAGGTGCTATTTTCACTTATCTCCTCCTTTTTGCCTTCCTCATCATGCTTGAGCAAAAATTTGGCTAAATATTAGAACAATTAAAAAATTATTTTAATTTCCTGAGGAATGTAAGGGGTTTTGTAATTATTAATTATTGATAAATTTTGAATATAGCTGATAACTTCAATTTCATAGGCTAAATTTGAGAGTAGATGCTTTATGGAAAATTCATAACAGGTTTAACCATGCAGAAATAGTTTCAGCTGGATTGCCAATTGGCTGTAGTTGATAATGTAATGGATATCTGATGTACTTACCATATTGTCTGAAACGTACTTGAGTTTTTATGATTTAGAAGGAAACTTCAATAATTTTCTCCATATACAACCTTTAAATTAAAACCCTTATACTTAACAGATCATGAATGAAGCTTCTTTGTCAAAAAGGCCATTATATTATCATAGTGAGAACAAAGGTGGGAAGGGAATGAGAAGGGAGAAAGAAGTGGGGAAACTCGTGGTCTGATTGTCAGGACCCTGTGATGCCTGCAGCTCCTACTGATTTCAGCAGAACCTGCACATACTTTATACTTCCAAAATATCAGGCCATTCATCCACTAAAAGCCAAAAGACACCAAGCACTGAAAATGCATTTACTTTCCAATTTTGCCTATACTAATCAAAATGACCTTTCAAAGCAGAGCTGGAGGGTCAGGCTTATCACTTTTGCAGGCTTGAGTAAAAATTTCCTATTTAACAGGACAATTTGCTGAAAAATGCTGTTGTAAGAATTATGTCAATTCATCTTCATATACAGAGTATACAGGGCTTGATTGGAAGCAATATCTGAAGACAGCAACTCATCACCCATTACATTTGTTGAAGCAAGACTCCTAGAACATGTTCATTCATTGCTTTCTTCCAAAATGTATTTGGGAAAGAAAGAACTCATTTTTCATACATCAA
The DNA here is from genome assembly GCF_009769625.2 of Cygnus olor. NCBI lineage: Eukaryota > Metazoa > Chordata > Aves > Anseriformes > Anatidae > Cygnus > Cygnus olor. The sequence continues at coordinate 54,098,600 of NC_049171.1, read as the reverse complement.
ATGAGTTTTGCAATTAAAAAATAAATAAATAAAAAAAAAATAGTTCTTATGGCTAAATGCCAGAAGGTAAAAGGCAAGCGTGGTAATATTCCCTGCTTTCCCTTAAAAGGGGTCATTTTCTCTTTAAGGTCTTATGCCTCTTGGAATTTTAATGAAGAAAGCAATTTTAAATTAATGGTATATGAAACCCAAGAATCTGTGCAGCATTAAGGCAGCACCACTATGAAGAGATAACGTAGGCGGGGGCAATTCTATCACATTCTCTTTTGGATTAAAAATCACATTATTTGTGCATATCTCCAGAAACTCATGGTCCTGAACAGTAGATTGCAACTCAAACCGTGAAAAAAATGATCCTGACATAAAAAGCAGACATCAGAAATGAGAAACCATAGAAGTTCACTTGATTATTTCTGATATCTGAAACATACACACACCATCACCTAAAAGTAAATATTAATTTCTTATCTTCCTCAGTATAACTCTGCTGTTCTAAAATACTCCTATGTATTTCCTGAACTTCAAGTGGGCCTTTGACTTTCAAGGAGCAATTATTAAAAAACACATGGGCTAGATATGAAACAATAATTCGCCCTTTCTGATTCCTAGCATGAATATTATGATATGTTGAAATGAAAAGAAACAAGGAAACATGAGTAAAATTCATCTGGTTCCTTGTTCCATATATTCTTTAAATTTGAATAAAACATTTACAATTTTAGGTCTTGTACGTGAAGAATTAGAGGCAACAAATCAAGTATTTTTCATGCACAAAAGGTGGAGTTATGATTTTGTGAGCCAGACTTTGTAAAACTTTCTTTGAAAGGACCATCATATGTAATTAAGAGAAACTTCCATGAAGAGTAATACTGTGAGATTACAGTATAGCATCAGGCTGGGGATGTAGGACAGACCAAAACTGTCTTCTGAGCATACATTCAAGGCCAAAGTTTGAATGCACAATTTTATAGTACCTGTTTTAGCTGTGGATTTGGGTGATCTCTGGAGGCTGGTGAATGGAACAGCTCTTTTGATCCTGATTGTTAATCAGATGTATACCATGGTCACGCATAAATGTTATGTGGCTGAAGTGCTACCCTTTTCATGAACTTCTTCCTACAGGGCTTGACTTAGGGTGGAACAAAGGTTCACAGGATGTCACATTTTTGTGGTCATGCGGAGAGTAGATTGGGACAGCTTGGTGCCTGCTCCTACTCATCATGCAACTGGTATGTCTACAGAACTGTACTTCATTCTTCCAGCACAGGCTACTGCTCACAGGCTTACACTGAAATCTCATTTCCAGATAACTTGTTTACTGGAAACACCATTTGTGCAGCATATTTCCAGTCTGATCTGATCTATAACAAGTTCAAAACATAGCCATGCAAGAGTTATGGGGGCAGCAGGCAGCTAGGCCTCTCCTTTAGAACACTTTTAAGATAAAAAACAGTACATGATGCTAAAAAGATACAGATAATTACCATTTTGAATACTGCATCAAGGGTTAGATGTCCCATCAGTGGTCTATCATGCTGGCTGCTGAGGGAATTCCAAAGGATATATCCTTTTCCACAGGTTTAATAAAATATTTTCCATGAACTGAATGTCATCTGGTTTTGTTAGCCATAACCCCTCTAGAATAAAGAAAAGCTTTGCCTTTCATTTTACTGACCACTCTCACCCTATATGTATGAAAAGTCATAATTATCTTTCTGCATGGAAAAAGAATGAAGAGAATGGTTATTGCGTGGATTCTTCAAGAAAGCGGGAAAAAACAAACAAGCAAACAAAAACAAACAGAAAACAATCTCTCACCAAGAAGATGGAAGATGTACATTAAAGATCTACATTAGATATTATAAAAAGGTTTCATACAATCATAGAATCACAGAATGGCTTGGGTTGGAAGTGACCTTAAAGACCATCCAGTTCCAACCCTCCCCTGCCTTGAGCAGGGACACCTCCCGCCAGACCAGGTTGCCCAAAGCTCCATCCAGCCTGGCCTTGAACACTCCAGAGATGGGGCATCCACAGCTTCTCTGGGCAACCGGTGCCAGTGCCAGAGTTTCTTCCTAATATCTAATCTACCCTTCTAAATCTACCCTTCTTTAGTTTAAAGCAACTACTCCTTGTCCTATCACTATACTCCCTGACCATGAATTCCTCCCCAGCTTTTCTGTAGGCCCCCTTTAGATACTTGTAGGCTGCTGTAAACTCTCTCCAGAGCCTTCTTTTCTCCAGGCTGAACAACTCCAACTCCCTCAGCCTGTCTTCATAGGAGAGGTGCTCCAGGCCCTTGATCATCTTTGTGGCCCTCCTCTGGACTCATTCTAACACATCCATGTCCTTCTTGTGCTGGGGGCCCCAGAGCTGAATGCAGTGCTCCAGGTGGGGTCTCAGGAGAGCAGAGCAGATGGGGAGAATCACCTCCCTTGACCTACTGGCCATGCTTCTGTTGATGCAGCCCAGCTTTTCTTTCTGGGCTGCAAGCTCATATTGCTGGCTCATTTTGAGCTTCTATCTATAAAGTCTGTGAAACATTGTGGAAGTCTTCTAGAGAAGCTGTGGGATTTCTTCGATGTCAGGTTTCCAGGGCAGGTTGGCTAAAATTTTAGTTATACTGAGCTTAATTATACTCATTTCTGCTTTATATAGGGACACAGGAAAGGAAGTTGGCTCAGTGATTTCTTATGCTCTACATTTCTATGATTCTCTGCTCCTCTTTTCTCAAAAAATAATTAAAAAAAAAATGTTTTGCAATGCATGAAAGAAAGCAAGCCAACACTAGATATCCATGTGAGGTAAGTGATTAATATAGTCATAAAATTAAAATACATCTCTTACAGACAAGCTTACAGTCATGCTGAATCTCAGGCTGAAACCCCAGAAGAGGATGGTAGATAATATTTTCTTAATTTCCATAACTTTTTATTACCATTTTGGGACAATATGTTTCTGGTGAAGAAATCACAAATTGATGGGATTTTCTCTTTCTGACATAAATTGCAGCAAAGTATTAGAAGAGTATTGAAAGTGATAAAAGCAAAAACTTAAAAAAAAAAAAGCAAACAACTAAAGAGAAACAATCTATTTAAATATGAGCTTAGATGTTTGGGTGACTCTGAGAGGTTTTTACTTCTTTTAATGTGTTCTCAAGAACAAAATACTGGTGCTTAATCTGTGAAATTAAAGCTAAATGGAATAGTATCCTTAGAATATTGGGTGATATTTAGGTGAATTCACCCCCCCACCCCCAAATAAATAAATAAATAAACTTTACATATCTTCTTTGGAACCAAACTTGTAATTCCTGAACTGGGAAAAAAAACCACATGTAGTAAATTTACCACAGCATCTTATTGGGACAAATACTTGGATATAATCTAACAAAAAATCACTCTGTTCTGGAGACAAAGTAGTGCCATAAAGCTATTTACACAGCAATATCAAACTTTATATGAAAGAAAAACATACGCTAAATGTTTTATTTGCTATGATATCTGTGATTCCCAAGCAGTACAGAAACCCATTGTAGGAGAAAAAAAAAAATGGAGAGAGATTTGTCCTTATGTTCTTCGGTTTTTACCTCTTCATTTATCTTGTTGTTTTTGGAAATCCAATTTGCAACACTCTGAAAATTGTCTTTATTTTCTCTGAGGATCATAGTTTCCTGCAGCAATTCTGAACAGTATAGAGAGCTATTCTTGTTGTCAGACTTGATGAATACAGGTTGAATTTTGTAGCAACTAGTTTCATAAGGTGAACTTCATAAACAATATCTTAGCAGTGTAGATGACATCCCAAAGTGACAATGAGATGATCTAGGTTGAAGAGAACCCACTAACATTTAACAAATTGGATTTAAATATGTTCTGAATCAGCTTGCCATAGCATTTCTAGGAATTCTGATTGGAAGGAAGAAAAAAAATAAAAAATAAATGAAGATGGTGCCTCCATGGCCGTAAGGTACATTTTTAAAGTCCCAACAAGGAGATGGCTCTTTTGGGAGTGATAGTATTGTTTTTTCACCTAATTTTAGCCTTTCCTCCTTACTACCAAGTTCTCTGCAAGGAGTAAAGTACCTCTCCTGGGCACTTCACCGCATATGAAGATCCCTCCAGTGGTCAAGATGCATCCCAGCAGAGACAGCGTGCTCTCTCCTCTCAGAATACCAGGAGCCACAGTGATGCACTTGAACTAGATACCCAATTTTAAGATGGTTAAAGTAAAATTATATTAATTCAGTCCTCAGTGACCTTAGTCCTGGAATAAATAACTTGCTATAACAGTTCCACAAAGGCTTATTTAGACAGAAAGTGCTTTATAAATAGTAACCAAAACAAAGTACCTGTCCCTAATGTCTCAAAGATACATAACCTGCTGTAACCAGTTTTGTAGACTTCTTGAACAAAGGTACAGACAGCTTTTTTTTTTTTTTTTTTTTTTTTTTTTTTTTTAAACAAAACTGCTTAAATAACCTCAGGAGAGATGGATTTTGGTGCTATTCATATATGATGAAGGTCCACAAAAAAGTAGAATTACTTTAAATGATATATATTCAATGGCATGTTAATCTATTCAGGCTGATTGTTCTGGTCAGGAATTATGGCTCTTGGAAAGCACTTTTGGAATAAGCTCACATTTTAAGAAATAAATGATAATCTAAATACAGGAGGAGATGGGAATTAAGGTCTCAGTGTGAGGTGAAATGTGGTCACAGGTAGAAAATCATGCATGAAAAATGAATGGGCTGGATGGTGGCAGAGGGCGACACAACCCAAGAGCTGTGAAAATGCATAGGGAGTATGAGTTATTAAATAAGAAGGAGCAGGGCAAGAGGACAGAGAAGCTCACAGAGAAGAGAACTAAGAAGAAATGCAGCTGAAAGAAGAGAAATGTCAGGGAGATGACATGTGCAAGGAAGGGGAGAGAAGGGGAGAAAAATAAACACAAGTCTTTATTGTATATAACGGTCTTGAGGAAAGCAGGTGCCAGAGAATAAGTGGAGTAGCAAAAACATAAAGAGCAGGAAAGGTGGATCTCCCTGCAACAGCAATGGGCTGCACTTGGTGGTCTGTGACATGTTTCTGCATCTCTCTGACTCCATGGGCAGATGTAGCAAAGCTCAGGTCCCTTGGGTCCTCTGGAGTAATCATCAAAACTCTTTCCTTCAGGAGGCTAAGACTTCCACTCTTTTCATTGTTTTACATCTCCATATTTTATTTTTCATGCAGTGTCTTCTCTTCACAGTGTCTAAAGCATGCCCTGGTGGTTTATAACTGGCGGGTGCCTTGGTTACAGCTCACGAGGCCAGGTTTCCAACACAACCTCTAATTCAGGGGCCATCATTTTTTCATCACCTGGGGCCTATCTTTGTAAATACATTATAATACAAACTAAATAATCTTCAACCCATAATTTACAGTTATTGCTAGCTTTTATTGTTTTGGGCAAAGCAGGCCTAATAATTAGCATTGACAGAAGGTAGAATCAGAAAGGCGGATTTTGTTTATAACCACAGGAGAAATACTTCACTGAATAGAAATTGGACGCAGAACATAAACAAAGTAATTAATTGAAAATTAAAAAAAAATGACTATTTTACCTAAGAAATGGGAATTCAAAGCATAAATTTATTTTTTTCTGTTAGGATTTCTTGAGGGTTTCTCAACACAGATTGTTCACAATCAAGTAAGTTTTGTATATTGGAATGGTAGCTCAGAAGAAAACAGATGAGTATTTCTTTTGGTCTTTGATTTGACTCAGATACGCTATAATCATTTTTAACATAAATAATTATGTAATAAGTGATTATCTACATGATTGTTTTGTTTACTTTACATGTAAAAACTTTATAAGCATTTTTCCTTAAGTCTCTTAGTCTGGAGAAAGGGTTAAACTCACTATAACAAAAACAGTGTGGTGGTAAAATCATTAATATTAACAATTTGAGAGATCTGGCTAAGAAGTTTGCCCTAAATAAGAGAACATTCCTTTCAGCTGCAGGCTGGCAGCCAGTGATCGTTTCCAACCCCCACTTCTGAGCTTTTTTTGTTTTGCTTTGTTTCATTTTGTTTCCTGAAGCAGTATATAGGTTGGGTCTCCCCAGTCACTGGGCAGTGAGGGAGATGCTGTCTGAATGTGCTCTCTATTTTCAGAGTTCATAAAGCTATTGTCTGTCCTGTCCTAAATTGTACTTGCATTATTACGCACTCGGAGTCCTCCCGATCTCCAACACCAATTTCTTCCTAACTTTTTCTTAGTTTAAATTCCCTACAAAGGATCTTACAGTATTCTTACAAGCATGTTTTGAATTTTTCTCTTCATTTCTTCTTTTCCTGTTTTTGCCTTTGCAAAAGGAAAAAAAAAAAAAAAAAAAGTTGATGAAAATAAAAACTAAATAAAAACTAAGATATCTGCATTAATAAGTTGGCAGATGTAGGTCATTTATTGTCATGACTTTAGGTATGTAAAACCAAAATATACAGGCTACTCTAGTTGTCTGCCTTCCTTTCTATACTCAGTAGTGTTGGAGACAGTGGAGACAGGGCAGTTTATATCTCCTAAAACAGATGTTTAAGATGGATGAGTTGAATTCAGTTCTGGAGCGTCTTTTTCTTACCTTTAGATTTAGAAGGCAGCTAGCTTGTCAGCTATCTCAAACTTCTACAAAAGGTTTATCCAATACTTTAGTGAGGAAATACTGTTTGTTTGCACATTCTTTCTGGGGCGGGGGTGGGAATCACTAAAACATTTACAACTAGCTCTAATAAACCAAGTGGGTAGCTGTTTTGTTGTTTGTTGTTGTTTTTATATGCATCATTTCTAAGAAATTTTCTCTCAGGTGTTATAAGATTTCTTAGTAACACACGGGGCATTACACAAATATTCAGCTTAGGCATAAGAAAGCATAATTATCAGCAGCAATGAGGAGGACTGTGACAAATTCAGCAACAAATGCTGACTGGAATAATGGAGAGCATGCTGGATGCTCACACACACACACACACATACCCCAGACAAGCTCACCTCTGTGACAAGACAATCACTTGCATCAAAGCAATTCCAGAGCCTGGACTTCCTAGCATTAAAGGCTCACTTTTCCATTAGGATCAGGGTATGCTTTGTAGAAGAGTTTCTTCATTGTGTCAGAACAGTTTCTATCAACATTAAGAGGTGAAGTTTTTAAAGTTCTGAGACTCTGCAAAGTGTTTTATAGTCAGGGCAGGTATCACAGTAGCTTGCAACAATGCAGCAAAGGATCTAATTTCAAAGCCGTCTCTTATGGACTCCCCTTTTAGGATTACAGTGCAAAAGAGTAACTACTGACATTACACAGCCTGTCTGTCTTTGGGGGATGAAAGCAGATTTTTCACATCAGGTAGTGATGAGCTTGCATCAGAATTTTCCTGATGCCTATTGCTCATTAGCTTGTACAGTGCTTCTCTCAGCAGGAAAAGATCAGCATCTTTACTATTTCAGATGGGTACTGCTAAAATTAGGCAGCACTGCTTGCTCACAATAATCACTGATTCCCACCTGATCTGCTTGATACATGCAAAGCACTAGTTTTCAAGTACAAAGCATATAGTCCATGTTTAGTTTTTGATGCTACGTATACTTATCCATATATAACAATGAATAAGCATACTTCAAGTCCTGATTTTTGACACCTTGAGGAACATACAGTATCTTGAGGAACATACAGCACAGGTAGAAAAAAAGTATTTTAAATTGTTTCTGACACATTTACTGGTCACTCATGCTTAAGAAAATTAACTTGAGCCTGAAGAGATTCTGAAAAGCAATATTAGATAGATAAGGGAATGGAGAGATTATTTTAGCAGAGGAGACAAGGAAAGATTGATTTATCCTAGCAAAAATAAAACCAAGTATGGAAAAAGATATGAAAAATATATTTTTATGTAGAAACACTACAGAAGAAGAAGAATCAATTTCTCATATTAATATGAAAACAAAAGGTAATAAACTTCAAAAATGTATAAACTGGAAATTAGAAAAAATTCTCTAGTTAGGAATAAACATGGAAAAGAGAAGGGGAGGTAAATGAGGAAGCATCAAAGGGGGAAAGGAGGATAAGTTAAAAAACTGCAAAAGAAATTCTCTCTCTCTCTCTCTCTCTCTTTCTTTCTTTCCTCAAAACATCTAGTGAAGTTTGAAACGGCTTTGACCTGGGGAAAAAAATAACCTAACAGATCCAGAGATTGAGTGTAGATAACATTGAGCCAAGGAATGAATTACTGCTTGGTGACCTAACAAAAACTAAAGAAGGTTATGTTAATTTTTGCCCTCAAGAAATATATATTCAAAGAGTAAGAGCAATTCATATTAGTAAGGAGAATGATTTGTGTATGTATCAGCCAAAGAAATGTAGTGTATTTTATTTTATAGTTGTATATGGATTCCTTTTGATGCTCTGCCCATCTGGGAGATGAGGCTTTGTGGAAGATGGAGAGATGTCTCATCCGTAAACTGGGAAACCATGGATCTAAGTATGACACCAGCAGAAGTATGCATTTATTCTTCTAAAATAATAATGAATAATCCTATTTAACTTTGAGATGCTTTAGAAAGTAAACTTAGCAAATTGTAGCAGAGAAGATATTATCAAGTGAGTAGCACTTATGCTGTTCATTGTTCCATGAGAACTCAACTGGCACAGGCACTGAAACATTTTCCTGTGATAAGAGCAAAGCCACAGAAAAACCTTCCCTCATCCCTGTTCTCCACCTTTCCAACTCTGCTCTTTTCCCTTGCTAATCAATCCCTAAGCAAATTGCATCCTGACTGTAATGCTATAGCGCCTGAACTGCACAGCATTTTCCTCCAAATTAAAGAAACAGTCAAAAGTCTAAGACCCACACACATGTTTTTCTTTTTATTTCCAAGTTAGTTAAGTATATTATATAATCTAAGGTAAAGTGACTCTGTCAGGATTTCCCACACAGCTTTGTTTTTATTGCAGAATCATTTAAAAAACAACACACATAATCCATTACTGCTGACTGCTTAACAGAGAAGGAGTTTCAGAATAAACCTCCAAAAATCCAGTGAAAAGGGTCTGTTTGTCAGATCAGATCAGGAGTGCTACATTACTAAATATTCCATTATGACTTTATTAATTATGAAAATAATCATCCATAATATTAAAGACAAAAATTTGGAGAACAGTCAACAAATTACATTTAATGACTGTTCTAAAGTTTTTCTCCTACACATCCAACCTAATTAAAAGCTACAAATATAAGAGCATAATAATAATAATATTGGTTTAGGACTCTGCTAGTGAGATGAAGGGGTCTATCTTGCCTAACCTTCAGATATTAAACTAGAGACAGCCTTTCAAAGAAATGACGGTAAGCCTTCAAGTGAGTAAGACAATGCTGGAATAAAAGTTCAACATGCCCCAAAGGACCCTGACAGCATGTGATGGCTGGAGGCCTAAAAGCTAATGAAAGACAAACTCTCAACAGAAGGACTGTCAAAAAAGTAAAAGGTAAAAATAAAAAGCCAAGGCAGTTTCTTGTTTCCAGTGGATTATGGAAAGCCACTAAACCAACTTTCACTCTTTGTAATGTATTCCACAGTTAGATCAAAGGTCATTGTTTAACCACTGTGTGCATCACAGTATATTCCATTCTGAATTTGGCAGATCATGACTGTGTCTCGGGATTTTTGTGTTATGCACCACATTGTACATTTAGGTTGATCCACGTAAATGATCCATGATCCACCTAGTTCCTGTTTTTCACTTGCTGCGTAGCTAAATTCCCTATAGCAAAACAAGACCTAAACAGTACTATTTCCTGTATAGATTTTCCCAGGGAGGAGAGATCGAAAGCCCTAAGGAGACATATAAATGTTCTCTAATTTCTGTCTAGAAGGCTCACAGTCATTATTTTTGCCACTACATTCTTTACACTATAATTACATAAATAAAATAAAATAAAAATAGAATAACTACACCTCAGCCATATGTTCTAACAACTCAAAAGACAAAGGACTCTACTCTGGGCTTTGTAGTATTACTAAATGCTCTTACAAAATTCCCAGATGTAAATGACATAACTTGCCTGTAAATTCAGAATTGCTGGCATAACCAAACTACATTCATGCCAAGGTTTTCAAAAGAGTAAAAATACCACCATAGATAATTACTGTGTGCCTAATGGGATTTAAAAAAATAAAATAAAATAACCTGTTTAATCAGGCTAAACAACTAACTCATGTTTTTATTTTGTTTTATTTTGGAGTGTTAACTTTTATTTCTGAATTCTGCATGATCTGTACACAAAATAGTCTATTAAACATAAGCAGGAATTGCAGACTTAGCTGGTATAAACCCCGCTCTTGAACAATGTACATAAAACTCCGTCTAGACCATGCAGGCTTTTCCATTTCCCATGTCATCTACCAAACCAGACCTAAATGTTGTTTTTACAGAAGATGACTCTCACCCCTAAAATCTCAAATGAGCATCTGGCAATCAACAATCAATAGACTAGAAAGTTACTGTATAACAACAAAGTTAATTCAGGGGTCTCTGTTAGGAAAAATATCCCTTTCATCAATTCTATCCCCTGCAATTGATTTTAATTATCAGCTTGGCCAGAAATATATTGGTAGGAGGGTCAGAGCTTGCACAGAAATACTCCACTGCTTGTAAGCTAATGGGATACAGCTGCAAAGGAAATAAAGCAGTGTAATTAAACTTTTGTCTCCTTGATTCATTTCTTCTGAGTATTGTAGATGTTATTTTTGTATTAGTGGTGATCAAAATAATTAAATAATTACTTTAAGCCCAGATTTAAATCATTGTCATCCACACCTCCAATACAAGTGCCATTCCAATTCAACTTCACAGGGCTCTCATGGTCTGATAGATTAGCCCTGTATGGACTGGCTGACAAAGTGACAAAGGATTGGAGCTAGAGGTAATAAGTGAAACAAACAAGCTCTGTACTTAGTATTTACAGCACATGCAGACTAAGAGGAGAAGGAAAATTGGTCTTAGGTTTTGCTTCAGCTTTTATTTCATAGCAGTTTTCTTTGCAAAAGTATTTACTCCAAGCCATATTTTTCACAGTTCAGAGGACTATGGTCAAATAATGGAACATTTTTTCATTTTTAGCTGGTAGTATTTTTCCAGTATTTAATAAAGACGATGTAAAAATAAAAGTAATATGCTGATTACTGAGCATTTTGAATTGTTTCTTTGCTTAAATTACTTTCACAACACACTGTGACAAATGCTCTAACTTGCTGATATCAGTCATCTACCTTTTAAATATTGGTTATTTCAGTGAGGAGTGTTCTTCAATGGCACTTTTCTCTGTGAAGATAAAATGTCTAAAATTCATTATATTATGATACCTAAGTATACTTTTTAAAGCAAATGTCTAATTTCAAATAAAATGGGACCTTCTAACAATGTAATAGAAAAGTACTAATCAATTTATAACACTGTGGAAAAAATGAAGTAAGTATTTACATAGTAACAGGCAGTGAAAGAGGGTTTGGTTTGGTTTGGTTTGGTTTCAAAAAGACCTTCTTGATGAGACTGGACAACAATTAGTACTTTTCTTGTGTAAGAACCCGGATGGTAGTAATGGAAATAATATGTCCAGATGTTGAAAGAGTCAAACCCATTTTTACCTTTTTCTCCTGTGTAACTGGTAATCCATTTTTAATAGACTTTACAGTGCAAGCACTGAAAGGCTAGTCTCAGAAAAGGGTGCCACAAGTTTTCTATTCCTGCAAGTTTTTTCTTCCAAGTAGTCAGAGGCAATTTCCAGGTTCTTGAAGAGGTGAAATTTAAAAGACGGAGAAAGGGAATATTATTTATATCCTGGCAATTAAACCACCCAACCTTGCACTCCAGATGTATGGAAATGGATGTAAGATGTAGATGTAAGAAATAAGACTTTTTGGAAGGGAATTAGGGAGTGGTGAGTCAAGGAAACATATTAAATTTTTAAATTTAATTTAAGGTAGTTCTAAACCCTCTCTATAGAGATCCTTTCTATGCTTAAACATAATCAAATAAAGAAAAAAGATCCCTATAAAATATCCCTGTAAGAAATGTTCACATTAAAATGGACTTGTCTAATGAAATATATTAATAATCACAGTAGGTAATAGCCATAGAATCTATCTCAAATAACGTTAAAGACTCCTGTATAAATTATGAGTAAGAGAAATCGTTTCTTCAAGTTTGTTGTTTCTCCAGGGAAGGATTAAAAATATTGGCTTTTACTTAGATCTCCACCAAAAACTGCCAATGAGGTAAAACAAAATAAAAATAAGACTTTTTGCATATCACAAACCTTCACTCTGTCTTTAGTCCTCCTCATTTTTATAGGTTTCACTAACTAGACAGTGTTGGTATTAATGTTTTCTTTCTGCTTTATGAGCCAACACTATTCCTAAAAAAAGCATTACTCTTAGTGTTTGGACCTTTTTAGGATACCTGATTGTTTAGGGAAAGAAGAAAACCTCACATTGGGAATGCAGGATTTAGTTGAATGCACACAAAGTTAAGCATGCTTGCATGCTACTTCAAGATTAGACTTTTCTAAACAAAATTAAAATTAATTTTGGAGCCTGACAAGCTACAACTACAAGCTTTTGCTGTTGAATATATTGGTAGTATTTCAAAGTACACTGCACCTATTCTAGGGGAGAATTCCTACGGTGCCTCATGGCTCCTCATTCAGGGAAGAGGACACTGCTGTTCCTTGGGTCCACGTATAGTAAATAAAAGAAGGCCAAGATACAGGTATTAGCACTGACCACCTACAACATTTATTTTTTAGCCAGATCCTTACATACTTTTGGCTTCTGCCAGCCAAAGCCCACGCACACAGTGGGGACAGCACATACAAATGAATGTTTGATTAAAGACAGAGCAAATGTCTTTAGAGGAGACTGACCCACAGGCAGCAAGTTCCTCTGACTTGCTTTATTTACTGGTAGAGATGCAGATGTGTTGTCTGGCCAGTCTCAGATTCACTCCAGTCAAACATATAGGCAGCTATCACTTTCCTGAGCTTCCATGGTAGTTTGGTTTCTTCTAGATAGACTGTACTGCCAGTCCTAGGATGTGAGGGCTAACTGTAGAGCAAGGGAACATAGGTTTCTTCTCTCATTTAGTACAGATTCAAATGAGAGTTGTTTTTTGTTTGTTTGTTTTTGTTTTTTCAAATTCAGAGATGCTGAACCTAGAGGTTTTTTTCAAGCCAAGCTTGAGACACTATCCATCTCTTTAAGCATCATAGTTGTTTGTTGAATCCATATTCACATCATAAACTACAAATACATCTTTTATAACTTCTTTTGTCATAAGTATTCAACAACTGAAGATGGACTTACAGATGAGCAGAGGCAGCTTTGTGACTGGCCAGTAAGGTTATTTCTTCCTCCTATGCACAGCAAGTTATCTGGGAAGATATCTGTGCTTCTGGAAAATCATACCATTTACAAAGGGCATTTTGAATGCACCGGTGATATTTCAGTTCAAATACTTCTGCAGGTGCTTATGGAGCAATACTGAGACATTGCTACTAATAACACTGGTTTCCTCCATCATACAATGTGACAAAGCTAAGACAAGCTATATACACAGTGCGAACAAAAAATCATCTCTATAGTTCAGTGAAGAAAGCCTGTTGCATGTTTGGGGTATTTAATTCTCCTATGTCTTACCATCAATTAACAGTCCCATACAAAGCTCCTAAAATGCTTTTCTCTCCACATTTCTTTTGTTTAAGTATATTTCTCACCACTGCATTAAATGTGAAGTTTTTCTTTTCTCCTGGTGATGTAAGGAAATATTCTGTTTTAGAAATAAGGTTACATTTAATCCGAGACTCTGTGTTTTTATGGTTCTGTTTTTGTTGTTTGTTTGTTTTTAAGACATAAAATATTATTTTTCTGTACCTTTTACTTTTTGACAATGTCTGGAACCCAGAAATCAAAGCATTTTATAAGTTTCTCCTTTAAGTGAAAACAATAGATAAAATTGGCAGGAGAATTGTCAAACCCATCTTACTAGTGCTGGCACATTGACAGCTACTGTTATATTATATTAAAACTTTGTTTGTTAAAAATAGCAAGAAGAGATAATTTCATTTATATATTTTTTTAATTTTTAACACTGAAATTAACATATTTAAATGAGGCATGGCATATTTCAGCTTAGTCTGCATTAATGGATCCTTGGTGTACACTTGACTTTTTTTTTTTTAATGTGATACATCAGAATGGTAAGCAGTTACAAGATATTTTATTCCAAGAATCTGTGCATTACATACTAACTGGCTATCAAAAATAGATAAGAAGAGGAAAAAAAGAGCTATCTGTCCTTGCAGAAAACTCATCTGAAGAAGAAAGCCTCTTCCTACACAAACTTACAGAAAACAAAAAAATAACAAACAACAACAACAAAAGTCCATTCTCTTTTTTCATGGTGGATTACTTAGTTTATGTGAAGAAACAGCTATATTCATTGTGTGAGAAACACTCCGTAGCCAATAACTTAGGCTCAGGCGAGGATCTCAGTGAAGTAGTAATTTATTCGCAATTGCAATGGCGGGCACCCCACAAGCAGGAGAGCGCACCTACTAGTTCCAAAACACAGTTTATATACTTTTTGATGACAGGACCCTCCCCTGTTTCCCCACTGGAGTGGGTAATCCAGGTTCACAATCTATCTGATGCTTCACAGACAATGCCTGGCCTTCAGTTGCCGGCCTGTTTTTGAGGTGGTAATGTTTTCTCCCCTTATCTGGCTTGACTTAACATAGTGATTTTCACCTGATTGCTCTAAGGAGTCTGGTTGTCTGCATTTAGGAGGTCACCTGCTGAGCTTTCTTATCACTGTAAGCATATCTCAATACCACATTCCTTCCTTCTAAACAATGTAACACTACAAAAACAACATTTCTATTCCCACAATTGTCACCACACCTCAGAAGCATCATTTCTGGTTTGTACTGAAATGATACTGTAGAGCAATATGTCATGGATGGGAAAGATAAGGAATAGATATTAAATACTTATACAAAGAAGCAGAATCAGCTCATCCTGCTCAGCAGCCTCAGGAAGTTAAATGCACAAAACCATCAGTCAGTAGTAGGTGATGTTACATAAATTTTGTTTCCTTTATTCCCACCTTTTGCATGTGAATAAGAACCATACCAGAAGGTTGATGTAAAGGTGATACCAAAGTCTGGGGGAATGACAAAGACCTGACCTCTGATCTGATAGATGCATAAGAACAACAGCATAAACAGAAGGAGGAAGGAGGTTAAGCAGTTAATTCTGTCTCTGTTGGGAAGGTATAAGAGAGAATATGTTTGTGAGATGAGAGGGAAAAAAATAATCTCAAATTCTTGTTAACACCCTACGAACTTTCACTTCTGTGAAACTCATTTTGAGAAGGGAATGAAAATAAAGAAATTAGTACTTCTTTACCTCACAGTGTTTTAATTACATGTTAGTCTAAGTAGGGATAATTTGACAAATGAAATCAAATCTAATGGGCAGTAGTGATCTCTGTCCATGCTCAAGCAGCCCTAAAACGTTTAGATTTGAACTCGGTCAAATGCATGTCCATGATCATGACTGTAATTTTGCATCCTGATCACAGACTTTTCAGAGAATACAGATTCACCTTCACAGTCCTAAGTGCAGTCAACAGCATGCTAAGTGCTTATTTATCAAAATGTCTAAACAAGAAATTACGGGGGAGAGAATGAGAAAATAAAGCTGTGTCTGGTAATGAGAAACACTTGCATCACACCAACTGGAAATCATAACACTCCTGCATCATGCAAGGTGTTTTTGTGGTATCAGCAGTACAGCTGTGACACAGGAGAATGCTACAGGAAGTCTAGCGAATATAAAAAATAGAGATACCTGTCAAACTCCAGCCTGTATATGTCTGTTGAACTGCGATTCACAAATCGCTTCAGATTGCTGGAGGACTGGGGGAGGGCTTGGGTTAGCTTTAGTGTGGGACAGATGAGCCTCTTGGAAAGAAGGAGCAGCTTCTGTTTTGAATCTCTCTCATTTTTACAGCAAATTATCTTTCCTCCACCCATCTGTAAGGTCTCTTTTTTTTCCACAAAACATTGTGTAAGTAGGAAGGAATGGAAATTTCTCACTAGACCGTACTGAGCACTCATTAAGGAAAACCCACATTTTCTTGTAGAAGGGAAACTGTTACAGTGTAACCTTGATTTAACCCCCTACTCACCCACCCCCTCCAAAGAAGATATGTAATATTCAGTTACATTTTTGCCTCCAGTTATGTCAAGTTTAAAAAGCAAAATGAGATCTTAACAAGACCAGTTTTAAAATAGCTGCAAGTCATAACTTTTAAATGTTGGAACTTACTGTGCAATATTCCAGACATCTTAAGTGAGTAGTCCAAGTGACTCTATACTAGGAACATTTCCAATATAAGCTTTCGATGCATTCTAGGTGAGATGATTTGCAATTAAATCCCAGAAGATGCCATTTAAATTTTAAAGGGGTCCCATACTTTCTTCTGGAATAAGATTGACATACTTGCTTAATAGTTTCTCCAGCTTCAGTAATTGGATTGCCTCCTCTGCATTTTTCAAGTCACAATCCATTATTTTAACATTTTAATTTGTGAAAATCCTTTGTGCTTTCTTGTTTTGAAAAGCCAGTGAAATAGCATTCTAAAGAGTTCTGTTGTGTCTTAATTCACCATAAACCCCTGGCCCTCCTAGCCTTTTTGTTATCCCACACTCCCTCCCATTTACTTACAAATAGTTGGTTTAGACCCTTAAAATAGAAGCAAAATCCAAGGCTGAGTCATTGTGCAATGTCTTTGCACAATAATACCTTGTGCAAAACAGAACAGGTCTTGCAAGGCCTCTGTTATTGGGAAGAATGTGACTTTTGCACCGAGTTTTATTTTCCTGTTGGTTGTTTGTTTTCGTTCTCTTTTGTTTTTGATTGTTTGTTTGTTTGTTTTGTTTTTCTTTATTTTTCTGATTTTCAACCAAAGATCCTATGGGGGAAAAGAATTCAGTATTTGTTGACAGGCTCCCACAGCTTAAAAAATCTCTCTTCAATGCTTCAAACAGTTATTGTATTAACACCTATTTATGTGATATTACCTGTCCGTCACAGCTGTGGAACCCTGAGTACCCTGAGTACTTATACAGTCCACCTGCAGGCATTCATAATGCATGAGGAAAAAAAAAAAAAAAAAAAAAAAAGAAAGGATATGGTGCATTGTCAAAGGCAGCTTTTTGCCCTAGAGTAGAAAAAATGAGTATTCTTAATCTCTTGAAAATGGGAGATAGGGAACATGTCATCCCTGCAATTTGACTTCACTTTGCTCTCTTGTAAATAGCCATGGTACTTGGAAGTATGGGAAGCATGGGGAAGGGGAAGCATGTAGGCCATGACTACAGCTCTCAGCAGTATGTACTTTAGGGACCCTGTATGACTACTAACTCATTCTGATACACTCACAAAGCCCAAGACAATGTTATATGGAAAAAATGATAGCATTTGAATCTCAACAGCAAAGTTCTGTTTTCAGGCCTCATATGTTTAGGATTGCAAAATAATAGCTTCTTATTTCTGTTTTTAGGACCAAGACAAGCAAGTTCAGCGAGGTGGTGATCTGGCTGTTTTCCCAAGCACCAAGTGACAAGACGAGGGGAAATAACCTCAAGTTGCGCCAAGAGATGTTTAGGTTGGATATTAGGAGAAATTTTTTTACTGAAAGGGTTGAGCAGCATTGGAATAAGCTGCCCAGGGAAGTGGTTAAGTCAACATCCCTGGAGGTCTTGAAGAAATATGTAGATGTAGAACTTAGTATCATGGTTTAGTGGTGGACTTGTCAGTACTATGTAATAGGTTGGACTAGATGATCTTAGAGGTCTTTTCCAACTGGAGTGAATCTGTGATTCTGTAATTCAATAACTGAATAACAGAAACCTATCAACTTCAGAATCTGTATAGCTTACTGATCATCATAACTTTCTATAAAATAATCTGGTTAATCTGGTAACATGATCCACAGACCTGAACACTGAACCTCTGAAATGCAGCATTGTTTCTTAATAAGAGTTCTTTCTTCACCAAAGTTACTTGAAATATATTTTGAATTAATCAATTATGTGTGAAAATGCTAAAGGAAGACATGAAACAAGGCAAACCCATTGCTTGATCCATTTCTGTTACTAGAATAGCAACTAACATGAGGGTTGGGAGGGTCCATCAATACTTAAACGGGAAAAGAAAAGAACTGATGTTTAAGCACACTCCACCAAACAGCAGCCAGTCCTCAACATGCAAAGTTGATTTATTAGAAAACTAGCAGTCATTATCTTCATGTCTAAACAGACAGTATATTTATAAAAATACAAGAGAAAAGAAACCCAAGAAAACAAAACTAGAGATACAGTTTATTCTGACTTCTGAAAACAAAAGTCAAAACAGGATAAAAAGTCCTTTTCCTGTCCTCTTCCCTATCATATACACAGCAAATGCATAACAAAGCTGAAGTGAAATCCAGTCTTCCAATCCAATTCCTGTTCATTAGATTTACTGTCAAGAATGGTTGTCAGGACTGGCTTTCTCGTACATCATACATTAACTTTTTTCTTAAGTCCACTGAAATGTTCACATTTCATCACCATAAACTTGGTATGTTTTATGATTACTGCAAGATTCAACTTATTCTGCTCAGTTGATGCCTTGTTAAAATTATAGTTGTGCAAATTAATATTTATTGTGCCATCACTGAATAATGCAATGGTTCATGTACGTCTTAGTGGCTCAAAGTATAAACTAGGCTCCTTATCCAAAAGTGTGTATTTTGTTTTAAAGACACAAGTTGAAGCAAAGCATAAAAACCACCCAGCTCCCTGTTTGATTAGGATTCTTTCAGCTTCTGCTTGCCTTTCCCCAAAATGAAAACGTCTCTCACTGATAATTCTGTTCAGTGTACCCTTGGATTTCTTGTATGATTTTTACTCCTTGTATCTGCACTAGACTGAAAAAAAAATGCTGTCTCTTTATACAGATTATTGGAATATGGTGCAGAAGCTCTTCTGTGGGGCTCATAAATAGGAAATGCTATCAGATAATGAGTGCTTCAAAATTTGAAATTCAGCTTTCTAGCATTAATTTTTAAGTTGTGCAGAGTCTGTAAGAAATAATACCTTATTTTATGATTAATCATTGTGTAATATGCATCAAAGAACTGCTGTAAATGTTTATCTATTAAAGATGACAGTTTAAGGATTAGCACATTGAAGGAAATCCCCATTCCACTGGTTTAGGAAGAAGTATCATCATTGTGGTCTGTTAGCAGAGGATATATTCTATTAAAAAAGCTACATACTAATATATATGTCTTTATACAGCAACTTTAGAAAATACACCTAAAGAATACAACTGAAGTCACTCATTTTAACAAATACTTTTTTTATTAGTACTATCATTAGGGTGGAAAATAGAAGTGGACAAAAAGCAATTCTTAATGTGTGACACCTAATAAATACAATGCTACAATGTACCCAACTTGGCTATGAAACCCTAAGATTAGAGGACCAAGCAGCAAGTTCCTGGGGTAAGAAAGGAGCTAGTTATTAACAGAAAACATTATCACTTTATTATTGCTTCTGGAAAGAACAGAAGTCATTTGTCTTTCCAAACACAATCTCTATAAATAATGAAGGATGTTGTGTAACGGGGATAATAAACTGTCAGTTGTATTTTTACAACAGCAAGATACACATCAGGCTTGGCCTCATGGAAATATAACTATTTAGAAGAGCAATAAATATTGTTCCACATGTTTTCATGATCTATTATTTTAATTGCTACAAATAAACACAACAACACAGAACAGAAGGAGCACTTTAACATTCAGAAGGGGTTTGGTAGCCCTCTGTTCTTTCCAAGCTTTTGGTTGCAGGATTTTTACAACACCAACAGAGGCATTCGAGGCTTTCTGCAGAAGTTCTCCAGTTCATCCCTGGGGACTGATGCTTTCATTTTCCTGGAAAAAATGATTTTCGTCTCCTTGCCCATATAAGTGCTACCCTGTAACATCTTTCAACTAATACTACATTTTTTACGTTGGTGCCACATGAAGGCACTCATTCCCTGACATATAATTTTACAATGAAAGAATAAGATTTCTCTACACAGGGAAAAACTATCCAAAATATTTTTCTAAATAGACACGATATAGACTTTTCTCTGAGATACGATACAGACTTCCTGATCTAGTTGGTCCCTTATCTTGTCATAGTTCAAATCTCCATAATCCAAATAAAGTAATCATCAATTCCATTGCCTTCAGAAAGGTAAGTCCCTAAAACAACATTTTTGAGTGGGATTCAGGCATTATCCATGTAGTTTTATATGAAAACAAAAATCACACACAGCATTTTTTCCTCTCTGTCTTCAAACACAGCTTCAGAAGGCTCATCAGGTAAACATGGACCACAGACAGAAAGCAGGCATCTGAGGCACACCCAAAGAACTACCAGGTGAACCAGAGAAGCATTTCAGACTTGTTTACCATAGTAAGTAGGCTGAGAATGTCTAACACCCATTTCAGTGGAAATACCATCCTACTAAATTTTGTGCTAATGCTGCCAAGGATTCAGGTTTACTCATATATTTGCTTTGCTGCTATACGTTCATTTAAAACTGTGGTTCATACAAAGAACAACAAATGTCATATGTAAACTGCTATACAAGATGAGCAATAGGAAACTTGGAGTAGGAATGGAATATATGCGCTCTGGCAGACTAGGTCAGGTAACCACTCCAGGGCAAAAGGCATAACTGAAATTGTTGATCAGATTCGGAAAACAAATGCAGCAACTTTATCCAAAGCAAAACGTCTAGCAATCTAGACATTGACATGTCAAATGGCTAAGAACTGTTGTAATGGAAGTATACATTCAGTAGGTAATAGAAAGACTAGAACAGAAGAATAATAGTCCAGTGGCATACAGAGAAGTTAACTGTGAAGAAGCTTGTTCGGCCATTTTTTCCTTTTCATTTGAGCTAGATATTTTACCTATCTTGCAGTTCTTTTGATCCATAGAATAGTAATAGTATTCCCTCAAAGTTAAACAGTACTACACTCTTCATGCTATGCGCAGTATAGGCCCTTGATTATTGCAGAAATAGCAATATAGCTAATTCTGATAGACTGAACTGTGTTTTATATTTCAGGTGCATAGTTCTTTCTTTTGTTTCTTAAACCAGAATAAAATTAATCACACTGGTATCACTCGTATCTTATTTTCTCTGATGATGATCAGAACACTATATGTAAATAAGAGATGGGAACTACAACAGCCTGAGGGGGAGGAAAAAAAAAAAAAAAAAAAAAAGGCCTCTGGATGGACAAGATGTAAAAGTTAAGAATTCTGAAAAACTTATAACTGCAAGCATAAACGCACACACACACTTGTCCATACAGAAAAGTATTAAGCACATTATTATTGCTTTAATGATTTGCTAAAGTGATAACTGGTATTATAATAACCTTTCTCTGCACCATTTTGAGAACTCTGTACAAACCAACAGAGATCTTGTCCTCAAATAGTACTTGAGCACATCTCCCAGTACATCATAGCAATACGGAGAAACCAACATTCAGAATATTTTTTACTCAAAACCAAGCCATGCAATACCCAGGGGGAAACAAACAGACAAACAAACAAACAACAACAACAACTAAACAACTGTACATGCCAGATACTGAGTTGGGATGGGGAAATATGATGACTTTATGACCAGCTAATGGGTTTTGATGGCATCAAAGTAATAAGGATGATCTTAAGATTTATTTTTTTTTTCTCAAATTTCTATTCTGAAGTCATTTACAAACAGTTCTGTAATACAAATAGTTTTATTTTTATTCTTTAAATTATGTGAACAGTGTAAACAGGAAAAATATTTGTAAGAGTTCATAAATGTATAAGAAGCCGTGGTTAGGTCAGCTCTTTCTCTCTAAGGAAACAAATCTATGAACCAAAAAGTTATTTCAAGCAGTGTGTTTTTAAGTCTTTCTAGCAATTTCACTAGTTCTGCTGTTTGACACAGCCCTACTCTGAATGATTTAAGAGAATGGCAGGAAATAGATAGATAGGGTAGGAAAAATACCAAACTAAACTCTTTGTTAAGATTAACAACTGAATGAGTTCAATGTCAACTGCTCACTTTTACTGGAGACTATATCTCTCACTTTATACAATGAAAAAATATGTCCTAATACAAGATTAATATCATTGACTGGTCTAAGAGTTCCAGAATACATCTAAAGATGGAGGGAGATTTAAGATCCAGAAGATCAGCCTTTATTGGAAATTCAAGAATAACAACAACAACAACAAAATCTCTCACAGTTCACTGGATCACACAATAGTGTTTCTTCCATGCGTCTCGATCACTACATTTATGAGCTTCCCAGTCACACCCTGCAAATATGATCAGAGAGCAGGTCATGACAAACCTTCTCTTTCCACAGCCAGGTAGACACTGCTATCTTGGTTTCCATATGAATTTTCAAGTACCTTCCTTCATTCTGTGTTTTGAACAATGTCTAACTGCTATTTTACAAACCATTTACACCTCAGAAATACCTAGAGGCCTTAAAGGAGGTGTGATGCTCCCTCAGGACAAACAATTTTATGAACACCTTAGTGGCACAGGTATCAAGACATGGTCTTCAAGTATAAAACAGACAAAAGAATCCAAAGGGTAGGAGATGACACAGAGGATGCACCTTGGATCACACACTACAGGGTAAAAGTGGAAGATAGTTTTCTGAATTTCTGTTCCAGTAACATGTCAAAGGTTTTATGTCTGTTTCTGTACTGCTAATCAAAGAAATTAAGATGCTTCTAATTACAGACTGCTACGAAACTGAAAATATAAAGTATTGCTACAATTAATGGAAGATTTTACCTGTCATCACTATGGTATAATTTAAAGCAGACTATTATGCATGTATTTCAGACAATAATCAGCAAAAACACTTATTTTAAATATTTAAGTCAGCATACATATTTTACACACACAGAAAACATTGTATTTCCAGTAATGAGTATAGCAAACAATTCCTAAGGAATCAGTCATTCTATTTTTGGATCTTTATCTATTTCCTCTCTCCTACTCAGACCTCACTAGTCTACCTACCCTAAACCAGTCACTGATGCTGCATCACGATTCTAATAAGTCCACTTCTTTTTTTTCCTGAAAACTTTGGCTCTATACTACATATTCATGTGTTGTAGTCGGCATTGTGAAGAACTGAATCAGACCAGATCCCTGGGATAATGTTAAGAACAGTGAAAAGAAAGAATCAGTAGGGGAGCACAGCCTTTCTGATCCATCTGTTAAATATGAATTTTACTGTGGTGCCAGGACATGATCCAGAGTTCATGATCCAGGCTTTTCGGTACAAGTGACTTGAACCAAAACACTGAGGGTTCCCCATTAAGACATGAAAATCTTTCAGCCACACTCAATATTTTTCACCTGTTTTGCATCAACAGACCTGCCTCTCTAGAGTCTGGGATTAAAATGAAGGGCAGCTTGCATACAGCAGAGAAGCAAACTCTCATTTTAATTTGACCTGAGATATGTTGTTCTCCAGTAATAGGAGAGGGGAGGATGCCTCTTAAACAGAGCAAACATCTTTAATGATGGCTAGCCTATCTCTCCACCCATCCAGCTTTTCCTACCAGATGCCCTACCTTAATTTCACATGCTTTTCTGCATTTCATTCAGACCCTTAACATTAAGAGGAATATATTCTGTTTGCCTCTGGATGTTCCATCACTGCTATATTAATTGACAGGTTATAGTGGCATCTCATTATGTTGATGGACTGGTAGGTGGATCATGCTGCACTCAAGGGGCTACTGCAGTTTGGCAGCTGAAATTTCCAGCTTTGTAAAGAAAAGGAAAACAGGTTTGTGAGAGCTATTAAGAACTAAATTTAGCCAAAATGAGGTTGTGAGAAAGCAGACTCTGGGGGAGGCTTTTTTTATATTTTTTTTATTTTTTATTTATTTTTTTTTTCCTGAGTTCTATCAAGTCAGTGGTGCTACTAGGAAAGGTGATAGATGAGCAGTGGCTGGAATCTGCTGAAGGACTGAACTAAAAGTCACTTCTTACTTATCTACTGCTAAAAGTGAGAAGGCAACACAGGGAAGACTGGAAAGGACATTGTGTGTTCAGTTATACATCACATCTCTTAATTTGCCTCTAGAGATAGGTGTTCTTATATGTCCAATAAAATTTATGTTATTTATTAAAATTCTCACCTGCTTCATATAACCACTTTTCTATGTTGTCTTTTTTTCCTGATGGTAGCCAACTTTTATATCTAATAATAATATTTTAAACTATATCACAAATGCATCACTGATTTTGAATCATGACACAAGTTTATATGGTGTAAATCCTACATCCATACACACTGCATGAAAAAAGAGACACAACACTGGAATGAACTTTAGGGTTTCAAAATCAAGCGCATGAAGTGCCAAAATTAAGGCTGCCTGAGCAGTATTCCTTCCACCCCCTTGTATTTATGAATCATTAAATAGTTTGTGATTACTTGATCATTCAATACACATGACACAATCCTCTGTTAGCAAAGATTTGGTATTTCTGTTTATCAACATTATTCAATGAAAGGCTTTGTACATCTTTGTACACAACATTCAGATCCTGAACCAAGGACAACATAATTAATTTCTTCAAGGTTTTCCCTCTGGTAATATCTTTCTAACATTTTAATACTTTCTACATATTGAAAAAATCAATCTTCAGAACATTTCTGCAGGGTGAGATAAGGTGCACTTCTCTACCTAATAGATTCTTGTTGGACTAGCCAGAACTGTTTCTGAAACTTATTTTATCCTATGTAGAAGTGACTTGGTTCCTGTGGAAGAAAAATAAAAGATAAATACAATAAAATAATATCATATGGCTCTATAATTAATGTCAGGGGGATGATTTAGATTTGCATAGGTTATAGTCATAATGCTGGCATATCTTAATTTTTAAGAATGTGATTTAATGAAACTAACACTTGCTTTTGGAAGTAAATTCCTCCTTTTTATTTTTTATTCTTTAATTTAAAATCTCATAAGTATATCTTGTAGGGTTATATTTACTCTCTACATGAGTCATCCTCAGGGATGTGATCTTTAGATCTATAGCATTCCCCTCTAATCATTTGAAAGCTAACTGATTAAAAGATGGAGAAGTGTTCAATTGCTGACAGCATTTTTCTTTCAAACTATTTGTAAGTGATGAGAACATGTCACTAAAGAGGGTGGAGATACTTGTTTTATCAGTGTTGTTACCACTCACAACAAAAAATGTTGAGACTCAAGATTCAGTTTTCTCAGCAGTTTGTATAGAGGCATAGCTAGAAATTTCTGTCTAGATCTGCTAGATATTGTGGGCTTTTTTCCCCTCAAAATGGTTCTTTGTGTGTGTGTGTGCTCGTATACACACAAGTGCGTGTGCAAAAATAAATAAATAAAATTGTTTTTCCATGGAAGAGATTTTATATGAAGAGTTCCTCTGAATGTGGGAGAAACCTGTGGACTAGGATGCAAAGTGAGTATCTCTGTGGCAGTGGAGTAAGCACACTGCCAAAATGAGCTGAAACCAACATGCAGGCAGGATCTTGAGGGACTGGGAAAAACTAACCAGTGGGATATCTCCGAAAATTTTTAACATTATTCTTTTATTTTTTTTTCTTTTCCTCTCTGTCTTCCTAAACTTTTCCTTTTGCCTTTATCTTGATCTCCCTATCCTACTTCTCTTGCATCAAGAGCATGACTTCTATCTTCAGCAACTTCTAGCTATCATGTCAAAAGAATTTAAATAAATTAAAGAATTTTACCCAAATTTAAAGCAGACAGCTATATCAACAGAGAAAGGCAGATGCTCTCTGAAACAGGCTGCTGCTGCAGGCAGTGAGTTGCATGACCTTTAGTTTCACTTATATTTTAATGAAATTTCAGCTTACCTATTTTAAGCATGGTGAAAAATATGGAAATCGGGTTCTCAGAATGCACTGTGAAACCTCAACCCCTGATAATGCATTGCAATACTGAGTTGTTTTAATAAAGTCAAATAAACCCTTCATTCCAGTATACTTCTGATGGCTACAGCCTACCCACTACAACACCAGCTTCACAGTATAAATTAGTATACCTTTCCACTTCTAAAAACCTTTGATACTATTAGAAAGCTATCACTACCACAATAGCAGATGGCAAGTGGTCTGAAGTCTCCCCAGTCATGTCAGCTCTGAAATCTCTCTCTCTGAAGTCAACAGCATATTTCACTGGAGAAAGCTAAGGAGCAAACATCAACAGGAAATGTCTGTGGAATGCTTAAAAAAGTGGGCAAAACCCACTGATATTCTGCAGGAGAGATAGCAATCAAGCTTGAAGGTCATAGGATGTCAGGTGTCCTCGTAGGGTCTGAAAAGACCTGTGTACATATTTAACTTGATACACCCAGAGTATTCCCATCTGCTCAAAATAAAACGTTCACAAATCCTCAGCAGAATACAGAGCCCAGGCCTGACAGTCTGCAAACAGTACAGAAAGTCTATGGATGTTATGTAGTTGATGCCACATATTAGAAAGTCCATTTAAACTCCAAACTTAAACAGCATTGGTGATGATGACAGTCTTTCTGATATGTCTCCACTGGGAAAAAAAAAGCACTCACAGAGTGGCAGTTTTTGCAGGAAAGAAAATAAATAAATAAATAAATTTTCATTGAAAGACCCAATTTCCTAGCTGCAGGAGGTGTTAGAATGTGCAAATGATCTAATCTGCTGGACATTAAGTAGTTTCAAAGCTTCACAGCTCCAGAAGTGTGAGGAAGGAACTTCCTGGAGAGCAAAAGAAAACTTTCCAAGACAGAGAAAGATGAGCAAGATTGCTTTTCATGATTATTTCTTCATTAAATGAGTAAACAGGGCAAATCAGCAATTAAAGACTCAGATTCAAAACCAATTTCAAGGCAGTGTGTGTCCGCACATTAATCTCAGTGGACCTTGTACAAGTCTATGAAATAAAAAACTAGACCTCCTAGGGTCTAATGCTGAAGGAAACCTAGTCTGCATGAATCTGAGGAGTCCAGAAATAAGATGCTGTCTTGGAAGTCCATTAACATTCAATTTTAGTGATGTGAAAGTGTGTCTGACATAAAATTTAGGTTAGGTATGTTGCTGGGTAGGGCATGCAGTGATAAAGGCAGTGCTAAGGCATGCTAGGTCTTTGGTGAGTCAATAACCAAAGCACAAATGTGGCTATTCACATAATATGAGATTTGATGAAAGCTGGCAGGTTTTTGAGAAGAGCATCCTGCAGGTTCAAGAACAAGAGACATGAGGAGGCTCAGCTGTACTTTTCAGAGTGGATACAGAGAGAAACCTTCTCCCCATGGGGCAGTGGGGCCAGCTGCCCAAGGAGGCTGTGCCAGCTCCGTCCTCGGGCTTTCCAGCCTCAGCCCCACACAGCCCTGAGCAGCCCAGCCTGGCCTCAGCGCTGAGCCTGCTGCCATGGGGCTGGGACAGGGACATCCCAAGCACCCAGCCAGGCACAGCTGTCCTGCGATCCTCTGAATGCCAGTGACCTAATATCACCAACTGTATTGGAGAGATGTCAGCCGCAATTCTTAAAAACTAAATCATGCCTATACACATGGGAGTAAAAGATAATTTAAGGACATGATCACAACTTTATCTAATACGCAAGGATATTTCCAGCTATATTCTGCTACTTCTGAAGTTGTGGGAATGTGCTATTTACTACCACAAATGACGCTGGATAACTCTCAGATTGGTATAATGAAACCTTTCAAGCCAAGAAATATTCTTACAACTCAGAGGGAGTAAAGAAAATAAAGATGGCCAAATAACTTCTCAGATTCCATTTCATATTGACAGCCTTTCTATTAGGTATTTACTGAGTTTTTGTTATAATGGAAGTATTTTAACTCCAGAGATAAAGTTTCGATCCAAAAAAAAAAAAAAATCTGTTTTTTTTTGATGTGACTACAGGAATATGATCACATACATCCATTGATATCTGTGTTTTTCTACACAAAAAATCACAGCTCAGGAAACATAAACTGCAGAGAGACTGGAGAACTCCATCTGTACGGAAGAGAGCATGAAAAGAACACTGATGACTAAGAGATATCATTATGGAAGCAGCAGTGTAAAACAAAAATAAAATCTTGTAACATCAATATTTGATTAACAAAGTGATCTTGTACCTCATTTGCGATAAACTAGTAGATTTATCTTGCTTGCCTAAACAATATTCAGAATTAATCTCTACCCACTGATGAACTGTATGTTCAGTTGTGAAACACTGCAAGCTCAGAAGGTCTCTACATGTAAAATTCAAAATAGTTGATATTGAAAAAAAAAAAAAGAAAAAAAAAAAGGTTATTACCACCTAAGTATATATTTTACATAATCTGAAACAGCAACTAAGATAAAATATTTTCTATCACTTAATTAAGGTGCTTACTTGGTCCATGTCCCCTCAATACTTCTGAACAACACCAGTCAAAATGTTTCTCATTCTGAATGTCCATAGCACAAACTATGATCAAGGAAATCTATAGGAAATCTTTCTTTGAAAGAATTCTGTGAAGTTTTAAGTTACAAAAGATCATACTGAAGTCATTCCTTCATATACTAAAGACAAAAAGTGTCACTGTAATCTGTTTCCATCTCTGTAAGGGGTGATTCCACTATATATGCCGAGACACAACAAACATGCTTGATTGCAGTCTTCCTGAATTCTTCTTTGAACGTAAAATGCAGAACCTTTCTTTCCATTATCACAATTTTATGAACTTATTTTGCAAGAGTTTCTAACAAGTGAATAAACTTTTAAATACTACATTGATATAATAAGCTGCCCAGGCTTTGGCTGGGATAGTTAGCTTTCTTCCTAGTAGCTGGTGTCCTGGTTTCAGTTAGGACAGAGTTAATTTTCCTCCTAGTAGCTGGCAGGGTGCTATGTTTTGGATTAGGATGAGAAGAGCGCTGATAACATGCTGATGTTTTAATTGTTGTAGAGCAGTGCTTACACCAAGCCAAGGACTTTTCAGCTTCTCGCTCTGTCCTGCTAGGGAGCAGGCTAGGGATGCAGCAGGAGCTGGGAGGGAACAGACCCGGGACAGCTGACCCAAACTGGCCAAAGGGGTATCCCATACCATCTGACGTCATGATGAACAATATATAGGGGTGGCTAGCCGGGGTGGAGGGGGGGCCGGCTGCTCGGGGATAGGCTGGGCATCGGTCAACGGGTGGTGAGCAATTGCATTGTGCATCACTTATTTCGTACACATTATTACTATTAATACTATTATTATTATTATTATTATTGTTATTATTTTCCCTGTCTTAATAAACTGTCTTTATCTCAACTCACAGACTTCACTTTCCCATTTCTCTCCCCCATCCCGGAGAGGGAGGGGGGAGGGTGAGCGAACGGCTGTGTGGTGTTTGGCTGCCAGCTGGGCTAAACCACAACAGCTGGTATGGTGGTATGCTTTGGATTTAGGATGAGAATAATGATGTTGACACACCAATGTTTTAGTTGTTGCTGAGCAGTCAGGAAATTCATGACTTTCCTGCTTCTTGTGCTGCCCTGCCAGTGAGGAGGCTGGGCATGCACCAGGAGCTGGAAGGGGACAGAACCAGGACAGCTGGCCTGCACTGGCCAAAGGCATATTCCATACTGTTTGGCATCACGCTTAACAATACAACTGGGGGAGTTGGCCACAGGGTGTGCTGCTTCTCAGGGACTGACTGGGCATTGGTCAGCAGGTGGTGAGTGATCGCATTGTGCACCACTTGAGAGCGTTTGAGAGCAAACGGCTCTGTGGTACTTAGCTGCTTGCTAGGTTAAAACACAACATAAGGGTATTTTTTCTAAAAGAAACTTTTGTCTGGCATCAGACATTCAGGTTTATCTGAGGGTGGGCTATTCCATTCCTTTAAAAAGTCAATGAATAAACAAAAGCAAACTGATAAACTCTTGGTAAAGGTTTTTTCTAGCATAATGAGTTTAGATCCATTTTTGGTACTGGACACATGGTAGCCTTGCCTAGGGCCATCAATTCCCCTGGGAAATGTGAGCCAATGCAATTTTGGTGTGGAAAAAGGATGATGTAAAAAAGGTATAGAATTCAGAGACCAATATTTACTTGCCACGGTATGCTTACTTTCCTCATTGAGTCAGGACGTTTTGCAGGCCGGGGCTATAAAATGGCAATTTCAAAGGAGAAAGCTGGTAAAGGTACTCACAGCATGAACATGAAATACTACAGCCCAATAAGGATTTTTTTATTTTTTTTTAGCCAGTTTACACATCTCTTCATTGTTCACTCTCATCATTACTGCAAGGATGTGATAATTATGGGGAAGTTACATTTCCTTTTTTTTTTTTTAATAGGAAGAGGATTTTGCATGGGTAATTTTTAAACTATTATTACTGTAGACAAAAGTTGGTGCCATTTTTCTGTGGAAATTAGGATTCTTGGAATGAAAAAAAGAGGAGGTACTATTTATAGGAGAGCTTGCAGAACCCTTCTTTGCTGACTGATGAGTAGAACATTAAAAGTTAACTCAGGTGCAGAGATGTGGTGGGATACTACCAGGCAGAAAATAGTAGCAGTAAACTGAAATAATAGATTCATACAGTTCAATGCTAGCTATAAGTATAATTTATTCTGAACCTCTGGACATCATAAATATTTTATTTTCATCCAGTTACCCTTCAGCAGCTCATTTACCAGTGCTTGATAAAGAATTGGATGCCTTTGACTAAAGCACAGCTTCTGATATACACCTAGTTTTGAACTGAAGAAATGAGAAACGGAGACTTTATGATGACCCTTGGCTTTATTTTTTTTTATTTTTTTTACTATTGATCCAGCCCATCTATCTGTTAAAAAATGTGTTGTGCTTTTTGTTGTTTTTGTTTGTATATATATATTATTATTATTATTCCCCTTTTGAATTTGTCTAGCTCCAGTTTCTAGACATTGTTTCTATTTCTTTTTCCATTAGATTAAAAAAAACTTTCTCAATGAGAAAATGGCTTGAGAGCACAATCTAGCTGAACACTGAAAAGCACTTTGTCTATTATATTCACAGCACAGAAAGAACACATTTTGGAGAGGTGATAAAATCTTCCACACCAATAGGTCTGTTCCTCAATGGAGGCATTGCTTACAAATAGTACTTCTGTCTTATATTCAAGTTTGTCTTCACTTTGGTGTTTAACAACTGTAATCAAATGAATGAGAGCTTTAAGTATCTCACTATTTTCTAGTTCTTTATTAAATTCCATAATTTCATTACAGTTTTTACTACACCTTTAAAAATCTGGACCCCTGAATTTCATAAAATAATTTCATAGAATCATAGAATATTCTGAGTCGGAAGTCACCCACAAGGATCATAGTGTCCAACTCCTGGCTCCACAAAGGACCACACCAAAATCAGACTGTATGTCTGAGAGTGTTATTCAAACACTTGAACTCTAGCAGGCCTGGGGCCATGACCACTTCCCTGGGGAGCCTGTCCCAGTGCCTGACCACCCTCTGAGTGCAGAACCTTTTCTTAACAGAACCTTTTCCTTCCCCTGTCCCAGCTCCATGCCATTCCCTCAGGTCCTGTCGCTGTCCCCAGAGAGCAGAGCTCAGCGCCTGCCCCTCCGCTCCCCTCGTGAGGAAGCTGCAGGCCGCCATGAGGCCTCCCCTCAGCCTCCTCTGCTCTGGGCCGAACAAACCGAGGGACCTCAGCTGCTCCTCATATGTCTTCCCCTCTTCATCATCTTTGTAGCCCTCCTTTGGGTACTCTCTAATAGTTTTATGTCTTACATTGTGGTACCCCAAACTGCACACAGTACTTGAGGTGAGGCCACACCAGCACAGAGCAGAACAGGACAATCCCTTTTGACTGGCTAGCAATGCCATGCCTGATGCACCCCAGGATATGGTTGGCCCTTTTGGCTGCCAGAACACACTGTTGACTTTTATCTAAGTTGCCACTGGCCAAAGAGACTGCAGATCCCTTTCCATGGGTCTGCTCTCCAGCCTCTCATCCCCTGGTCTGTATATATATACAGGGCCGCCCCATGCCAGGCGCAGAATCTGGCACTTGCTCTTGCTAAACTTTGTATTGTTGGTGACTGCACAGCCCTCAAATTTGTCAAGATCTCTCTGCAAGGCCTCTTTACTCTCGAAAGTAAACGTCTCCTCCCAATTTAGTATCATCTGCAAACTTACAACTTTGAATCCTGCATCCAAGTCATTTATGAAAACATTAAAAAGAACTGGCCCTAAAATAGAGCCCTACAAAACCCCACTAGTGACTGGCCACCAGCCTAATGTAATCACAACTACTATAACTAGCCCTCCCCACCCCACCCTCCGCCCCCCCCCCCCCCCCCCCCCAAAATAAATAAATAAATAAAAAAGAATAAACAGGTTATGTTATGGAACTATATATGAAAATGTGTAATTCAGGCAACACTGAGCTGGAATCCATTTATTTACCTTTTTCCTTCAAAATAGGATTGAAATCTGCATTTATCACATTTACTTCTGAATGTGTAACTGAATTTCCTGAGTTATCCCTTTTTCTGTTATTCTTCAGACCTTACTAAATTTCCAAGAAAAAAAATATCTTAAAAACCATACTGATTAATTTTATTTATTTATTTATTTTCTTCATCTACACTAACTGTGGTTTCCACAAACTCCAGAATTCACTATGGCAATGGAATTTCTTTCCTGTAAATGTTTATGACTTTCAAAAAGTTGATATATAAGACCAATTCTATTAAACTCTATCTGAATTAACCTCATTACATTTTAACAGTCATCAGCATATCTTTACAGAAATAAGCAGTGGTTCAATGAATAAATATAGTTTTAGTCTTTTTCCACTTTCAGATTTCCCATTCAGCTTAACATACCACTATGTGTTGAATACTAAGCATGTTTCAATCCATCCATAGTCATATAAGTATTTAAGAACAAGCTTTGCTTAAGTGCTTCTTAAATCAGAATGACAGCAACTTAAGCATAAACTTAACTGCTTTGCTGGATCAGGATGGAATGGGATTACTGATGTGTTTAAGATTGAAAATGGTCTCAATGTGGAGTAAAGTCACTATGATACCTTTACAGAGGGTTTTTATAATACAGAGGGTTTTGGGTCTGCCCAGACTCCACCACGTACTTCCATGTCTTCACTACCATTGTCAACGAGGTTCTAATTCACCACATCATCTAGAGAAACATCTTGTTATAACACAGTTGTAGGAGGGGCAGAGGTTACATCCCTCTCTGTATCAATTAAAAAGCAGAGTAAGGGTGAACCCTGGTCTTAACTGAGCTCCAAAATCTGGGTCCTGAAAGAGGGACTCCGCAAAAAAGGTGTGCTCTTTGGAAAAGTGTAGAATACAGCTACCTCAGTACAACAGTCAAAACTTGGCATGTCCATCCCATATAGATTTCCTCTTTTTTTGACTTTTAAATCTAGCTTTTCAGTCCAAATTAGTACTTCCAAAGAAATACAGTTGAGAAAGTTTATTATTGTTTTTAAAAAATAAGACTTTTTTCCTTTTAATATTTGTAGAACTGAAACTAATTAATTGCCCACCCCATCTTTTGAAGGTCTAAGAGTCC
This sequence comes from Cygnus olor, assembly GCF_009769625.2. NCBI lineage: Eukaryota > Metazoa > Chordata > Aves > Anseriformes > Anatidae > Cygnus > Cygnus olor. The sequence continues at coordinate 54,064,784 of NC_049171.1, read as the reverse complement.
TTCGCAGCAAAAACAGAGGGCAGAGGAAGGTTTTTAGGACTGGCAAACTCTACGCCACATAAAAAGAAAATTTGGTGTGAAGAACAGCTCTTCCCATGGTTTCTTAGATCAACGGGGAACCCCAAAATGCTGGATTTCCCAGTCCTGCAGCAATTTTCTAACAGGGTCTCTCTGAAGCAAAGACCTTACAGCCATGTACAATACCCAACCCAGACACATTCTGTATATTGTGAAAGGTGGCCAGAGAACCGCACCATCAATGCTGTTGTGATCCAGCAACTAGGCAGACTCATTTTGTAGATGTCATTAGATCTCCCTTCTCATGCTTTGGAGGAAATTCACAGGTTAGAAAATGAAATAAAATAAAATAAAATAAAATAAAATAAAATAAAATAAAATAAAATAAAATAAAATAAAATAAAATAAAATCTTCCTACAGAACACATTGTTTTCTGAGAAACCAGCATATTTCATAGAAAAAGAAGATCTATAGCTTCCAGCAAGCTCTAATCTTCAGAAGAAAACCCTTGTTACTCAGCTTAACAGTGGCAGCTGCCCAAGAGAAGAATAAGATATACAAGTTTGCAACGGGTTGAGCTGTTGTCACTTAAATATAGCAGTAATTCAGGGAATAAACCACTGAAAACATGCAGCTCTGAATTACTTCATCTTTAACCTACAATAAAAGGGATTGCAGTGAGTAAGGGAGAGATTGCTTCCATCCCTCATTCCTGCAGGAATAGTCACCATCACCCTATCTGTCACCCCAAACACTTGAACTCCTCTGCCTTCTCTGGAGGGAATTAAGGCTACAGTCCAGCTGCCTGTGCCAGCACCATAAATCCTGGCAAGGTCATGCACATTCATACATACTGATTCTCACGAGGTAGGTAGACAAAGAGAGTACCTCGACTTTCATACTCCAAAAGGCACTCTGCACAATAAAAAATTCAAGATAGAACACTCTCATAGAATACAATGAAATAGTAGAAACACTATCTAACAAGGTAATTGTAATGGATAACGGACACTTGATAATTTAATTTTATCTTCCTACTCTTTGCTTCCCTGTACAGAAGGTATCCTGCTGTGTACATTACAGCATTTGCTCAGCAACACTGGTGCTACTTCTGACCAGAAAATATACTTTGGATGATACTGATGTTTTAAATCTAACCTTCACCACGCATCCTGCAGGTATTAATATGAGAATACCACAGAAAGATCATCAACAACCTTTGCTCTCATGCTGGAAGCAGACACCTATATCAATTGGTGCTAGCCAGCGGACAAATAGATTGCACGATCTACGTAGTTTCAGGGTTGATAAAAGTTTATAGATCCAGATGTTGCCAGCAGTGCTTTACTATCATTGGACAGTAGTAAATCGGATGGAAACATTTGCCTTTTTTTTTTTTTTTTTTTTTTTTTTTAGATCCTGCAGAACTAGCTGAGAGCCTCGACTTCAGTGATGGTAAAGCAGTCTCCTGCTCCTGCTCTGGATTCTCTGTTGTCCCGTTCAGCAACAAGGTTAACTTGGCACCTGCCCACCTCTGAGGTAGCGCTGCCAAAGGATACAGTAAGCTTGCGAGACTCATGCCATAGCTCCCACAGGGGTGAATGTGAGGACTTCATACGGAGATTGGTCAGGTATGCAGAAAGAGCATAATAATGCAAGGCTCAGGATCCAAGTGGGAGACCAGCAGCAATTTCAGTCAACTGAAACAGGGATGAAATAACTGCCCTGAGCCCATTGTAGTTTCTAAGCCCATGTCTCACTTGAAATCAATACTCGGATTTCAAATCAGTTCAGGTAGAAGTCACAGCTGCTTCTGCCCTCTCCATACTCTTAGCTACGTCTGCCCTGCCCCGGCAAGTATGTGGCTGGTTGATGTCAAACACAGCTTTTGCTTACAAATCCTCAGCAGTGCCACCACCAGCTACAGGGAGCAGCACCCCAAAATGACTGCACCCTTCAGAAGCTCATGGTTTAATGTTACTTGGAGTGTCTTCTTTCTCTGTTTACTGCCAGTTACTCAGTCTTGAAAAGCGCATCCCAATCCCTATTCAGCTCACAAACTGCGTCACCTTTCAGGACTTTTTTCTGTTGGCTGTGACTGACAGCAGTGTGAAGATTAGGCAGCCTTTTAATCTCATGCAGCTGTGATTATCATCAGTGGAGTAAAAGAGCAATTGCCTGGCAATGCAAGTCACAGACCAATAAAAGGTTTTCAGGGCAAAAAGCAGCTATACACTGAGTGAAACTTAAGCCTATGATGTCTCTCTGGGAAAAGTGCATAACTTAATGATAGCTTACTGAAGGATTTTTCACAAGCCTTTATGACAAAGGCCCATATTTTCCATTAACTTAATGCCTCTCAAGAAAGAAGGAAGAAAAGGTTCAGTTATTTCTTTTAAAATTACAAACCTGAACATAACTATTTTTATCTTAATATTTTAATATATATATATATATTAATTGTCTGGAAGACTGTAATTTATATTTAAGCAGATTATGAGACAAACTGAATGAAGAACAACTGATTTCCAAAAAAATGGAAAATCTCACTAGTATTCAGCAGCCACCTGAAACACTTTCAGCATTAGGAATGCTCCTCGCAGAGACACTTGTGCAGCTCTGGCAGCATATGAGCAGTGATTATTTTGATTTAAAAAACAAGCAAACAAACAAACAAAAAAGCAAAACAAAACAAAACAACAACAAAAAAATCTCTATTATGAATGCACAGGAAATTCTAATGTCACTGAGATTTCAGCTCTGTTCACACAGAAATTGGACATATAATTTCTGAACATGTAATTTTTGTTAGTACCTACCCCTAGACCAGGTGTAATGGCACAGATTTCTGTGTAGATAAAGCCCTTGTAAGTAGCCCCATGGCTTTTTATTGAACAAAGCATCTGCCACCTGTATCTTTAGTACTCAATGTGTACAGTTCCTTAACCAAAACATCGTAAGTGTGCTTTCATATGTTGACTCCAGCCTCTCTGACACAGCACGAACATCACTGTCAGGACTGAAGAGGAAAAGTGTTTTGAACAGAATTGTATAGATACCAAAATCTAATTTACAAAGCTGACCTAACTTGTTAGTAAACAGTAACCCCTGAGCAGTAATGACATAGGTAATCAAATAGGTGAAGTCTAGATGAAACTTTCAGATCTCATTGACATGTTGTGAGTCACCCCCAATTTACTGAACCTTATCGGAGATCTTATGTGAGTTAAACTGAAAAAACAAACAAACAAACAAACAAACAAAACTTTTAAAGCAAAAAAAGCTGATGGGATGTGGCTTCGCAGTTTCTTTATTTATATTGATTTTGTTGAAGTATTCATTAGAAGTACCTTTACAATTTGTACAGTCAGTTATTCTACTATATGCCTAAACAAACATAGTACCTTAAAAAGGAAAATGGAGTTTGTAATCTCAAAAGTAAACAAGACACTACAACATTTTCATTCCAGCAGTCAATAAATATGGGAGGTAAAACATACATATTTGATCCACAGAGATCAACAGAGATGAATGAACAACCTGACCTTACATGTGGAAATGTGATAGATTGCAATAGTAAAACATAGCTTAAAATTAAATTCATTTATATATTTGATCCTATTAAATCTGAATGATCCTTGTCACACAAAGGGGGAAAATCACATTGTGCAGTTTCTGACATTATTTCTGTGGAATCTGAAGTAAAGGTACCTGAAAGGAAAAAGAAAATATAGCTAAATCATGCTCAGTATAATTTACAGGCTGCATGCTGGAGCTCATCTACTTTTTCAGACATTGCTGACAAATCAAACTATTGTCATCAAATAAAAGCAGACTAAGAAGTGAAAGATATTTGTTTCTCTTTGAAAGCTTGTTTTGAAATTGAATTGTTTAACCTTCATGCCTTTCTAAAGTTTTCTAAACAGGCTAAGAGACATAAATACATAAATAAATGAACAGTGCTTCCCCCCCCCCCCCCCTTTTTTTTTTCAGTATGCAAATGTTACAAAATGACTTGATACTTCTTCACAGCTCCTACATACAGCAGCACAGCTGAACCGTTGCTGACAGTGGCACTTCTCTCATCTTTCATGAGAAGAAAAAACTTCCCTACTGCTCCTGTATATGTAAGCACCAGTTTCTTTTTCTTCCACCTACAAATTATTTTTGAAGAGCATTCTGTAGTGTTCATCAGAGAATAAGATTTGTTTTAAGATAAGATTACGCTGATCACACCTGGATAAACTCAGTGATTAGTGTATTTGAAAACTATAGCTTCATTTGCATAATGTAAATAGATCCATGTACAACACAAATAGAACTTGCAGTACTTGGTGGATTCTCTTGGTGAACATTTTGAATTATTTAGCACAGCGGCACTTTAGCATAATCTGTAAAAACACAAGTCTGATTTTCTTGTATTTATGCACAGGACTGGAGGTCAACAGTAATCATACCAAATACACTGTCAAAGCTGCATTAACTAAAAAATATCTCTTTGAATTTTAGGACATATAATAACATCAACACACACCCAAAACCAGTGTAACCACAAACAAGGATTATTTGAATAATGAAAATACACTGACATACTGTCATATCATCTCATCACCTTGGGGCTAGGAGAAGAACAGGAGGTTTTGCTGTAGCCAGAGAGCTTTCTTCTCTGCTACATCTCACCTCTGAAACTTCAATAATATTATATATTCATGAAGGACATCTACTCAATCTTATTGCATTGTCAGTCAAACTGTATTTGTCAACTGAAGATAGACTGCCACATGCCATCCTAGGCCAATTTTACACTCCAACAAGCAGGTTACATCTTTTTCAGAGTTCTTCCATGATGTGTTTTTCAGTGTGTCCTTTTTCCTTCTTCTAATTTCCCTCTGCTCAGATCAGTTGCTGCTATTAATGCAGGTTCACAAAGAAAGTCTCCAATGCGAATGCCTTTATAAAACAAACAAACAAACAAAAGTCTATCTGTTTGATACATCAAAAACTACAACTAAAAATATAACAGTCTAGAAGAAAAGAAAAATTAATCCAAGTTAGAAATACTCCAAGATAGAAATAGATATGGTTGAAATTACTCCCAACATGGATTTAAAAGAGAAAAATGCCAAGATGAGGTAAAGGAAAATAAAATCAGCTAGAAAATAATTTTCACTACTTTTTTTTTTTTTTTTCCCAGACGTTTTAGGATATCAGGTTCAAATGAAATGTTGGAGAATGTATTATTTGTCTCAAGCTGACTTAATGGTGTTAATTTAAGCATACAGCACTTTTCTTGTGTTAGGATACGATGTAGGAATAAACAGGTTATTGTAATCAGAGAGAACATACTATGAATTTAGAGATAATTTTGTTATTCTTTTAATATCCATTTTTTATGAAGTTCACCGCCACTAAGGACCACACTCAGCAGGACCACAATCTGTATCTTCAGAATGAACATTTGCAGATCTAAAGATTTCCAGTTTATATCCATACAAATAAATTTGAGGCAAATCTTCCCTCTCCAGCAGCAGTGGTGTGAGAAAGCAGATTGATAGTTGGGCATAGGAAAAGAATTACTTGCAACATTGTTTGGTTGTAAGTTAACTAGCCACCTTTTTGGCTTGAGTTAGTCAACCGAGTAGAACATATTGTACCAAAATACTTTCCAGGAAGTCCAACTAGATGCAAATGTTTATACTATAATATCTGAATATTTTTCCTATACCACTAAATGGTTGGTGCAGACATATATTAACAGTAACATGAGATGCTGCAAGTGTGAAACTAAACTGCAAGACATATAGCTGAACCCAGCATTTGCAACTAGGAAATGGGAGGAAAGACAGCTAAAATGAGCAACTAGATATTCTGGGGATTTCTCTAAAACACAGATTCAGGTCAACCACTTTCAATCATGCTCTAATCTGTGTATCAGGATTGCTTGACTTTCAGCGTTCAAATCAAACTGACTGTTCAGGCTTTGTAGACATCCAAGAACTGCAGGTCAAACAAGAATAACCAAGGACTAACCTTGGAGCCTCTGGACAATATCCCCAAATCTCCTTGCTCAGGAAGTCTATGCACACTTATCCAGGGACAGCCAACTTGAGCCATAGCCTAAAGGATGGACTCAATGTCTTCTGCTATGAAACCATTATCCAAAGACACCATGACTTTTCTGATACATGTACCTTAGAAAAAGCAATGAGTATATTCTGCCTCTGCTGGCAGATTATTTATATTTAATTCTATTTTCCAGCAATTGTTGGCAGATATAGTGGTTGCAAAGTGGCTCTACATTTCTCAGTAAGGCTGCTCTCCTAGTACCCACTCGAAATTTCTCAGAGCCATCCTCTTGCATGCAATAGATTATGAATCAGACCATTGGACTGAAACTATCTGAAAATTACTATGAGGAAGTTTGCTCTTCACTCTGAAGGAACAGAAATGTTCCAGGCATTTCTGCTCCTGAACTCTGGTATTTTGCAATGCAGATGACATCAACAGCTTGGACTTTCCGCCATCCATCAGATATTTTCTTGAAGTGACTTTCCTGCTACCTGGCCCACATGTATTTTTAAGAAGAGTCTAAAGAAGGACTTTCATAAAAATTACTTTCCCTTCACTTTTATATTCATTGCATGGATTAGCATAGATACAAACAACTATTTGATTAGTTAAATGCAATTATGAGTTTCCTTGCACTTTGAAATAAAATCCGTCCCAGAAATAACTTTTATGAAAGATCATCCACACATTATATAGAAAATGTACTCTAGGAATACTTGAATTCTTTGGTATTCCATCACTACTATCTCCATGTTGGATTTCTTTTCAATAGAAACAGCACACAGAAGGCAAGATGTACATTTAATAGTGACTAATTAGTCACAAGACAGCAATATCCTTTATTTCACTGGGAGTCCTAAAACTGAGAAGAGAATGCTTGTAGCATGAACACTAGTTAAGGAGCTTCAAGCAAGAATCCCCCTGTGAAATCTATGGCCTGTGTTACAGAGACTCCAGAAACTCACACTGGAAATTCTCCTTACAATTACTGAGTTTTAACCTCATTGCCAGTTCTCCAGGAAAAGATTTCCTGACTTTTTTTTTTTTTTTTTTTTTTTTTGAGAAGTTCTTCTTTGGAATGAGACTGAGATTTAAATGTTCCAGAAAAGAAAACAGCAAGAACTTTTATATTCTGGCTGAAGATGTTAGTTGTGAAGCCAGCTTTTCTGGTATGCTTGTACTGCAGAAGAAAGGTAAGTTCACAAGGAGCTTTAAGGAAAGGAAGACCTGGTCCATATACTTTATATTTCTACTGGGTGCATCTACATTAACTATTTATTCTGAATCAGAAGTATGCTTTTAAAATCATTCTCCCAGCCACCCCCACTTTACATGCTTCAGTTCACATCACAAAACAGTCTTGGAGTGCATGAACTAGATATCATTTGGATGAAACTAAACTGAAATATATGTTTCAGAAGTGTACCCACTATTCTGGTACTAGGCTAGAGTTACCGTAAAACCTGATGAAACACTGTGCAGAGTGGATTTTGATTGGACTCCACAGATCCACTCCCAATGCACTGAACATTTTGCTGTGTAGACTGGGTGATTTTTGGCACCAGTTCAGTAATGGCCATTCTGTAGCCATCCCATCCAAGGCCTAGGAAGGTTTGCTCTCGGACACAAGATGTATTGTCATCTCACTTGAAGCACTCCACTACTGATATACAGGACTGAATATCCAGGACCTTACCTTCGCACCATCTGCCTAGATTGCATTAGTAAGTTATTGAAATAAATATGCTCTTGCTTATTGCCTCCTTTTTCTTCTATAGCTGAGACCACAGCCCACTCTGTCTCTTATGTAGACTATTATTCTGCCTGCAGGCAGCTCAGCCCCATACAGTCACCTCCTCACTTCACCACAGCGGGATAGGCAAGAGAATTGGAAATGTAAAAGTGCTAGAACTAGTGGGTTGAGATAAAGGCAGTTTATCAGGTAAAGAAAAAGCTGTGCACACAAGCAAAACAAAACAAGGAATTCATTCACTACTTCCCATTGGCAGGCAAGTGTTCAGCCGTTTCCAGGACAGCAGGGCTAAAAATGTGTAAGGGTTCCTTGGGAAGACAAGCGCCATCACCCCAATGTCCCCCCTTCCTCCTCCTTTCCCCCAGCTGCTATCACTGAGCATGGTGCCACACAGTGCGGGACATCCCTTTGGGCAGGCTGGGCCAGCTGTCCTGGCCATGTTCCCTCCCAGCTCCAGGGGCACCCCCAGCCTCCTCGCTGGCTGGGCCACACCAAGAGCAGGAAAGGCCTTGGCTCTGTGTGAGCAGTGCTCTGCACCAACTGAAACATCCCTCTGGTATCAGCATTGTTCTCATCCTAAATCCAAAACACAGCGCCATACCAGCTACTATAAAGACCATTAATTCTATCCCAGCCAAAACCAAGACAACTGTGCATATGGTATGTGTGGCTGATTTAGTGCATAGTTCACAATGTTGCTTTGACAGCTTTCAGTACAACTCTGAAAGCATACAGTAAATTACAGTTTTCTAGAGTCTGATCATCTTTCTGAATATCTTTCTCTTCTCAAAAAGCTGCAACATCACAAAGTTGCATAACAGACTATAGACAGAAGGAGAATATATTCTTCATGCATTAAATAAGAGTGCAAGAGATTACAGCAGGCACCAAAAACAAGTAGAACAAGCAAACATCAACTAAAATAATCTCTTGCCAATCTCTTGCCCAACTTTTAAAGGGTTAAGTGTAACGGAGAAAAAGCAGGTGTATACACTATCCAGCCAGTATTTAGCAGATCAGAAGCTGACTGAAGCAAACTGTGATTTTTTAATTTGTTTGTTTTCAACTGCAATTAAAAATTTATCTTAAGTTTGATTATTTATCTGAGTTGTTCTCACACATACTTTGATATCCCTAAGTGGGCAGTAGCAGACAAGAAGCATCACTAAGAACTGCAGTCCTGCAATAACAGGACTTCTTGCTGGCTTACTTGTAATATTCTTCTGCAGAATACAGAGGTACTCTCATAAAACCTTACCAGTTTTGAGGCTGGTACTGGAAAGGAGGGAAGCAAACGTTTTTAGGTTTTTTGTCTTTCTTTCTTTCCTAGTAGGGCTAACTCAAATGTAAGTTTTATAATATTATGGAACACAGGTGTGGCCTTACTTCATGCACTCAGTCATGTGAAACAGCTACTCATCTGCTAACTCTAATCACTCCCTCAAACATTTTATCACAAAACTACAGAACATTTCTAGTGCCTCTCTGGAAGATGAAGCTATTCATTGCTTCACATGTGAATGCACCTTCTTTTATACATACTGTTCAGGCACCAGAAAATATCAATTTTCTCCATGAATGTCTGAAAGTAAACCCAGTTGATCAGATAAATAACTCATTTCCCTGTTTACCATTAACCTCCCAAACTGATGTGCATACAATCTCCAGTATGACAGAGGGTACATCTCAGCATCACAGAACTGTTAACAATATCTCTGTAATGTTGAAAGTGCTGTGACTCTCCTCTAAAGATGAGAGACTGAGGCAAGGTCCCAAGGTTTTCTGCAACTGCTTCAACTTTGTTGGCAAGAATTTCATCCCAGAGGTTGTCATTATTAATCTGCCATCCGGGGCTGACTAGGAAATGGGAAGCCTGGATCTGCCAATACATCATAACAGGGACAAGTAGGAGAGGAGAATGAATCTAATAGCAAATACACCAGTCTGATAAAAACCTGATGCCTTCTAATTCTCAGCGCAGAAACTCCAGTCCCAAGGGCCCACAGTGAATGCATGTTTCATAATTTCGGTTAGTAGTTATTTTACACATGACCTGCTGATCTCCTTGTTCCCTGGTGAATCCAGGCACACATTTTAATGTCCTTCTCTGTAACCAGTTTGCCAGTAGCAAGTTGACCCTCTGTCTCTGACCTTCTGCTCTCCCTTACCCACACAGACATGTTCAAACAGCTCTCTTCCCTGCTGGGGTGTTTTTAATAGACTATTTAATATTTCTGTTTGTTTGTTTTAAATCAAGACACATTTTTGTGGAGGTCATTCCTTCAAATGGACACACCATTTTTTAATTTTCACATTAGATTTCTGTTGAGAAGTCTCTGTACACTTCCTGCTTTGTAAATAAAGTAGGTGAAAAACGTCCTTAGGTCTCTGAAGGTGAGGTAAAAAATTAATTCCTACTCACTCTGATTAACTTGTTTTGCAAAGCAGTTTTAGCAGATATCCCCTCTGGAAAATTTTCTTAATTGCTTCCTGAAGGCAGAATGCCCGTGACTAGTTCTTGACATTATTAGGGAAATATTTTACTGTGACTTTTGGTGTTGTGCACACACAGTATTACTTAGAGGGAAACAAAACTCAACACTCATTCATAATTTTCTGAAGTTTAATAATTAAGATGGAAAGAAGCAGTCAACTGTCAATTAGCTGCATTTTCATGAGCTTCTTAAGTAATAAAAATTGCATTCTGGCAAATGTGTCAAAAAATCCCCCAATTATGCGGGTCTTCTATCCCCAAAAGATGAGAGATGTTATACTCCAGCAAACTCAGAGTTTTAATGGAAGCATTAGGAGATATACATGTGTATGTAAATCTAAGTGTATATTTACAATTATATATATATATATATATATAAATATGTATATATATATAAAAATGGGTGGGGGGATGAGGTGATTAAAGACCATAAATAAAAAATCCAAGGTGTAAGATATAAAAACATTACCCACAATGTCATATATTGTATAAAGCATATTTATGGGGAAAAAAGTCCCATCAGATAAAAAGAACTGTACAATGTCAAGAGATTTCTAAATACAGAGAGTAAAAAGGAAAGCACCAATAACAAGATTTGTCATTCATGATCTTCTACCACCTGACCCAGTTACTGTTCCTAACAGATGGTAAAGTTGACACAAGAAAAGATACTTTGTCAGGTTACACTGACCTACAGAGGATCTTACTTCTGCAGGTAGGAGAGAAACCATAAAACTCTGTACTTCACTGATTCGCAGTTTCACAAGTAAGAACAAGCTGTACTGGATTTTGCAGGTTTTTTTTGTTGTTGTTGTTTTGTTTTGTTTTCTCCTTCCCCTTTAGAAAAAGTGTGTATATGTTCTCCATTCACGCAAACAAATAAAGAACAACAACAATACAACAAAAAAGAAAGAAAATCCTATCAGAGAGGGTAAAATAAATGCAGTAAAAAAAAAAAAAAAAAAAAATTAAAAAATCTTAGGACTTTTAATGTCAACAGTAGCTCCAGTTATGAAACATTATATTTTTAGACAGTGCCTAGATAGAAGGAGGGGCTATGGTTTAGTAACTTATTAAAATGTGGTGAACTGAAACCACTGGGTATAACCACTGGGAAGTAGTCTACCTCATGTGCATGTGTCATATGCCGTACATGAATGCATTGATGACGTATTACCTTGTATTACACCTACATGGTTGTAAACAAGAATTTAAAACAATGAAGATAAGATTTTGGCCTCTTTTACACTCATAATGACAGACTACCTATGCAGATTACAGGATGCTGTCACAGTGAAGAAAGAAAAAAAAAAAAGAAAAAAAAAACGTATCTGATTGTCCATGAAGATGTATCATTAAATCTGGTTTGAAGAGATAAAAAGAATGTCAGGAGAAGATAACACTTCTCAAAACATGCAATATACATGCACTCACTACCCCTCTCCTGCTCTGGTCCTTTCCATATGATAGATAAAACATATTTATCCTCACCCTGCCTACTTTCATGTTCCAACTCCTACTGTTAGATGAAAACCACAGCAGACAAGAAGTAGGTGGACTGTGTTAGACACAAAGCAGCAAGAGTCGCCACACGAGAGGAGAAATCATATGTGTTTATGGGAACTGGTAATAATGACAGGTTGGACAGAAATCAGATTTAGAAGGGCTCAAGTGCCTTGTTCACTGAGAGAAGAGGTTTTCAATTCCCAGGATTTAGCTTTCTGCAGAACTTTTGTAGCAAGATTTTATAGAAAGATTTAATTTTTGGTTAGCCAACCACACTGTACTTGGCAGCTTCATAGACACAAGTTTTGATCTGCAGCCAGGATTGAGGAAGCATCCCACTCTTGCTCTATGTAAGCCTGTTAGGGGCTGGGAGGAAACAGTTATAAAGTAGTTGAATGTTGGATTATAGGCCAAGGTCATCCTTAGAGAAAACATCCAAGCTAGACAATCCACGCTGCAAAAAGATATCAGCAACTTAATATTTTTATGTGGCTTTTGAGGGATCACAACAGTAACATCTGTACTGAGAGTGACTACCCTGTGTTATGCCTGCTGCAAATGGGGGCATGGTACAATAATCATCCTTCTCAGGAAGCTAATATGACTAATGGAGCATAACTGCAAAATAGCAATTGTGTATGTATTTTTTTCCAGGGGGCAAATTGAGATATCTCCTTTCAACCATTTTGCTAATAAATAAAACAGGGAGGTGGTATCAATTGCCACAGATCAAGGATACTTAATATTCTTACTTCTGAAAATTAGCACTCATCAGTGTTCCCTCCCCTTGCTTTTCATTTTATTCCAGAGAGGTTTCCGTAGCAACTAGGTCATGTGCCCAGTTTAATCTTCAAAGCTGTAACATCACAGTGAATCCTTGCTGAACGAGAAACAAACACAAAAGGGCACTTATTATTTGTAGCCTCTTAGATATAACAATGATGTGGCTCTGCAAAAGGATCTCTGGCAGTGTGGCAGCAAGCATGTGAAAGTTCACCATTTTCCTGAGGTGGTGAACAAGGTGGTTATGGACACCAGCCTGACCTGCCTGGAAGTAATTCACAGCTACAATTCGTCCAATGTGCAAAGCAGGACCACCCCAGACACCAGCAGCATTTTTGGAGGTGAACAAGTGACCTGTCACTAGTCCTCCGTAATCTCTTTCAATTGCACAGTGCTCACTTATTACTGCTTCTCATTTAGTCAAAATTGGGCTAATATGTTTGGAGAAGGAACCTCAAAAGCTTGTGCAAAGCATGTATGATTTATGTCTCAGAAGTGTTACCATCCAAAATATTTACAGATATGGAGGATAAATAAGGTGAAAGGAGATAAACATTTTTCAATTTTTAACAAATGCTTAGACTACAAAACAGACTTCTGATTTTATGGGATTTCAGGTCATAAAAGTTAATGTCTGAAAACAATACAAATAGTTTCTAACATGAGGTTTATATGGCCATGGATGCAATGAGCAACTTGATTCAGATGAGTGCTCTCTCTCCTATGCTACCTCCCTGCAAAGTACTAGCAACCTGACAAAACTCAGAAAATTGTCACTTTATTCTCTTAAGCAGCCTGGTGTACACCATTTGAGTACCTTGTCATCCTAGAGAGCTGCCTTCCAGAACTCACTAGGCAAGAGACAAGCAAGAACTTTTTCTTTTCCTTCAAAATTCCCTCTCATTTTATTCCTCATCCTACGAAGAACCCCATATTTCGTTTGCCTAACTTTTCAACAGTTATCAGCTACCTGAATATATATATTATACACGCACATCATATATATTGTTTAGGGAAACTACAGAGCTTAACAATAAAGAGCAGGTCCTGGACTTGATTTCTAGGAATGATTGCCGTGGAAGTAATAAAACAGTCTAAAATATTCATAGGTAGATGCATACCTATGAGTTTCCAATTCCCTGTGTGCTATATTTAGCACCAAATGGGAGACCCCTGTAAAACCAGAAAATCTTATTTAACTCCATAAACACTAACCCTGAGTTCTTCATAATTTCTTTCAGTTACCAGATGCAATTTGAGCTAAATCATGGCTCAGATCATAATCTGATGTAAACTAGCTTCATTGGCTTTCATAAATACCATTTATCACCGGAGATAGAAATGCCAGTTTTAACTTGCTTTTCAAGCTTTTCTTACCTTTTTTCTATTATTGCAGGGGCTCACTGGTGCTTTAACAAAGGATAACAACAACAACAAAGCCACAAAACAAATTAAAAAATCCACAAACAGCAATATAACTCTACTCTTTTCTTTTTTCTTTGCCTTCCTTTTCTTTCCTTTTTGTTCATTATCCTTTGCCACTCATGCTTATCTGAACATTGCTTGTCTTCCAAGTCTTCTCACCTGGCTGAATTTTCCTGAAATACTGTAGCCCTCACACTCTCTTTTCCGTCCCCTCTCTACCCTATAGTAAAAATAAGCATAAGCATTCTCCATCCATCAATCAAAAAGAAAAAAAAGAAAAAAAAAAAAAAAAAAAGGATTCCTGACAGTAGTTACTAGCTTTCAGTCATCACTGCAATTAATGTGCTACCATCAGTAGAAGCATTAAGCTCTTCTACATAGTTTCACTGATTTTGTGTGTTCCCCCATTAAAAATAAATAAATAAATAAATAAAATCTATCTTGAACTGTGCCACACAGGAAGAACCTGGCTGCTACAATAATGTATTTAGCCCATGACCTCATTCCCTCATATCCCATCCTCTGATCAGATGTGTGCCTATCTGATGCTGTGGCCTCTGACTGGAATATAGTTCACTGCCACCAGTCAGATGAGAGTGCATGCATAGTCAAGTCATTTCTCCCCAGCTGTATTCCTGGGATAAACCTTTACTTTGGCCAGATGAGAGGTGCATATCTAGGCTGATGACAAGACATAAATATGTAATTTCTTAATCTCATGAAGAGACCAGTAAAGAACTATTGGAATTAAAGCATTGGCGCTGGAAGAAGTAGATGGAAACTAGAAGAAATGATAGATTAAGTGAAAGAAGTTTGACAGGTTGTTCAAATGCCTTTAAACTGAATGGACACTTCATGGGAACATTTTGACATGATAAAGCAGGAAGGAGGCCAGAGATATTGTCTTCCTTAAACTACTAATGTTCCTTATTCAATTTTATAGATAGCAATATCTCTTTCTGCAGTTGTTTAGTATTGCCACTTAAAAGGAACATGTGAAAGAATGTGGAGAGAAGAGAGAAAAATGGGGTCCAAAAAAAAAAAAAAAAAAGATTAGGAAAAAAAAAAGATCGAAGAGAAGCATGATTAGATGAGAAAAAATATAGCTTAATTTTTAAAAAGTTAAAGACCTATACAAATGCATTTTTTAAAATGTATTTTCATTTTATTCTTCCTCTACCTGTAAGCAGATGGTAATGGACAACCATCAGTGATTTTAATGTATTTGTTCATTGGTCTTTCTTCCTTCTTACCTTCTCTTGGTGAAGAGGTACTGTTGCCACAAGAGGCAGAAGCTCATAACTAAAGCAACCAGCATGAAAGCATCACTGCTCAAGACCTGTTCTTTATAATGCAGTATGTCTATATTTACTCACCTTCCTCAGTAAATCTTTGTCAATATAAACCAAAAACTGACTAGTACATTCCATAAAGATGTCTATGCTATAAAGCTGGAAAAAGATGTCAACTCTGAATTTGACTGTTGCTTCTGAGAAATACGGAAATATTGCAGGAGGTACTAAAGGCAAGGCATAGCTGGAATACATGACAGAGAGGGCCATCCATGAGATGTATACATATTTTATGTATACCCAGACGTATATGTATTTTAAACCCAAAAGCAAGCATTCTGTACATCCAGAGCATGTAACTGGTCACACTGCAAAAAGTCCAGATATACCTTTCAAAAGTAGCACTGCGGACTATACCTCAACCAACAGATTTCACAAACTATTTTCCTTCTTGGAAACAAGACTGATAAATTATGCACTTGCTTGGTTTTGTTCATCAGGCTATACACAAATACTTTTTACAAAGGTATGATAGAGTAAATTTTGTCCAGCCGTCCTGTAAAATAATAATAATAATAATAATAATAACAACAACAACATATGTATAAAAATATATTCAAAAAGTGTGTTCTTTGTATGTCTTCAGTTTTCAACCACAAACAATGAACTATTAATCTTGTCAGTTAAATCATTGAAAATGCTTGAGTAGGCAGCTGATGAACAAAATGTTTAGAGTTTTTTTAATGTGCCATATAACATTTTTACAATCCCTTATTGAGAAATGATGGGCAATATAATAGCTCAGTTGTGTGACTATGTGCCCAGGTGAACCCCCGCCCTCCTATTTTTTTTTTTCTGTTCTGCTTAGAAATTAATACATTTTACTCACTTTTATTAGAGTATTTCAAACTATATAACAATATGGGGAGGTTTTACTTCACCTGTTGCTTAAGAAACAAGTAATTTCTAGCAGTTTTTCTTCACGTGCAGTACTGTTTGGTAATGTGGAAAATGATGTAATGTTTAGGTTCAGTAAACAAGTGTCCTGGTTTCAGGTAGAGTTTCTAACAAGAGTTTCTGCAAGAGTTTCTAACAAGTGAATAAACTTTTAAATACTACATTGATATAATAAGCTGCCCAGGCTTTGGCTGGGATAGTTAGCTTTCTTCCTAGTAGCTGGTGTCCTGGTTTCAGTTAGGACAGAGTTAATTTTCCTCCTAGTAGCTGGCAGGGTGCTATGTTTTGGATTAGAATGAGAAGAGCGCTGATAACATGCTGATGTTTTAATTGTTGTAGAGCAGTGCTTACACCAAGCCAAGGACTTTTCAGCCAGCTACTAGGAGGAAAATTAACTCTGTCCTACCTGAAACCAGGACAACAAGTAATGGATATGATGATCTTAAAGGTCTTTTCCAACCCGAATGATTCTATGATTCAATTATTTTGATGACTTAATATCTCTTTCTTGTATGTGGATATTAAAGATTTACAGTGGTGAAATGAGAGTGGACACAAATGAATATACAGTACCATGAAGTCTCCCTTACTCATGTCCAAGACAGTCTGGATACTGGAAACATTAAGTGGAAGAAGCAGCCCTGGAGGCAGCTAAACATTGGTATTGTGGCTAAGAAGCTAGGACACATTCTGCTTTCTTTGCACATAATGCACAAGTTTTTACAGTAGCTGAACTTTGACAGATCTGATTTAATTTTAAGAGTCTCAAAACCTTTGTTTTTGATCTGGGTGGCAAAAAAAAATGGTTTCTAATTCGGTCAGTAAATATGCACTGGTTCTGCCACACAGACTTTAGTCATGCAGTCATGGGGAAAAAAACAAACAAACAAAAAAAACCCACCATATTGGTACAGTTCTGTACCAGATGAGCTTTGGGATTTCCTTCAATGGATGTTAATTCTGTCACAAATGAAAATGATTTCTTGCTTGTAATCATTTTTTAGCAGGGATCTGTTTACATTTGCCCTCTTGACGTATCAACTGTATCAACTGTCCTTTTTCCTACCATTTGCCACTTGAGTGGATTTGTGACCACATGAAGCTTTTAACAGGGAAGAGTGATCATAAGCTACAGAACAGTTCATGAGCTTTCCAATTATTTCTGTTTATTTCTTTTCTGAAATTTGAATATGAATGTCACTCCTGTTCCCATATCAACAGCAGTCACACAGATGTTCTAGGGCCCTACCCAAACCACCACCAAAGCAAGAATGGCATTAGGGATGCATGGCAGCAGGTAGCAATAGGATACAGGAAAACTGATCTGCCATATGAGCTTAACCATCTCTAGATAAGATTTATTGTGTTGTCACATCAGAGTGACCTTTCAGTCAAACAACCACCAAAATTATATGTTCTGGCTACCAGTCATGTAATTTTATACTTCAGTTCAAATATAAACAGTGTAAGTTGATTTACATAAGGGTAAAGGTTCAAATCTTCTCAGTGAACATGGTATGTTACTGCTGAATGCATTTTTTCACTTTGTCAAAAACACATTGGAAATGGCATACAACTATTTTAAATTGATATTATTTGAAATGAAAAGCAAACTTAGCTCAAGAAACTTTGTTGTGTCACCTTGTGCCTATGAATTAAGCCATAGTCTTTAATTATGTGATTATGTCCTATTTTTCTTCACTGAATCACTATCTAATTCCATATATAAACTAAACGCATGATGGAACAGAATTCAAGGCTGGATGCATAACTATCGACTGATGTACTTTTGCAACTCTGGAATGGCTTAATTTGACACCTACATAGAATTCTACTGTCTTTTCAAAATTAGATAAATTAGATAAGCAACAATAGTTGTTTTTTTGTTGTTTGTTTTTGTTTTTGTTTTGACTGGAAGATTTCTGTTTATATTGCAGCTGTAAATAGAAGTTTGGCAAAAGAGTAGGAGGGAGGACCTTTGTGGTTCCACAGCTCTCACTCAGTATTATGAACAGTCACTGCTGGACTAATGAATGTGGATACCATATTCTGCTGAAAATAATGAGGAAAATCACAGCCATTGTAGTAAAGAAGTAAAGAAAATAATTCTTTTTCCCTTGAAAAAGATGTGAATCAATCAATTTATTGTGAAACCAGATGAGATAGAGGGTAGAGTTATTTAATTCCACTCAAGCATGTTGGAGAAGCTTTAATTGGGAAACTTTTGAAAAGTCTTTCCTCTTGCTTGTCTACAACATGTTGATTTTTCTCCTTAATCCCTATTTTATGAATCCCTATTTAAGAAATTCAGTCTTTCTTTTGAATGAGATTTCATTGTAAACAGGTTGCCCAATCTTAAGGCAATGCATATGTACATTGTTAACACTATGAGCAGCTCATATGAGAGGCATTCAGAACAACAGAAGTAGAAATTGTTCAAATCTTGACATCTAGAATGTAACATAATTATAATAGAAGGAAAATACTTTTTTTTTTTTTTTTTCACCACAAGAAGAGAGGTTCATTTCTTGCATAATTACATCTTTTCACATTTCACATATTTTTTCTCATTGGAGATCCTACTTATCATCTTTTCCACTTCCTGTGTAGGTTGACAAAAACAAACAAACAAAAACCTTCCTGTATGTTACTTCATATTTAGATTCCTGCTTCAAAAGCCTCACCAGCCACTATACACAACATTTGCTATGAATGTCTGAGAAGTATCTAATCGATTACACTTCAGTTATTCTAAAACAGGTGAAAAATAACAGTTTACTGAGGCAATACCTGAACTGGCAGAGTTAGAGTAGTTACAGCAGACACTAAGGCTTAAAGGAAAATGGCTCCCTCCAGCACTTCATTATCTGTGTTGTTTTGTTTGTTTGTTTGTTTGTCAGCTAGTCTTTTATATATGTTTTCCACACTTGTCTACACAGAAGACTTCATTTCACAGAAGGTTTGCTTTCATTTCATATTGGGAAATTAAATAACTTCTATCCCAAATTCTGAGTGAGCTGACACATGAAATTACAGACCTGAACTTGTGTTGTACAATTGAAAAATACCAAATCTACTAATACAAGAAGGGAAGGAGATGGGAAGTAGGTATTAGTCTAAACTTATTAAGGTCATAACTTATTTAGAAATTGAAATGTAAACACATAGAACAAGAACAAAGTAAAATATAATGAAATATTTGTTCACTTAAGTTAGAGCATACCAGATCAGCTTGATAATTTTAATAATATATGTACGTATATATATATACGTACATATATTATTAAAGTTATTGTATATATTACATATATTATATATAATTATACGATTTTTTTTTTCCTGAGCGGAGGAAGTTCAGAAAAACTGTATAAACTAGATTTAATTAGGCTATTTGGACATGGGCTTATTTGACTGAAGAGCTGTGGAATATGAAAAGAGGTTGTAAGGTTGGTAATAAACCGATAGATGGGAATATAGCTCTTCTTAAATATTAAAATAATAGAAATGAAGGAGAGATATAACTCATTGAATTGCTCAGAGGTCACTGGTGGAAAAAATTCCATTTTCTATTTCATGAGTAGGGGCAAAATATAGGAAGATATTGCTGGTGATGGAAAACTAACAAACCCAATCAATGTAGAGGATTGGCTTGTTGGACAGGGAGAACTGAGTAACATTTGAGTCCAAAGTGAAGCATTGCAAGTACCAAAAATGCACTAATGCAAAATGAAAGTCATGGGCTTCAGTAGAAAGTCTTAGTTTATCAGCTGGAAATAACTGATAAAGGCAAAGACTTTGCTGCACTGGCTAATTGGACGATAAGTATTAGCAAAATTACAAAGTGCTTTTGATAATATAACATTTATCAAGGGGAAGAATTTCTGTTTTCTGAAAACTCTAATAACAGTGTAAAATTTACCTGTGGAGCCAGGACTTCAGGTGAAATATCATGTTTTTGAGAGAAGGGCTATGTACAGTCTGAGAAATACTGTTTTGCTATATCCCATTATGACAAGATTTTTTATTATTATTATTATTATTTATTTTTATTTTTTTCCCCCTCAAACTTACAATTTCACAGTCAGGCAATCATTTCAGCAGAAGAAACCACGAGGTACAAGGCAATTCTGTAAAATATCTCTAGCGCTAGTTTCAAGGTTCTCTGAAGAAAAGGAAAGATTAATATTAACTTCAGTGTGCTTTAGTTACAAAACATAACATGTAAAGGTCATTTTAATACATATTTCCTGCTATAATTAAGCTTCTTTTTTTTTTTTTTTTTTTTTAATGGAAATTTAGAGAGAAAATGCAGAGAGAAGATTTAGGTAGCTGTAATATAGGCATTCTGATAATCTGACCATGCAGTGAGTTACTGCGACACATACACCATTCAGTGCTAGTCCAAAAGATTATTCAGTCTCTGGGTAAAATTCATTAAGCTTTAAGTACCACTTAACTAAATCCTTCTTTATAAGTGTATACCTCACTTTGACAGCTTTAAGCTGTTTACAGTTTTAAGAGGTAGAGAGAGAGCTGAGAAGAGAGCTGAAAGCCTAGTATGCCTCTCTCCACTGATAAAATGTATGCTCCATATTTATTGACTTGCAAATTTTTACAATAAAAAAATAAAAAAATAAAGTGGAGGTCATTACAGGGTTGTGTTGTACTTTTGTTATGATTTGCTGTTCTGCTACAGTGTTTTTGCAAACAAAACACTGGTTGCCACAGCTACCAATTAATATACCTCTGTTTTATATATAAAATTAAGACTGTATTTCTAACAGTTGATTTTTCTAAGAATATGGAAAATCCAAGCAGGCCAGTAAGGAAAAATGATATTTGAGAATTCTGAAAATCCTGCTTAGGTAAAAAAGATTATTTTGGTAGTAGGAGTGTGATTCAGCTTTCAGAGAGCTGGCTTTAAGCAAATATTTGTCTGACTCTGGATGGAAGAAATGATTAGGTGGCTGAAGGTGGAAAGCTGAAGAAAAAAAGGAGGCCATTCAAAACAAACTGCAAGGACCACTGGGGAGGACCACAGTTGTCTCAGTCTGCAATGGCAAAATAGACTGAGCCCTAAAATCGCTTTCAGAAGATTCTCCAGGAAATAAGG
Organism: Cygnus olor; assembly: GCF_009769625.2. Classification (NCBI taxonomy): domain Eukaryota; kingdom Metazoa; phylum Chordata; class Aves; order Anseriformes; family Anatidae; genus Cygnus; species Cygnus olor. The sequence continues at coordinate 54,043,373 of NC_049171.1, read as the reverse complement.
GACATCAGGAAAGTCTTGCCTTCTTGGAATTTGTTGAAGGATTGCTACAGTGTTAGAACACAGCACTAAAAGGACACTTCTGTGTCATTGAGACAGCCTGAGAAAAGTATAGTACTATTTTAGGAAGCAGAGACAAACAACACACCATTTGTAGGAGATTACATGTACCCTTGTAATTTGCCAAGCAAATCTCAAACAGATTAGAATAAATAAAGATTTTATTAAAAAGATGAACAAATACACAAATTAGCATAAGTCAAACTGCTACAAATGTTCTGGAAGCTAATTAAAGAAAGGGCTATTTTTCCATAACAGAAAGCAAGGTCATAAGTAAGACATGATGAATATGTCCAAATCATCAAACCAGTGGATATTCAGAGCAGGTAATCAAACTGAACTGTAGATGAGAAAATTACTGTCATCTTAAATCATGAAAATTTACAGGGGAGTCAGATTTTTCCTGCTTGAGGTACTTAGCCAATGCTTCAGACAATACAGTGTTCTTTCTACTGAAGGACAGAAAGATTTGTAAGACATAAGTGTCTGTGGGGCCAGAGTCTCTTTTGAACTCATATTTTGGAAAGAATAAATTGTCCAAACAATTATTGTTTCTTGGCTCTCCTCCTGAAAGTATAGCAATACTTACAAAAAAAAATCTGATTTATCATATTTTCCTCCAGTTTCTAATGTTACAATTTGTTTTCTTTCATCTCCTTTTAATTTTCTTCCTTCAGATTCAGTCTCTTTCAAAGACTGCACAGAGGTAGGACAGTTAAAACATACACACCCACAGCTTCTGAACAACTCTGTTCTTAACTCCAGAGGATATACAGACTAATCAGAGGGTATCTGGGACTTACTTAAAGAAAACTAATAAATTAGCAGGTCCCACACCAACAGACATGGATTATGCACATAAATAACATCAGAATTGAAGGAGTCCCTCATTAAAACAAATACTGCTTTACCTTTCTGTGAAAGGGTGACAGTTCACACTCATTTTGAGAAGTAGCATTGGCAAAACATCTCTTAAAACTCTAATGGGTCTGGTGTAAGACCAAATTCTTGCTCATGTCTTTGACATTTAAAGCAGCAAAAGTAAACAGATTGTATATGGCCACTTGCTCCCCTGGCCACTACTGGCTCCTCCAGGGTAAAAACATAGCAGATGGAAAACAGGACGGGAGGTTTAGGTAATACTAGGACAGAGAAAACAGGGAAGGAAGCACGGATGGGTTCTAGTCTCTGCTGATCTCCTTTCACATACAATGGCACTTTAAAGAACATTGGTAACAGATTTGTTTTGGAGACTTTCTTAATTGCTATTAGGAATTCCATTATTATGGAATTTCATCCCACAGAGACACAAGACTGTTTAAGAAGAGCAGACCCACTGAATGGCCACCTTTATGCTTACAACTGAGAAAGGGAGAGCCACAGAGGAGTCATGTCAGGGAAGCACAAGTTGACTGTTCAACGATTTCTTGGACCTTGCCCCTGATTCTGGTAGGAAAAACAACAAAAAAAAAGGCAACTAGTTAGCAGCACTGCATTTTGTGTGGATCTGAATGGTCACTTGGAAGGATTTTTGCAAATTACCTCAAATAGATTATACCTTAGGTGCAATGTTACAATTGCCATGTGATTTGCCATGCTGGATCATAAACTGTGCTTTGGCAGGACATAGCAAGACAAAGTCTGTGGCAGTTTAATGAAATGGCTTTTGGCTTCTGCACAAAGATAAAAAAGAAGCCAAAGGCACACCAGCTTCAAAATGTGAGCTCTTCCGTAAGCTAGTATCTCAAGGACATGATGTACACAACGTATGCCTATGGTATCAGGAAGTCCAATTTTAAAGAAATCCTTCATCACAAAATAAGAATCCCAATGTACACCAACCAGCATGCAACAGAACTGTCATAGACATGCAAAGCACACACCTGCCCTACATCTGGACAGATGGGAACTCTCTGGGAGAAAATCTCCCATGCAGAAATGCCACCTGAGCTGCCTCACTACAGGTGTGCCAGATTGCTCAGGACATCACTAGCAGTGGTTATGCTGGGAAAGGGAGAATAAGCAATAAGTGTATGGAAATGTTCTCCTCCGTCAGTGGCTTCTTAACGCTGGTGGAATGTCAACAAAATCCTACCTAGGTGTTCATGGAAAGGAGAAGAAGAATAATAGCCTAACTACAGAAACTGTATGATCATCTTATCTATAGAGGAGATGGTCATCTTTTGATAACACTGGAAAGAAAACATGTCAGGAAAACACTGACAGAGAGGGAAAATCATCCACAAAGTAGATTTATTGTGGTAAACAGTGACAGTAAGGTTGCAGATACCTATGCTCTGACCCACAAAAAAATGTGACTTTTGGTGCTGCCACATTACAGTACAAAGACGCTGTAGAAGTATGTCTCAGAATATTGCTTTGAAGTGACTAGTGAGAGCACGTCAGCCAGGATCCATAGCAGAAAGTACACTGTAAAGTGATACTCACTTTTCATTGCATTGAGACTTTGCTTTACCTAAATTACTGTGGCTACTGGTGAGCCAAAGCTCAGACAGGTGAAAGGAACTGATAGATGCATTTGCTTTACCTAAATGACTATAGCTCTTAGCAAGTAAAGACCCTGCCAGGTGAAAGGAACAGATTGAGTCAACACCAATAAAACTTTCCTAAAAGTCTCACTTTTACTCTGTAAAGTAGCTTTTCTAAAATGTGCAAGATAAACAAAAATCCTGGGTTGTTTGCTGTAGTGGATGGGTTTATTTTATATATTCAGGACAAGCAGAATAATTCATACATGGTTTTATTTTTTTTTATGGATCAGCCAGCTGTTTTGTGCTTGAGCCAATATAAATTTTGCTCACATGTCCAAGAAAAGCAGCAAATGCAATATGAAGTACTACCCAAAACGAGTAGCTAATGAAAGTAGGTTGCTTAGTCTCTTGAAAATTGTATTCAACAGTGATTTGAATGTCAATTTAATAAAGATATACAAATTCATATCTGAATTTTATCCGACAACCTCAGCATTTTTCCACATTTAAACAACAATGGATTATGACTGTTTGCTTTCTGGTAGATGTAGATGTAGCCTTGAGGAATAATTCTGGGATAGAGACTACCAAAAAAATCCCTTACTGATTAGTTTATGAATCAAAAATGTATATTTCACATTTTACAGTCTGAAATTCTACCACAGCATTTGGAAACCATCTGTCAACATCAAACTTAATGACAAAATAAATTGGATTCCTTTTATTTTTAATTTTTCTTCCAGCTACACTGACTCCAAATAGCCACCAAGATCACCATTAGCTGCTAAGTCAATGTGGCTTTAGAAAGCAGTTCCCTAAACCTCCTGTGGTTACTTTCCAGCCACTTCACTTTACAAGAGCTTGATGAAAGACATGTAACACTAGCTCATCACTAGTTCTGCCTCCATCTCTTGCAACAGGATCAGCACACCCTAAGGGCTTCTGAAGTTCAGCATCCTAAGAAGCCCTAGAACATTACCTGTTGAGGGAATAGACTGGCACATTTAGGGTACATTCAAGGTCTCCCTTCCTTTTTACCAATATTAATAGCAATCTATATATTCCCACTGACATCTCCTATTGTTTCAGTAAGATATTTCTTCAGATATTCAGTAAGACACAAGGATATTGCATCAGTAACATAGGACTGCTTCAGCTACCATTCTGAAGGTTACCTGTTCTCTTTCTACCAAGTGTTTAGATTGTACTTGGTTATCTGCACTTCTAGCTTCAGGGGAGCACCTTAATGATCCCCTCATTTTTTTTTCTCTGAATTTTTTTGTCCACTCACGGCCCTCCCCCCTTTTTTTTCTTTTTTTTGGTCCCCCTCCACATCCCCCAAAAGCAAAGACAGAATGTACGTACCTTTTCAAACATTAACATATAAATCCACTCTCGAAATAACAGTTTAATGCTTGTAAATTGTATCAGTGTAGTGAAAGGCATGAGATACCCAAAAGAAGTTCCAAAATATTTCTAAAAGCCCCTAGAAACAGATACAATTAGAACCAAACATGAAAAATTTTAGTAGGGCTCTTCAAAAGCCCCTTAAAATATGAAATGCCCTTTCCTCCTCTGTAAAAGGCTATATTTTTGCAACTGATGGTTTCAGCAGGTTTGAAATATTGCTTCAGCTGTTGGCTAGAGCATCATCTCACTCCTTGTTTCGTGGGTTAACACATCTGAAATATATGAACAGGAACATTGTGTTACAGGAATATTGAGCATCTTAGCTTTCTACTGTAAGAAACTGCACTTTTCTGCTGAGTAAGCATGCACTCTAGATTACATCTTCATTGTACAACTGAAAAATTGAATTTCTCTTTTGTGGTTTTGAAACGTATGTTTTGTTCCACTCAGAATGGGGAATCAAGTTCATTCCCTCTCCTGTTTTCAAAACATATCTAATATAGTAAATCAAAGTTGAAACAAAATATTACAATAAAGTAAAAATGAAATGTCTCAATGATAACTTGTAGAAAATGTTGACAAAATTTTTATTTTCCTAAGAAATAATTTGATGTTATCACATCAGTATTTTGTGTAGAAAAATTATTCACTTGTAACATGCCAATCTGTTCATCAAAATTATTTTGATAGCTGTTTTAATTTATTGAAATGTCCCATAAAGAAAATCTGTGCTACAAAGTGCATTGTAATATATTTAAATGTACCTGATTTTATCTCCTGTCAGCAGTTTGTGTCACCAAAATTTCTACATGGGAATTCTCTTTATCTTCACATCTTGCATTTCTGCCTTTGATCCATAAGTACAAAATGAGCAAAAAAACTTTATAAATATTGTCCTGTTTGCAATTATCCACGTCTAATTAGTACAGATCCTTTCCAGGAACATAACACAGGTGAAGTATTCATGCTTGTGAATCCCACAGGAAAATATAAAGGTATCTGTCATGTCTACACTATTTTTCATCCCAATTTTTCAGTGAACTCTCTCTGCTTAAAGTAGTAATAAGGAGCCAAAAAAATTCATTATGCTTTGTAACTTGGGGATAGCTTTTTACTGGCTATCATTTCACATCAGCAAAGTGCCTTAGAGCCACTCCTGATACACACTCTGAAAAAAAAAAAAAAAAAAAAAAAAAAAAAAAAAAGGATCAAGTTGAATATGCTCATTGATCATTATTCTTTAACATTAAAAATTAACTGCCACTTAAAGGTCTCCATTTATGGTTCAGTTCAGGAAGGACATCACATGCAATGTGTTCAGTTGTGCTCTCCTGGATTTATCTGTGTTGCCCCAGCTTGCTTGCTGCAACCTTCCAGTGATGGCTCATGACATCCTTATGCATCTATTTGCCAGTATTTCAGAACAGTCATAGACGTAGTATTAGCCTGTTTTTACTACCTCAAGACCATCATCTATGTTCCTTATTAAAAATGATAATAATAATTAAGAATAAATTCCAAACAGACTGGAGATATTTGGAAAGAAATGTTGATATTTAAAAATCTAAATAAAGACTGTAATAAAGAAAGGTAGAGGTAAAAATCTGGGTGTAGATGAAAGTAGATATATCAAAATAACAGAACTTGAATGCTGCTAGCTATATGTAGCAAGACATAGAGTAAAATAAATTAAAGGTGATTAGTATATATAGCAACCTGAAAAAAGAGATGTTTATTCTGACTGCAATAAATATGAAAAAAGATGCTTTAAACAGAGAGAGAGAAGAGCTGAAGAGGAATAATTTATCTGAACAAAGGGGGCGGTAAATATGAGTAGATGTAGATACAAAGATCTTTCAGCACCTTTACCAAAAAAAAATAATAAAAAAAACTCTTGACAATTTTTGTAATTTATGCTCACACAAGAATGCAGCTATACATAATATTCAGTTTTAGCTAACTACTTGCGAAGGTTGCTGGGTGCTTCTAAGATATTCCTACCACATCAAGTTTTCTCCTCTTTACCTCTTTTTTTTTTTTTTTAATCTGCTGGAAAAATAACCTGATGCAATACTAACTTGGCTTCTGAGAAAGGATATCCCATACATTTCATATCTAGATGACTCTTACTGAAGAATATCAGGCAGTTGTTTGTCCAAAAAAGCTGTGGCAGAAAATGAAATAGTGGATATTGATTATGACATTCATGAAAAATGTTGATATATCATATGCAAAAAAAGGAGCATAAGTTAACATCTGCCTGTCAAGAAGATGACAGATATCTGTTATAAAATACCTGCATGGTCTTTTCTTTCAGGCTCAGCAACCTGCTCAAATGTCATTCAATTAAAAATAATAATAATAAAAAAAAGTTAACTGACAAATGACAAGCTTTGTCATATACCCAATCATACGCTATAAAATTTGTCAGCAAGGAGTGCTCACCCACAAAGATAAAGAGAGACAGGTAATTAAAGAAGTCATTTGGCTTGCTTGCATGAAGTGTTACACTACATAAAAGATTTAGGGTCAGGAAGAAATTTTCTCGCAAATGAGAGCTAAATAACATTCTTGCTGGTTTCCCTTGACTGAAGTACACTCACAAGTTAATTAGGAATATGTGGATTATATTCCCTGATAGGTATTGAATGGATAATGCTGAGCATAGATTTCCATTTTAATTCTTGTCAGTTGAAGAAAGAAATGCTCACATTTGCAGGTTGTGTGAGCTCATGAGAATCTGCTGAAAGCTAGAGTCAGTCAAACTTGGTACTTTGAACCTCTCCAGGCTTCATGCTATGACACCGTAATTCACAGAGCTCCCGTAAGGACCCATCCAAGGAAATAAAAACCCTGTACAGAGCTCACAGTGACAGACACAGAGGGGCTAGTTGTTGCTTCTGAACATATGTTTGATTATTGCTTTGGCCATGAAACTTATAAACCTCAATTACAACTCAAGAGAAGTGTCTCTTCTAATCAAATCACCTCTCAAGCAGTCTGGGACCTCTCCAGTCACAGCCATTATATTTTTTGTCCTCTTGTGGGATGACTAAGCTGTTGTTCAGTTTTCCATCCTACCTGTAAATTGAAAACAAGTTTTCACACATCACAATAAAGATACAGCTGAAATAAGGCCTTCACATTTCCCAAAGTCCTAAAATATATTTTCAGAGTTAGTCAGCATACAAATGTTAAACAAGAAGAGTCTGAGGACAACTGATTCTTACTGAACCACCGTGTTTAAACCAAACCTCAGTGGAAATAAAAATAAAAACTAAAAATAAAATAAAATAAAATAAAATAAAATAAAATAAAATAAAATAAAAATAAAATAAAATAAATAAAATAATAAAAAATGAGAGTGTCCAGTTTAGGGCTTTACATGAAAATGATTCTGTCAAACAAAATTGCTGTTAAAATTAAGCAGTACCAGTATGTTGTGAAATACAGTATATTGGGTATTAAAAAGCTTTTATTTTTAATTTTTTTTTCTCTAGGAATAATTTTTTTCTCCCTTCAAATACATCTTTTAAGTATAGAGAAAATAAGTTATTCTAAAAATATTTTAATTTTGGTGAAAAATGGGCAAATAATGTTAACCCATGTGGGTAGTTATTGTTCATCTGTGTTTTCAGCCATCATTGAGAGAGAAAGACAGAACATATATTCATACATGTATCATTTACATACACAAACAAATTCTTCAGGCTGCAAATAAGTGTATAAAAGTACTTTCAGAAGTTTATTTTCCATCCCAAAAAACATTGCTTACTTTAATAAAAACACAGAACTGTTTCAGGAAATTAAGTTAGATAGACACTGTTGTCATGCAAGATTTTAACCAGTTTTTGTGTAGAAGAAGGCCTTAGGGAGCTGGATTAGGACACTGCAGAGGATGGGATACATACATAAATGTCTATATCTGAGCTAATCATTCTAGGCTGCTTTTACTGTCAATGGAGAAAAATAGTCACTCCTAGGCATAATTCGTCTGTCACTGAAGTTGGTGGCTAAGCAGGCTAGATGAATGATGCCTAAAAATTGCCTATAGGGAGCCTGGAGTGACTAACTTGGAGCTAAACTACGCTGCAGATTACAAAGTTAGATGAGTTGGAGCTCACACTGCATGAAGGAAATAATTACACTAAAAGCGAACTTTTCTGTTCCTTCCTTTTCAGAGCCGTGCTCCGCAGCCAGACATTTTTGTCATGAAATGTAGTTGTTGTAGCTGTGGCATGAGTGCATCTGTGTTGCCTGTCATGGGAGGGAAGGAATGTAGAGTTTCATGGCTGTTCCTATTCCCTTGATAATTTGACCACACGCTGTGCCCCTCGTTCTCTCCATCTGTTGTGACACTGTTGAATCAGGTCCCCAAGACCAGCTGGTAGAGCCGTCTTCCCACCCTGTGCACGTGCTGATCATTGCCATTCTCCTGTTGTAAGAATCAAAGTTGTGTTTTTGCAGTAGAATATTCCACTAAGCTTGTATATTCAAAAGTGATTGTGCAGTCATAACAGTGGGGAATGTCAAGCAGATAAGGGGACAGTGGAAAGTCCCACTGTTCCAAAACAAAGAGGATGGCTAAGAAAAACAAGACGAGCAGTGCAATATCAGTAAAAACAAAAAATCATGGGCCCTCTAGTCGTGAGAGAAGAAGGGGGGAAAAAAGGAAAAGGAGAAATTAAATGTTGTTCAAATAGAACTGTACATGTGTGATAGAGTAATAAGTGTCGAATAGTTTGTGGACCTGTAGTACTCAGCCAGTGAGGAAACAGGCGAGGAATTAAACATTGGGTAATATGAAATATAAGGTTACGATATACTTTCTCTGTGTGATCCTGGTTGCAGGATGCCCGCCATTGCAATTGCAAATAAATTATCTTCAAAGAGAAAATTATTGAGATATTTCTCACACTATTCTGTTGCCACCAGTAGCAAATGATGTTTATCCACTTGGGATGCTATTGTGCCTTTTTTTTTTTTTTTTTTTTTGTAACGTTTAGGATCAAATGTTTACTAAGGACCTCTGAGAGTTTTTCATCTAAGGACAGTCATTGCAGTGGGCTGCAAGAAGGTTTGAAGTTCAACCCTCACAATGGGGTAGAACTCACAACCCTCACATTTTCATTCTTGTAAATGGAAACTGTGCACATAGCCTTGTTTCCTTTGAAAAATCTCTGAGCAGGGGAATGAAGAAAGGTAGACAGTGTACAATAGCAATTAGGAAGCCATTAAGGTTCCTTCTAAATTTATGTGTTTTTTTGTTTGTTTGTTTGTTGTTGTTGTTGTTTTTTCTCCCTTTAATTAGCATTCACTTGCAAAGGAAACCTAAGGTTTAAAATACTTGTTAAGAGCATGTTTGCAGGGTTAACACATCCTGCTGATTATTTACTCTCAAACTATTAGTAAGGGGAAGGAACATTTTTGCAAGTACTGGTCTTAAAATATTCCTCTTTGAAATATTATTGCACACAGTATGATGTTTTTCTGCAGTTGACTCACACACTAAGTTTCAAACTTCACTGATGTCTCATGAAACACTCACCTTGACTAGGTTTTGAACTAGGCCTTCAGTATACAACATGAGAGCCATAAGTAGAGATGATCTGATGATTCATAACATCAAAAAAAGCACAATATTGTTGCACTACACTGAATGGAGATTTTCCTGAAGCAAAGTTCCCCAAAGGTATTTCTTACTACAGTTTTCATATATTTCGGAGCTGAAGAGACAAACCAGCCTTTATATTATTCTGCTTATAAATAAGCTGAATCTGATTTATGTTAAAACCTCATTACATTTCTGTGATCCTCTTCTCAGATCCATTTACACCAAGAGAAAAGTAGGGTCCTAGAGTAAACAAAGACCTAGCAACAGTTATGAACATGCTGATCCACAGATTTTTTTTTCTATTATTAATATTTTTTAATATTAATGATCTCTACATTGCCGGCATATTTTTTTTTAACAACTTATACAAGGTTGTACTGGGTTGTGATATTTGCCATTCCTTGTGGTGTTAGTAAAACATGGCAGATCACGTGCTTTGTATTTCCCTCCTGCTAAACACAATGGAATGAGAACAGGAAGAAATATGTGAACTTTGAATTTCTGAAGTATATTTAGAGAAATAAAATTATATCATATTAGAAAATGATAGTTCTTTCTCCATCTGAACTCCACAGGGTAATATTGTTTTATATTTTTATTGGCTGCATGTATTTTCCTAAATTAATCATTCTCTTGAAGTCAGGCAAATTCCATACCTACTAAAGCACCCCCTCTAAAGAGCACAGGCAGTTATTACTCTTGGACTTTCTGTGTTTGGATATGTTCAGAGCTGCAAGGAGTACTAACCTCCAGTGGCATAATTTTTTTTCCACTCATTGAAAATATATAATGGACATGACAATCTTCCTTCATTCACACGGAGGTCTCTTTCAACCTGTTATCCTTTGATTGAATCCGAATTACACAAATATTGCCAGAAAACAAATAAAATGGCCAGATCTAGATTATTTTATTTTTTAATTAAAGTAAATAGTTTCAGAATTTGCTTTGGTTTAAAAAAATTAAAAAAAAAAACAAAAGGCAAATAATGAAGCTTGTAGGAAAGGCAAAATTAGCTGTTATAAGAGTACATGTAACTCACTGCCCAGATAAACCTTTCTATAGTATCATTATGTAAATAAAAATTTCTGTACTGGAAAAATAAATTCAGTGGTTTGGCTGACAGAGGAAGAAAGAACTGCTGTGGTGCATAAGAAGGCCTCAGCACAGGCCAGTATTCCCTTCATGGAGATTTAAGGACCCTCAGCTGAAGCTGGTGGAGAAGAAGACAGCGTGGCTACCACATATGGGTAGGGGGAACCAGCCCATGCGCAGCTACATGCTGCAAGTACATATTACAGGAGCTGAGCTGTGGTGGGGCCAAGTTCACGCTAGATCCTCAGAGTCAACGTTATCAAAGAAAAATGTAATGGGGGAATTTATCATCTATTCCTTGCTTCTGTTAACAGAAACATTTAACAATGTAAAGTTCTTACTCCCTTATAATGCTGTTCCAAGGCCATTCCATAATGACTTCATGACAGAATTGCAGTGTCATTTCAGTGGAAGCTAACTGCAAAAGGTTAAAAATCTTTTATTTACCTATCCATGTGTATTGCTGCCTAAATAACTTCAAAAACTGGATCCTTCATAGCTACATAGAAAAGCACAAAAAAACAAAGCAACAATGCCATACTTTTCTGTTCATGTTATATAGAAAAACTAGTGCAAAAGCAACAGAAAGTCAAAACCACAGCCTTTCATCTAATGTGTCCATAATATGAATTACTCCCAATGACAGTAGAAAATTGTTCTGAGGTTTCTTTTTTTCTTTTTTTTTTTTCTCCTTGTCATAATCTAGTGCATTTCAACAAGAATTGGCAAATATTTTTAAACTGAAAAAATCAAAATAAACATAAAAGAAAATGGGTAAAGTTTTTAGCAAGCAATAAAATAAATATAATTCATAATTCAAAATAGCACCTAAACATCGAGAAATAATTATTGTATCATTGTCAAACTCTGCACAATGGAAGTAATTTTGAAAGGTGCATAGTTTATTCATTTTAATTTGCTTTTTGTTTTGTTTTGGTTTTATTGTTGTTTTTTTGCTTGCTTGTTTTTTCTTTCAATTGTTCAATCAGGTTCATTTGATTCCCAAGGGAAGCAAAAATGCAGCCAGGAGATCCCTATCCCTTCTGTTATTTATCTTTCTGTCATTTGGCAACTGGGTTGGCATTTTATTTTTTTCTATTTTTTTCTAATTTAGACTGATCTGCAGTAAGCCATGAGATCAGAAATTAAGATGGTAAGATATGGAATTTATAATATGACACCTCAACAAGGCTCTAAAATTTTACATATCTAGGCATATTTTAGCAAGAATGGCTCAGTTTCATAGCAAGTAGCTCTCTAAATGCATATGGATATTCCTTGAACTCTTAAGGAATTTGGCTTGCTGTCACATTATCCCCTACCTTTGTGGTTTGTAGGTTTTAGTTTCTGGGGTAAAAAAAAAAGGAAAAAAAAAAAAAAGTAAGGAAAAAAAAAAAAAGTAAGGAAAAAAAAAAGAAACAGCAACAAGACACTCCTGAATTTATTTACACAGGTGAGAAGGCATTGGATATAGCCAAGTTGATTTATCTTTCTAAAGGGAGAACTCTGGCACACGCTCAAAATATGAAGCCATGAATAATAGGCTTATTAGAGGCAAACCATACTGACCAAAGGGTGCAGGGAAAAAAAGGGTCAGTTGCACAGAGAGATTACATTAGGCATTTGGCAATCACATATTGCCAGAAGGACTGTGCAGGCGAAGCTGCTTACGCTCCTGACAAAGCCCAAGTGCCTCAGGTTTCAGGACGACACTCTGCTAGATACCCAAGGCTGTGGCATTAGACATACTGTTTGTCAACTGCGTACTAATTTCCTTCCCAAGGGTGTTCGCAATGCAGAAAACCACATCACTACTAAATTCTCTCAATAGCAAACAGCCTTGCTTACTGCATGTGCTCAGAAAATACCTAATTTAAAATAATAATAAACAAACAAAAAAAAGAATGAAAAGTATGAATTTGAAAGCGTGGTGGCACTCTGCAAACTTTTGAGTAACAATTTATTGTCTATAAAACCAGTTTCTCACTGAGCCCTCAGCTGTCTCTTGCAAGTTAATAACTTATTAAAAGGCAAGTGAGCTCTACAAGGATCTGGAGTCTGGGCTGTTCAGTGAGCTGGAAAAGATATGGATATAATTCAGGGGAGTAAAGAAGAAACCTACTGAGAAAACAAGTTGCAGAGGATCTCATGATATTAAGCAACAGTGATGAAATTCCATTCAAAATAGTCTAGCTAAAATGAAATTCGATGTTGATAAAAGGAACCCCAGTGAGGAATAAACCAACTTAACTACCTGAACACAATGTTAGGCCCGATATTACCTAATAACACTAAGGAGGAGATTTTGGAGTCACTGAAGATAGTTCTCTGAAAATGTCACTTTCCTAACAGTGGTGTCAAAGAATAAATGGAACTAGATAAATTAACAGGACAGAAATAGAGGATAAAGAAAATATTATATGGCACTGTATATACCCATGGCATATCTGTATCTTGATTCCTATAAGGAATTATGGTCACCTGTTTTAAATGGGATGAAATACAACTAGGACAGATACAAAGAAAAGTTAAAAGGTTGATCAAAGATATGGAATGACTTCTGCATGATTAGATCTAATTCACTGAAATTGTTAAACTGATAAAAGAAAGGACCACAAGTGGGAATATGGCAGAGGTATATAAAATAATGAGTGGCATGAAGAAGAAATATTATCCTGATGGACTTAACGTCAGAACAAAAGGGCATCAAATGAAATTATCAAATTGCAGGCTTAAGGTGAGCATACTTAAACTACAGAAGTGTAGAACCACAGGAAACCAAGGAGGCCAAAACTGTAAATGGGATCAAAAAGTAGTGTTACAATTAAAAAAGAGTTCTCACTTTAGCATCACAGTGTCACATTTTTACTGGCTGGATGGTCACACTCAAAGAGTTGCAGTCAGCAGCTCAATGTCCAAATGGAGATCAGTAACGAGTGGTTTTCCTCAGGGATCAGTATTAGAACCAGCACTGATTAACATCTTTGTCAGCAACATGGACAGTGGGATTGAGGGCACCCTTCACAAGCTTGCCAAAGACCCCAAGGTGTGTGGTGCGGTCGACACACGGGAGGGAAGGGATGCCATCCAGAAGGGCCTGGACAGGCCTGAGAGGTGGGTCTGTGTGAACCTTATGAGGTTCAACAAGGCCAAGTGCAAGGTGCTGCACCTGGGCCAGGACAATCCCTAGCACAGATACAGGCTGGGTGGAGAATGAATTGAGAGCAGCCTTGAGGAGAAGAACCTGGTGGTGTTCATTGATGAGAAACTCAACATGAGCCAGCAGTGTGCAGCCCAGAAAGGTAGCTGTATCCTGGGCTGCATCAAGGGAGATCCCACCTGCAGTACTCCATTCAATCTGGGGCTCCCAGCACACGAAGGACATGGAAGTATTGGAACGAGTCCAGAGGAGGGCCACAAAGAGAACCAAAGGACTGGAGCACCTCTTCTGTGAAGACAGGCTGAGGAAGTTGGGGTTGTTCAGCCTGGAGAAGAGAAGGCTCCAGGGAGACCTTACAGTGGCCTTACAGTACCTAAAGCAGGCCTACAGGAAAGCTGGGGAGGGACTCTGTTAGGGAGTGTAGTGATAGGACAAGGGGTAGTGGCTTTAAACTAAAAAAGGGTAAATTTACATTAGATATTAGGAAAAAAATCCTTACTTAGAAGGGTGGTGGGGCAATGGAACAAGTTACCCAGAGAAGCTGTGAATGCCCTATCTCTGGAAGTGTTCAAGGTCAGGTTGGATGAGGCTTTGGGCAACCTGGTCTAGTGGGAGATGTCCCTGCCCATGGCAGTGGTAAGGTCCCTTCTAAAGCAAACCATTCTATGATTCTGTGATTTTTAAATATTTAATTTTAACAGAAAGGTTACAATCATCATCACCAACAAAGGGGAGTCATTACATGGTTAGGATCCTTACCCTAGTCTCTGTTAACCTCAGAGATCCTTTCAGTGCTGCGCATAAACACCTTTCCTATGCATTGTAATCACTTCTGTGGATTACATGAAACGCTTTTTTCACTCCATCTAGTGAAAGGAGAACTTGTGCTTTAATGTATTTGCTCTTTGCATGAATCAGTCTGCAGCTCTGGCAGCAGTGACAGCTGCTCTACGAAAAGGTATGTGACACCTTGAGACCCATTTCATGATCCCAGATTATTGGAAGCCAGAACGGTGCTGCTTCTAGATAAAGATGCCTGCCCCAATTTGGTGAGTGAAAACAATTTAAAAGGTCTTGAATGTTGGTAGCATTATCCACTCTCATTACAAAGTTTTTCTTTACTAGCAAGTAAAATGCAAGGCATATGAGCTAGCTAATTGCTATAAAAAATTTCTGTAAGGATTATTCATAATTTAGCCTTTTTGGATAAAGGTATGTGGTTTAAACAATATCCATGGTAGAAATGTGTATGATGTGTATGATGTGGTACCAGAAAATAAATAATTAATGGTGGATGGTATTCCTTTCCTCTCTTTCTCCTTTCTGTAAGTATCTGTGTTATGTGAATCTGAGTGCAGTTATAGAACTTCAAACAGGAAAAATAAGATGTGTTACCAGGCCAAGGCAGTTTTTTTTATTTTTCGTGATAAAACAAACAATCCTCAGCTTGAATTCCTGGTTACAGTTCTCATCATTGATCCAGGAATCAAACATAACAATCAACAAAGAAAAGCTTTCTGAAACACCAGTTCATTCTTGCTCATACCTAGTACAACTTCAGAATTAAAAGCATCTACCTAAACTGTGTTTCACCCCATCTCCCTCACTCCTTTATCACAACTAAATGTACCACTCCTCCCAAACAAATACCTGAACAACTTAAAAGGTGACCCATTAGAGTATGTTGAATAACAGCAGTTTGAAGTCTATCAAAGCCTCTGTGTCTAGCATTTCCAACTAGCTGGAGCTATCTGGCTTCCATCTGGAAGCAGCAATGTACCCAGTGTGACCACCTATGCTTAAGAGGCTGTCAGATGCTCCTAGTGCTCTTCATTAGCTGGGCACAGGGACAGTGAGGAAGGAGGATTTCCCGCTCTAGAAAAACTCACGTTTTCTCTGTGGTAGATTCCCCTCAGCTGTAGGTCCTGTCTCTTGAGTCCAACAAAGCTCTGGCCAGCTTCTGACTTAGCACCACAAGCCTCAGGTATCACCTACTTAGAGGTTGAACAAAGGATTTTTCCAATTTCTGTTTTTCATTGAGGTTTTGAACTCATAAGGTGCTGAGTTACTGTCAATGATCAGCTCAGAGTGTGTAGGTCCATGCACCATAGGCCAGACTGCACTAACACAGGCTTTTTCAGTCAGTATGGATTATTGCTAGCAGGCACCGTATACTATATACCTCTACATTCAGAAAAAAAAAAAATAAAGTCTTACAAATAAAGTCTTAAACAGATTCCTCACCGTTGCCTAAGTTCTGTACCTCTCCTCTGAACACACCTTTTTTGCCACTCTTACAAAATTCTGGCACAAATGATTTCTCCATCGTTAACACAGAATTGCAACAATAATTCTTCAGTGAACTGAAGCTGAATTACAACATCTCAGACAGGTATATTCTGAAATCCATCTTCCAGCGAGCAGTTGGCTGCTCAATTACAAAGCTAGGCAGATTGGCCTCACATCTGTAGCCTTTCGAACACTGCGCTGTCAGTGTCGTTCTGTTGCTGAAACCACTCCCAAGCTAGAATGGAGCTGCAATACCCAGTTTTGATAGGTGTTGGTTAAGTATGCTTATATTTCATTCCTGGGTTGTATGTGTAATTTCACCTGCCAGTTTCATCATTACCTCCACCTGGATCCAAACATATACCCTATCATACTCAGGACTAGCCTCTCTGTAGCACACGGACTAGCTGTTCAAACTTAGATGTCTAAAGTTTGCCCCCAGCTCTATGTTTAAGTTCTCATCAAGGTCCTAATAACCCCAAGGTAGGTTCACTCCCGAACTGCAAAATTAGCTTACATCAACATTTAGTTCCTATATTGTTCTTTTAGCAAAAGTATGAATTTTATCTTCATTAAGAGTATCAGAACTCATTCACAGTAAAACAGTCGTTTACAGTGCTTGATTCAACCTCCTTCCTGGTGCAACTGGTTTGGTTCACAAGCTGTAGTTCTTTTCTCAAGTACTCAGTGCACTAATGCCTTACTGCAGTACAGATCTTCACTAAATCTTATGAATTCTTACAAATTATTTCTTAGGAGCGTTTTGTAACAAATTCCTCACAGGATGTAGAATTTGCTGCAGCCCTGAAACTTAAAAATCATACTGAATATTATGTCTGCTTTTTAGATGTTGGAATGTTGAAAGGAGTTTGTTATCTCTAAATGTACTTTATTACTCTCTATATAGTTTTGTCAAAAGTTATTTTCTTAGAAAAAAAAAATGTACCATTATATATTGAGCTACCTTACATCAAGCAATACTCCCAATAGGTGATTAACCTTTAAAGATAACAAAATCACCACAGACGTCAGATATTTGCCAAGAGCAGTTAGACCTCTGGTGACTCAAGGCATGGCAGGAAACAAAAACAAAAACAAACAAACAAACAAACAAAAAAAAAACATATCTTTCTGGGGAAAACTTTGGTGGCTATCTAAGCCACAGTTTTTAATCTTTGGCTTAAAAGTGTTCACACTTTTCCCTTAAAATGAAACAAAACCCAACTTTCTTCACTACCTCAAGAAAGACTGCCCTCTACTCCCTACCCAGCAGATAGACCATTTCTTTCCACTTACAAAGATGTCATCTACTTATTATCTTTCTCTAAAAATTATGTTTTGAATTCCATTCCAAAAGAATTAAAAGGATTTGCAACTACCATTTATAAGTCAAAACCACTGAAGCATCAAATCATATCAGCCTCATAATAGTAGAAGTCTTCTGTAAGAGCAAAAGCTATGCAAATCCTTCTTTGCAGCTCAGGTTTGTCACATCAGGATGGTCACAAGAGTACAGTCTTCAAATTATAATAAAAAAAAGGTTAAATGTATGCATCATTTTTTGTTCTTATTAAAATCATGCATATTCATGAATATATATATTAGCTGTCTATTGCAATAGTTCAAGAAATCAGAACTATTGTGCCTAACAACATCTGTTAAAGATAGTTATAAAGACACTATATTGATTTAACCTTTTCAATATCCTATAATTTTGCCTAGCTGGCAATTTGCCCCTATTTCACAGCCCAAAAGCTGAAGCCACAAGTTTTATGAAATTAATTGAGCTGTGGAAGAACTCTGAAAAGGTCACTACAGTACATTCAACTACTGCCTTTCACAGCTTGTATGGGGGCTTGAAACCACCTTCCTGTGCCAAAGACAGCAAGCACAAATCCAGAAGAATGGGTATGCCTACACTGTGGCTTGTAGGCAGACAAAAAGTTGTTCTGCCCACGTTCCAAAGTTGTTGGATAGGATCCAGCTATGATCTGGATGTAATGTAGATATATTTTCATAGCAGTATGGCCCTGTGTTTGAACTAACGTTTCTCTGAGGCACTTATGTAATGCACAAGTAAAATGTTCCACTGCATTCTCATTCTAGCTGAAATATAAGCCTCAGGTAGAGCAACCCTAGGAAATGTCATCCCAGTGAAAGGCCTTGAGAGAGAGAGGGTGGAGGAATAATCAGGATCTCTTGTCACCCCCTTCTCCTTCACAGAAAGGTTTTCAGATACTTCATTAATAACAGAGATGCTTCATTAAAGCACCAGATAACTTTAACCAGAATTGGATCAGCTCATAGAGTATCAAAACTTTTCTTCTGTTTGATTTTGCATCACAGCTCAGGAGAGTTTTTCAAAGCAGGGGATGTACATTTGAACTCTGACTTCATGTAACAGGCAAACATGGGAAACAGAGAAAGAGAGCCTGAGAGGACAATCTTTGCAATATTTCCTGAAAATAATCATTCCAGTTAGGATATTTGCAAGGGTAATTTTGCTGGTTTGTCAAATATTTGTATCAGAAAGTACATTCAAATGATATCTTTTTACAGTATACCAGATTTCAGTGCTTTTTTACAGGTTTAATGAACATCAGAAATGATCAATTACTTCCAAGCTTTACACTTACATCAGACCAAAGACATCTAGTCTGGTACATGGACAGAGAATCACAACACCACAAATGGTATTTTTAACAGGATGTTGCACTTTATTATCATCTTTTAACTTTAATATCAAGCCTTCTCCATCTCAAAGAATCTGGCATTCCTTGAGCCAACTGCAGCATTAAAGCAGCCTCATGCCAAGTAGCAACTTTTGAGATTGGCCTTTTCATCTTCTTCTGTTGGATTCTGTTTTCCTCTGACTCTACTCATCTTCTTCCTGCAGGGAGAAATGCAGTACACATGAAGGTAGCTGGAGCAGAGTCTGTAAAATCTCTTCTCCAGCCAAGAAATCAGTGGTTAT
Source organism: Cygnus olor (assembly GCF_009769625.2). Taxonomy (NCBI): domain Eukaryota; kingdom Metazoa; phylum Chordata; class Aves; order Anseriformes; family Anatidae; genus Cygnus; species Cygnus olor. Next base: position 54,024,282 of record NC_049171.1, on the reverse strand, counting down.
TTGAAAGGTTTCATTTTCACCTGTGGGAGCTGTTTCCTTTGAACTTCTCACTTGTTCTTGACAGGTTTTAGCAAAAAAACAAACTCCATTTTAAGTGTGAAAATTTAAAATTTTTATTTGTGCTTTTTATTAACTAACACTGGCGTTCTGGCAGAGTGAACAGAAGAATCTACTAAATAACTTATCCTGAAAGAAAAAAAAAAAAAAAAAGTCCCTCTGAATTCCAAATTCTAATGATAATGTTTGATTAAATACTGTCCTTAGAACTTCTCAGAAATGCAGTTCAAATATGTTTTTGGAGCAGGAACTGTAAAACACATGCACAGAAAATTTTTACTACATAGGTTTATTTCATTCACACACAACTAATTCTCCCTCTTTCCTGCCTTATAACTCAGCCAAAGGCAACATGTAGAGCCTGTGAAGGCTTATTTAACACCATCATCAGAAGCAGGTATTCTAAGGAAGTAGGGAAAAGAGGAAATATCCCAAGCATCAGAGCCTACTTCTCCACTTATGTTCCTATGGGTCCACCATCTTGCAATAATCTCAGCAAATTTGCCCCATTTATTAAGACAAGGGCTATGTTGTCCTACCATTTGTTACAGTAGTAGAATCTTGTGGAAGACAGTCGAGTGCTAGCAAATCACATGAAGTACATGATGGCACTGTTTCAAAATTCCAAAAAATATTTGCATTGAGTTACCAAACTTCCTAAAAGGACAAGAGAGAAAGTGCATTGTGCAACACTCTGGTGATAGTGACTGATTGAAATCAGTTCTGTTTGTGGGACATTCCACAACATATTTAAGCCAAATTAAAAGAGAGAGACAAGTTGGCCAGACCAGGCTACATTAGTAAGAGACACAGCCAGGTGCATGTATTCCCCTGACCAAACCACGAGTGTGGAAGTTGGGTAAGACAAAGAGATACTTTCAACTCTTCAGCAAAGATAGAAACATGCCATGATAGAAAACATGATAGAAGCTGAAACAAGACAGGCAGTAACATAACTTCTGCTCTGCGAATATGATTTCTGTTTTGTAGTTCAGGTTCAGTACCCCTGACTAAAATTATCTCCAATGCTGATAGCGATCAAGGACATCATGACATAAACTCATTTCTGGTTTGCCTGTAACATAAACTTAAATAGCAATATAAAGCAAACAGGTATGGAATATTGATGTCTCCAAGACCTTATCCTCAACAGAGATGAGCTGATGATTTTTTTCTAACACTGCATTTATTAAATGTATTATTAAAAACACATTGCATTTATTTCAAAGAGTCTGTGTGCACTATTTATCGTTTTGTTTCTGGAACCCACCTTTTTAATGGAAAAAGGTGCTTTGCCCTTCTAGATTTTCAGCTCCTTAAGATATAAGTTAATGCTGAAGTACCAGACACCTCTTTTAGTACTCTGACTTTTGATTTGCTTTCCAGCTTCTGTAGTTACCAACAACATGACACAGCTTAAGGGCCAAGGAAGACTATTCCCTGTGGCAAAAGTAATTTTGCAAAAGATGGGTACAGCGCAAAATTTCTTCCAAGTGCTGTACTGCACGTTATCTGCACTTTTGAGCAAGGAATCCATCAAGATGCTTATTAGGATAAGAAAAGTTCTGTATTAAAAGAGGCCCCCTTTCATTCCCACCCTGCTCTCTATTTTCACTGTTTAACTTCACGTAACTTATCTACTCATTACTTCTCAAAACGGGAAGTGAACCAAGCTCTTTTTACATGTATATGTGCATGGAGAGGGGGGTGTTTTTTCTTTTTCTTTTCATAAAACTTTCTACTGAGCCAAGAATGCTTGAACATTCATAATTAAATGTTATTTTACTTTTAAATCAGATATTAGTGATATATATGATTCATGCTCTGCAAATTGCATATTCCAGGGGGAGGGACTTCTGTTAAAAGGCACAATAAAGTGAATATCTGGATAGAACAAGATCTGCTTAATAGATGGAACAAGAAACGGATAGACAGCCTGAGGAGCTTTTCAGGTGGAGATGAAAGTCACAAGTGTGTATGTGAATTAAAAAGAACAGATCCATTTATCTCTGTCTTTTTACACCTGGGCTGAATGCTAAGAACCATCTGTCAAAACTGTATGTGAGGCAATAAAGAGCAGTTTGTTTATCCTTGAATAAATTAAGAGACTCAGACAGGATTCCAGCAGAATCACGGTGAGTTAAGTTAATTTTCTTGCAATCCACTCTGGCAGTTGTCCTTTCTGAAGAACCCCAAGAGGGCTTTTGATGGATTTTCTCAGTGGTGAAGGGGGGCAAATATCCAAGACATTTCACGATCAGCTCTTTCCTTGCAGTATTGTCTTCCTGGTTGTCAATGTTCTCCTTTCAGAGCAGGCAGATGTTATAGCTCTGAAGAGGGAGAATGCTAACTGGAGTTGCTAGAAACTGCACAAGACTATACCATTAAGGGATGAAGATTCTGGGAAAGAAAGAAGAAATTTTCAGCTTTGGAGCATCTGAACATTATGGTGTCCATCATTGCTGACGGAAAGAATGTTTCCACATATGAAACCAAAGAACTTATTAATGGAAAGGTCCAAATGTGATCATATGGCTGGGAGTCCTTCAAGAGACTTTTGATCAAAGCCAAGTCAGGCTTCCAAACAGAATAAATGAAATACCATTACTTATCATTAGAAACATCGGAACTGTAAACTGCCTGTTAGCTGTGCTGTAAATGATGCACAAATTTGAACAAGTTATTTAAATTTCATCTTTCTGTGTTGTAGTGAGTAGGAAAAAAAAATTATATATGGTATAGAATATATTCTATTATCTATATGCTACGTATGTCTTCAGCCAGACTGACTCAAAATAGCAATAAGCTTTAAAAATAAATATTAAAATTTACAAATAAGCAATTCCCGTGTGTCAAAATAAAACTTTCTAAACATGCAGAATAGTCCCAGGACCAATAAAAGACCAGTGACATTTGGAGTAAGAGAGATTTGGATGGGAAAAGGGATGGAAATCACCCAGAGAAGGAACTGGAGAGGAAAAAATGCCTAATAAAATGTTTGGTGTTCATCCTCATGGAAACATGACCTTGTAATTACAGTACTCTCAGAAGAACTCAAAAGAACCTAGTTCAGCTCCCTCTTTGTCCCCAGGCTTCTGGCACAGCCTTGGCTAATTAACCAAATCCCTTTGAACCACGGAAAAGGTAGGCATAATTGTAACCCTCCTCACTGCCTAGTCATGTCTAGTTAGACTGTCTGTTTAAAATGTTTTTTCCTTGTAAGGTATGAATTGTTCCCACTTATGCTTTTGTGCATGGTACTTAGCACAGCTGGAGTAAAGGCTTTAAGTTTTAAAAGTGAAAAACAAGGTGGGGAAGGAATTTTTTTGTTTCTCATTACTGTTCAAGTGTCTTGCTGGAATTAATCCAGGAGTTTTTCTTCTAAGGGCAGATTTTGTGGCATGACACCAAATTCTCAGAATGGCAGACCTTGCCATCTCAGCAATGCAAATAAAGAGCAGAGGATCTGCACATGAAATTTTAGGGTAAACATACTGCTGGACCCTCTATGGAGAAGTGAAAAGGACTCAGAGAATCTTGGCACCCTTGATTCATTATCTGATATGTGATTTTGAGTACTTTTAGCAATCCTCTTGTAGGGAGGGGCAAAGGATAAATTTTTGTCTGGCAGGTTATGGAAAGGATTTCAGCATACAAATTAACATAAACTGAGAAGCATGGATATTGATCACAGAGAGAAAATATACGGTTCCCTGCCTCTTAATGCTCAGTGAATTTTCTCAATGTGAGCTGTAAGTGGCATAAATCTGACCCTGCTAAAACTACCTTAAGTATTTTTTCAGACTGACTTAATTAGACTGACCCTGACTGGGGTCCTCACACTATTGCACAAATTAGTGTTTTCTGTTTGTGTGACCCACAGGCAAATCTCTTAGGGTGGTTTGAACTTGTCATTCTGCTTTTCTTGTTTACAAAACTTGTGCTTTTTGTAGCCTCTGGGTTCACGTAATGGCCTCTTTTCTCTCCTCTATTCACCAGAAAAAAAAAATAAATAATAAGTGTAAAACTGTGTGTACATGCCTATTTATATGTCTTGACATTATTAACTCATGCAATGTGGAGAAACACCCTGTACTAGAGGGCTCTGTTGCCTACCGTAAATCAATACAGATGATGGTATTGGTGGTCTATTAAAGGCACAGTAGTGCAATATGTGTTGTAACCTCAGAGAAACAGCCAATTTGTTATTGATTGCTTTACTGATCATCTCATTTGCCTTATTATCACAAGACTCAACTCCTGGAATTCACTTTAATGTTCCAAGTCCTAGCAATTTCACCTAAGGAATCTCAAAAAGACTGGAAAAGTCTTGATTAAAAAAAAAAAAAAAAAAGATACTTTTAAAAGATACTTAATATACTTCCCTGCAGGCAGTAAATAGAAGTAGTGTCAGATAAGTGATCAGTCATATCACAAAGAATTCAGATGAACAATTTTAAAATAATCCATAAGATTAAATTGTTTTGCTGTTTGGCAAATGCTTGCAAGTGATAATTCTTTTCTTTCCGTAGAATTCTAGATCATCCTCAGAACAAGGAAGAAAAAAAAAAAAAAAAAAAAAAAAGGCTTCATTCGGGTATTTCAAAGTAATACTTTGACAGAGACAATAGAAAATGTCATTACCCTTGAGAGAAACTACGATAGATGTGATGCTTTCCTGATGGTATAAACAGATATTACATTGTTCACAGAATCCAGGTACATTTTAACAGATCAAAAAGTTAAACAAATCTATCATAAATATCTTCTGTGCTCAGAGGTAGGTCAGAAGTACAGAGGAAAACAAAGGAAGCCAATCCAATTTTCCAAGATTAACAGATCTCCACTAATGACAGAAAATGTGCTCAGATAATTTGCAAAAATGCACAGTCTTAATTTGAAAGAGCCTAAATTATTTTTTTTTCTACAAATAATAATAATAATAAAAGGTAAAAATTAAATAAAATTTTGTAGTAATATTTCACTCATTAATTTTCATTTTCACTTCTCTGTTATTTTTTGTCTTGGCTAAAAGCAGACAGCTTAGTCAAGACATCCAAAAAATCTTTTGATTCTCTTATATTTATTTAAACCAATTAAAATTGCCTAACCCCTTGGTGTTTTTTTGTGGCTGATCACTTATTATGAATACCCTATTCTGTTCACACACTGTTCTTCAAAGATATATGTGCAAATAAAAATATGCTGTGGTCATAAATAACTGACACTTTCTGGGTTAAGTATTGCCACCACAAGCAACAAAAAAGTGAAGTCTTGGATATTCTCTTTCTAGCAGAATAAACAAGTTCAGGCATGAAACTTTAAGTAAAGTCTAAGAGAGAAAGTCATTTTCCCTCTGTAACAGCATATATTAAAATCCCTGTTGACTTTATATGTTGAGCAGAATTTTTCCATTGTTCTGAATAAGATATTCTGTAACTTATGCATGCTAGTAACAATTCATGAGATGTGTTAGACAAATAATAAACCAACACAGATAAGCTTTTTAAAATTAGAATAGAAATGAAGTAGCGAATGAAAACCATCTAATTATTCATCTCCTTTCCTCCAGCAGGTTTTTTGTACATGCGAAATGTGCGTAGTTCAGATGGAGCAGTTGCTCTAGAAAAATTTTGCTTCTGAAATGCACTCTCCAGTTAAATAGAGCTGGCAGTCAACGGGTTTAAAACAAACAAACAAACAAACAAAAAACTAAATCGAGACATTAATTTGAGACATGAATCAAAACCTTAATTGATAACACGTTTTTATTTTTTTTCAGTTCCTGGTCCTTTTCCCTTCTTTTGATTAAGTTCTCAGAGTGTTAGTATATGTACTTCTGAGAAGTATAAAGACATTATTATAAGTCTCAGTACCGTGGAGACATTTCTCATTGAGCCCTAAAGAGAAATAAATTAATTTTCATATACTGTTCAATCATAGCAGAAGAAAAGCTGAGCCCCCTAAACTCAGCCATATCAATGAGATGAACATAGATAATGATTTCCTGTTACACAGAAATTGTTCAAATTTTTGATTCACATAAAAATCCAGAGAATGTGTCAGAAAACATCAAAGACCTAACATCTCAACATTACACACTCCCTGAATTAAGAAAAACAAAGTTCATTGTTAAGGAGATTTTAGTGAAATGAGCAACCCTAATCCAAAAACAAAACTAAATTTGGTATTCAAGTCTTAAATGGAACCATTCTAATTTAGTGAATTTGGGAAAAAAAAAAAAAAAAAAAAAAAAAAAAAAAAAAAAAACTAGCCAAAATATTAATGAATATCATGGGCTTTTCTTTCACCTTGTTGATGAGTGGCTCAGGATATGTAAATTTCTTCATTATATCCCATTGCTTTAGAAATTTTTCAGGAAATAACAGTTTTGTAAGCTCACATACATCCTCATAATTTTTTACAAGAAGATGAAAGCTCAGAGAAAATGATGTAACTCATCTTCCCTTATGGTCACAAATCTGAAATGGTCATCTCTATAAAGTATGGGCTGAAAAAAAAAGCCCTCCTGCCCTCAGCCACTACGACTGAGATTTCCTGGGTACTCTAGCTCCAAAGAATGAAGAGCACAGAGAAAAATTCTCCAGGAACAGCAAGGAAAAATGGGATACTAATTTAATTCCATTTTTGTTTATTTCAGACATTATTGTCAGCATGAGGAGGGGATGCAGGGGATTGTTTTAGGAGATCTGCCTGTGTCAGTGGTCTCAGAAATATTAGCTTTATAACAGAGAAAAAAAATATTTTGTAAATATATTTTTGAAGTGATTGAAATACCGCTCATTGTTATGGGAGGGCATCTGCAAAGAGGTGGAGATGGCACTGTATTTGCCATGAGGAAACGTGAAATCATATCTATATCTGGAAAACAACTATTCATTTCCTCTTGGGAACACAGTCAGTGCTGGCCCATCAGGTGAATGTCACTGATAACGCTACACAGTTTTGGAGAAGTCTTATTTTCCTTATGTCCCTTGAGTTCATCAGAATCAGGGAATTAAATTTTATCTGGGAGTGGAGATAGTTTTTAGTCTCGAGAAGAGGATTTAGTCTGGAGAAAAGGAGGCTCAGGGGAGACCTTATTGCTCTCTACAACTACCTGAAAGGAAGGTGTGGTCAGCTGGGGGTCAGCCTCTTCTCACAGATAACTAGCGATAGGACAAGAGGGAATGGCCTCAAGTTGCACCAGGGGAGGTTCAAGTTGGAAATTAGGAATTATACTCAGAAAGTGCAGTTAGGCGTTGGAACAGGATGCCCAGGGTGGGGGTGGAGTCACTGTCCCTGGGGATGTTTAAGGAAAGGTTGGACCTGGTGCCTAGGGTTAGTGGGTGATATTGGTTGTAGGGTGATGGTTGGACCACATGATCTTGGAGGTCTTTTCCAACCTTAATGATTGTATGATTCTATAATGAAGCACACTGAATCCAGGGCTGAGGGACATTTGACATGCTTACAAGAACCACTTACAGACTGCTAGACAGCTCACCATTTCAGTGGTCCCTCTGACTACCTGACATCTGTCACTTGCAAGAGCAGCAACTCTCCTGACATTGCATTAAGGCAGAAAGTTTAGTCCTGACAACAAGAAGGGTCACACCCAGAAAATTTCCAGGGACACATTTGATTTCCACAATGGCATTCAGTACAGAACTGACCCAGCAGTGCAAGCAGATATCTATGATCAGTAGGTGTCCCCAAGAGGGTTTGCTCAGTGAATGCCACCTAGCTGCAGAGTCACAGGCAAGGAGCATGAAGTGGAGCTTCTGGTAGACCAGTGGCAATGAGTGAAGTATGGAACAGCTCCTGGGGACATGGAGTGGAGGCAGAGAAGCATTTTTTAACTGCCAGTTGTACTAAACTGGAGAAAGAGTCCTCTAGCACCACTGTAGCTTGGCCACAGGCTCTCACCACCCTCTTCTCAATGCTTACTCCCTGTCCATGTACACAGCAGTGTCCTGACGTAAATAGTCCTACACCTCAGAAAAGAAAGACATTATTCATTCCTAAATATTTCAGCTTCAAATTTAATATTTCAGTGTTAATCATCGATTTGAGTTTATACAGGAATATCAGAAAGCTGTGAGACTTCTGAGGAAGAATTTGCAACTCAAATTTAGATAACAGTAGAACCTGTCTTTATATAGAATATGGGAAAAGTACGTTAATTGTAGGGATTCAGTTGTCTTCATGCATCTCTGCACTTAACTCATTTCCCTGTGTCCTTTGAAAAACAGTGCTACTTTCACTGCATGGCTCTCCAGATTAAGAGCTCCAACTAAGTCCTTATCCACTTTCTAGCAACAGTGAGGAAGCTTTTCTTCAAGAATACAGTGCAGCAAAGTATCCCCAGGAGCATGGCCATATTTGCAGTTTGCTTCCTAAAAGACATCTAATGAATACAGTGAAGAAAGGAAATTTTAAATTATCCACAGTGACTCCACAGTCACTTGTGGGTATGTGGAATGATTCTGGTGTTGCAGATATATCTCTTTTGGAAATATTACCCATGGTTAGTATTTCTGTCTTTTGTTTCCACTGCTAACATTAAAGATTAAAGATTTCACTTATTACTTGCTTCCTATGCTTCCTAAACATTGTTCTTTCTTTCTCTCTCTCTCTTTTTTTTTTTTTTCATCTCTTCCTCCTCCTGAGTTCTTTGGCACAGTGCTCAAGTGGATGCTTGTCCTTTCCTGTATCTTCCTGCATATTTTTTGGACTCCTTGGAGTCAGCCAGCGTTACCATATCAGGTCTCATAAGGTCATTCATTCTCACCCCCTTCAAAGTCTCCACAAATTAAACAGCCAGCTTTCTATGAACTAACACTTTTAAATTGCTTCTATTCACACTTTCCAGCATATTCTGCTTTGATAAAGAAGATTTCAGGACAGATCTCAATGGTTTACCTGCCTGAACAGGTTATCTTTTTTTTTTTTTTTTTTTTTCCTATAACTCCTCTCACAGCAAGATACCACCAGCAAAAAACATCATCCCACAGGGAACTTCCTTCAAAACAAGTCAGTTGACTTTCACCTGGGCTTACTGAAAGACACATAGTGAGGAAGAAATCACAAAAGATGCTTTCTGAGAGAGAAAGAAAATAAGGTTTGGGTTCATATGCACATCGTTAGCATGCATATATAATACCCCAAACTACTGCAGTAGTCCCTGGTTTTTATGCAATCAGAACATGCAGAAAATAGATTATTTTGTTTTGCTTTCAAAACAAACCGAAGACAAGCAGAAAAATGTTCATAGTACTCAAATAAACAAACACATTTTTGTGCTTGTCATATGGACAGATAGAAGAAGGTACAAAAGCAAGAACATGGGCAAAAGATAAACATAATTATAGTTACCCCTGAAGTATGTTTACCATCCCTTCAAAAAGAACTTTTGATTTTTTTGTTTTCAAGTGACAGAGGCAATGTGAAGTGAAGCCCAAGTAAAAGCTGGTCTTCCTAAGGCTGAACTAAAAAATAAAAAAATAACTATCAAGAACATGTTTTTACAATCTCAGTAGTAATTTTTAATGATTAAACATGGAAAGAATGCAGAATATAAATGTGCTATACAATTAATGCACACATACTGTGCGGGGTACTACACCACAAACAGACTGGGTTCAGACTTTGTAAACAAAGCATCTATAAAGCACTGAACATTCATCTTTGAGAACTGTACTGCAACAGTATCTTGTTTGAATTCCTATACCCTTGCTCTGGCTGGACCTCTTGCTACTGAAGAAATGATGAAACAGCATAAAAGTGTTTTAAAAGAGGCAAGATTAAGTCTGCAATAGACACTGCTTCAGATATTCCAGATGTTGTTATAGCTGCTGTAATTGAATGTTTCTAACAGAAAAAGGGCTGCCACAAGACACACCACCACTGGAAGAATGTAAAGTAGTTCAAAATCACCTTACACCACTGTGTCTTGGGCTACAGGCTCTCAGATGCACAGCACAGACTACCAGATCCTATTTCACTAAGGTGTATCATTGCCTCCTGCAGAGGTTTTGTTTCTAGGCTTATATGAAACCAGAATGTTATGATGTGTATGGAAACAAAATTCAGTAAGAAAAACATTAAATTCATCTAGAGTTTTGGCCAGAAACTGTGAGTGCCCTTTAGTTTAATTGGAAGAGCTTTACTGTTCTCTACCTTTGGAGGAAGATTTTTCAAAGGATCCAAAACATATTTTATTCTTGAATTCCCCTAAAATAAAGATTAGATAAATAGAGTACTTGACCTTCCTATATATCACCCTTAACCAAATCTCAAGCCACAACCAAAACCAGACGAAAAGAATGAACATCAGCATATTCTGCTTTTGAGCCCATGGCATGGGCTCATAAACACTTTATCAGAATTTGAATTTGGGGCCAAAATTTAAGTATGCAATATACTATTTCAGGGACATGAAAAAAAAAAAAAAAAGAAAAAAAAAAGTAATAATACAAATAAGCCACCAGCCATATGTTAGTAAGTGGTGCTTGGCTTTCCAGTGTCTAGGCAATGGTTGTCCCAAGGGTTGTCCCAAGCCAGGGCAATTTGGCAAAGTTGATCACTTCAGGAAAGAAAATCAGGCCAATTTAATAAAATGCTCTTTGATTCTTGGATGTTTAAGCTCATGTTCACTGAGCAATAAGTAAACTGGGAACAGGCCTGACCCAAGACATGTGAAACCACCTGTAGTAATGAACAGTAGTGGTGTCTGATAATCACCAAATGATCCACTGCCAGTGTGAGTACTGTCCTCATTCCAGAATGGAGTGACCTACCTCTTAAAAAATAAAAAATCCTCTATTAAAAACTGAGATATAAGAAAACAGCTTATTTATAAGGCTTTGAACAAAATAATAGTTGATGATTTCCAGAGGCTGACTTTTGGAGTCACAGCTAATAATTACTGTTCTCAGGACTGCAAAGTTCCTTGGTCATAGTAGAAATTAATATTCACACACTGCCAATGTATCTAATAAAAATATAGAAGAAAAGGAAGTCTTCTGTGAAGTGATTTTATTTGGGGTATTTAAAAGGAACAGTACAAAATGTCACCACTGCTAACACCAGAAGATGCCAGGATTCATCTTTCATAGCTCAAAACATCAAGAAATTAGGTCTCTGAATCTAAATCAATCACCTTCAAGTCCCTTTATAATCAGTAGAGGGAAAAAAAAAAAAAAGAAAAAAGAAAAAAGAAAAAAAAAAAAAACAAGCACTGCCCAATCAAATTCATTCGAGTTTAGAGATCTCTTAAGCATTTACATTGTGCAGCTACAAAAAAGTAAACTTTGGACTGTTGCACTATAATTAATATGTCAGTGCCCAGGCAATAATCTCAATTTTCATCATAATCTGCTGTAATTTCATTTTCTTTTAAATAAATGTTTACTTGACATTTATGGATTTAAAAGGTCATGGCAAGACAAGTGCCTGGGAAAGCTTGTTTCCAAGACCCGTCAGAGAATCCCTCCCCACTCTCTTACAATACTTATTGTGAAATTAATATAGTACAAGCAAGAATAATTCAAAAACTTAAGATAATACCACAGTGGACACCAGACAACTCTGAAAAAATCAGAAGAGAGAAGCTGGAAATATACTTGATAAGGCAATACAACTTTTATTATTTTAAAATTAAACTGACAGTTAAAGAAAAGAACAGATAAAATAACTGTCCTCAAAATAAGCTAGTTAGCCTTCCTACCTCAGTTTCTTTAGGCATAAAACCTTGGGATAATACACTGCATTTTATTAAATATCGGTAAAAGTAAGCATGTGCCTTATATGATCAGTATAAAAAGTATTATAAATTCTATAACAGAACATTTTCTCACCAACAGTGAAATAAAAATATATTTCTGCTGTCAAGTGATTTATGAATAGCTCTGACCTTAGGTTAGGCAAGAATAGATTATAAACTCCCACCTTCCTATATTCCAGCAGCAGACACAAACACTGTTTACTTTCCCCATAATTTAAAAATAAAAAAATAAAAGATACTGAAAGACTTGAAAGCTCCTATGGCTTTTTCAGTCTATAAACTGTATACTGTAGTCAGTGTATCATTTCAATAATACCCCCATATAAAGCTATTTATACACAGTGTAACATTTCTATACCTAAGGAAGCTGGAAGCCAGAAAGTTTACCGAAATCTTCTACACTGATGTGCTTTAGAACTGAATGAATAATTATTAAATCTTTTCTATTATGGTCTGTTTTTCAGGTTTTCAGAAGTTATTTAATCCCCTTAGTATTTCCCTTATTGCTACCCCCAGCTGTATATTATGCACTGCAAAATTAAAACGCTTCATCCCACTCCCACATTGATTTTTTCATTTCTGCTACTGTTATATTTTGAGATAGAAAAGTACACATGTGAAAGACTACCTGAGTCTTGTCACCAGCATTTATCACACTTCATTCCTCTTCCATACAAATACATACACACACATATGCTTGAGGGCTTTACTCCTGACATCTAATACACAGAAACATATTGACTCATAACTTGAAAAATCAGCCTTGCTTAAGTCCATTTGCAGAGAGAACAGGACCTGAGACAATCCACATATCGACTGAATTTCTTCTACAGAAAAAAATATTTGCATATTTATGAGATGAGTTTACTCAATGTGGCTGTGTAAGGCTTCCCATATTGGTCAAAATCAGGACCCAATACCATGAAAATCAACGTGGTAGACTGAGAATGATTTTTTTTATTCATGTCTATCATTATACAATGTAAACTAAGCCTTTTAAAAGCATTCTCTCCTAACAAGTCACTTATTTGACTTAAGGATATATACAACTGGTAATCATGGTCTATAATTATGGAACTTAATTTATCCCCCAAAGCCTCCATTTAAAATTTTGATATCAATGTAGAAAACAGAAAAAAAATAATGTTGAAGGAGATGAGGTGACAGAGGAGAAATTGATATTTTCCCTTTATAAAATTTCAGCTTATGGATAAGTATCTCACCTTCCCACTTTCTTTGCTTATGTTCACAAAGCAAAACCTTCTGCATGTTGCATTTTCAGCCAAGTAAATTTTTTTCTCTACTGAGCAGCACAAGGTGTTTCCCATGTTAATTATACCCTTAAAATTCTTTCTCTTTGTTTGCAGAGCTTCCCGTCCAAACTCTTGGACTTGCATGAAAAGTCGTTTTTATTGCTTCATGTTGCAGCAGACTCTGTCACATTTGTGGATGAAGACATACCAGAGTGCAGGAAACTACCTCTGTTTCTGTTTCCCTGTATGCTGCCCCTGAGAGAAGTGGAACAATAATTAACAACCTGCAGGCATCTGAAAAGCCTTCTGCTTCACTCCTTGCTTATTTCAGCTTCTCAGGAAAGCAATTGGAAGAGGCTGGTCCCAAACCAGCCATTTCCCCCTTTCATTTTCTGCTGCGCGTATGTGCCAGCTAACACCACATCTATTTTGTACTTCAAATCCAGTGCACACACACAGTCGCTTCTGGTGTTTACTGTCTCCCACACACCCCTGGGGAGCATGCAAGGAAGAACACGAAATCACCAAAACTTAATGGTGTCTGTTTTACTTATTTTGCTTACTGTAAATCCATCCAGGGATTTAACACACACACACACACACACACAAAAAAAAAAAAAAAAAAAACACTTCAGGACTTTTACAAAAAATCATCCAAGAATTTCTGGGTTTTCTTCAGTTCTGTGTGCAGAAGCAGCATGTAGAGAATCATCATCCCTGTAATTCAAATGAATGTTGGCATTCACTCTTCTTCCTAAGGGATGTTTTTTCCAGGGTCCATGGGGACAGTAGGCAGGTCTTTGCCTTTCACTGGGTTCCAGTGCAGGGATGGATCGTGAGACTCCCTCACTGGAAATCAAAAACTATCGCGTTATTTTTCAGGGTTATTTGAAAGTTGAATACTTTCCTGAGGAATTGTTTCTGCAGTGATTGCCAATTTTCTGCTTGAGAGGTTTATGATCAAATAGTTTCTGGCAGGAGCTTTTTGTTGGGTTCTTTCAACTGCTGGTTTTCCGAGGACATTTGTTAGTGAATGTTCAAATTTCTTCTGCCGTTTCTGTTAACATTTACAGAACAAATTTCAGCACCTGCTAGAAGATGTGAGGCACTGATAATACATAGATGGAGAGGATATGGGATCAGCTGTGGCAGGAAATAATAAATGGAGTACTTTGACTATGCAGCAGTAGATAAAGGTATGAATCCAGTGGTAGATGTTAATAATTTAACATTAAAAATAGAAGTCTTGATATTTATTTTACACTAACTTCAAAAGGGCTTCTCAGGCTGATAGGAAACATCTGTCCCCAATATGATCCCAGAGCAAGTCCATTTCCAGCATAGTTTTCAAGAAGTATATGTTGAGGTCATTTTTGGACATCTGAGCACACCTGTTATAAAAACAAATCTAAACTATGATATTTATGCTGAAATGCACTTGTAAAATCAACTAAGTCAATTAAAAATGCACATAGTTAATACACAGCAGGCATAAAAAGCTTGCATATGCTGGGAGAGTCAAGATGAACACATTGAATAATCTGATGCTTGCATGGGGCAATATGATAATATTAATAACTATTTTATTCCTCTGCTATATGCAGCAGAAGGCTGAGTAAATGAGACTCACTTAAGTTAATACTGGACATAAAAATAAACCATTAAGAGGCCATTCCTACATCATTTGCATTTACAAGGAAAGCTGTTTTAAAATATATGTACTTAGAAAACTGGTACTCACCATGGAGACTTGAGATAAGCTGGAAAAAAAAAAAAAAAAAGTAGTTAGCATTACTCTCTCGAGATAATCCCAGCTGATGAAGAAGTGGGACAGCCATTACAGTGGTAAGCAAGCAACTTTATTCATAGTGGATTCTTCCTTTTGTCATTTTTTAAAATTGGTTTTGGTGTTCTTCCTAATTGAATGTAATGCTTGTGAGAGTTGGGCTGATAGCAATTGAAAATTAAGTCCAATATGTTCCTTCCTAAAATCAGCACAGCACAGCAAAGGCAGAAACTGTGCAGCCTTGCCCAGCTAAATGTGCCCTCTGTGTTCCTCTGTTGGGACCTGTGGGAGAAATCATTAGCTTTCCTATTTTCTGTGATGAAGGTATCTTGTTCCAGCAACTGCATTAAAACCATGTATTTACCAGGTAAATATAGTTGTCATTCACTTTCAAAATCAATTACATCTAACCTAGAGATCTATCTCTGAATTATTTACTATTATTATAATTATCAACATTACGTCTATTATTGTTATTATCACTCTCCTCAGAGCCAACAGACTACTTTGTGATAGGCTACATACTGTGTGTATACATTTAGAGAAAAAACACATGGGCCACATTAAAAGACAGGTCCCACACTGAGGTGGGCTGAGACCACAGCTCTAGCATTCTCTGCCAAGGAAACCCATCACACAGGTGAAAGTCCTTTCTCAAGTGGTTATGATTTCCATTCGTGAATGAGATAGGTGACAGATTAAGCAAGACCATTTTAACAAAGACTCAAGACACAAGCAAATAAAGTTAATTGTCAGCACTCATTTTAAAATAAGGACTATCATGCAGCATTTTTGGAGCACCATAAATAGCTATATCTATTTTGTTAGGATCTTTCCCTCTTTCTGTTTTCCTTTCTGTTGATGTGCAGCCCTAATTTATATTGCATACTGTGCTCCTTCTAGGATGGCAACACCTGACAAGCGGGGAGAGTTGAGTAGATTCAAATGACACCGCCTACATCCCCGCACCTCCTCTGTTCTCTTTTGCCTGGTGAGAGTATCCCTACTGACAGCCTCTATGGGGAGTCTCCTCAGACAGAAAAAAAATCACTATTTGAACTGTTTTCTCACCTGTGCCTTAGCTAATTCCTTTCTTCTTTCCTTCTTCAATGCACACTTTCATTCTCCCCATGCCAACATTGCCATATAAAGCAGAAACAACTCATTTTATTCACCACCATCCACTCCTTCTTCCTCCTGTTCTGTAGTTTCTCTGCCCACACTACTGAGAGATATATTTTAATTTTCTTGTAGCCATCACTTACTCAGAAGGTTTAGTTTCTGCTTCTTGTAGGAGTCTGTAGTTACTACTTACTATACAGTTTCCACATCATGGAGCAGGTGTCTCTTGATTTGTTCAGAAATAATGATGATAATTACCACTACAACCCTGAAGTGAGAGATCCTCTACCTTACCGCAGTTTACATCTTTCCAATATATGTTATGTATTGATGTTATGTATTGTTTCTAAGTTTCCATTCACAAGTTTTGTCTAAGCCAAACTGAAGACAAAGATAAAGCCAATTAATGAATTGGCATAAATACAACACTTGCACTTGCTGTGTATCTTTTTAAAGCTGCTTTTTTTTTTTTTTTTTTTTTTTTTTTGTAATGAACCAGAGGGAAGATAACTTGTAAATACTAAAAGATAATTGGTGACAGGGCAAAGAAGACAGGAGGACACTGAGCTTTTACAGCAGGGGAGCAAACATTCCCTTCCGAATAAAAGCTGAGGCAGTATTTCAGTTAATTCCACTCAACAGTGAAAAATCTGTTCAAAATAAGCCAAACAAGAAGGCACTGGGTCTCAGATGAATATATTTATTACATTCTGTAACCTTCTCAACAAAGCTATCAAGGCTAATAGTAGCATTAATAGGAGAATGCAAATCAAAAGCAATCCCTGGAGTAATTTATATCCAGTCAGCATGAGGAAATGCAAGCTGGTCTCTGAAAATTAACACTTTATCAGACAGGAATAATGATGAGAGAAACTCAGGATTACCATTTGGTAGTTAAAACATATATACCAAGACACTCTACTTTTTTTTCTTTCTTTCTTTCTTTTTTTTCTTTTTTACTGATTTCCTGTTACAGTCCTACGGCTTGAATAAATGATCAAGTCAAAGGTCAGTCCCTGCTAATTGGGATATAGGCACTTCCAGGTCTGCCTGCTGCAAAGAGTCACTAATTCTAAATTAGTGCTTTTGAACTTGATGTTGGGAGTCATGGTTACAGCACCACATATGGATTCCAAAGTTTCAGAGGAGAGCACCTATGAAATCTGCTGTAAAGCACATACCAGTGTGTGTGTGTGTGTCGGGGGGGGGGGGGGGGGAGGGGGGAATAGTACACTGTACTGCATATATGCTAATTTTTCATAGTTAGATTGACATTGTGCCACTACTCATGGGAACAAGAAAAAGAATCTTCTTAATGGCAGTGGTCTTCTAATAAAACAAAACAGGTATGTATTCTGTTCTGGGAACATAGAGGTGAGTGTCTTAAAATTAATTGTTGCCAAATAATGATAGTTTCTTTTTGAATTAGAAGAATTTATTCAAAGCATCATGTGAAATTCTACTATTCTGGCCATGATTTAAAAAAAGCATTTTGGTTTACATTATAATGAAGTATTCACACTTAAGGACTGGGACAAGTTCTGTAGCACACTGCAAAACTGAGCCAATAATCTGACATGACAATAAACATTCCTGTGTCATGACATGTTGCAACTTATATTTTAGGAGACTGCCAATCTTTTTTACTTCTGTATTTGCCCTTTTCTGTAAGTTAAAACCCTCCTTGCTTCCCTTTAGAGAGCTGAACTAAGTAACGTTTTCTATACAAGCTTGACTATTGGTATTATCATTAGTATCGCCACCGAAAATACATACTTTCAAGATGGCAATGTGGTAAATCATTCTGAAGAGATGCCACAGATGCGTTTATCTTCCATGTATACATAAAATACAGAAATTTTTCTCCACACAAAAATTTTGGCCTACGTCTTTCTATCATGGAATCATTAGGGTTGGAAAAGACCTCCAAGATCATCTGGTCCAACCATCCCTCTACCATCAATATCGCTAGTCCTATCGCTAGTTACCTGTGAGAAGAGGCCAATCCCCGGCTGACCACAACTTCCTTTCAGGTAGTTGTAGAGAGCAATAAGGTCTCCCCTGAGCCTCCTCTTCTCCAGACTAAACCACCCCAGTTCCCTCAGCCACTCCTCATAGGACCTGTGTTCCATGCCCTTCACTATTCTACCACTTATTACCACATCCTACCACTATGCTACCACACTGGGCAAGGAACACAATTTTGTCTTCTGCAAAGGTGAAACAACACCTTCATTACCTTCCATGAGGAGATAAGGAAGATAGGGAGATAAGGAACCTCAGCCATTCTATGATTCCATGAAATTCATATCCACCTTAAAATGCCTCATATTATCTTATGCTATTCATTTCAGTACATACAGTCTGGGCATATTTAAAGCAGATCTTGAAGCAACGTCCTTACACTACCATGTAATATTGTCCAAGCAATATGTTTCTCTGTCCTTACTGGGTCCTGACATTTTTAATTGGATTTTGGGTGTCCAGAATCTACATTTCAAGTAGTAAGGATTTGTAGAAATATCAGAAATATTCAGGAACACAGAAAAGGATTATATTGACAATTCTTCCACTGAATTTGAGGGGAATCAGTGAGTTCTGAGATACGGAGAACAGTTTTCCAGACTATAAAAAATAAAGCTCTTTAAGAAGAGGAGTATTTACAATTAGAATTATCATTTACATTAGTAAGGATGGTAATGATTTTATAACAGGTATAGGCCTCTAGCAATCATACACTATTGTGTTAGACATGTTGTAAACTAGAATTAATGTTCAAGTCAGATATGAGTATATATACACTGCAAATAAAAGAGACCATGGAATGAGGCTGAGCAGAACATACCTGAATTTTTGAAGTACATCATCAGTTACAAGCATGTCTCTACAGAATGAAGGAGAGGCATTGATATTCAGTTAGTGCTTTTGACCCCGAAACCATCCAGCCAAATAAGATGGCAGTGAGGAACTGACAAGAAGCTGACCTTATAACAGAGAGTGTTTTACTCATATTGAATCTTATTTAGTGACATGACAAGCTAGACTGAGGCAATTTCAAAAAGCACAGCATGCAGGAGGGAAAGCAAAGGAAGGGGTGAATGAGTGTGGTGGATGTGGTGAAGCTCCTTACTGGGCAGAGAACGCTTGTGCTGGGTAGCACTTATAAGCTTATAAACATGACTGGCAGTGTAAGAGTCAAAAGAAAACAACAGAAAAGAAGGCCCTCTTCTAAGGAAAGGTAAGCACCAGGACACAAGAAACAATAACAGAACCCAGTGTGATACAGACCTGGAGGGTGTTACACATGGTGCACATGGCAAATATGCTCTGGAAGCAGTTAGCCTTAACTGGTGTGGAGATATAGCATTAACCTCATCGCCATTGACTGTTTCTATTTTGGCATAGAGGAATAGATTGCCAGGACAGAGAGACAGGGAGATGAAGGAAAAAGACAGATAAGGGGAAGAGGAATAAGGAAAAAAATTAGGAAAGAAAGAAAGAAAGAAAGAAAGAAAGAAAGAAAGAAAGAAAGAAAGAAAGAAAGAAAGAAAGAAAGAAAGAGAAAGAAAGAAAGAAAGAAAGAAAGAAAGAAAGAAAGAAAGAAAGAAGGAAAGAAAGAAGGAAAGGGAAGGGGAAGGGGAGGAAAAGGAAAAGGAAAAGGAAAAGGAAAAGGAAAAGGAAGGCAAAGGAAGGCAAAGGAAGACAAAGAAAAAGGAAGAAAGAAAAAGAAAAAGAAAAAAAGAAAAAGAAAGAAAGAAAAAGAAATAAAAAAAGAAAAAGAAAAAGAAAAAGAAAAAGAAAAAGAAAAAGAAAAAGAAAAAGAAAAAGAAAAAGAAAAAGAAAAAGAAAAAGAAAAAGAAAAAGAAAAAGAAAAAGAAAAAAGAAAAAGAAAAAATGTGGATGCAAAACACCTAACAAGGACTAATTTCCCCAGTGATGCTCATATGTTCAGAAAGGTGCTAAGTCTTCACACACTTTCCAGTTTCCAGATGAGCAGACAGTGATAACAGATTGGTTCTCTTTCCTCTATATGTCTGTCAAACACAGTCTTCTCTAACCTCTGAAACTGTAATTATGGCCAAAGCTGAAGGTTACTTGGTCTTTTAAGATGTTATCCCCTGTAGGCCAGCCTCCCTGATGTTGCAATTCAGTACAGACCAGGTTCAAAAGACTTCAAACCATGAGGAAAGACAATAGAGAGAAAATGGAAAAATAATGAAGCATTTATAGTGCCAAGCTGAAAGAGCAGGAATGAGCAAAAAGAATGGATATGCTTTTGAAAGACTGCAATACAAACACACAAGTCCAAGTACAACACTGCCTTGCCAACAGACCTACTCACCAAAGTGTGCTGTAAAGACCTGTGAAGGTATGAATGCTGCTTGTGACTGTGTATGATTCAGTGAGTAGATGAATTTTTAAGATGCTCCTGTCAGGCAGAAAAAACAATACCAAACAAGGTTTAGCAAGAAAAACACCTAAAGAAAAGCATACAGTGCTGGTAAATAAGATTACTGAATGCCTTAAGGTTAAGTTTGTATCTAGCTTAGTTTTTCATCAGTCATCTGATGCACCAAAAAGTCTGGTGTTTGCATTTCATTTTCAAAATTTTGACTTTGTTGCATTTAAACCAGCTCTAATTTGTGCAAACATTTACTTAATACCTACCATAAATTGTGAAACAAGGAGTACTTGCAAGGTAGTTAAAACAGAGCTCCTTCTCTCTAGGGATGCCATTACTTCTGCAAACATGGATTCAGCCTCTCACAGTATGTGGAAAATATGCCAGAGAAATATAGTTAAATGCTAGATTTACCCTCTGGTGACTTTCTCCTGCATATTGTAGGAATAATAGCAGCCACCAAGGAAAATAGAAGAGGTACTAAAATATTTATGTCACTTATAGAGCAGGAACGAAACCTGGCAGCAATTTTATTGCATTATTCTATTAAACAAGAGACAACCAGAAGTGCTCCATCATTTTTGGCTGCACATGCTGTATTAGCCAGCTGGTATCAGATGTGCAGCACCACTGTAGTCCTCATATTGCAATACCACTGTAGTCTCATATTTGTCTGCATTCCATTCATAGCTTTATTTGCTTATGGCATAACTTGCTCAAAATGTTCAGTTTGATGTAAATTTTCCAGATTTCACTTTCTCTACATTTAAGAATAGACAAAAGCAGATCAGTCATTTGGAAAGAAGGGAATGACAAATTTCCAATGTTGTGAAAAACTATGTTAAAAATATTGAATACTTATAAATGTTTGATCAGATTTTAAAACAAAACTGAAAAAGTAAAAGTTAGACCATTAAGTGCACTTGCAATGTTTTAAAACTTCATTTATATGCATGTTGCTTACCTCCCCAACCCTTGTTTCTAGTTGTGGGACAGGGACTTTCTGTATATATCTTTTTTTTGCCATACTGTCTAACTGTTGCATAAGGGGATTGAAATATTGTGTGGTCCTCTAGCACTCAAATAAACAAACAAACAAATACATAATGTTAGGCATATTCAAGTTGGGAAACATCATCACCTAGAATAGAACAAATTACTTTAGTTATGGATATTTGGTCTCTAATTACAGTACAGTTTTTTTATATCTAAAGCACAGTGCTTCTGCCAGACCCCACCAAAGCAGCTGAGTGGGTTTAGACGGCTGCAAAAAACCTCAATGAAATCACTATGGCAGGGCTAATAACAGAAAAATCTCACATCTCTGTAATTGAGGATGTGTCTTGTCATCTCAATCAGTAGCTATACAGCACTGATGTCATCTTAGAGACTCTGGCTCAGTGTAGTAGGTAAAATGTTTGGGGTTTGGATGTTATTGTGGGGAATACAGAAAACTGGGAATTGATATGGTTTTGTTGGTTGGTTGGTTGGTTGTTGTTTTTTTTCAACAAAGTTTCATTGTGAAGATTTTGGTGTTTGAAACATTGATACTTGATGAAATTTTCAGTTTTTTTAAATTAAAAACTAAATTTTAGGAGAAAAAAGGTTTTGTGACTTTTTTTCATATTTATATTTATAATCAATGACTAGGGAGAGAAAATATTTCTTGTGTAAAAAAAATGAAATAAAATGTCTCTATGAAAAAAAAAAAATCATTTTATCAAAAGGAAAGATTTAGTTAGATTTAGTTAGATATTTTTACCAGCTCTACAAATCACCTGTGTAGATCCAAGTTGATCTTAGTGTTAGTGTATAACTTTTAAATGGGTAGAAATTCCTACCTATAATACTGTGGTCCATGCACTATTTTGTGTAGGCCAGATATACAGAAGTTCTGAAATGTGAAAACTTCTTAGCTAGCTTCCCTGTGTTAAGCCACACTGACGTGTGGGAAATACTCTATTAGCTGTGCAAAAGTACTGGCAAAAGTTAGCGAGTTAAATTAGTCCCCAAATTAAACTTATCTCCCCTTGTTATACTTGAGAAAGTTGTTCCCAGGAGTTAGAAATAAAACAGTAGGGTGCACCACACTGTAATACACCACACTGTAATTTTACACAGGTGAGGTCTAAGTAAAAATAAGTATAGTAAGAAATTGGTTCTTTTAAAACTAGTTCACTTCATAAATGGAAACAGTTTAATTACCACCCATCATTCAATAATCCTGAGGACTACAAAAAATAAATAGAAGTGAAGAGTCCTGGGAGAAAGAAGAGAAAAATTAAATGACAATATCCAAATAGGTCTGAAGGAGGAGAAAAGAAGTCTTAGTACTACATAAATTCAGGGTAATAAAAAAAAAATAAATATAAAGGAATAATTAAAACTGAAATGAAAGACAAAAACCCATAAGATGTAAGGTAATTTACATAAATTGAAAATTATTAAATCCATAGTTTTTATTGGGGGGCTGTCTAAATGTACAATCTCAGTTTCTAATCAGTGTAGGTGAACTGAGTTCTTTACATTGTATACTTACCCCATGAATCTTTGTTTTTTAATTAGAGCGTTCACTTAGAAAATAAAAATAAACCAACTATTTTTGTATACAAATTAATCCTAAGAGAGAAAAGAGATTGATCGAGTTGCTGTTATTATAACACAGAGAGTTAATTTTTTTTCTATTAGTATTCCTCTCACTAACAAATATGTATTCAAAAGATAGCAAATCTTCAGCTAGTACAAACTGGAATTGCTGTATAGTCTTCAGTACAGTCACATTGATATACACCATCTTGGCATCTGGCTAGTTGTTTCTATTACCATTTTTCTATTACTTGATGCTGTTTCAATTTCCTTCAAAACTAGAGAGATCTACTAGGCAGTTACTTATACTATTGTTTGAAAATAAAATAAAAAGAAATGTTCCTAATGGCATTTAATGGGTATGCAGCAAAGCAAAGACAAGCGTGTTACTCTAATGAGATTGCAATCTATGTTATGTGTCAGCTAATACCACCCCCTGTTCAAATTTTCTAGTGCTTCACATTCTTAAGTCCTTTACCATTTCTACAAACTGTTTTGCCTGAAATGTTAGGAGGGAATAGCGACCAAGAGCTCAGATGGATCAAGGGCAAAGAGGACTTTGCTGAGTAAGCAAAAAAGTTGAAAGAGGCTGGGACTAGGAGCTACTAAAGGACAGAGTTGCTTGGTTAGCGTGGACAAACAGCTGAAAAATGTGGAGAAGTTTGTTTCTAGAGCTTAAGCAATTTGGAACAACTGGGTAGGAAATGGAGAAATAAAGGGAAGAACTGTGTGAGACATGCTGGGGTTCAGAAATATGACAAATGGACAAAGAGAGGGAGTGAGATTGCTAAAAGAGCCAAACAGGTAGCATGGCGGTGATCTGAGACTGATTAAAAGCTCAGAGAGACTAGGATTGGCACCAACCGGAAGGGAGGTGGACATCAGAAGAGTCAAGAGTGGATTGGCCAGTCAGACTGCAGTGACATATTTACAGAAGACTGATTAAAACAATACAGGCAAAGAAATGAGAGTGGGAAGAACCCAGAAGGGGGAAAATACAGTGACTGAACAGGGTCAGACGAGAGATTTAAGCTCTCCTTGGTCAGATGGCATTTACAAACCCACTCTGCAGGGGTTGGTGAGAAACATCAACAAACAAAAATTTTCCCCCAAATTTTCCCCACTTCCACCTAAATTGTCACTGTGTATATCTCATGCATCCAGAAATTTAAGTTCTGTGAACACAACAGGGAATTATAAACTTTGTTCACTTCTGAACACCGCTCTGGGGAGAGGGAAGTTCTAGTCTTCCTTCCTTCCTTCCTTCCTTCCTTCCTTCCTTCCTTCCTTCCTTCCTTCCTTCCTTCCTTCCTTCCTTCCTTTCTCTTTCTTTCTTTCTTTCTTTCTTCCTCTTTCTTTCTTTCTTTCTTTCTCTTTCCTTCCTTCCTTCCTTTCTCTTTCTTTCTTTCTTTCTTTCTTTCTCTTTCCTTCCTTCCTTTCTTTCTTTTTCTTTCTCTCTCTCTCTTTCTCTCTCTCTCTTTCTTTCTTTCTTTCTTTCCTTCCTTCCTTCCTTCCTTCCTTCCTACTTTCCTACTTTCTTTCTTTCTCCCTTCTCTGAAGCTGGATAGTGGTGGATGTACGAGGCTCAGTCTAGAAGCAACCTGTGGTAAACTCCTTTATCAGCTTTGCATCTGTAAATAGCCAATACAGTAGCCAGCAGTGTAAACAATTTCACTCTCTCCCTTCCTGATGTTAGCATCATTGCTACTGCCTAGCAAAACAAACAAAATTTCAATCTCTTGGAAAACTATAAATCCTTTTATATATCTTTGCTCCATCTTAAACTTGGGAACATTTGCAGTTGTGGTCAAAATAACACCTGTGAAACAGTCTACAAACCCCACAATATTTAAAATGGATCTGTGGGTTGCTTATTACAGCCTTGTAACTATTAGTGTTTAGTGAGCAGCTTGGGAATTACTGTTCTAGTGGAAACAGGAACAGTTTTAGAAACCATCATAACAGAATAAACAGCAAGTGAGAGGGAAGAGTCAGTGGTATGATTGAAAATTCATGTGGGAAAAGTGTCTTGACAGCTTACCAGAAAAGTCCATTAAAAAGACGGCCTTCAGACTAGTTACTTCTACATCCCACTGCTGTGCAACCCATACAGGGATTTCTTTAATTGTCTTTGAAAAAGCATCAGTCCCCACTGAAGCTTTTGTCTTGTTGCTCTGATTTCGTATATTCTTAGAAAATATTACTTTTGAAATAAGTTTTTCTTCTTGCCGGGGGTTTTTGGTGTGTTTGTTGGGTGATAAAAGAAGGGAAACTGGGGACACCTCTGTTTTTTACACAGTAGCTCTGAAATGTTCTCCCCCCAAAATGTCTGATCTGATTGAAATGCCGAGGAGTGGTGTTTGTACTGAAGAAGCGGAGGCTGGCTTGTTATAGCGGTACTCTGTCAGACTCACTTGAAATAGAAGTGCTGTGCTGCCTTTGCAACACCACTGCTTGAGTGACTGACAAACCTGTCACAGCACTTCAACAAACAGCAGGGAAAGGCACACATTTTTCCTAACAAGAGGATAGCTTTTACAGAAATCTTATATTACAGCCCAATTATGCCCTTTCTTAAAGAATAAGCCCTATTCTCCAGATATGACTAATACCTCTCTGAATAGTTTTTTTTTTTTTTTTTTAATCTAAAGTTTAATGGCTTCCTCATTTATATTTGCAAGATTCTGTTACATTAATGACAAATAAGGTATCTTTGAGCCACTTGGCATTTGTTTATTATATCAATTTTTAGCTATTTTACTGTGGAGTGGTGATTTTTTTGGCACAATGTTTCTTGTAAATCCATGTGTAGTCTTTTCATGAATAAATACAATATATAGATGGGCTTGTGTTTTTTTGTTGTTGTTGGTGGTGTTTGTCTGTTTGTTTGTTTGTTTGTTTTAAATGACTTTGTGTAAAAAGATTTTATTTGTGAAAGGACTGACTGAAAAGGAGTGGCAGATTAGGAAAAACTGCCATCTCCTTAAAGTGAAGGTTTGGATTTTTGGATGACAGAAGGAAAAAACAGACCTTAATTTCTTTCTGCATTTAAGCTTACTCCTTTTTTCTCCCCTCTTTCAATCCACTGCCACAATACTCAAGCCCTCTTGAGTAGTAGGACTACTCTTCTAACAACTCATCAGTCCCTTGCCAAGAAACTAAGGTGGTTTAAAGCTGACATACTTTGGGAGTCTGTTGAATCTATTTGGTCTTTTGACTGCTGCCATGCTGAAAGGAAACTGCACCTTAAAGCAGCTATTGTTTCATAAATCAAAGGCAGTAGAAACTAAATCAATAAATTAAAAAGGTCTGAGAAAAACAGCAGATCACATATTACCCGTATGGATAAAAAGTAAAAGAAATTGTACTAAAATACTTTAAAAGATAGGATGGACCTGCTAAAAGCTCTATCAGAGTATCTGAATCTCTCTTGAAATGTTGGAAATAGCGGAAGAAAACTCAAATGACATTTTCTTCTGCATGTAATGAGGATAAGTAAATGGAAAACATCAGATTTTTTTAATGGTTGGCTGGTTCCAGAGCATCTGATGTGCCTAACAACTTGTACAGGAACTTAGGTAGTACTGTTCTTCATTCTAAAAATATATTTCAGATACATCTGATTTTTATCAGAGGAGACTAAGGAAATGTGAGAGAACAGGAGAATTTAAAACTCATCTGAGGCTGAAAAGTCCACTTTACAACTTCAGAAACCAAGTTCTCAATTGGATTTAGAATAAAATAAGTCAGAGTAAGACTATGTGGATATCAAGATTTCATCCTCTGCCTTTTGTTATACAATGGCAGTTACACATTTCTGGGCAGACTGATCTTCCAACTGTGAGTGGTACTCTACATGTGCATAAAAAAAAAAAAAAAAAAAAAAAAAAAAAAAAACTATGGCAGAAGGACCACAAAACTCTGTGTTCAAGATGAAAAAAATAATATACAACATGGTATTTTTTCTGACAGAGCACTGGCTTAGGCAATGCCAGGAAACATGCAATTGAATAAAAGGAACTGCATTATTTCTCAAAATTTCTGAGTACTTGTAGTGCACAGACACAGAGAATTATGGCAACCCTGCTAGCACATAAGAATTCCTCACAGAGCTATAGACAATGTTCCTGCAATACTTGAGTTGACAGCCCACCGACAGCCCACCAAAGAAGTGAAACAGTATTACTCCCAAGTTAGGTGTTGGCATATAAGTCATTGTGTTGCTCTATGATGTTCAGTGATTCTAAAAGTTAAACACTAGTGATTCTAGTGATTGCTCTGAACAGTGCAAGAAAATATATATTACTTTTATATATATATATGATAAAATATGTAACTGCATCTTATCAAAAATATTTTTCCTACTTTAAAATTATGCCAATTATGCCAACACCATGAATGTTCCCTGCCGTACAAATGGTGATTTCAGATAGCTATGAGTCTAGCAAGAGTCTGGGAAGCTAAATGAAGTGATTTTAAAGATGTGCCAGTCCTGAGGAACTGGGACAGAAAAGTGAAAATCCTGGAGACAACAGATGCCCTCCAAGCAGGGTGTTGCAGAGTCTGCTTTCAGCACTAATATAAAATGGGTAAGACCACTGTCTTGTGACAGAAGGAATCAAATCTATCAAGGAGTGGTTTGGTGTAAAAACTTCCATATTTGTATCTTTGGGTGACTGCAGTTATCTGAAACACAATGAAAACAAATTACCAGTACTAACAAAAGAAACTAGCAAGTTGTCCTAGGAGAGCAAATCTTATGATGTTTGTTGGGGGAAAATAAATAAATAAATAAGAAGACAATTAAAACCACACCACAGAATTGATGTTTTACTCAGTCCTCTACTGAATAGCCATACTGGGGGGCTATCAAGACACGTTTTACATGCTAAAACATAAAGCAGAGGCCAGGACAAGCAGAAGGGTGCATGCTGGTGGTGCCAAACCACAGTAAGTATTGGTACATATACAGGATATGTGGAAAAATGTTTTCATGATTATTATTCAGCTTTCTGTGAAATAGTTTCTTCTGAAAGACAGAGTGACTGTGCCTGTCAAAGATGGTTTATTGTTAGGTGTAGTATACCTGATGTAACAGTAACAATCTACTGATTTAGTGAGCATTAACTTAAACAATCTGCAGTAACATTTACTTAGTTATTTCATGCAAAGGAAATTTCCCAGTTTTCATTAACCTCAGAACCCCTGATCTAACAGATTAGTAAATTAAGGAGTAAAAATTGTTGCAGAGAAAGATTCAATTTATTTCATTTTTCAGGGGCAGGCTGCATGGCAGATAAAGTGAAGTACTGGTTGCCACCTTCTGACACTCATCAAACATAACATGAGGAAGACGAAGGTCTTTGACTAATATGAGAAAGAAGAATTCAGCATATGCAGAAATGTAAAGAGAAAAAATAAAACACAGCAAGAAGAGTTAGGTCCTGGAAGCAGTGATGACTTCAGGTAAATGATGAAATGCATATTTCCATCAAGTATTGTGACTGCTGGCAATAATGGTTGTCCAACGGCTTGCTCACAGCCTCATGAGGTTGTTATCTCCCCTGGACATATCCTGAGGAGGAATGGACTACTGCACTTTCAGCAGCAAGCAGAAAATTAGAGAAGTGTGCTCAAATTTGTGTGCAAAGATAAAAGTTGCAGACATATGGGTAAGTCCCAACACATTATACTGTCAGAACAAATGAACTTAATACCAGAGTCCCAAAAGTTAAGTACTGCAATTGCAAGCATCATAGAGCCTTGCATCAAATTTTACAACAGAACTTGTCTTTTGAGGCAGAAAAAAAGAATAGCACAAACACAGATGTTTGTGCTAGGTAAGGATGCTAGAAAAGTAAGGATAGGTGAGGTGAAATTAGATCATACCTGTAGGACTACAAGACCCTCCCTGTCTAAAATAAGATTAATCAAATTAAATTCATGTGCTAATTTTTACTTCAGGGATAAGTGAAGGATAAAACACTGAGATGGAGTCACAGAGCAATTCAGATTTCAGAAGGGAAATATATACTTAGTTCTCAGCCAGATAATTAAAATATATATATATATTAGATAAATACTGAGAAATACTGTTTTGCTGTGTCCCTTTAAAAGAAACACTGTTTTTCAGACATATGTAACACAATAGGTTAATACATACAAATGCACAGAGGGCTCATTTTAAAGTCTTTTTTAATATTTTCCTTACAGCACTAACAGAAAGTATATGGAGATATTGCTCTCTCACATAATTCATGGGGTGTTTGGAGGATTAATTAGTTAATGTTTATACAGTACTTTGAAGATCAAAAGCATGGAATACGCACCAAGTATTATTGTAAGAGGCAACAAGAAGCAGGAAATGAGAAACCTCCATCTCATAAAAGGAAAGAATTTGGTGCTTGTTAGTTATCAAGTGTTCCCCTCGTTTGTGAGGTCTTTCATTCAGGGAGACTGTCATTTATTCTTTATGTTGCTAAGGGTTACATTTCAGTGGCTGTGAACTAGAGCTAGTAACACTAGCTCTTCAGGCTGGTAGACTGCTGGGAAGAATATCATAATATTACAGCTACTCAGCTGCACCTTTTGCTTCTTTGCAGCGGAAGGGAAAAGTAGGGGAGAGGATTCAATAACAGCATGTCTTGGGTGTTTTAATTCTGCCTTCTATGTAACTATCCAAAAGTCCAAAATTGTGGCAGAAAGTAAATATCACAGTCCAGAAAATGTTTTCAAGGGCACAGTCACCATCAGATAGGGCCTGTAAGTCACAGCTGCCCGTCCTCTGAAAGATCAGGCACAATTTGTTGGCTTCTGAACATGCTGATGTTTGCCTTTATGGGCATGCTGGGGTCAAGTTCCAGAACTGTGGCTAAGCAGTAACAACAGCTAAGCTTTCTGATCTTTTAGGAAGACCAGATGGTCAGGAAGCCTGTTCAGAATCAGACAACATTTCTAGGTGGAAAAGGAGAGCTTGTTCAAGCAATCTCAGGAATGGAAGTTTGTTCATTTGTTTTATGCAAAAGGTCAGATTAGATAATTAACATGGTCTAAACTGGCCAGACCTAAGGTCATGTGCCAGTCCTCATGATGCTACAAGAACAGGAACTCATTCACAGGGAACCTTCTCACCAAACAGAAACTCAGATCAAGGATCCAAAGCTTTTCCTAGCTTTCTGAGCTTTTTAAATAAAATATTTCAAGAGGTGTCCCTGCTTTCTAATCTGTTCTCAGTGAGGTTTCCCTTTTCATTCTGAGTGTTTCATTCTCCTGGCTCTACTACTAGATATATTATTTTAATTTTATGTGGTTGGGAAAAAAAAAAAAAAAGAATTCATTAACAGCCACTGGCATTCTAGTATTCTGCCTAATTCTGCCTAGCACTACATTCATTCCCAGTTGCATTTGCTACAGGTGAAATTGCAGCCCAGGGTTCTTACACCTTTTATGCTCCACAGTGCAGCACACATACCCTAAGGAAAAACAAAGCACACGAGTTTAAAATGCCTTCAGGGTAGTGTTCAGTACGTCTGTTGAGGTATTCCATTGCTCCACTTGCCTCATCAGAGTACCTCAAGTTGAACTGCTTCCTCTGTAAGTAACATAAAAATCATCACCTTTATCTGAAGAAAGTGAAGATTCTTGGGAAAGGCAGAAGACCATGTGGATTTAACTGACTTTCCAAGTCTCCTAGACTTGGCTGACTTTGGCCTGCCTTGGACATCCTGCATATTTAGTTTAGTGCACAAAGTGAAGAATCTGCCAGCCCAAAATCAGTTGAATTCCTGGGGAAAGAGGTTTCTATTCAGCAGCAGAATGGGTTTCTGTCAGGGAAACATTATCCAGAAGCTTCATCATGAATTCTTATTTCACTCTTTACTTCTTGTTTAACAGGATCACTCCAAGAAAACATGGAACTCAGCAGTAGTTATTTCAGTGTTAAGTGAATGGCCCTTAAATTAATCTTTTGAGATACAGGAAACCCTAAACTAACTTGACTGTCATATGCATCATAACTTAGTTCATTAACACAAGAGTATGGCAGCAGAATAGTTGAAGTGGTTTACTTCAGATCTGTCTGCTTAAGTTCAATAATCCTTGAGGACTGTCAGAAAGACCTACTCCCATTTATCTTGGCTGAAAATAGGTATCCGGTAAATACAGTAGAGATAATTGCTGACCCCATTACTTTTTTGAACATAACTGGAAACAGACACAGTTCTGCTTAACCCTTATTAATCTGCTAGGATGACTTGGCTTCAAGCAGCCCACAGGTAGCAGTGAGCCTCAGACGACTAAATGGGGAATAGGCTCAAAAGTCTCTTTAACTGTAGACTACCCAGTAAACACTGACCTTATAGTAACTGTAAGTAACTAGAAAATCTGCAGTGTTTCCCAGACTAAACTTAGATAAGTTCAAAATCTTGTTTATTGCAGAGATACACTCTAGAAATAATCAATCTTTTCTGGTCCTGGAGTTAAAAGACTTAAGGTCTCCTGATCCTCCTCCTCCTCCTCCTCCACCTTCTTCTTCTTCTTCTTCTTCTTCTTCTTCTTCTTCTTCTTCTTCTTCTTCTTCTTCTTCTTCTTTCAGTAAAACAGAAGCACATCCACCAGTTTCTAAAAGCTAGCCGAACAACATAAAAAAACATGTTGAAAAGGCAGCTGTGTCTTCTCCCTCCACCCTGAGAAGAGAAAGCTCCTAAAAGGATTAATGGTTTCAAATGGCTATGGGGAAAGCTGTAATCTGTGTTTAAATAGAAAGATTACCGAATGCCTGAGTATTCATTTTTCTTTTTATAGCAGGAGGCATATTATTTTTTATCTGTATATTTTAATGTTAAAAGGACACTGTGGTGCAGGTCTGTGGTTTATCTCACCAGTGCACAGACAGATGGGTATAACTTAACCTGGCAGAATAATTCTGAACATTTGTCCTGAGCAACAGCCCAAGAAACAAAATATGGCTAAAACACAAAAATGTGTGAGGTTGTTTTTTTTGCAGCTAATATAGGAAGCAAGCATGATGCAGAGGCCAAGTTCATCATAGCCCAAGTGCTATGGTAGCACCACCAGTATGATTTGGGAATGAGGACCTTGGAAGAGCTGTCTGACTCATCAAATTTTGTCCCTTTCCAATGCAGATGATTCATGCCTTCCTCGTATGAGGATGTTACCAGAAAAAAAATAAATAAAATAAAATAAAATAAAATAAATCCAGTGACATCTTATTCTAATGTATGGCAGAAATACAAAGTGCAACAAAATCTATGCAATCCCCAGTCAAAAACCTGGGGAGGCCACATGAAATTGATAGGCACAAAACTCAAGGGATATGAAAGAATACAAGCAGATTTCCCTGAGTATGTAAAATCCCTCACTGCACTAATGATGAGTTAATATTCAGATAACTATGTCAGGTGAAATTGCTTAATTAGAGCTCTAATTAGTTTCCAACCATTAAGAAAAAAACATTAAGAAGAATCTCCTATTTTAATTAAGCATTCATTTTTGATAAGCAGTTGATTTTATCAGTCACTGACAGCTACATGGAGGATAGCATATTTATGTGTTTATATTTTTGCCTCACTATATATTCACACCCACAATCAGGTTGGATGTGTGACATATTTAAGGCTCAGTTCTGACTGATGCTCAATCATATGAGTAATCCCCTGGGTTTCCAGGAGTAAATGTTTGTGGAGCAGAGACCCATTTAGATTTCATTGCTATTATGTGAATTTCCATTATGGCTTAGGCCCCATGTATCGTGTGTCGTGTATAGACTATGGTTCCTTTCTCTGATGCAATGAATCTCAGACAGCTTATGGGAAGCAAAACTGCTTTTATAGGTATTCTGTGACTGCAGACTACCTGTAATCCTATTACTTATTGCATTATTCTGACAGGCGAGAGATGTGGAGAGAAGTAGTACATGAGCAAGCCTGGCTCTCCCCCTTCTCAGGAGTGTGGTCCTGACACTCTCAGCCAGCCTTTAGGAAAATAACTGTTGCTGGTGCATTTGGCATGGATCCTGGTGCATTTGTTGCTCTTGGTTCTTATTCAATTAGGATCACTTTGGAAAGAAAGGCAGAAGAATGTTTTGCTTGGTACCTTAATTGTGAGCTAGACACAAAACTGTGCAGTAATATAAAAACCTGATGCTTTTTTGACATGCATAGTTGTTGTGGTTTAACCCGGCCGTCAGCTAAACACCACACAGCCGTTCGCTCACCCTCCACCCTCTCTCTCTGGGATGGGGGCGAGAAACGAGAAAACTGAAGCCTGTGGGTTGAAATAGAGACAGTTTATTAGGACAGAAAATAATAAAATAAAATAAAATAAAATAAATAAAATAAAATAAAATAAAATAAAATAAAATAAAACAAAATAGTAAAATAAAATAAAATAAAATAAAATAAATAATAATAGTAATAATATGTACAAAACAAGTGATGCACAATACAATTGCTCACCACCCATTGACCGATGCCCAGCCCATCCCCGAGCAGCCAGACCCCCCACCACGGCCAGCCACCCCTATATATTGTTTAGCATGACATCAGATGGTATGGAATACCACTTTGGCCTGTTTGGGTCAGCTGTCTTGGGTCTGTCCCCTTCCAGCTCCTGCTGAACCTCCAGCCTGCCCGCTGGCAGGACAGAGCGAGAAGCTGTAAAGTCCTTGTCTTAGTGTAAGCACTGCCCTGCAACAATTAAAACATCAGTGTGTTATCAACATTATTCTCATCCTAAATCCAAAACATAGCACCCTACCAGCTAGTAGGAGGAAAATTAACTCTATCCTAGCTAAAACCAGGACAGTAGTGGTAGCTACACAGAGAATGTCCCCATAAAAACAAACAAAAACAGCAACAACAAAATAACCCTGAGACACTTTCTATGTTTAAATACCTACTGGGCATGCAAGGAGTTTGTGGCTCACAGTTTTGTATGTGGGTGTTTTAAATGACCCTTTAGGCAACTACACTTCTTCTGGATCCAACTTTTTTTTTTTTTCTGCCATGCAGTACCCAGAAGACATCTAGAAAATGCATTACAACAGTGCTGCAAATTCCCACTCTCCCATCGGTCTTCTTCCCTCCTATCCAAAGTGGCTGGTTTCACCTTCTGAAAAAGTACATCCCAAAAGTTCTGTCACAACAACTTAGTACAAATTAGCCAAAGTTACTATACTGCGAAAAATAACCCACTTCTAAGTATTAATTTATATGGAATTCTTACTTTGTATTATTTAAGCTTTCCTTTTTGTTCTTCTAAAGTACAGCATTAATGAAATGATTTAAAAGTTATTCCACTCTTTCCTCTCTTGCTGTTATATTAAATCTGCTTTTGTTAATTGCTAAAACATTTAAAAATCATTAAAGCAATTAGTTCCTTATTAACAAACATCTGTTATTTCCAAACTTTTAACAGCCTGAAAAATTGGTATATAGTGAGAATGTCAAAGACATTCAGATGTCTTTTACATACATGTTCATCCCAGACCCCAGGCCACCATACAGCCCTTTGTACATGCCATCCTCCTAAATTATTACAGAATTTTCTCCTCCCTGTAAAAGTGCTTTTCCTTCATTTGGAGAAAGTGGTTTCATCCACACTGCTAAGTTTTTGCCTGATCACTGACATGGCAGCACTGAGCACATCTGGGTCAGGATCCCTCTGTAACTGAGCTTGGTGCTTGCAGGTACGAAGAGGTAATGGCAGATGCAGGATTAGACCCAATTACTTTTGTGGATCAATGTAGACTTCAATGGTGTCTGCAGATACCTGATGATCAGAATTGAAGCTTCAAGACATATTCTTGGGCCTAATAAGAGTTTATGTTCCAAATGCATGGTAGTTTTAATAAATAATTATTAACATATTAAAAAATCTAAAAAATCTGATTTTAATGTCCATAATAATGAAGGATGTTAGTTTTCCTATAGACAGCAATGTGCAGTAAATGTGCAATTTGAATGTCAGTTAGGTGACAAATTAAATGAGAATTAACTCAGTCTGAAGTATTAAACTAACATTTTACAATAAGCTAACATTAAACCCTCAACTACCACCAGGGTTTGAAGTACAGAAGCTCCAGCTGGGCATTCAAGACACACTAACGTCAAATTTAGACGATGCATTACTACTACTGCATTACTCAGGCTTCTGCCAGAGCCAAAGGAGGGTAAGCATTCTTCTTGTCATTCCTCTGCTGCTTGCAAATCTTCTTTCCATGTTATTTTGTTTTTGTTTTCTTTTTCTGTGATGAAAAATGCTTATATGGGAAACAATGGAAGAAAAGTATAAAAACAGTAAAACAGTAGCTGAGGAATGTAGGAATGACATCAGCCCAAGGTCTGGGCAGATTTTGCTTTGTTGTAGATGAATAGCCACAGTGTTTACTTCAAAATTAGTTTGACTTCAGACCATTCCAAGCGTATGCAATCACATATAAAACAAAATTTCACACAGACACCTCTGCTGTGTGTGAGACGAACAGTAATATTTATTTATCTGTCTCACTGTCCTTGCTAGAACCTCCTCATGTTTAGCTAATATAATTCCATTTGGTTGTCAGATCACTGGCTTTCTCTTATCATGATCAGATTACACTTGGAAAGTTTCTATTTTAAAGTCTATTTCATATTTCCTATAACTCTAAAAACATCTCCTAAGCAAAATTTATTTAAGAATTGACTCAGTTTGGAGCCTATCGAGGCAATAGAGCAGTGATGAAGGTGCCAGCTTTGAGTCTTGCTGTCTATGGTAACCTCTGACACTTGCAGCCACCAAGTCTGTGAATTTTAAATTAAGACGTACTGTGAAGAATGATTTACCAGCTTCTTCATGTACAATATGTATTGCCTGTATATAGGTTGTTTAGTAAGAAAGCTAGCATCCTGCATTGATCCTGAATACAGCTTGCTAGTTTGCAAATTAAGCCAAAAGAAACAAACGGTATCTCAATTTCCCTACCATTCCTAAGTGATGAAAATGCGAATCTGGCCTTGAATTCTGAATTTCAGGCCAGATCTCTGTATTCTCAGGCCCCAAACACTGAATATCTAACAATGTCATTCACGTTTGGGGACTCCTGATAACAGGGCTCATGCTATAATGGTTTTTAGGCCAGCACTAAAGGTCACCTGGCAGGAGAGTTCTAGTTTAGTAGATTTTTTTCTTCTATCCAAAATATAAAGTACTATGGTTAGGTTTTGTTATTTGTCAAACTATCAGAACAGAATGAGCATATTATTTCTTATCTTCCAATATCTCATAAAGCATTCTGATTGCTGTTTTAAATATACTAATAGCTGTGCTAGATGTTATTACTTTTCATTTTCTGGACATGTTCTCATTTAGCAAAGATAAATAGATTTAGTTCACTCAGTGAAGAACAATATACTCTACAGTTTTTCAAGTACATCACAGATATGCCACATATATGAAATATCTTCATGCTGACTGTAATATACAAAATAGGTTGATTTCCATCTCTTTTACAGTCTATTTATTATTTAAAATGTAAAATGATTAAATTCTATAATGAATTTCGTTGCTTTTATAAAAATCATAACATGTCTATTGTACAGACAGTAATTGGAAACCATATATGAAGTGCATGCAGTCAACAAACAACAAGGAAAATACTTCCTGACTAACCCGCTCTGTCTTTATTATTATTATTATTATTATTATTTTTCCTTTACAAAGGACAGATTACTGTGCCCTGGGGTAGTGTGCCCTGGGGACTCACTTGGCCATGTGGGGACATGAGCTGCAAGAATCAACCACCAATGCAACCAGCTTAGATGGGGTGATCTGATAGTGCAGAAGCCTACTGAAATTACTGCAGACGTGAATGGACAGAGGTAAATTTTCATGAGTTTCAAGGACTACAAGAAGGGCTTCTTCCAATACATCAGTAGCAAGAGGAAGTCTAGGCCCGCTGCTGAATGAGGTAGGTGCCCTGGTGATGAATGACACACAGAAGGCAGAGTTACTGAATGCCTTCTTTGCTTCAGTCTTCATTGCGAAGACCAGCCCCCAGGAATCCCAGACCCTGGAGACAAAAGGAAAAGTCTGGAGGAAGGAAGACTTTCTCTTGGTCAAGGGGGATCAGGTTAGGGATCATTTAGGCAAACTTGATACCCACAGATCCATGGGCCCAGATGGGATGCACCCACAAGTGCTGATGGAGCTGGTGGATGTTATTGCTACGCCACTCTCCATCATCCTTGATAGGTCATGGAGAACAAGGTAGGTGCCTGAGGACTGGAAGAAAGGCACTGTGTCAGTCCCGTCTTCCTAAAGGGCAAGAAGGAGGACCCAGAAAACTACAGGCCAATCAGTATCACCTCCATCCCTGAAAAGGTGATGGAACAGCTCATCCTTCTATGATGGAATGACTGTCTGGGTGGATGAGAGGAGAGGAGTGGATGTTGTCTACCTCAAGGTAGCCTTCAGCAAGGTTTTTGACACAGTCTCCCATAACATCCTCATAGGTAAGCTCAAGAAGTGTGGGTTAGATGAGTGGACAGTGAGGTGGACTGAGAACTGGATGGGTGGCAGAGCATTGTGCTCAACGGTACAGAGTCCAGCTGGAGATCTGTAGCTAGTGGTGTCCCCCAGGGGTCAGTACTGGGTCCAGTCTTGTTCAATTTATTCATCAATGACCTGGATGAAGGGACAGCATGCACCCATAGCAAGTTTGCTCATGACACAAAGCTGGGAGGAGTGGCTGAGACACCAGAGGTCTGTGCTGCCATTCAGAGGGACCTGGACAGGCCAGAGAGCTGGGCAGAGAGGAACCTCATGAAGTTCAACAAAGGCAAGTGCAGGGTCCTGCACCTAGGTAGGAATAACCCCAGTAACCCTGCACCAGTACAGGTTTGGGGCTGACCTGCTGGAAAGCAGTTCTGCAGTGTTAACCATAAGCCAGCAATGTGCCCTCATGGCCAAGAAAGCCAATGGTATCCTGGGGTGCATTAGGAAGATTGTTGCCAGCAGGTCGAGAGAGGTGATCCTCCCCATCTACTCAGCCCTGGTGAGGCCACACCTGCAGTTTTGTGTCCAGTTCTGGGCTCTCCATTACAAGAGGGACATGAAGCTACTCAGGAGAGCCCAGTGGAGGGCTATGAAGATGATAAGGGGACTGGACTCTCTTATGAGGAGAGGCTGAGAGAGCTGGGCCTGTTTAGCCTGGAGAAGAGAAGGCTGAGAGGGGATCTTATCAATGTCTATAAATATCTGAAGGGAGGGTGTCAGGATGATGGGGCTGGACTCTTTTCAGTGGTACCCAGCAACAGGACAAGAACCAACAGGTACCATCTGAAACACGGGAAGTTCCCGTTGAATATGAAGAAAAACTTTACTGTGAGGGTGACAGAGCCCTGAAACAGTTGCCCAGAGAAGCTGTGAGGTCTCCTTCTCTGGAGATATTCAAAACCTGCCTGGGCGTGATCCTGTGCAGTGTGCTGTAGGTGGGCCTGCTTGGCAGGCGGGGTTGGACTAGAGGATCTCCAGAGATGCCTTCCAACCTCAGTCATTCTGTGATTTGCAGCACCCAAAATATTAAAAGCTTTATAAACAACAACCAAAATGTTGGGAAATGAAACATGCTTTTTACCTGTGAAGGGACATAACCTTCCACTCATTTAGATATTCCATCATCACATATCAATATCTGATTTCTTCCCTGATGTGGATGACAGCTTATTCCTTGAGCTCTAAGAATATTACATGCTGGATGTTGTATACTCTGGAGTTTAGTAAACCCCAGTTGAGATTAACAGTCTGTTAAAAGCACTTTTACCACAGCTTGTGTTGAAATTTTCCTTAAAACATTTGATTGTTTGGTATCAAATTGCTATACTCCAAGTGGATATAAGGCTTTGCCTTGTCTTTTAAACTTTGGTATCTGAGTCCATGACTCAGTATGATCTGTTGGAAAAGGAAGTTTTACGTAAGTTAAAAACATATGCA
The DNA here is from genome assembly GCF_009769625.2 of Cygnus olor. Lineage (NCBI taxonomy): Eukaryota > Metazoa > Chordata > Aves > Anseriformes > Anatidae > Cygnus > Cygnus olor. Next base: position 53,985,298 of record NC_049171.1, on the reverse strand, counting down.
TGTTTTATAACAGTGATAACTTCTTATGAAAAAGTGATATATTTTTATTATATAAGAGACACTGCCAGTTCATGAGAGACTCACAATGCTCAGTGATTCAATGCCTGAAATGTACTTAAAATGTTTTGTGGAGTACTTCAGTATGTTTGCCTAAGAAGTAAAAATTGCTGTAAAAATGTAAGTTGCAGTAATGGTGTTATTGTAAGACATTTTTGCTAGCTACAATGAATGATTTCTAAATGCCACAGTGTGATTAAGCAGTAAGGCACAACAAGTTATATTACAGTGTGAAGCCCTAGGTGTGCTGAAATTACCTTTCAACAGCTCACACGGGAGTATCTGTGGGAGATTATAACATGACAACTTTAACGTTTTCTAAAAATGAATAAATGAAGTCATTAAAAAGCATTTTTTTCCCTGATAAGTGAAGTGCCTTCCATCACCCAGTGTGCAGTCATTAGATCTAATGTGCTTTTCTGCAAAAATTTTTCAAAATGATCCAGGGTTCCCTTCCTCGCAATTGAGGCAATGGGAAGATTTGTTATGGGGATCCTGGTTCTTTCTGAATGAAAGATGTATGCATAGTTATACAACATACCCAACCTCCAGATTCTGCAAAACTGCACTACCAACAGATCCTCTGTGTTTTCTAAAACAGTTTTGCTCCAAAGCACTTGCTATTTCAGTCTATACATTTTTCTTCCCCATTTCCTTCTTCCAAGAACAATTAATACCAGCGACCTCCCTAACTGACTGCCCTATAGTGTGTCTGAACTCTCAGGAGTTGTTTTCAGTGGACAGCTTTTGGAAAGCTCACAGCAGAAAACTCATTAAGTTTTCATCTTTCTTTTTTTTTTTTCTTTTGTCTTTTTTAATTCAACAATGTGACAGACCGGTCTTCCTCTTGCTTTGGGGAATACACACTCTAGGAAAACAAGCAGAAAGCATAAACCATTTTTCTATTCACTTGTATATTGTTTACACATACAGACATCATGCTGCAATGATTTCAGTCCAGCAAACCGTAAGGCCCTTGCAGAAGGTAGGTGACAGCACTGTAGCTCTTTTGTGATCAGGACACCCTGCTATAAACCCACCAGCACAGTACAACATCGACATTTAGTTCAGGTCTCACCAATGTTCCTCAGGAACTACTGAGCTTTTCCCTCTGCTCCAGCACCACAGCACTGCTATCTCTGAGCTGAGCTGAGACCAGAGCCACTGTGGACTAGCAAGCAGCCCAGGTAGTGATCAAACCTCCAACATTGCTTCTGCAGCCTCCAGCCAACCTGGGGCTATACTTAACCCTCAGCAGCCCTGCCAGAAACATCTGTCCTCCCTGCAGCTCCACCATGAAACGTCTGTCTTCTCTGTCACTTCACCAGAAAGCAGCCAGCAGCTGGGGAAAATGTGAAGATAAGTTATTTGAGGTAAAGGAAATGATAGTTGAAGGTAAAAGCAAGCTAAGGGGCTGCATATAAGTATGGGAAGAGCTAAAGCACAAGGGCAGTAAGTTTGGAGTCTTTCATTAAACTTACTTAAAAAGTTCATCAGGCCTCCCAAGTTCTGCACACAAGATAAACCACAGTGCTTCTATATCATCTTTTGATCTATATCAGCTTTTGATCATCTCAATTTTCATTATACCTGCACGTCAACTTTTAAGAAGAATGCAAGTTCCTAAACAATTAGAAGAGTGTGTGTGTGTGCTGTTTGTCCAACACCAGGGAGGTCCCAGGGCACCCAGACAATCTAATGTAACGAGCAATCAGCACAGAGGCAGGAGTATGGCACCCCCTGTGGGCTCTTGCAAACATGTCCTAACTGGATTCAGTGACGCGTGATTTCTTCAACCCATGTGCAGGGTTAGAGGTACGTGGGGGTAGTCGTCCACAGTAGCTATACCTTTTAAACTCAGGCAAATACAACTAAAGTAAGAAAAACGAAATATATAACACAATCACTGCTTGCACTGTTTCTTTAACCAAAGCTGTGGAGTGTTGGCATTTACTTTACATGGTTTGTTCTACAGGTAAATCCATAGTGTTAAAAAACAACCACTGTCTTTTCACACTACAGATGGCAAGAGCTTATCCTTGCATTGGTGTCAGAATGGATCTTACTTACTGTGGATTGTTTTGATGATGCTTCCCTGGTGACAACACAAACTCCATACTCATTTCAGTCCAAACAAGTTTTTATTTCTACTCTGCTAGGAGGGCAGTCACTGCAAGCATTTGAGATTTTCTTGCTACAAGAATTAAAGCTGTTTAGCTATTTTCAAAAATCCCTAAACCATCTCCTATAATACTTCCTTCCATTTTACTTGGAAGATATTCCAATTTAGATAAAATGAAAATACTGCTCTGATACAAAAGAACAGCATATTCCATAACTTAACACAGTATGTGAAAATTAATTAGACTTTTTTTTTTTTTTGGTCTCATTGTGGCTCAAATGTTGTTGCTAGAAAAATAAAGGTAAAATTGTCTAGAAACAGAATAAATTTATCCCACTATTAACTACATTCCAGACTTGATTTTGGAAAAATAGAGTTTAGAGATGTTGAAGTATATTACCATACGCAGTCGGATTTGATCATTCTGAAGAACTGTGCCTTTTCACAATTTCTTTTGGCATCTGAATCTGATTGAATTATTTGTTTTGATGGAAAAAGCTGTAAGCAGAAATCCCTCCACTGGGAAGAAAAGAGCTGCCATAAAATTAATGGCATATATGCAGCTCGTAAGTGGAAGCATTTAGTACATTATATCTCTCCCTCTCTCAAGTGTTACAAAGTGAGCCCAGTTTTACTAGACACACTGTATAAGCAAAAAGCAAGTGTGTTGTAGCTGTCCTAGACTTGTGGAATTTAGATCTGGAAATGACAAGTTCCTTTTTCTCAGCTGTCCTTCACCAACGCAGACCTCTTCCCTTTACTACTTTCTCAAATGTTTTATCAGACTAATTTTTAAATGGTTCACTGCTGGAGTTTCTACTGGTTCCCTCTAGAGACTGAATCACTCTGATAGATGTCACTGTTAGAAAGTGCATCAGCAGCCAGGCTCAAATAGCTTTTGTCCAGTTTCATCTCAATACAACTTCATGGGCTACATTAGAGAAATCGTCTCCCGCTTTGGCATCCACAATGCTCTTACTTGCATTATTCTAATCTCTGGAAACTCACGTTAGGACTGAGGTCTCTTTGAACCATGTTTCTAGTATAAATGTTTTATAAATTATTTCTTCTACCTTGCCAGCTTCCAGTCTCTCAAGACAAGTGACTTGGCAAATGTGAAGTGCTAAAGAGACAGACATAATATAAAAACAAGCTTATACAAGTGTTTAGGTACTTATAGACTGACAAGTGCACTGACATTTAACCTACCTTTCCCTCCTTTAAATGTTTGTTTCTCATCAGCCATCACAGGCTTGTTAGTTGCAAATCAGCCAAACTGAAAGTTTGCAAGAGTGATTGACATCTTTCTATATGGCCAGCTGCTGTTTTTTGCAAACATTTTTCTTGTGCAGAAGTACACAAACATATGTATGTTATATCACATGGTATTCAAAGACAGTAGAAGAACCTAAGTTACCTTTTTGATGCCAATGAAGAAGCACCTTTACAGGCATTTCAGTATAAGTCTTGGCTCAATACGCAATGCTTGTCACAAAAGTTAAGGTGGTAGGATAACACAGAAAGGAATAAAAAGCAAGATGAGAATTATAGGGTGCCATTAAAAACCGGTAGTGTCTTATCATTTAGAATCCAGAATCCAGGTCTAAGGATCTCAATGAAGGTAGCCAAAGAATTAAGGACAGAAGAAAAATAAAATGCTCAAGACACAGTGAAAGACTGGTAAAAGATGAACATAAGTAAGATAGTTAATTTTGCAATAATATGGGTAAAACGACACAAGGAAGGAATGAAAAATTCTATGGGGTATAATGGTTTTCAGACAGAGGACATCAAGGATAAGAGGTCTTAAAAGGCAATCAAATGGTCCTACAGGACTCAAAAATGTATTGCAATTTTAAATTAGCAAACTTTTGTTCACCTTTCGCCACACATCCTTGCCCTTCAAGATCAAGTATTTTCTGTCAAAATCTCAAACTGAACCAAAAATATATGACATATGGCTTTGACAATGTTATCATGGATGCACGTTTTTCAGCAAAAATATAATGGATGAAGTGAAAAATATTCTGAACAAAGGTTTATCAGCCCACAGGAGTGACTTAGGATCATGTCTGTCCTCTTTCATTCTCCAGTACATACAGAGATTTATTTATATATTTTTGTTAATAAAATAGTTTAATGAGTATTAGAAAAGTCAGCTGAAATGTTTGATTCTAATTCACCAGATATGCCATGCTTGCAGCAGATTCTCTCAGGATAACAAGAGAAGAAATTTGTCAGCTTGTTTTACCTAATTAAGCAGCAGATCATGCACAGCAGCCAGGACAAGGGTCACTATGGTTGCCACCTGCCTGGGAAAAGCCGTCCCAGAGACCTGCCTGTTAACACTCTAGAGCAGAGTGATGATGGCTTCTCAAACTCTCTCACTGAAGCTCTTCAACCTCACATGAAATTATTAAAGATTCATTGCACACAGATATTCCACCTCTCTAGCAAGTACCCTAGCTGCCACGATGAAGCACCATTCCCAGGGACTCTCTGACCTGATTAATACTTTAAAAAACTTATTCAAAAGCAAATACCTCCAGTAAGTGAGATCAAGGAAGACCTGCACTTATGACCCCAGAAATACATTACTGTGGACCTCTCCCAGGGGCTTGGGGATCTTCTTTCCCTGCTCAGAATCAGCCTAGAGTAAATCTGAGCTGGCCTCTCTTACACAGATGTCCTAGCTGCCAGTTTAGGGAGTCATTGATATTCATTTCAGTCGGTTTTGTGTGAGAGTGTCAGTACTTTATACACACTGGAATAAGATCAAAGGGAGACTGAGGGCACTTCAATCAGACCATCCCTCCCCTGAGGCATGGAAAGTGAATTAGAGGGAATATAAAAAAGTCTGGGCTGATACAACCAACAGCACCGTGGGTTTGGTCTCCAGATAAAGCAGATATTGTCTTTCCCAAACCAGCCAATAATTTCTGCCTGAGCTGTCACCTGCACACCCATCTCTAGGGATAAGAGGGTAGCTCTGGCTTCAGCACCAGTTTCTTGTGACACTGCTTTCCCTAAGTGCCACATAGTGCTGGCTGTGTCAGGTCCTTGGTCTGCACCTTCATCTGGTTGCAGCTGAACTTAAGACTCTAGCAACATTTGGTGCAGGCCACAGAACCAGACCCAGCCAGCTGATATCACCCTAGAAAAAACAGCATTTAATCCAAGGGTTACTGAATTCAATGCAAAAAGAGATCTGTCACTCAGATCCAAATAAGATGATAATTAGGAAAAAAATATTTTTTTTAATAAAAAAAATAAACCTTTCCAAAGCCATATAACTCAAACACAAACCTTAAATACTTCAGAATGAAACATATTGGTTTTGAAGCATTATACTGAACTGATGCAAACAGAAACTATTTCCAAATGACAAGTTTCTTTCTAACTCTTGCACTCAGAGTTCTTTGCAGGTGAAAGATGCAGTAACAATTCAGTCACCTTCATCATCCTTACACCAAACCATATATGTGGGCTCTTAGATACTTTTTTTAAATGCAGTAATTGCAACGGTATTTGTATTACAGCTGCTTTAACTACAAGTTATTACAAGAAAAAATATATAAGTATATTCTTAAAAAAAATTTTTTTGAAAAACTGTGAAATTAGAGCTACTTGGTGCTATGCTCCACATGATTTCAGAAGCACTGAAGCATTTTTACACAAGCATATCAGAGCTTATAGGAAGGACAGTCTGCTTATTTAAAAAAAAAAAATGTTTTGGTGCTGAAGATGCAACTGACTCATTTCAATGTGGCATGAGGAAGCCGCAGGAAAGTGAAAATAAAAACATCCCTACTCCTCCAGTTGTACATTCACACTAGAACCATGGATATTTTTGCTTTTATGTGCCTAAAGCTCTATCTGTGTCGTCAGTGCCAAAAGATTGCTTTTTGTCGTGGTGGATAAACTCCTGCAGCAAATACACTGACAGCTTCCAAGTAAGGGTTAGAATAGTCTCTTCTCATACTCTTACTTGTTCACATAGCTTTCATCATTAAATTATCTTCTCCGTATCTCAAAAACCTAGGAACATAACACAGTAAATCAACAGTTAGTTTATTAACCTATTTTAATTTCCATTATTTTCTGTATTTATTTCAGCCTAATAATTTCAGTTAGCATATTATAGAATAATTATTTTTTACAGCAGCTATTTATCTATGGTACATAGAAGATATAAGGTTGACATATACTGTCAGCAACTTCTAAGATTGTGCCTTGGCAGAAATTACTGTTCCAGTCTGCTTTGGATTGTCTAAGACTCAGTCTTTAGTTCAGCCCCAGCCTGGGCTGTGAGGATGAAAGGATTCAGTTCACCCCATTACTCCTCAAAGTCTTCCTAGCATCATCTGTGTAAATGCTTTCTGTTTGATTGCCATAATATTTTGGGGATGTAGAGCAAGAACGTGTGGCCTGAGATTGAATTCATTTTGTAACACAAAGATGAGCACTGTATAGTTTGGAATATACAGGCCATTGTTTTTTTTCTGTATTCACACAGGCTGAAATGCAGTGTATTGTAACAACAGAATTGTAGCTTGGATAATACTAGTCTAAACTGTTATCTTGTATCACAGATTATGGCAAAATATGTTTCAATGAAGAGCTTTAATTAAAATGTGCTTCTCTGGGTTACTTAAGCTTTAGTGATCCTGTCGTATGTGGTACTCTGACATTAAAAGTACTTGATATTGTCAGTCAGAAACACTGATGTCATATTCAAAACTGCTATAGGTGAAAAATTGTTCTCCAGTTTCTAGATGAGCTTTTTGCAAGCATGCCTCAGAGCAAAATCACAAGCTGGATTTCACTGCCAGAGTTCTTCCCCCAGAATCATATTTATTAGTCCACATATAAAACCATGCATGAAAAGGAGCTGACAGAGCACAGTGAGGCATGAATTTCAAGTATATTCCAGCATCAAAGGTCAGAAGCAGATTTCCCGTTTGAGTAGCAATTATAAATAGCCATCAGAGGTGAAATAGGATTGCAGTACTGGGTTATGTTGTGCTTCCTGTTGATTTTGAAAGGTTAACAATATGAAGAAAAGAAGAAAAACCCCTATTCCACATCTTAAAAAAATTAAATGCTTTCTAAAAAGGGTAGAAATGTGGTACCAGAGCACAATTTTTCTTCAGAAATGTATTCAAAGACTGAGTCCAGAAGGAGAATCCAAGGACATCTCCCTGTTCATGTACTGTCTGTTTTCTTCTTCCACACTAGATTCCTCAATGCATGCTGCATACCCCCAAAAAACAGACTGCCTAGACTAAGCAGCAAATGGCTGCCGAGGCATAGCCCATGACCGTGCTCTCCTGGTCATCTACAACACAATGAGGCCATGCAAAATCCTCTGTCCTGAAAGCCTTGTCTCAGAGTAGTCAAATCCAACAAGGACTCAGGAAGAAGGATCTCCAGGATCACAGATTTCCCCAAACATGTACTGCTCTTCCAAGACATGTCTTCCTTTCTGTATCTCTTAAAACACAATCTTTTCAGCTTCTTTTTCGCCCTCCATTCATGGGTAACAATTGATTTGCACACTCTCATGGCTGCTTCTGCTTGGACACCATTCCTTCTTCTTTTTGTGGTCTTCTGTTTCAGCACATCATCCATAATGATATCCTTGTTGTCATCTCCATCCTTATTTCCCATGTTCTTCCACTTACACAAAATATACCCAATTCTACTCCCATATTACCTGAACTCAATAATTATTGCTAGAGGGAAAATAAAAATAAAAACCACTTGCCTGCTCCCAGTACATATTTGGTAGTGTTTTACCACTTTTCAGTGAGAATGCCTGGAAATATTTACAGAACTGAAGAGATAAAACAAGTCAGGAATGGGGCTCCTATTTTGTGTGAAAATCCTTGTGATTGTGGAATGTTTCATTAAACATCTGCTGTAATTATTCTGTACTTTAGCATTTAGGAGAAATATCACATAACTGCTTTGCTTAAGCTGACTTTGCATAGACAAACTATGAAACACATCTTTATAAATTAAATGACTTTGACAAGTGATAATCCTCACAGCTACTTTGGCCTAATGCTCTCCGTGACGGTCTCTGGATACAGGGTTTATCTAGGTGACATCATCAAGAAGCCAAAGAAGGAAATTAAACATGTCCTAGGTGATTTCCTCTGAACAGGCTTTATATGAAAAGATGATAAATAGAGCTCTGCATTTTGAACAGGAGGTTGCAGCAGGGGCAGTGCTGACAGGCTCCAGGCTCTTTGCCAAGGTATTTATTTACTTGTTGTGTCATGACAAATATTAAGCCACAATCTGAAGTCTCCCCGAGCAGCTAAACCTCAGAGGGGCTGGCACAGAGGATCTTGCTGTGTCTGTGTCCCCTCTCAGCAGGGAATAAGGAGTCCATGTGTTTCATTAGTGTGCTAAACACAAGGGTTTACACGTCACCTTAGGGACAAAAACTATTGCCCTTTTGGCAATGAATACCCAAAGTGCTTCTTTTGTGACTTTCAGATTTGCACTATGCTCCACATTTCTGGACAAGTCCAAAGCAAAACAGTTTTGATTTAACAACAGAAAAATATGTTTTAAATGGTAAGAGTCTGTGTTTGGAAGCAGTACTGGCTTAGATCTCTGCATATCAGGAAATGGCGTCTATCAGACATTTGCTAAATAGAAAATGAAACAAAATTTCACAGGCTATTGGTAAAACTGCATGAATTACTACTTTATTAAATGGTTACAGACTAGTGACTGCTGACATTACCTTTTACTGAGAAGAGCTTTGTAGGTTACAAGAGCAATAGTAAAGAATGAGAATTATAAAATAGATACTTAATGAAAAAAATGGCTATATTCATTTAAGATAATTTACCACTTGTGTTTGTGTAGGCACTGAAAATGGTTTCACTTGGATGCTATAAAAGCATAATTTGGTATGTAAGTCATCAGCCAGTACAAATAACATCGTTCCCATTGCATTCAAGATCTGAACAGTACTCACGGCAATAATAGAAAGGCTCCAGCATTAGGCAGACTCTCAGAAAAAAAGCTTATTTGAGCTTCTGTACAAATCACTGCAAAAGTGTGCACTAAATGTGGCTGTGAGATGAGGATGCAAACTTAAACCACCACTGAAGGAATACAAAAGTGGCTGGATCCAAATCACATTTGTGCACATTATGTACTCAGACACTGGGTCATGAAGCAGTAATTGAAAAATTATGTGTGGCTTTTTTGCCCACATTTGATTAAATTGCCTCTCTTAGTCACTTCAGTAATAGCTCAGTGATAGACTCTGCTACCCTACTTCAAAAAGTCTCTGTTTTCTCTCCCTGGTCCTTTGCTTCTGAGTCTGGGAGAACAGTAAGCACCACAAGATGATATTTTGTGAGCTTGATTCTCCACTCCTTCCCCAGTGGCATAATGGTAATATCCTGAATTAATTTTCCTAAGCAAAAGGAAGAAGGAATCAGACCTATTGTCTTCAAAGGAAAGATCTTGTTCCCAGCACCTGCTAGTAATATACATTTTACAGCTTTTGAAGGAACTGTCTCTGTGCCCTAGATGAACACAAATTGTGACGTTTCAACTAATGCTTGAAAGAAAGTGAGATTTGGGCAACAAAATCTGTTTTGCAGTGCATAAGATTAAAGAAGGCCCAGGACAAGAAATCAAAAAGCAGCACTGTTGTTTACAGTATCCATAATGCAATTTTCCCAGTCTGAACATAGAGGCTTCGCACCTTCCAATACGATATGAAAAGGCACCCACTTTCCTCCATAAACCTATAGTATTCAGTCTTGGAGCTAGTTTGGATGTTAATCTGCAAACACTATGAATTTGCATCTGGAGTGAGTACAGAAATGCACAAGGTTGGAGGAGGCTGGCACTTCCAGTAAGGAGCTACAGGGTAGCTGTGCTGCCCTTCTCACTAAATTGCTGTCTCTGCCAGGCAATGCTGGAAGAGAATTTAAAAACTATGAAAGAGCAGAGAAGTGGGGAAATAAATAAATAAATAGAATTAAAAAAAAAATCCAGCTACAGAGCCTTTGTTGTCAAATGTATTCTGACACTGTTTTCATATTTACAGGAAAGCCAATAGCAGAAGAAAATTTTAACTTTCTACCAGAAACAAAACATCTTTGAAGATGATAACACAGCTGCCTTCACAGTGAACACTACTGTTTTGCTACCTGAATTTCAGTATGCATTATTGTATTGGTCTTCTCCATCCCTTTCCAGGTTTCATTCCAGAAACACTTGTTCAGTCAGTAACCTTCAATTATCTGTGATAAAAATGCAACTTGTGTTATTGATAGTCTTTCACTTGAAAATTAACCCTAATTAGGATAAGTCTTGTCTCTTCATCTGGTAGTTTCTTCCCACTTTAAACATGGAAGACTTGCTTAAAAGTAAACAATCAAAAATGTGCTGTTAGAGACAGGTTAAGACTGAAGTACTGAAGCTGGAAAGATACCTCTGCTAATGGCTACCAGGAATCAGTTGATCTCTCAAGATCTAGGACTGTATGTTTCATAGCGACTTCACTATTAAAACAATTTGTGAGGATTTAGGAGGAAGATTCTCACAACTGTGTGTGGTAGAAACGTAAAAGTATAGAAATGGAAAAATGTCATTCAGAGGAGATAAGAGATGAGTGAAATTAGTCAGCATTACTGGACTGTGGAGGAACTGAAAGCACAGTGCAAAACTCTCTGGCTCCTATTCTGTGCGTGACAGTCTTTATATTTTAAAATCGAATTTTTAATTCTTCTACTCTTTTATCACTTCATTATAACAAGCAAAGTGACGTGGGACTTAAAGATGATATATGACAAGCCAGCGCCGTCGCAAAGCTGTTCATGATATGGCTGTGGCTTGTCCTGCCAAGCTGTGGGCTGCAGTTTCCATCTCGTGCTTGTCCAAGTAAAGGAAACAACATGTGCCAGGCACCACAGATGGGTCAGCAGCTGGCACACGTGATGTTTGTGTACTCCCAGCCAACGAGATAGTTTTGGAAAACATTCAGGGGAGGCGTTAGAAAGCTGTCCAGTGCCATTGATAACAAGAAGAATAATGCTCTACAGAAGACTTGCTGCCAGAGCAAAACGTTGGCATGCAATAAATACCACAAAACTTGCAACTTTTTCATTGCTAGCTCACCGACCAAATGCCAACCAAATCCAAGGAGGCTCTCACAGCTGTTTTATAAAAATAGAAAAAGACTCTCAATAAGACTAATAAACTCCCTCTACAATAGGCTCAGTACTTGAACCAGAGCCAATGCTAACAATCAGACCCCAAATCTGACCCCATGTCTTAAGTCATTGTCAGTTTTGATAACATTTTCCAGCAGAGAGAAAGAGGACATTTGCTGTGAAATTTAAACACACAACAGCAGTAACATTCTCCATGAGTTTGCTGCATCTTTTTAAACCATAAAAGTTTTCTGTCACCAACTCACTCAGAGAAAGAGGCCAGTGCCATTCTAGGATTATTCAACACTGTCAGTAGCTTTTCTGCAGACATATTAGGTAACATTGAAAAGAAAAACTGAAAACCCAATGTCCTCAGTCTCCAGGACATATGTAAATGCTGTATTGACTGCTCCCGTGAGGGACTATCATCTTCAGGCACTTTATTTCATTATAATCTATTAGTTACTGTTGAACACAAGGACAATCTTACCAAAATACTTTGAAAGTGAAGCTAGTGAAGGACACTAGCATATGCATATATCACAGCATATGTTCAATGGCATTTTTCACAAAGTCTGTATATGGTCCCATGAGCCTCTGACAAAACATTCCTGGGAAGTCTTCTCTGACACAGTCCTCAAAACCCAACTGCAGTTCAGCAGGTGAGTCAATGCAGTCACTTTTTTTTCACATTGACCACCACCATCTTGCATGTTCATGTACTGCACTTTCCTCCATTACCCATTCACTGCTTACATCTTGCATTTGGCAATATAACCCTTAGAGCAAGAGCCAACCCCTTTGCCTTGCACAGTAGGGCTCTGGCCTCTAGGTGTTACCATAATACAAAGAATAAACAAAATTTCTATTTTGGGATAAGCAGCCATTTTTCAAGCACAAAGTAAGGGTCTATGCTAATAATATGTAATTACTTAGCATCATTTTCTATAACAAACAGTAGTGGGGTGCTAGGCCAATATGAACCATAGGTTCATATTGCTTGTACCTGAAAGTGTTTAATTTAGGAGTGCTGGAAGGTTCTCTTTATCACAGATTTTTTTTTTTCCTTTTCTTTTTAGGTCAATAGCATGACAGTGGAAATTGCCCAAGGTTGTAACAGAGCCCTAATATAATTGAGAGGGGATGATACAGAGTGTTCTGACAAAAGGTCTTGAACTCCAGAACTTGCTTTTCCTATCCTTCCATAAGGCTTGAATTAGTTGACCTTTAGGTCATGCTATAAAGGATACTTTTTTCTACCAGGTTCTTTCTGGGAAAGCAGGATGAGTGGGCTGTGCTGGATGGTGAGCAAGACCTCATTTTCAGTACTTTCAGACCACTTTTATATTATGGCATTGATTTTGACTTGTGTTTTATTTTATGCACTTCCTTACACTTTGGATAGACTTGTTTTTCACTAAATTAAAATAATAAATAATGATGCAGTAGAGTGCTGTTGAAACTGCAATACTTACTTTCACAATAGCTCTAGTAATTTCTGAACAGTTTGTTCCAAACAGAAGTAGGCAGGAGGAGGAGGAGAAAGAGGAGGAGGAGGGAGGGACAGTCTGTCACTCACTATTGTGGTTAAACACATTTTTTCTTCAGTTGCTTGCCCAGGGTGACACTGCAGCTACCTCATGTTGTTTTAGTCAACATCATCCCAGTAGTGCTCTCCAAAGCTAAAGCAGTAATGAACTTGGGGTCACTTTACACACCAAGGAAATTCAGGAGAGAAATCCATGGGAGGTCATATCCAGAAAGAGCTTCAAACGTCATTTGTTATACTTCAGTCTGAAAAGAGGTCTGATCACAGGAAAGTCATAGCTTGTCCTCAGCTCCTAATAGTATCAGTGGGAACTGAGTTGGTTCAGTTTCGTCTGCGTCCTGAGGCTGGTTATAGTTTGTCTAAGTTGGTTGAAAAAATGCAATTGTATCAGGTTTGCTGGATGAAGCCAAAAAAATTAAGTGCAACAGGTATCTTGCCAAACTGGTGTTTTTTTTTGTTGTTGTTGTTTTTTCAAGAAGAGTTCAGTTAAGGACAGATTATTTTGTTGTGAAACCCACAATGAAGGTGTTTAAATGCCACAGATCTTGAAGCATGTTTTAATGTGTAGGCATCCACTTAAAAGAGCTGATCAGAGAGGAAGCCAGCAAGAAGAGTCCAACATCTTTATTTTATGTAATCTAACTCCCAAACAACATCCATACAAAATGAGCTCTGAAAGGAGTTCATTTTTCTGTTTTTTGTTTTGGAGCTTGCCAAGACCACTGGCTAGTATGGTCTTTCCCAAAGACAGAATAGGTTTTTCTTTGTGAAAAAATTAAACTCTATTTAAACGGTTTGCAATCCCACTATATAAGAGACCTTCTGAACACACACACACACACACACACACCTTTTTTTTTCTTAGGCTGTTCTCTGGTCTAGGGCAAAGCTGCCGTTTGCTCTATACATGTATTACTTTAGAGCAGCTGGCACTCACCTCACTGGGAATGACATAATTCAAAAATATGACATGAAGTACGTCCCTACTTTTATTGATTTTACAGGATGATACACTGAGCCAGAGTGTTTGGTGTAGTTGAGACCTACATGGGCAGTGGAAAACTTTTGTCCCATACCTCAAGAGAGAGACTTCCTCGCTCTGCCAGTTTTTACAATACCTGGTTATAACCGGAGAAGATTTCTAAGCTTTTATCTGACTTGGAGTCCTTTTTCTTTTTTTTTTTTTCTCTTTTCTTTTTTTTTTCTTTTGTTATTTCAAAAGTTTCACCGTCTTCAGTCTGTGTTTGAAAAGAAGAGTCAAGCGTCATCCCTTCCATTTCATTTCTCTTTTTATTATGTGCAGGCCCTCTGCTTTAGTAAGAAAGCTATGCGGAACCCTCCAAATGCCAAAATAACAGATTTTTAAGTAGAGCTTTTAGAACAAAAACACATGTGTATCATCATCAGAAACATTAGGCAGAAGACCTGAATTTTTCATCTGAGTAATTGACCTTACAGATTTTCATGCTATTTGATACGTTGCATGGTAACAGCAATGAGGAAGATATTTCTCTTAAGCTAGGATGCTGCTGGAAAACCCTGGCCCAATTATGCTGATGCAATTGTTGAAACCACAGCCATTTCTTTCCTTCTGGCATCACCTGCCTCCTTGGTGTGCCCTGCCTCCACTGTGACAGGACACTGGCAATTGTGCTGCCACAGGAGTTCTGCTCCTGTTGGTGAAGCATGATCTTTGCCCCAAACTTCTGAACAAACTAGAGTTAAAATTTCAGCACCCAGCTGACTTGTTCTATTTATGTGGTGGTATACAGCAGTTCCTCATTTTGTTGTGACAAGAAAATACTGAGCCAAGGATGGTATTTATTAGACTAGGTTAGACTCCTAGGAAGAAACCAGTAGCATTTTTGCTACTGGCATTTTAAACAAACAAAATATATTTATACTTGGGGGAGGCTTTAAAGGATTTAAAGTCTCAAAGTGACTAGTCTCAGTGCAATTGGCACCTAACTGAATACGACAGACTACTTCACATCACATATCCTACTCCTTGGGAAATTGCTGCATTATATCTGTCTAAGGCCTGGCCTACATAAATGAAAGGCATGATTTAAAATGTATGCTTTTAAACTAAATCATCTTCATTGAAGCCAAAAACCTTCTACTACACTAAAATAAGAGTACACAACAGAAGCTTTCATTGGTTTTCATTGACAGTTCTGTCATTTAAGGAAACTCTAGTTAAATTGACATAGTTTCCCTGTATAGAATAAGATCATACAGCAAATGTCATATCATCAAGTTATAGGAACGAGGATCATGACTTTTCTCTCCCAACTTCCCAGTGTCACTAAAAGGTGAGGCAGCTCCAGGAATGTGTGGAGAGACCCCATCCAGACTTTTAAATGTCCAACCAGACTCTACATTCCTCTGCAAAAAGGAGCTGACTTTTGTATCACTTCACAGTGAAACTGAACATTTTATAAGACTTCTAAGAAGAGAAAATAAATCCCCTTCGGTACATTTCTTTAGACATAGATTCCCACATAAGTCAAGCCTCAGGGCATGGTGTGAGTTGGTTTCTCAAGAGGGCAAGACTCATGAAAAGAGGAAACAACAGAGAGAAAAATAAGAGCACAGCATTCCTCCCACATCATCAAGCACCAGCCTTTGCTTCAAACAAGGATCAACACATCACTGTGTGAGCAATAAGAAGTATGATAAATTTACTACAGTGTAATAAAATCGATTGTAACGGTAACTACTCTACTGCTCAGAAAATGTTAGGCTGGTTTCCTTTGGTTGTGAATCTAACCAAGACATTAGTCTCTAGTGTTTTCAGCTACTGAAGGCTGGCAAGATGGTATGAAATTATCTGAACTAAAAATAAAAATGAAAATTTTCCTTGACTTCTTGAACTGTGGCAGTGGAGCACGATCTCTGCTCACTTCTGTCTTTACCACTCTGTGTCCACATTTGCCCTGCATGGTAAAAAGTGTTTGGGGGATTTAGAAACCCACTGAGTTATTGAGTTCTATTTTCTTCTTTATGAAGATATGATTTCTGGGATTTAAAATATTACCTCTGGGACTTGTGAATTTTGAATATATCTGGGAGCAGAAGTAAAATTTTAGATAACTGAAACTTCACAGAAAAAAATAATACATTTCATTGGAACAATACTGCTCCCAAAAATAAGAAAACTCAAATATTTGGGTTGGTTGAAGAAAAATAGAATGGATTTTATTGAAAATTTCAAGATTAAAATAGATATTTCCAGCCCTTTTAAGACTTTTTGTAAGAAAAGAAAAAAATTCTGTTTTCTTTTAAATGTAGTAGTTTTCATTTCAAAACTTGATTTTAAGAAAAAAATTAATTAAATAGCCTATGATATTAAGAACAAATTTTTGCATCAGGTTGACCTAAAATGTTAATTTGATTTTTTTCTCTATTATACAAGAATTTGAAACTTTTTTTTTCCTGCTTTCAGAGCAAATAGATTTTTCTCAGCTATATTTTCTGGTTTACCCTTGAGTCCCTTAGCTATAAACTAAAGCATTTAGGAAATCTCACAAATGTTTGCTACATAATCTGTTCTCATAAAAAACATGTATACAACATAGCTCCCTCCACTTGCTGGCTTAGACATTCAACTTATCCCACAGCTGCCTCTGGGTCCCAATCTCCCCAGCTGCTGGCACTGGGACACTGGAGACCCCAAGGCCTCAGCCGCACTCCAGCTGCTGGTATTCAGACCTACACACACACGCTGTAGATCCCTGGACTAACTGCTCATAGACATAGAGACCACCCAGTAGCAGCCCTGGATCCTCGCTCTCCCCCTGTGAGACACACACTTAACCAAGTGCGTCTAAGCTGACCCCCAGACCTCATAACCTCTCCAGGATTTGACCTGGGCCTTCTGGTCCCAAATCCTCCAGTCGCACCACTCTGAGGCACAAACGTAGACCTGGCTTCCAAGCCACCAAGCTCATTATTCACCAGCAATCACACAGTGACACACACACACTCTCACCTGCTGCAGGTGCTCTGGCTTCTGTGCTTTGTAGTTCCCTCCCCAGTGCCTGTACTTAGGCACCTGTACATACACATGCACTCAAGGGAGCCCCTCACCCAGGAAAAGAATTACAAAAGGGATTTAGTAAATTTGGGGGATTAGACAACTGCACTGGCCAGCCACCTGTTTACAAACTGTTTCTCTGCTACCCCATAATGAGCCGCCCACCCCCAGCAGTTCCCCCTGTCTGTGGTGATCTCAGAACAGGGTCTCCTGATGATGCCAGGTGGTGGGTGTCACCTTGATGCACTCCCAGGATACCCTGGGGGGGGACGGGACTCAGGAGGGCTTGTGTCTCTGAGTGGGTTATTGGGATTCCCTCAATGGTCACTGTTCCTCTAGGCTCCTTTGTGGGTGTGGAGACCAGATTCTCATCATATTTCCTTACCATACGGAGTGTAAGAGGCTGGTTTGGTAGAGTAGGAGTTCTTGGACTCTTTACCCTGAGTGGAGCTCCTCTTTACTCACATTCATGTCCCTCTCTTTGTTGCATTTTTTTAAGCATTTTGAGCAGATGCTTTCTTTGTAGGGTTGCTTTGAGAATGACTGTTGCTACCACTGACTTATGATAGTGAACAAAAGGCAGGGGGGACGGGAGGATTTCTGTTTGCAGCTCTAATTGAAAATATTCATCCATCAGTTCAGGAAAGAGGGAGGAGATTAAAAAAAAATATATGCTTATCCTTTGAGATTTTGTCAGTTGCTGATGTATCAGAAACAGATGGCAGTTGACATGACAAACTTACAAACACCCTTGGATGGTGTGGTATGGGTATACAAAGAGCTCTGAGTTCTGTCACAGAAGGTGCACTCTGTCATACCACCCCACACTGGAACAGCTTTGAACTACTGATTCTTTACGAGCTGTTCCTGCAGTTCACTGCAGTATGAAAGCTATCAGTCAAGATTTTACATTTCAAGAGGAATCTTCCATTCCTACAAATTCTCTCTTTTTTTTTTCTTTTTTTTTGACAGCTTTTAATTTCTTCCAGTCCCTTTTGTAATAACCAAGCTCTGTTCTTCCACATTTACTAGTCCATCTGCTGGAGACACACATTGCTACAAGCACAGATGATGAAGAGTTGAGATAATTCTTCTTTCAATTCTAAAAAGAAATCAAAGTCCTGCTTCTTTTGCTTTGGCAGGATTTCAGCAATTACTGCAGTGGCTGGCCACTGAGCCAGGAAAATGAGGCAACTGTGGGAAGTGGGTTGATGTGATATAAAATGAGAATTGTCAGGTGATGAAGGCATTCATTGGCCAACTACAGAGTGTGGAGTGGTGCCCCGGGCCTCCAAAACAGCTGAGAGTTCACAGTAATTCAAATCCAGTAATCAGAAAACCCAGCAGAAATTTCCAATATAGAAAATAAAACCTCTGGTGGTCCTACTTGGGGTAGCATCCAGTTCTGCTCAGGACTAGCAGTAGCAGAACATAACCCCGCATTTGGCATCAGCTCTTTGCACTGTAGTCAGACTGAAATTTTTTTCCTTTTGCCTTAGTTTTGCTTATTCATCTTTTCCTTGGTTTGTTCAGCATTTGAATAAGGATTGTTAATTTCTGTACTTATTTAACAGCTAGGACTGCACTGTGAGCTGAGGCAAGGTAGGACTTTTTATATGTATTCTAAGATCTTTTGTGTCTGAGAGAAAGTCTGAGATCTTTTGTGTTGCCTGTTTGGATCCTGCAACATCTGTGTAATAGTAAAGTTTGGAAAAAAAAGAGGTGTTTTTTGTTGTTACTGTTTTTAGTTTTGTTTTTAAACACCCAAAGGAGTTTTTACAATTCCTAGCTCTCTTCTAGAGAGTTGGTTGGCAAGTGACCCGAGAAACCAAAACATTTAATCTAAAACCATTAACCCTTGCTTAATGTCTTCAGTCCTTTATCCACTTCAGTGATTATGTCCTCCTTTGGAAGGAAATGGTCAGTCTTACATAGATAAGCATATTTTGGTATATTAGTACTAACAATGCTGTTCCCACATAAGTGGGAGTTAGAATGAGTTAGAAGATTCTAATATGAGTTCCAACACGAGTTTGAAGTTACTTACTGAACTAAAAATGGAGAATTGATGCACACAAGGTAATGCTGTCATAAGGTAAGGTTTATTAGTCCAACATACTTCACACGAAAGGTAAGCTCTGCACAAATGATCACAAATATAAATGCCACATTTAACCATCTATACTTTATAATTCCTCAAGAAAAATCTGTTGAAAAGTCTGGATGGTAAAAATGCATAAAAAGTTTAAGATCAAGTTCATGTAATTCTTTATGTTGCACTAAACAATGCTCAGTCACCTTATCTTGCCACGCGTTTTCCTATGAGACCCTGCATCAGGCAATAATATCAATCTTTCTGATCAAGTAAGGCAATATTGGCATTTATAAATTAAAATACATATGATTTAGTATATCCTTCTGATCTGAAGTAGGATCAGCTTTACCTTCAGTTAAATGGCAGCCAGGCTCTGTTTTTTGCTCACTTTACAGTCTGGGCCAGTGCCCTGTCTCATAATCTTTGTCAAAGATGATGTTCACTGACTGCTTTTAATGTGCAAATCAGTTTTATCTCTTATCTTTTGAGTTCTTAGCTCTTTTCCTTATATAACTATGTACATTGCAAGGCTTGAGCCATGGACATGGTTACTTCCATACATACAAATTAGTATCAACCACTGTTTATAGATAGCAAAGGTACCACTTTATTTTACAGAAGCTATATGGGTATGTGTCTAGCATATATTCTAGATGCTTTTTTATATAACCATGAATGATCATTTTAAATAATTTTCTGATACTGCTTGAGGAAATACTGGCTTATAGTTCCTGCAATCTTTCCTCACATTTCTTTTAACAATAGATTTAGTACCTTTGCCACAGTGCAGGAGAATAGCTGATTATAATGAGGCTGCAAAGTCTGATGACAGCCAACCCCATTACAGAGAAGAGCTGATGGATGTAGTAACACACCAACTCCATCAGGAGCTCTTCAGTGATCAGGAAACAGGGGTAGGGGGGAGGGAAATGTACACAATGGAAACAAGGACATATTGCTAAAAACCAACTTAGAAGAATAGCACATGATGGAGGGATAAACATAGAAGACTATGGCACAAAATGATATACAGCTGAAAAAAAAACACACATAAAAGGCAATCAGGAACTGCTCTGAATTGCATTAGATACAATAACGAGATGGGAGAAAGAAGAGCTTGTTATTTAAAGGTGGAAAGTGAGCTATTGCAGGTGACAGAGAAAGTTGAAGTTTTCTTGTTTCACTTTGGGTGCTTTATTCTATATAAAGAGGTTAATTGAGATCAGACACTTAACATGATTATAATTGATAACAAGGGATGAAGAATGCTGGGGATATTAGGGAAAGAACAGCCTAACAATATTAAGATGAATTAGATCTTTAAAGTTAACTGTCCCTGTTGAGAATCACTTAAGGCATCTAGTTTAGGCAGTTTTCTTGGAAGACTCATGAGGACTCAGTGGACTGAAAACAGGGAAACAACTAGTACCCATTAGTGGGGAGAGAGAGAGGAAGGGAGAAAGATTAAAGGAGGTGTAGACTCAACAGCACATACTGATGCCTGGAAAAACATTAGGTGATGCATCATAAAGCAATCAATTTGTAAGCACCTCAAGTATAATCAAGTAATAATGAACTGCCAACATTTGTTAGTCAAAAACAATTTTTAATTAAAACAATCTTCCTTCCTCTTAATAGGACAAATTTCCTAGAAGACACAGAGAAAAAGGAGATGACTTTATTTTTACTTTAGTAATGCTTATGATCTAATTTGGTATAGCAATCTCAAAAGCAGACAGGAAAACTTACTAGAAGGAAAATGTATGACTGGACAAACAAATACTTTAAAAAGATATTGAGTTCAGTGTCAAAACAGAGTATTTCAGCTAAAACAACGGTCTCCCCTATCCAGTATTTATTATCTGATTGTTATTTATGACAGTGATATAAACAGCGAAACAGAAAATCACGCATTTCAGATTTGACATGTCATCAAACTAGAAAACAAAGATTTTGTAAACATAATAAGAATTCAAATTATATTGATATGAAATTATTGGAAATACAATAAAATTCCAAAATTGCAAGATCAAAACACTATATTAAAGAAGGAAAAAAATCTAATTTTAAAATGTCAGACAATAGCTATCTTGACACCAGAAAAAGTTCTGACACTTGAAGTGGATTGCACACATCACAAGTCAATAATGTGTCATTGAAAATAAGACAAACATCATTTTAAGAAGCATTACTTAGAGTTTTGTATACATGACAAAAGGAAAGGAATTATACTTTTTTCACTCGACCCTGCTAAGATTTCTAGTGAAAGATCATATCCAGAAAAAATGGAGAGAAGTGTAAACAGCCTTAGAAAATGTGGTCCATGTGGGAAAGTTAAAACAAACAAACAAAAACTTGTTTTGTTTGGAGGAGAGACAAGGAAAGAGGTAACAATATGTAAAAGGTTACTCTAAAGAGAACAAAAATGTCTCCATTGTCTACATGCATGGACTTAGGAAACAACTCATGGGTCTAATCTAGAGGACAGGAAACTCAGGATAGATGTAGGAGAAACTGTCCAGGTATAACAATGGTAAAATGTCAGAACAAGTTTTTCAGAATGGTTTCATACCAGAGATTTACAAACTATTGGTCAACATCTGCCAAGAGACATAAAACTACACACTGATTCTTCCTCGAAGTATGCACGTGGACTAAGTGAACTCTTTGAAGGCTATTACAACTCTACATTTCTTTAATATCAAAATCAAGCATTTCTCCAATCTGTTCAAAAAACTATAGTTAGTGACATCTCATCCTAAAACAAACCTGTACTAATTGGAACAAAGCTAAGACCACAGTATATTCCAGTGCATACTGTTTATTTTTCAATACTGATTCAATCTTATTGCATAAATCACCACTTTCTAGTAAAGAAAAGTGAAAAAAAAATGCCCTTCCACCTGACTGAAAGTTGAAGCTGATCTCGAAGGAAAATTTCTCCTTGTATATCTTAACACATTTTTCCTTCCTTGAAGGTTTGAATAAGAGCCAATTCTACACTTACTTCTAGTCTGTGCCTTAACTGTTTCTTAAAAGAAAACAAAAAAAGAAAACAAACACTCAACAATGACAACAAAACCCATCCCAGTGTACACAAAAGAAAATGAAGTGTTAGTTCTGGGCAGAAGAAATGGGATGTTTATCTGATTGTGTCTTTCCACATCCTGTACCCTAAAATGTCAAGATGAGTTTTAAAATGTGTGCACTTGACCGCGAATCTACTAATATTAAAATCTGTGCTACCCAATACTGTGCATCAGCTAGAATCTTCAAACCCAGTAGCACGAGCTGTTTGTTTTTGTCCTGTGAAAAGATTGTCCTTGCCCAACTCCAGTGTAGCAAACCTGTTTTAAGAAACAGAACACCTCATTTAAATCTCCTAGAGACTGGAAACTGTATGATTCTTTGGTTTTCTGGTGGTCTCTGAAATACCAGCTTAGCTGAGAAGCTTTGCAAAATAAATCATCAGATATCTCTTAAATAAAATAATAATAATAAAATAAAATAAAATAAAGGTTACAACCCCACTCTTCTCCATCGACATCATGGGAAAGGTGAACTCAAAGGAAAAATATTAAGAAAGTTTCTACACTGATTCAACAAAACACATTTTGCTTGCTTGTCCTATGCCTTAGAAATACAAAAGACAGTACTTCTCTGGCCTCCATTTTCTGGGAAACAAAGGAAAAAATGGGGATGTTGGACTGAAAGAATGTACTGGGGATGCAGATAAGATCATTCCGTGAATTCAACCAGAAACTTCACATAGTCACTTTAGAAAAGTTCATTGTCAACAGTCAGAACTGTGGGGTAATTTTTCCTTCACCTAGAATTAATCTCAAATAAGCCACCATTTCAGAGAAAGAGGATAGACCCAAAATGCCAATCAAACAATTACTTTGTTCATATTTGAGTAGCAAAAATAGCATTTTTGCAAAGCAGAATGCACATTTTTATGGTATCATTCAACAGCATCAATGAATATTTATCTTTTAAAAGTATAATTGGGCAGGGAATGGGACTAAAGTATCAAAAATTAACTGAAGTGGAAAAATCTTTCTTAATAAAGACACGCAAAACAAATTTATAACTCTAGAGAAAATTGGAACTACTTTCATTTCTTCCTCTCCCACATCCCAAAGAATGTCTTGATGTTCCAGTTTTATGTATGATTTGTTTATTCATAATTTTCATTATTTTATTTTTTAAACTGTTTATTATAATCTCTCCCTTTTTGCTTTGACAAACAGCTATCAGCATAATAGTGTTTGGAACTGAGTGAATGCCAGGGAGCAGATGCTTGAAATGAAGTTTAGGCAACTAGAAACAGAGAACAGTATGTTGCAGCACAGTATTAGCCACTTAACTTTCTTCCCAACAAAGCCATGATTCATTTTCTTTTTCATGCAGAAGTGTTAGCTATAGGGATTAGTACCATGAGGTGAAATCCAGTGACCCCAATTTTGTGAGATCAGGATATAACTTAACCTACAGCCAGTGGGCTGAGTTACATAACTCTAAGGTAAGTGCTGCAAGAGATTTTTTGTCCCCAGCTTACGTCAGCTGATTTTGACTCCTGTGCTGAAAGTCTTTACTCCAGTGATACCACATCAAAGATTTTCACTGGCCACTCCAGAAGAATGGACTTAAAACCATTAAATTTGGTTTTAGTCTACTATTATGTCTCATTTCACTTCACGTGCACTAGAATCTACCACATTTTTCCTTTTCTTCCTCCCTTTCAATTTCTTAACAAAGCAGATAAAGGAATGATAGTAGTTGCTTACTATAAAATACATCTGCAGTTGGAAACTTTCCTCTTTTAATCTGTCAGCTGCTTTTAGACAAAAAGAAGAGATTTTGCAACATGTCTTGAATAAATTCTGTTCACTCAGATACTATGAAGGCAACTCATCCCACTCGGGATCTAGTTATATAGTTCCTTTTTCTTGTGAGGTTTTGAATAGAGGGCACAGAGGAATAAATAAATAAATTTTGTTCTGTCAGAGTCCATTAAGAACAGACCACCAACAAAATAAACCACTATTTACAAACATCCAGGAGAATAAAAACAACATTTAGCCACTTCAGCATTTGTGCCCTACCTGATGCTGCAAATATAATACTGCTGATATAATTATTTGTGGTCTGAGAGTAGGCTTGCGTCATTCCTTTCTTCCATCTCACATTGATGAAGCTTAACAGAAACCCAGTTAAGCCTTTTTTGCATCACTGCTTTTGCAGTCTTAGGGAGATAAAACAGTTGCAAAGCAAGCAGATAAATAACATTAGAGGGGTTCTTTGGAGGCAATCTATTTACTGATATTTATTTATTTATTTAAATAGGCAACTTTAAAACAGAAACACTGCTTCAATTTTATCTTATTAAGGGATTTGAAAAGAGCAGGAAAGTTACACAACTATCACTTGAAAAAAATAGATGGACCCTCTCCAACTCGGTCAGGAGTTTTTTTCCACACAAGTCCAAAACCCTGTACCTTTCTGTTGCTATGCTGAATGGCTGGTCTGATTCACCTGTAGGACTCTCCCTACTCAGAACATTTCCTTGTGAGCAGTAAATATGCTCATTAACTTGTAAGAAGATTTTCACAGGTCTCAATGCATCACTACTAGCCTTTCATGAATTCCAATTCCCACAAGAAAGTACATGACAGCCTGTTTGTCTTACCCAGAAACAAATATAGGATGAGTATGAGCAAAATTAGACACTGGCATTATACACTTGGAACTTTCTAGTGCCCTTTATCTCTTTCTCCATTTAACTTTATATGAAGACACCTGTTTATAAAGGCTTGGCCACCTTCTTCCCTTCTTTTCAGGCCTTCTTTTACCTTCATCTCTCCCACAAATCAGCAATTGATGATAGTTGTGGTCATCTGGGGAAGCAAAATCCTAACTTGTAGAGGAGGCAATACTGTATGAATACAGAACATGTAATATAAAACTTAAGACAAATTTCTAGTTTTGACAGGTGCAAACTTTGTACCTGTTTACAAACTTTAGCAAAAAAATATATGTTGCAAAATATGCCCCCCCAAAGACACATCCTTCTGTCTCACTATGAGAAGTGGAACTGGATTCTACAAAAGTCCCATGAGAAAAGCGAACAGAATATCACCCTGTAAGAAAGGCATGAGTAAATAAATAAGTTGTTCATATGTGAGTAAATGAACACAAAGAGAGGGTTGTCCTTCCAAGTCTCCAATAAAACAGCTGTCATTAGAAACAGCATCTAGATTCTGAGTAACATTACTATGCCTGCAAAGGTAGGATGGGGTACAATGGCTCCTCCTTTCCTGGACCAGTAGGATCAGAGAGGTTGACCACTTGTACAGAGGAGCAGGAGCCTTCCTGCATAAACTGTTCCACCAGTTATTTGAATATCAGAATATTGCAACATTTGGAAAGTGATCATCTGCTTATTCTTCATGTCATCGGAAATATCTGAAACTCAACAGGGACACAGATGGTATGAAGCTAGTACATTCTTTAGAAGTTTAAGAGGCAATCCAAAAGACTAGTAGAAGTTTAAGAACTAAGAAGAGCACAGTGATTCCTTACTATCCACACACAGTTAATTCTGGGAAAAAGTAATGAGTTTAGCTGCCAGGAGAAATACATTCTAAATTATAGGGACAGTTAAATCTTCTACTATATTTGCCATCAATTTCAAATAGACCAATTCATTAGTTCAGACTCTTTGAAGGAAAAATAAAGGAATCCTGCTTTGATCTTAAAGCTTAAATTACTTGGGTGTGCCAATATTAATAAAATATTTGATATTGGTCATTAGGAATTAATACTTCAAGCAGAAAAAAAAAAAAAAAAAAAAAAAAAAAAAGACAGCTAACAATGACCCAGCCATACCCGAAAGTTTGGATACCACTGGCACTGGCAAGAATCCATTAATTTAACATATTTTATCATGGATATGTTGTTTGGTAGGACAATTTAGTTCTTAGATCAGTAACTTAAAGTGAACAAATAATTTTATGAAGGAGGTAAGCACATGCAGCCACTGTTTGTAGGTGATGTATCTGGTTTTGCAATTTGGAGTACCTTTCAGTTTCAAGCAGCAGCTCTAACAACATTAGCAGCAGTAAATAGAGGCTGCTAAACTGTCTAAAATTTGTACAAAGTGTCCAAGGGAAAATATGAATTTCCTTGAATTTTATTGAAACCATTTATGACAAATGACCTAAATCAGCCTAATTCTGTTTATATCCATCCATTCTTCAGTTAATAAACACAACCTTGGCTATATACATACATTAAAAACGTGAATAAAACCAAAAAATGAAAATAAAAAATAAATGAAAATATTTGCATCAACTAAAATTCTAGTAAACAACATGGACAAAAGGAAAAGTTGTTTTCCTGTCTTCTACATCTAAGAATCTAGATGGACTTCCAGCAACCACATGATGCAGAAAGGAAAAGAAATTTGGTTTGACAGAAATTGAAATAAGAACACCTGATTACCACTTGTGTTAATTTACAGCTGCAGAGTCTTCTCCATAATATTTGCACACACTAAGTCAATGAGAAGAAAAAAAAAAAAAAAAAAAAAAACACCCTGAGTCTTAAAATTAACTCCAAATCTTAGCTGACAGAAGATTAGGGCAAACTTCATTGACACCAAGAAAAGCCCAAAGCAGGATGAGAATGCTTGGTGCAGCTACAGGGAACTTTGCCAGCCTGGAAGCTGAAACTGAAATGCTTTCTCCATAGATTTTTTTTTCCTGCAGCACCTTCCAACTTAAATAGACCCATCCCAGATATTAAATACAGCAACTAGCTAAATCCTACCTGTAACTGTAAGACATCAGGATATAAGGACTTTCCTTTTACTACCTCACTCACTGTAAGACTGCTGCTACAAACATTATCAATTAATTCTTTTCTTCTTTTTTCTCCTTCCTCCTGTTCCTAGAGCATACCATAAATGAGTAAAACTCAGGCAGCACTAAAAGTTCAGTAAAACTCAACTGAATTACCAGTCAAGTCCCTAGCCTGGGTGCTCGCAGGCCTGGTTGTCCCTGCCCAGTGCCTCCTCCACCATGTCCATAGCCCAGGATCCCATTTCCCTGAGTCCTACACAGAAATTTCTGCTCCTGAGTGTAAAGGGAAACTATGTCCTCCTGACGCCCTGAGCCAGCTCCATGGTGCAGCCTCCCCTGGGACAGGATATACTCTGACCCTCCTCCTATCCCCACCTCTGCTCTGACAGCCCTGCTCCAGGGGTGCCTAGGACAACAATCCTAATCAGGGCTGATATGAACTTAGAACTAAACAGTGATAAAAACAGCATTTTATTCTCTTATGACTTATAAAATGGACTGGCACTTCTCCTTAAGTAAGCTACAGAAAAAAGCCTTACTCAACAGGTACTTATTAATAGCTCAATTGAATATACTACAGGAGGTGACAGGTAAAATGAAGTGGGATCAGGGGTGAAGAGGAAGGTTTTGATGCCAGTACAACTTTTCTTAACTGGAATCCACACTGAAAATTCAGGAAAGAGACTAAATGAAAAATAGAATTGAAACTACAGTCTACATCTGACACACAAGGGACGTTTCCCCAAGTCAAGGCTGAGCAAACCAGACCAGGAGGCTTTTTTGAATAACAGTTGCTCATGTCATCACTACAAATGAGAGAATGAGAGAAACTGAAAGAAAGAGAAAGGAGGGAAGGAAGAGAAAACAAACAGGTCAATCAGGAACGCTAGTAACATTTTTGTTTGCTTGCGTTTTTTGTGGGTGCTAATGATTATGCCAGGAAGAATTATGATATTGGTTTATCAGTTTGGGACACTTTTGAATTTAAAACAAACAAAACAACAACAGTGTCATATCTTTAAAAGAAAATGAAGTATTTTTTTAAATGTATGACTAAGATACAAAAAGATATAATTAATTTCCCTCACTCTGTGATTTTGTTCCACAAAAGGAACAGTTCTGCAGTTTCTACTTAAACTCTCCCTTCTTCTGTTGTCTTCATCTCTTCCTATTCCATCTCTCCCCCATAGTACTCCACAGTACTATTAGTCCCACTCCTGTGTCTAGGGGAGTGACACATTTTGACACAGGTGGTTTTTTCCTTTCCTCCTGGTACTTTTTTGTCCTTTTGTCATCTTATTTTCCTTACTTTCCCTTATCTCCCTCCCTCCAGGCTTAAGCATCATTTCCAGCTCCATTCCCTGATTTTGTATTTTTCTCCCTTCTCTCTCCATTGTTTCTTTCTGTCTTCTTAGAAGCGAACTTCTCATCACTTTTCCACATACTTTCTACCTTCCTTCCTCATTTCTTCTTTTCCTCCTCATGCCCTTCATCATCATCCCCATCTGTACAGTCACTACATGAGGAAGAAATGGTAAGATAAAGAAGAGAGAAAAGTCATACCCTGTATGAGACCTGTCTCTCTCCCTTCTTCTTGCCCTCAAACAGCATTACTAATCCAAGGACTGCCTTTTTCAAAGGGCAGAAGGCATCCATCTCCTCCCTGGGGAAGGAAGGGGGGGAAGAACCACTGACTTCACCCCTTCCTTTTGCTAGAGACGAAACTGATTTTGTTGCCCCAGGAGACAAACGAAAAACATTTGCCTGGAAACCAGAACATACAGTCTCAAATGCTGTTGATATTTCCCATGTTTCCAATCATGTCAGGAGTCCCAGAAATTCCTTTCAGGAATAGGGTTGACAGCTTCAAACTATCCTACTGCTGAGTCCTCGCTTTTAAAGCTTCTGAGAAAGGTGAGTTGCATTATGAATGAGCCCTATTTTTTAGCTGGGTGAAATTGTCAAACTGCCTCAGCAGGGAACAAAATAAAATAACAGTTTTAAAATAGTGCCCACACTTTTCTGCCATACTTCACTTTCGGGCATAGCTATAACAGAGCTATGATGCAGCAGTTCTACTAACACCAATGATCAAGACCACTGTGTGGGCACACACAAGACCACTGTGTGGGCACTCTCATCCCCAACTTCCAGCTAAGAACATCCGAATCTATCTCCTCATGGAGTACATAATGTCAGCACAGTAGGCACTTCTGAGCTGCATGGTGCTCATCAGCTTCATTTTTACAGACTTCCTAAACACTCATTAAAACAGAAAGACCCCCCTTCTTTAGAGCATGTGAGGGGAGATATGTGTGTTTTAATTAGGAGGTCCTCCCTCCTGAGAGCACTGCACCATGAGAATACAGAAATATTCTCATTTACTTCCCACTCATCACTGAAATTAATGCAAGAATTTCTACTGACTTAAGGCTTGAATAAGCTCCAGTGTAATTACATTACTGTACTTTATACTGTTAAAATTTTATATTATATACTGTAATTACACAGTATAGAATTAATTGCATGCAAATACGCTAGCACATATTTAATAAGATTTTACAAGCATTCTTCAGGTAAATTACAAGAAATTATCATTACATGGTAAGGATGCAGCATGACATATTTTTGGAACACCTGAATGGAGTGTTAGGGTTTTTGTATTGTTACAGTCATCATTATGCCACCTACAGCAATACTCTGAATTGATTCAGAAGAGCACACGCACAACTGTAATAGCTTAGCCAAAATGCACAGACATCACTGAAAAAAAGTGTGTTCTCAAGTGCTGCCTTAAGGCAGGATTTTTTCTTCACCAGGCCTTAAGCTTTCCATGTCTGTGCATGTCTGTCTACAGGAAAGTGTAATATATTGTATACCTTAGGCATGATGGAAGGCTTAATCTTGAACAATATAAATGTCTACAGTTCTAGAAATATCTGAAAAAAACTCACATTGGTTGCTAATATTAAGAGAATAAATCTAGAATATTTCATCTTCCTATAGTGCTTTAATGTGTACCTCAGACAGTTTTTATGCTGTGCCTTACTGTGCTCTCTAATGTCTTCTATCAGAAACCAAGATTTTCACAAGAGAGACTGCTTTTCTTTGTGCATTCTGTAGATTACCAGGCATGATTCAGGTACTTAGTAAAGTATTGGGTCAGAAAGAGTTGAAATGTTGAAAACAAAACAGGGAACATCCAGAATGGGATGCCTGACACACTGCTGCATGGGGCTCTCTCTGGCTGCACACTCCAGACAATTGTGGTGTGGATTTTTTCACCTTGCAAATATAGTGAATTATCCATGCCTTTAAGGGGCAATAATGTTTTCCTCTAGTAATTTAATTTATCAAAAAAAACAAAAACTAATACTTCTTGAAATTATGTCTAGCAAAGTTCTTATGAAAATCCTTACTGTCAGTTCAGAGGAGCTTAACATTTGCGACAACTCATTAGAAATATTAGCTATGAAATCGATGCCAGGAAACTCGATAATATGTGTATTAAGGTAAGAACAGAACACACAGGTTTAATCCTCCAGACTCACGTATTTAAATGGGTTCCACTTATAATTAAATTTCACACTGTTTCTGACAGGAAGAAAAAAAAATAGCCTCAGTTGCTGATAATGTACTTGCCACACAATTTTGGCAGCTTTGATCAGCTTTGTCATTTCAGGCATCCGGTAGTTTTAATATTGATTCAGGCATTAATCAGAACACATTTTTATTTCAGAATTAGCATACCAAAACTGTTTTGTGAGTTATCATGCTAATATGTTCCATCAAAGACTAAATTAACATTTTACTGCTGTTAACCAGAGGCAACATTTCATATACAATTCAGATGACGTTGCCAAACTTTTCATATTACCAGCTGCTTAAATTCGAGGGTGCTTAATATCTGTGGACATAAAGATACATCTTCTCAAAATAACTGCACAACAAAGCTCGCCAAAGTCTACTACTGGTATTCCCAGAGCTAATGAAGCTCCATGCTGTTCTAAGGTTTTACCATGCTTACAGTGGTGAGGTAAAGCACGACGCTCCAAATACCACTATGTAAAATCCCTTTCCATCTTCACCTTCCTTTCATTTTTTCAATCTTCTATTAGTCTCAATGATAATATGAAAGAGGATAGTCTTTGTCAGTCTCACCTCTGTCCCTGGAAAGGTGTTGGAACAGCTTGTTCTGGATGCCATCTCCAAGCAATTGGAAGAGAAGAATGTTATGAGGAGTAGGCAGCATGGATTCACCAAAGGGAAGTCGTGCTCGACCAACCTCGTTGCCTTCTATGATGGCATCACCAGCTGGGTAGATGGGGGGAGAGCAGTGGATGTCATCTACCTTGACTTTAGCAAGGCTTTCGATACTGTCTCCCATGACATCCTGATAGCAAAGCTGAGGAAGTATGGGGTAGAGGAGTGGACAGTAAGGTGGGTTGAGAACTGGCTGACTGGCCAAGCTCAGAGGGTGGTGATCGGCGGCGCAGAGTCCAGGTGGAGACACCGGGTTGGTGCTGGGTCTGCTCTTGTTCAACGTCTTCATCGACGACCTTGATGAGGGAATAGTGTCTGCCTTCAGCAAGTACACCGATGACACAAAGCTGGGAAGAGTGGCTGACACGCCAGAAGGCTGTGCTGCCATTCAGCGAGACCTGGACCGGCTGGAGAGATGGGCAGGAAGAAACCAAATGAGGTTTAATAAGAGCAAGTGTAGAGTCCTGCACCTGGGAAGGAACAACCGGACGTATCAGTACAGGCTGGGGGACGACTTGCTGGAGAGGAGGTCTGAGGAGAAGGACCTGGGGGTCCTGGTGGACCACAGGTTGACCATGAGCCAGCAGTGCGACCTGGTGACCAAGAGGGCCAATGGGATCCTGGCATGCGTTAAAAGGAGTGTGGCCAGCAGGTCAAGGGAGGTGATCCTCCCCCTCTACTCTGCCCTGGTCAGGCCTCACCTGGAGTACTGTGTCCAGTTCTGGGCTCCCCGGTACAAAAAAAAGACAGGGATCTCCTGGAAAGAGTCCAGCGAAGGGCCACAAAGATGATACGAGGCCTGGAGCATCTTCCCTATGAAGAAAGGCTGCGAGACCTGGGTCTGTTCAGCCTGGAGAAAAGAAGACTGAGAGGGGATCTCATCAACGTGTATAAATACCTGAGGTGTGGGAGACAGAGGGATTTGGCCAACCTCTTTTCAGTGGTTTGTGGGGACAGGGCAAGGGGTAATGGCCACGAGATAGAGCATAGGAAGTTCCGCACCAACATGAGAAAGAACTTCTTCACAGTGAGGGTGACGGAGCACTGGAACAGGCTGTCCAGGGAGGTTGTGGAGTCTCCTTCTCTGGAGATATTCAAGGCCCGTCTGGACGCCTACCTGGGCAGCCTGCTCTAAGGAACCTGCTATGGCAGGGGGGTTGGACCCAATGATCTTTCGAGGTCCCTTCCAAGCCCTTCAATTCTGTGATTCTGTGTTAGGAGGGAGGAAGGGAGGAGGGAACTGCAAACCCACCATATGTGAACTGTTTTCCTTTCCTGGGAGTGAAAGAGAAAGGCAAAGTAATAAGACTTTCTTTTGCTTCTCTCCAGTTTCTTCTCATGAAAATTCCTAACCTTCTTTTAACATAACTGCTTAATGCTGACAGTTACCATGATGTGTTAGTGTTTTGCTGGCACAACTCTCGGCTCTCAACCCAGCGGTGTCCTATGGCAAGTGTACTAGCTTCAGTTTACATGTAAATGCACAGATTATGCATGCAGCTACTAACTGCCAGGGAGCATCCACGTGACATAGGTCAAACTTTCTGGTCTTCTGTGAGATCTGCATAACAATATTCAGCAGGATACCTGAGAAACTGTGTCAGTAGCAGTTTATATCTTGCAGATATACAAAGAATTTCTTGCCAGGAATCTGACATAAATGGATGAGGGTAAATGGAAGTTTTCACTTTCCATCTATGAATGGCTGCTGTCCACTATGGGGAATATTGCTTACCTACTTCATTCAAACTTAGAATAACAAACCCACAAATTTGTCTTGCTCCCCATATTTCCCGTCTCCTTATCATCCTTGCAACATGCTCAAGATTATCCAAAAGACTTTTTCACCATGATAAGGACCACCAGATTTGGGCAATGCAGACCATAGACACCAAATTCCTGACTCTGATACCATTTTAGTTAATACTGCAGAGAAATACCAACTGCAGCTATAATGGACGGAGGAAAAAAAAAAAAAAAAGAAAAAAGAAAAAAGGAAAAAAATGGGTTATTCCTCAACTGTTCTTCACATCATTCATTCTGACATCCACAAGAAGTCTGTAGAGACTCCTGAGAGCAACCATGTTCCCATCAAGCTTCACTCCCTATAATCAAATTGCTGCAATTCCCATTAGTCTCTCTCTAAAAATGTCAAATGTTTAGCAATATTTTAATTTTAAAGGGAATAAGACTTGGATGCCACTACCAATGCCTGTATCCACAAAGGAAGGTCACAGCTCCTTAGCCAAACACCAGTAATTCAAGACTATTTGGGATGCCACTGTGACATAATTGTCAAACAGCAGCTGGGAGTTTATAATCACATCTAAACTGTGGGTACTGCTAATGGCAGATATATTTCTTCCTATAGAGGAGCTAAGGTTACTTCCTCTTTCTCCTGTGGCTACTTTCCCAACCTGTCATCACAATCTCAATTAATCTGAGTTGAGACTCAGCCAACTAATTCATATCTCTTCTACGGTCTTCTTCGCAAATTGAGGTGTTGTGTCACCCATCGTGGGTGGAAGATATAGATTAATACATGTGTTCTTTGTCAACAGAACAAAAATAATCAGATCCCTTCCTTTCTAAGGGCGGGTTTCCTTCATGTTAACTTTTATCCACCTGAAATCCAGTCCACTCTTTCTTAACTCCCTACAAAGTCAAAAGGGAGTAATAAGCAGAACCAGAAGGCAAGCTGTTTGATTTAGTGTAAATTTATCCTGCTTTCAGGCCTGTTTCTCTCTTTTGATTGTGAGGAGAATGAAAGTTTCTAGCTCAGACTTTGGACCAGAGTTTTTTTGACCCCAGTTAGATCCCATTCTAACTTCTGAATAGCTCCTTTTCTGCTTGAACGGAAGTGAAAAGAGTGAAAAGAGATACCAGTGTCCAGCAGCATCCACACTAGAGAGGAGTTTGGGGGGGGATAAAAAGTCACCCATACTTATCTGCTGAAACCTGTCTAACAGGAAGAAGGAAGGCACTGAAAAAAACAGCTTCATCTTGCTCTGATCAGAGCATACCAATAAGCCACAGTACTTCACAAGAAACGCCACTGAAAACAGCTGCAAGGTTTTCAATGACAAAAACACCAAGTTATCAAATACTTCTTGCACAGATGCTATCAACCACCTCAATCTCTCTGGCACAACCATCCTCATTTCTTATACCCTACCTCTTTAAGTCCTCAGTCTTACAAGCTACATAACCATTCACCCTGTCTTCAGACAGGCTGCAACCTCAGTGAAAACAATGCAGGTTTTCATTAGCTTCATACTAGATTTCTTCCAAAGACCTTCTTAAATTATGGTTTTTGGGAAAAAGAAAAAAAAAAATCTCACACTTGCCTTAACCTCTTAAAGATATAAAAGCAAGAATAGCTTTCTTGTAATGAGTAAATGACACATCTGAAAAATAAGCTTTTTACATACAAATATTTGATATTAAAAGATATTTGATATTTTACTCTTAGTAAACATTCTCTTTTGGAACACAGTCTTCAAATCTTTAAAAATGAATTTCTTACTTGTGTTGATTTAACAGATCAAGAAGAGACCACACTTCTTAAAAAATACATTTAGCTTTTTAGAATCGGAGTTCTACAATGAAGAATTTGCAGATTTATCCTTAATATTTTAATTGTGGCAATACAGCAAGATTTACTAAAGGGTTGGTGTCTAGCATAGCAAAGAGGTAAATAATGCTATTTACTAACACAGCAAGCTGCTTCTCTTTGACTTTCAAAAGAATACCTGTAACCTGCAGAGAGAGTTTTGAAGACCTTACTGCCCACTTTCTGCACCTTTGGGAGACCAACTGC
Organism: Cygnus olor; assembly: GCF_009769625.2. Lineage (NCBI taxonomy): Eukaryota > Metazoa > Chordata > Aves > Anseriformes > Anatidae > Cygnus > Cygnus olor. Next base: position 53,950,294 of record NC_049171.1, on the reverse strand, counting down.
CATTGAATATCTAGGTCTAATTTTCTAACACAAATAACTTTATACACAAATAAATTTATACATAATTATATATAAATATATATATATAAAATATATATAAAAATAAATATATTATAATATTATAAATATAAATATATATATAAATAAATTTATACATAATTTATACAAATACATTTATACACAAATAAATTTTCTAACACAAATAACAGTATCACTGTAATTGCCACTCAATTATGAAACAAGTACAAAATACTACTACAGCACTTCACACATAAGATGCAACACAGCACACGAGGGATCAATAACTAAGCATGGAGTATTTGACTAACGAGCCACCAGCCAAGGCTGCTTACTCCATCATTAGCGTGAAAGAAACCCTTGTGGTAGTTCAGTGATCTCTGCATCAGCTCATCCCCCACAGCACGACATGGCTTGTTGAAGAAGCAGAGCCCAGAGACTTGCTTCTTTTCAGCCTACTGAGCCATTTGTATCAGCATTATGCTTTCAGAGCTGCCTTTTCCTGGGAACTCCTGTTTACAGAAGAAATCTGTTTTTATACCAAGACTCAAAAAAAAAATTAATCAGGGAGTCACAATAGTTAACCCATTGGTGGTGCAAGATGGGGGTATTTAAAAAGGTTTTCTTTAAGCCAGGAAAGCAAATCTCCCAGAGTTCTCTCTATAAAGCGAAAATGGTTTCTCTGAAGGGCAATTGAATGCAGGTTCTGAAACACAGGTGATCTGACTTGCCCACTAAAGGAGCCTGTTGATTGTAAGTCAGCTTTTCTTAAGCTCCCTGCAAGCCTGACCTTTTCTGGTTTTCATAAACCTTTGTAATATCCCCATCCCCAAAGAGGGGAAAAGCTACTACCTTTGACAGCAGCAGCTCCTCTCCTAGGGAGTAAGGAAGGCAAAAGCCGATATAATTATTGGGAACAACTTTGTTCATTTCCCCCCATCACACAGGAGCTAAGCTGATGCTTGTAATTAGAGGTTGTTAGCTGTTCCCTGAATGGCATAAACAGTAGTAAATAGCAGTTGCAGCTGCTTTGTACTCCATTACACAGGAGAAATTGAGCTGCTACTAGTAATAAGTCAACAGAATTTAGTTTTGATTTAACATGTATCCTTTCTTGTTCAGTAACTAATAATATTTTGATCCCCTTTTAAATGTTCCTCTCTCTCTTTCGTCACAGTGATCGCTTTCACAAACTCTGCTGAAAACAGGCTAAAATTTACTTTTAAAAATACCTTTTTTACCATAAAATTTCCATCTGTATATCATCACAATATCTCTTCTATACAGCTAATATATAGATGATAACCACATTCAATGACCAATATGTTGCTCAAATTTTTTGTTTCACTTGTCTTTCTGTAGCAACTTGGGGCAGGGGGAGATGTACAGTGAGGACAAGCTGTAATAACTACCTGCAGTTGTGAATATGCACATCCAAACTCTGGAAGAAAGTGAGTCACTTCTGTCATAAAAGTTATGTAAACGTTTGAAGTCTGTAATGACAGCTTGTTCTCATTTCCCTGCTTACAGAAATTGGACTGCTGGCTACTATCAATTAGCATGTCCTGATACTTCCTAGGACTGTGATTACCAGTGACCATTGTGATTGTTCATGTGTCAGGATAGAAGCTGTGTGCATCTGAGTGTCTGTCCTTGGCTCTCCTAAGCATGATGACTTCTTGGGTTGCTAAAACTCTCAGTCTGGCACTTCACCAAGCAACAGCTCGTAATAATAACAATATCTTCATAAAAAGCTAATAAACTTATAATAAATGGAACAAATTGAATCTTATTTCCTGCTGAAGAACATAAGGCTACACTAGAAGAAGATGTTTTTCAGCTTGATCTCTTATCCAGTACCCAACTCCTAAACTAAGGAGTTAAAAGTAAGTCAAAATCTCACATTTCATTTATGAAAAGCACAGCTTTTTTTTTTTTTTTTTTTAGGAACTCTTGGAAATAGAAGAAGAGAAATACCTATGAATTTTTAAACAGTCTATGTAACTTAATGATTAATGATGAAACATGGGACTAGATAGTTTCTGCCTCTTCTTTAAGGAACTGCTTAGATGCCTGAGAACCTAGAAGTGAACAATCATACTTTACAGCTTTCTTGTATTTGCTCTTGTATTTTCTCTGGATGTTTTCAATAATTAAGCTTATGCTTCCTCTTACTTATCTTACTGTTTCCTTCAAAATTTCAGCTGAAGTGTTTTGGTAGTGGTAGGATGCCTTCCCTTCAGAAACTTTAGCTAATAAAAGCTTATATCATGCTAAAGATATAAGGAGACATAACTGCCTGAGCTGAAAAATTCAAAGATCAAAAGATTAAGTTTCTTAATAAAACCACATTAGAAGCACAGCCAGAAGTAGGATTGATATCAACAGAGTGAAAATCATGTGTCTTAGCTGCAGGAACATTTTTGCCACCTCCATATTTTGTATGAGATAGTTAGATCTGGAAAGGCTATAGTTAGGCTAAGCTATTACCACTGCAGCTTGTGTTCCTTGGTAGTTCAGATAATCTAGTGCATTGTTCTGTGTCATGAGTTGCAACATCACACTAAATGCTGAAAAGTTACAAAGAACTACCAAACACACAACCAAACATTCCTCTTTTAGGGGTTAATCTTGTTGCTCTAACTCATGTGTATTTCAATTTACATGTGAATTTAGCCATGGAATACATGTGAGAAATAGGAAAATTAATTCTCCCAATTGTGCCCCCAGTATTGAGTTACCAGAGAGTCCAATCTAAAACACTACCACATTATCTTATATGACAAAAAAAGTCAGCTGCATTTAAACAAGTTGTTTATTAATTGCAATCAGTTTTGTTCTTTCCCATCTGTTCTACAAAAGTCTGATTTCTGAATTAGAGGAAAGTAATGACCTATTTGCAACTAACTTAAAGCCTGTCTCCTGCTCCTTCATTCAAAAGAAGGAAAGGGGTAAATTGTCTTTCTTTACTGCCGCATTGTTATACATTCAATTCTTTGAAATAAATGGGGTTCTTTGAGCATGCCAAAGTATTTCAGTCAGTTGACAAGATCATTACCACAGTATGGATTTGATTTAAGATTATCTGCCAGACTTAACATTCAAAATACTACATCTTATAGAGCAGTTTTAGAAAGCAAATGGCTTAATGTTTGTTGCTTGTAAGTTTAGCAACTACAATACAGTAAGTTTTCTTTCATTTTGTCAATTCTTGTCAATAAATATCTACCTCATTGAGAAGAGGACAGTTTCAACCATTTTCAGTTTATTTGAAAAATCTGGTTGTTTCAAAAGTTTTGGTTGAAATTTTATTTGCAAGGTGCAGAGGAAGAAGGAATACGTTCACAGAACTGATGAAGTAATGGAGTTAGCATGCTAGCTCCTGTCTAGAAATCCAGATTCATTTCTTTCTGGAGATCTGAGTCCAGATCTCATCATCAAAAATTTGAAGTAGAGAATTTTATTTAAGCTCATGATATAAGCTAGTCAAAGAGTGGGTCTAAACATCTACTCCTGTCCTGATTTTGGTTGAGATAGTTAATTTTCTTCCTATTAGCTGGTACAATGCTGTATTTTGGATTTAAGATGAGAATAAGGCTGATAACACACTGAAATTTTAGTTGTTGCAGAACAGTGTTCACACAGATCCAAGGACTTTTCAGCTTTTCATGCTGGTCTGTCAGTGTGGAGGCTGGGCGTGCACAAGAAGCTGAGAGGGGACAGAACCAGGACAACTGACCCAAACTGGCCAAAGGGATATCTCATAACATATTGTGTCATATAAATAAATATCATCAATAAAAACGGGAGGGAGTTGGCTGGGGGGTTTGGCTTCTGCTTAGGGACAGACTACCAGTCAGCAAGTGGTAAGCAATTGTGTTGTGCATCACTTGCTTTGGATATATGTATTATTATTTTCCCTTCCTTTTCTGTCCTACTAAGCTGTCTTTATCTCAACTCACAAGTTTTACCTTTTTTTCACATTTTCTCTCCCATCCCACTGCGGGATGGAGGAGGGGGAGGGGAGTGAGTGAGTGAAGGGCTGTGTGGTGCTTAGGTGCCTACTGGGTTAAACCACAACATCTCGGCTGACTCCAGTAATCCAGTAACACCCAGGACAATTTACAGGAGGTATTTCTCACTCCTCATTGATGGAGCTATGCTATTTGGATTGATTAGTCACTATCCCAAAAAAAAGGTGCTCCAGGACAGGAGGAAGGACACTTATGGACCACCACCCACAGAGTCCACTTGTTGGTCCTGTAGATACTGCCATTGTTCTATTTTCTCTAGGTAATGCTGTGGGGAAAAAAATATGATCCTATCTATCCCTTAGGATCTTGAGAAAAAGAATACATAGAAGCAAAATTCCTTCTAGCAAATGAGGAGATTAAACATCCTTATTCCATATTGTAGTTCCCAATAAATTCACATTTTTCTGTACAAATAAAGGTGAAGTTGTATCAGAGACAAAGCTAAAATCTTGGTATCACCAAATTAAGGAGTTGACAGAGAACAGATAACATTTGCCTGTAAATGCTAAAAATGTGCACAGGAGAAGAGAATGAAATACTTTTTGGTTTAGATTTGTAATGAAATTTTCAATCCATGGTACTTCCGGTAGCTCTTCACAAGCTCTCTAAGGAACTGTCACTTATCAGATGAAGAATATTAGTCTAGATTAATACTATTCATCCAGAGATATTTTTTTTTAATGAATAAACATCTCTGAGGCCATCCTGCCTTTTCTTTAGTGCATACATCCATGACGAAAGCAGTACAAGTAAACAGCTTACAACTTTGCTTTTTTTTTTCCCTTTTTTTTTTGTTTGTTTTGCTTTTTGCAGGGTAAATGTGTTTGTGAAATAGCATCTTACATTCATAAACAGCCATTGTTCTGTTCTACACAAATTACTCATGGTTAAATTTTCATGTTAATGGCATTGGGGAGTAGCAGAGAACAAAGCCAATGCAATGAAAGAAACTTATAAAGAAAGGCCTTCTGGTTCCCTGTGTTATCACTGCTATAGCCTAGTCAGCTGCACATCCTAAATTTTGTGATAGTGTAAACCCAGAACCTCTAACTGGGAATGCTCTGGTTAACTCAGAGATGAATCAGAAAGGCTTGTGATGAAAGAGAAGAAGAAGAGAGCAAAAGTCCCATTGGACATGATTTCTCCAGAACATTTTTATGTGGGTTTCTGATTTGTGTGTATTCTTAAAGGATCTTAATGCTCAAAAATAAATAAATAAATAAATAGATAAACAAACGAATGTGAAACATGTATGGAAAGGAAACATGATCAGAAACATTTCTGAGTTTTAAATTGCTTTGAAGGTAAACCATGTATTTAAGAAGATCTGGGAAACCTAAAATATGATCTTGTCATGTCAGAATGATAACAACTTTGGTGGCACTGTAGATGTGAATCAATATCAGAGTGACACAATGTCAGTACAAGTTATCCCACTATAAAAACAAATACACCAAGAAATTTAAGACCCAATTACACTGTGTACAGAAAGAGAAGCCTGAAGCAACAGATACAAAGATGAGGTAAAGGTGGTGCTCTGTCAGTAAATCTGAAGTCTAAATCAAGCAGAAAAAGAAACACAAATGCTGTAGGAAAAGGAAAAGGAAAAGGAAGAACACACATTACTTCAGGGCCTCCTCCTCTTCTGAGTGGCATCCACAACAAAGGAAAGCACCAATTCTCCTAGACAAAATAACATTCACCACAAGAATGGAGACAAAAAAAAAAAAAAAGTTATAACTTTGCCAGGCAAAATTTTGGGACTTCCAGTCTCTCTGACCTATGTAAAAATCAGAGCCTCATGACAGGAGTACTTCCCATTGTGGAGATCTGCTGACTTAACAGCACATTTATACAGCCAAAAAAGGTTAAAAAAAATGAAAAAACAGGCCTGTGATGTGCAAATAATACAGGACAAGTTGAGAGTTAAGATCCTCACACATAGTAAAAAAAAAAAAAAAAAAAAAAAAACTTTTATGCAATAGGTAGCTCGTTCTTGCTGAAGAGAGTTACAGCCAGCTAGGGCAAATGAGACCTTTTGGCACAACAACACTCTGAAAGGACTTCAGTGTTTAGAGCTATTTAGAGCTATGTCTGAAAGGCCCATGCCCAAATCCAGCTCACATGCTCTGATTATCCACACGCTGGCACAAGATCTCTGCTCAGACCCACGTATGCAGTGTGGTTGAAAACAACGGAGGCCACAGATGAACTTGGGTGGGTACATGGGTCCTACCTGAATGGTTACCAAGAACAGTGAGAACATGACCTACAAGATCAGAAACCAACATCTGGAGGAAATGTTAAAACTATGAGAATTCAAAAATGCATTACAAAAATGCTCAGACTGCATCAGTGTTGCTAGGTTAGGGGTATCCCTGCCCATGGCAGGCAGGTTGGAACTAGATGACCTTTACGGTCCCTCCCAACCCAAACCACTCTATGCTTCTATGATTGGATCCACTGGACTTTGAGAAAAAGACAAGAAGCCTGCTGGACTGAAAAAACTAAGACTCAGTCTAAATGCTATGTGCTACAGAATAATTAAAGCAGGTTAGAAAACCATTGGAAGGAAGTTTTTCCTTCAGTTCTACAAGGTATATACTTTTACCAATTTTAGTAGTTCACAGAAGCCCAAATATAGTGTTTCACTACTCAATAATTGAAAGAGAACACAATTTAGGAACAGATAGTTGTTGCATGAATGTTATGGAGCTGAATAACCAAACCATCAGTAAGTGCTCTGATATATTGCAAAAATCACAACAAAAACAAAAACACCTATACAAGTTTTTAGTATCTATGCAAAGCTTAATTAACCTGAATTCAAAAATTCATGCTAAAGTAAACTATTCAGGCCTTGGGCTCAAAATGTACAGCCAAGTTCTTACACTTATTTCTCCACAATGCTCATTTTATTTTCCCTTTCTTTCTGCCTCCCACTGTACATTCTCATCAGATTTTAACTTGATTTTTCACTCCAGAACTTAAATTTGCTGTTTTACAAATGAAAAAAAAAAAATTTAAATCACTTAGTTCCATAAGAATGCTATGATGGCAAAGGCCTGCAGATTTTCTCTTATTGCACTCACAGCCTTCTGTTTAGTAAAAGTTTCCTGTTCAGGTAGGCATTTTTAGAGGGTACTTATTAAAAGAGATTAGCTTGGAAGCTGTAGAGAAGCTTTACCATTTGGTATACACAAAGGAGACATTACCAACACAATAAACTACAGGTCATCATGTCATATTCCTGTATCATGCATACCTCATTGCCCTAGCTTGTAGCAGAGGTCTGAGTTAGAAGACATGAGATAATGCCTATATGACAATTCTCATTCTCCAAGTAGTCCATAGCAAAATTTATTTCTAAGGAGTAAAATGAGGTTGCACATAAAATCTTTCTTGAGTAGACCAGATATTGACCTCCTCCATTCCTGAATGGTTTCCAGGTCCAGAAACATGCAGGTGACCCAATGCAGAAAAGTTAGAGTACTCATACGGTCTTTAAATTTCCTCTTGAAGCCTCAGCTCTCTGACTCAACAGGTGATTAACTATTGCCCTGCAATGTAAGCAAAATACAGTCCAAGTGCACATAAGGTCTTTGCACTACCATACATACATACAGATGGTACAAAGTACCTGGGAGTCTGACCTAGAAATCTGTCTATTCTGAGGTCCCTTTAAATCCTTTGCTCACTCTCTTTGGAGCCCTCACTGGAAAGAAAAGCTTTTTGCTTCCCTTCTTTTTTTAAAAAGTAACTCCACTTTTAAAAGTCTTTTTGAAAAGACTACCAACCACTGTTAAAGTTTCACACAGTGAAGTACCTAAAAACACTCTCCTGAAACTCTGTGATTTGGGAAGGAGCCAAAAGAGAGAGAAACAAGGAAAGAAGGAAGGAGAAAGAGAAAGACAGATCACTTGCTGTCTGAAAAAGAGCAGGAAGGTGGGATTAAAACATTAGATGAAACAGTACAGACACAAAAGCACAAGTGACAGAACAGGTTCATCACACATCTGAGTAGTGGTGTCTGCAGGCTGATTTTTGGCAGCTGCTTCTGCAAGCGCAGCCACTTGCTGTAACTTTACCAGCCAATGGCTGAGAGCAAAGCTGAGCATTCGTCACTACCACAAAAAGCACTCTACCACCCAGCAGCAGGAATTCTTGTGCTACAGATCTGCAGGGCAGAGGATGAGTGTTATAGTCTGTTTATTCTTAGCTAAATTGCATAATTTTTAGGTATCATTCACAAGATAGCTGGTAGGAGAAAAAAAAACACACAGGCATTGGTTCAGCAGTAATGAGGTCTGCAGGTAGGAGCTTACATAAACATATGCCTTTTACTTTGTCTGTTTATTTTGATTTTTCTACCCTTTTAAATACCTGAGTTGTCATCATTCAATTTACAAATGTTCAAATTGCCGTTCTAACTCAAAAGGCACACTGTAAGCCGATATGGGACGCAATTATAAACCTTTAGTATCATTACAAAGTTAAATGATAGCTTTTTATGAACTTCCAACTAAACATGCTACATAGCTAGTAAAAATATACTATACTACTTCTAAGTGAAGCTGGAAACAGGACCGGGTGCTGACAGAAACCAGTTGCAAATGTAAAATTGATCACCAGTTGGCCAAAACTTCACAGACAATCAAGCTAATAAGAGCTAATCAAAGTGTTACAAGTTGAACAAATACGTCCTTTCCTACCAGTCCCTCCTTTTCTTTTGATACCCTGCTAGCTCTGAAGTGTGAATCCACTCACTGGTCATTTAACAGAGCAATAGTTTTTAGAGTCCAGCCTTGCTCAAACTGAGACCGATGTCATAAAATAAAGCCTTCAGTGCTGGTGACTCCTGTCACTGCACATTACCTCCTCAGCTGTACTGGCACAGCTGGCTGATAGGCTTTCCTGTGAACCAGACCAGGAACTGATCCAGCTGGAAATAATTCCATTGATTTTTTTTCCCTTCTTCTTCAAGCTAAATCACTTTCCCAGTCTAGATCACAGCAGGAGTGGAAATGTGCAGGGAGGTGGCAGTTGTCCCTGACCTGTCTTGCTGCTGGGTACTTCAAAAGTGTTAAGCCACACCCTAGGAACTTCTTTTTGGGGCCCGCTTCTTTCAAACAGTTACAGATTATATGCAAAAAAGCAGTCACAAATATTTGGTATTAAAAGCAGGTCCCAGAATCCCTGGACTCTAGTGAGGCGCATAGTGCAGCCTGTAGCACAGCTGCCCTCCTAATCTGTGCACGACTGTATCTCTGGGACTGCATTGCATGGCATTGACATTACATTTTTTATCTTCCATTTTCCTCTCTACAACAGCAAGTTTACAGCAGCTAAGCCCAGAATGTTGGATGTCCTGTGCTCTGTCAGCACTTAATGGAGAAGAGGAGGCTCAAGAAAAGCACACAAGTGCTGTCAGTCTACTTTGCCAGGTGTAGCCCCAAATCAAAAAATCTGCTTAACTTGGAAAAGCTGAGTTGTAACAGGCTGTCTCACCCCACCTCAGTCTATCCAGGACACTTCAGTGAAAGCTTACACATGCAATTAAGACTTGCAGTCTTGTGCAAGTTCTCCGTTTGCAGAGAACTCCAAGCTTGGGTTCAGATGAGCAATGCATGCAGGTTGGAGGATTTATAATGTGGGGTTGTGAGGAAATCTGTCTTGGGAACATGCACTTAACGGATGTTATAGACGTGCTGAGTGTTATTCTGCTGAGAGCAGTTTGTTCTTGCAACATTCATTTATTGCTTCAGGGGACTTTAAATATTATTACCTGTTGCCCAGATGATCACAGGTATTCAGGCTCAAACAAGAAATGTAAGCTTTCCACTGTGCTGTTTTACTGAGACACAGATGGAGCAATATGATTTATCTGAAGTCATCCAGGGATACAACAGCAATCAACCTCACCAAGCCTATTCCCAAAAGTACAGCCAGCCTTCATAATAGATGCTGACTAAGAACACAGTAGATGTTAGGAGTGGAAATGGATTTGTCAACCAAATTCACTTTATTGCTATAAACAGTTTACATGAATAACAGCTTGTTGGGTGGTTGATAATTCATTAAGATGTCTTACTAGGTCATCCTTTGGTGAAAAGAGGAAGTCAAAAGTATAACTCGGTCTGCTGTTGTGACAAGTCTATGAGGTGGCTATATTTTGGCTAACTTGTTGGCAATTAAAACACAGGACTTCTAAGCCAGAGCATCAGACTCAGTGTCAGGTGACAGACAGCCACACAGATAGGCAAGAGCTGTGGAGAAACACATAAAATTGTCATCTGTGAGTTATGCTTGTGGTCCAAAGTTGATGTGACATCACTGGAGCCATGTACACAATGTTTACGATGTCTCTACTGTCTGGCATTATTTGCACTTGTTCTTTTAAGTCTAGTGGTGATGATCTCAACCCAAGTTCTCATTTACACAAAGATCATTTATATGACTTGACTGTTACAAAGGTTGCATACTTTTCATTGACACCTGCTGTAAGATTGTTTTTCACTGGCAGTGCAGTAAAAAAAGACCATGAGATAAACGGGAATCACGTCCCTATTCTACCCTGTGTATCTCACTCTCAAACATATGTTGCAGAGTCTATAATGGTTTGCTGTAACAAGCAATTCACTGTGGAACAGATGATGAATCAGTTATAATGTTTAACTGCTCTTGGCTAAGTACACGAAATGGCATGTGCAGTGAGCATATTTTAGGATTTATTCAAGAATGATCATTGAAACACTCATGTTCTTTGCAGGAGATGAGAGGAAATAAAGGCTTGCATGTTTTTTAATAAATCTGAGACATTCTTTGAAAGGATTTGCTCCGTTTTCCCCATTTTGTAGCATTAACTATAAAGTAGTTTGGCAGAGTTATGCTTAAATGAATGTCTCTAGCTCTTGTCACTATGTATATCTTGGAGGATAAAGATGTTTGTGAGGTTCTCCTTACAGATACAGCTGTGCTGGGTACTGCAGGGAGGCTGCCTGTGTCAAGGAAGCATTACATTGGTAGTCCTGTTTGCTCTCTGCCGTTTAGTTTCCTTTCTGTTAGAGTGGGCTTCTCTAGGGGAAAGAGCCACACTATGCCTTCCCTATACCAACAAAGTTAGAGGACTGTTTTTGAAATATAGTATTGATAATTGTAAAAATAAGTTGCGTTTTGATGCAATTAGCACAATTTGTCCTGACATCTGTTTTAAGCCAGAGGTTTTTCTTAAATCTGAATATCTTAATTCTTAGGACTGAACTTGCATCAAGAATCTTCTTCCCCGTCTTCTGCACTCTTCTCCCCTCCGTCCCCTTGATTTCCATAAAAATCTGCTCTTTGGCTGGTTTGCACCCCCAGTGATAGTTATCATCAGGCCCTATTACTCCTTCTTTCTTTCAGATCCTAATGACCACTTTTCCCTGTTTGGGTCAATATCAGGATGTTGACATTGAATGTCTCCTATTTGAATTTCATGCCAGACTGGTGCCTGGTGGTTATCTGATCAGTACATGACATCAGGAAAACTCAACTTACATGAATGTCAAAGAACAGAGAAACTCAAGAGTCAGGAAAAATAATTCCAGCTTTTTTCTTTTGTGCTATAACAATGCAAGTACTCACCGACTGGAGAGTGTTTACTTCCCCTGACATCAGATACAGTATACCAGTCCTCATCTAACCTAATGTGCTGACTTAGCTTTACAGAGTTGGGATGGTCATCTTTTTCTCCCACAGTCAGAGCACTGGGAATCAGATTTTACGCTTCTGAAGCCAGAATTTGTCATCCACAAAGGGATGAAGAACAAAACTGATTGAAACAAAGCTGCACTGCCAGCAACATTTGCTTCTTGATTCTGAATCTGCAAAAGACCACATTACTTTACATAATTCACATATTTTAATGTCAGGATTATATGCATTGTTTTACACTGTTAATTATAGCACCCTGGCCAGTACATTCCGCTTCTGACAATTTATCATAGTTTAAAAGATGCTTTCTCCAATTTCATCTTCACCATTGACTAGAAGATGAAAGTCTGAAAAAAGACACTTAGTTGAGTGTTTTCCTATTGATTTATTGTGAAGTATTATAAACTTTTTTTTTACCCCAAGTATAAAATAGCAAGACAGTTAAAATCTGGGTGGCATTTTTTTTAAATAACTGAATAAATTAAAAAATAAAAAATAAAAGATTCCACATTGAATCTATGAAAATAAGGTGATTTTGTATAGATGTTAAATAACATTAAGCCATTAGCCTACAGGTAGGAATATTCATAAAATACCACAGGCAACAACATGTTATGCTCCTGTTAACCATAACAGCATCAAGTTCCCATGTCTATAAGCAACATTGGACCATTTTCCAGAAAAAGCATTACTTACAAGCTTTGAGTTAAACACCATAACATTAGACCTTCAATTTCAGCTATTCAGGGTTTAAAAGTACATCCTGTTTGGAGCACAGTGCAAGAGGAAGAAGTGTGTTGTAGACCTCATGTTCACACGGTAAGCAAACCATGATGAGAATCTAAAAGACACCGTGAGAAGTTGCTTATTGAGCAGATCACACAGAGACTCCTTTTCTCTGTCCTTAGACCAGCATATACCACCCAACTCTGCAGCCTCCTATTCACTGCCTCTATAAGGGCTTCAGCTGCCTGATTGCAGTGTCAGGTCTGATGTGGCACAGCTGTATAACCTCAGATCAGATTGCTGTGAAAACATCTAAGCTGGTAGAAAAAGCTCTGAAAAGCCTTGTCTGGGACCTCTGTGCCTTTGCTCAGGAGCTGTATTTCATCTCAGGTCTTTGCTGCAGCTGCATTTTAGCTACGCTGGTGGCTTGCTCTGTTTTCTGCTGACCCTGATCTTTCATTGCTGCTTTTGACTTCCTGGCTGGTTCTCAGACCTGCCTCATTACTACAGACTTGTGTCTCAGAAAATAGCACTAACAGGAGCAGCTGTCTCTGTCCCCTCAGAAACCTCAGCCCAGATGAAGCTCCTGAGAGAGGAGCAGCTCAGGCCCTCAGATTCAGCAAACACCAGGAGCTCTCCCTGCAGCAGTGGCTGGCAGATCCTCCTCCAGAAGGTGCACACCCTGGTCCCTGTGCTGAGTGGGGGGTACCCTGGTGGACATCTTTCTAGACTTCCCCATGAAGAGGAGGCAGACAAAGCCTTCTTAGACAAATGGAAAAAAACTTATAATTTCAGGCCCTGACTCTCTAGATTGACTAGAAGGGCAACACGTTAGGGTATGAGAAATCCTATTTCTGGAGTATGCTGGGGACAGGTTTTGGTACGGATACTGGACAGATTGAGGGAGATGCTCATTGATATCTTCTGTTCCATGGGAAACTGTCCTGAAGGGCAAAGGTGCCCAGCAGGCCTGTTCAGCCTTCATGCAAAATACAGTCTGTGCTTGCACTTGGGACAACAAAGACTGTGTGGCAGGACGCCACTGCAGCTGGATGGGGAGCACCTAGATGAGACCACCACCCCCTGAAGGAAACACACAGAGAGGGAGCAGCCAGGGCTTCCCCAGAGTAGGGTGGAAGCACTGCCTGGGCACACGAGGATGGAATTAACAAGGACAAAGATTGGCTAAAAGGTAGAAGTGACATGGGACATGCAGGGCTGCATGGGTTTCTACAGGTGCGTGAGCCACAAGATGAGGGAAAACGTTGGCCCAATGATAAAAGTGGAAGGCAGTCTAGTGACAGGACATGGCAAAGTCTCAGAGCCTTCCTTGCCTTGACCTTTACTGGCAAGGCCTACTCCCAGGCCTCCCATGTCTCTGAGCTTAGTCACTGAGCTTGAGGGAGAGAGAGGCTCATGGTACGTGAAGATGAATTTAGGGACCACTTAAGTAAATTGGACGTACATGGGAATGAATGGGATACCTCTGCGAGTTCTGAGACTGCTGTCTATTCTGTCATGTTAAGATGCAAATGTGTGAAAATTAAAATATGTATAATTCAAATATGTATAATTCAAATATCAGTCATGAACCATTCTCACCAATGCCATTTGCAGAGCTCTCTCTTCCCATTCAGAGTTACTTTAGATTATTTGAAGCTGGCTATTTGACTCCATGTTGACACTCAGGATCCAATTTCTAAATTGGATCACTTAATTCTTATTACATAGAGGAGATATGCAAAATATTCCCCAGAAATGTGCCATTGCACATTTTACATCCTGGAGAGCTGAACTCAGATCTACAGGATCCATATATGGGTAATTAATGAATCTTCTCTAACTAGCCAACCACATGCCCATTACTGAGCTTGTGAGTCAATACTACTAATTCACAATGACGTTGGCTGGTGGCTGGGGATTGTCCCTCTCAGTGTGCCACTGTTTAACTCATGTTTATGACACTAATTACACTGGCACATGATAAATAATTCAGGCTTCCTTGGACTCACACACAAAACATCAGTAAGGTTTATTCGTGCCCGTTAAGCACTGACCCATACTGGAAACCATGCACAGTACATGCTGTCCCAATTTTCCTCACAGAAATCGACAACTCCAGATATAGCTGAGGTTGCCAGACTTGTTTTCTGGACTTGTCTTTTTTTCCTGACCAGAAATTTTTCCCAGGTCGAATACGAAATGTCGACACTTTGATTAGTGAGGTCCAAGCACGATCATCAATGAAGTACCCAGTATACTGTATGCCTGACATACCTCCCCATAGGCCACGCTGGTGGTCTGGATGCAGCAGACTCAAGTCAGATGTAAAAAGGGTGAAATAGGGTTGCCATTTCCTAGATGTGTTAGACATCCCAAAAGGTCTGTGCTGATGGCCTGTAAATTTACGGTAAATCTGATGTACTCAAGAGATGCCAACTCATGTGTCACCTGAGGATTACATACATGCAGGTTAGGAACTACAACTACCTCTGTTAGGGAGACATAAAACATAGCATGACAATCATTTGAGAAAATTCAGTGGTGTTGCCATTCTGAAAATGGCATTGCCAGAGAGAGATCTCTTTCACAAGTCTTATGAGCTACTTATTTACTGTAAAGAGACAAAGGAAAAGGAGACTGCACAAGACTTACCCCATGTCTGTCATGTGAATGTGTTTGGTTATGGTGAGTGATCAGACCATTTCTCAGAGGCTGTTTTCCAACATGGCACAAGCATCTCAAACAAGCAGTGGGCAAAGCAAGTACTACTAATGAGGAAACTGGACCTGTTTGCATGTCTCCATTTCTCATGAATGCACTGAACTAGTAGCACTCCTACATATCAGTCCCTGCCACATGTTGATAATGCAACTCTTATATATTCAAAACTATGGATAAAACATGGGGCCAACAGAGAATAACTGAGAAACCAAAGGCCATTTCATTCTGTACATGTAAAGTATTTGCTGCAGTGAAAGCTTGTTACAGCTTTGGTTTAAAACAATACATTTTAAAAAATGTGATAGCTTGTCAAGACTCTAGATAGTGATCTGCAAATTACAGGAAAAAAAAACACACTATGTTCATGAAGAAATAATTTGTTTACTGAAGTTATTCTCTTAGCTTTACTGATTGGTGTCATCTGTGTTTTCAGAACAATGCAGAAGTCCTTAACTCTATGACAGTTTTAGGTGAGTTTCAAGACCAAGAGGAAATAGCTGAAAATACAATTGAAGAAATTTAACTCAGCCTTAAAATATACAATAATTTAATTAAGAATAAGAAAGCTAAATTTCACCCACCAGCCCACTCCTTAGTACACACATTCAAAATACATCACACCAAGAACTCAAGCACTCTGTTAATTTTTTGTTATAATAGAGTTTTTGGTACCTGCTCTATCTATTCTACATCTTTACTGATAAATTCAATCTTTGCTGAAATTAAATTACTTCTGAAATAAGAAAATACTTTATTCACATGCTCAGAAGAACAGATCTTGCACAAACCTAAAAGTGGTGTTTTTATTCAGGAAAAAAAAAAAAAAAGAATTAAACTGCTGAGACAGATTTCACTCAGCTTGGAACACTTTGCTTCTTAAAATGGCAGTCACCACACTGCTGTCCCTGAAGCCAGAAGAAAACAACACCTTTTCAACAAAAAAACTGCCTACACACAATCAAATGTCATTCTCAGTCAGGCATTTCCATTCCATTTCTCTTGTCTAACATATTTTTTTTTTTCTTTAATTCATTGTTGGATGGTTTTAGGCTTTGGGAGAGTTTATACCACAATGTTGAGGCCAAACATGTCTATCAGAAGAGGCAACTGGCACGTGTTCTTTCTCATTTTCACCTCTAGATTTACCATCTGCCACATGGCACTAGAAGAGAGTCGCTGAAACATTTGTGATCTTCAAACATTGTACAAGGAACTTGATTAGTAAAAGGAACATTGTATTAACCCTACAGCTATTATTCTTTTTTCCATTCTATTGCAAAATTTTTGCATAAAATCTCTCTGTGCATGGTTTCTCACTGCAAGCCAAGATAAACAATTTACAATATCATCACAGCACCAAGCACACTGTTACATTTACATTGCCTTTAGGCTGATAAGAAGTGTGATCATTTTCTTTTTCATTAATCACATTACGTTCATTTCAGATTTGAAAGTTCTTTCTTCTAACTGGCTAATAGTTAATCAGACAAAAGGTCCTTTTGTTAACTCACTTAATATTTCCTCCCAGCATATTCTTAATACTTTTCTCCTTCAAGTATTGCTTCATTTGTAATTTTATATCCAAACTCTCTGTTCTAAACATAAAGCCCCAGGGGGCTTTATTATTATTGCTGTTATTCTTTTCTCTGCATTTTTCCCTATGCAGTGCTTTTTTCTGAATGTAGTAATTTGATCTAGCAAATCAAATCTAGATTGTAACAAACACTTTAGAAATCAGGCTACTGGAGCTTTCAGCACAACATGGAATTTACATTACACTGTTTCAAAACACTACTGTCATGTTTTCTTGTTGCCTTTTAAGTATTTTCAAAAGACATTTGGGTAGCCTATTAAGAGTTATCAAAAGATGGTTTTATTTCCAACTATGTTGTTCTTACAATTTGACTTCACAGATGTGGAATTAAGTCTTTAAAGCTCAATGAATTCTGAGAAATTGAGGATCAGTAACAAAGAGCTGTTATCTAAGACAATGTCCTCAAGATAATTTCCATGCAGTAAACAACATACAGTGCTCCAATACTTATGTTACAGAAGAATTTGTTATGTGTACTGTTTCTACTCATTGGAAATTAACAATAATATTATTAGTCAATTTTACATATTTAATCATTTATTTCAAATCATTTCAGTCTTTGCTAGGATTTACTGTGCCAGTTTTAAATACAATTCCAAAATCTACTATCTACTTACTTTACTCATTCATCAGAAGTCTCTCCAACAATCTTCTCTTTGCTTGATGTTACATGATCAAGAAAAAAAAAAAAAAGAAAAAAGAAAAAAAAAAGTGGGGTTCAGAGTTTCTTTCTATGCCTTTTGGGAACACTGTATCATTCTAGTGTTAGAAAAATGTAATTGTATTTTTTTATTATGACATGCGCTTTTGAACAGTTCAGGAAAAGAAAAGCATTGTCTTCCAGAGCAAATGAAGCTGATGAGTCCCCTTCCTTTACTTGGAACATTTCCACACAGAAAGAAGTTAACACCGGAATCACCATTATCTTCAGCATGCAGCAAATCCTAACTATCCTAGATTAACAGGCCACAAGTTTTACTACGTAGAGTTTAGTAAATGATATTATTCTCCTTGGAATAGGCACAGAACATATTCTGAGGTTTAATTCCTTCAGTTCTTCCTCTCCTAAACTCAAAATATTATATCTCCCTTACCTAAATCTGGTTAAACTGATAATCTGTTTCCCTCTTCAAATAGAAAACATTGTCATTATTCTTAGAATCCTCCTCAGCCATTTTTCTCTTGTTTGTTTTTTCTGATACCTAGTTTACTGAACTTGATTATCTCAGACTATGTCAAATATCTATCAGATAACATTATCTCTGATTTTCACACTTTTCCCAAATTTAGGTATTAACTCGAATCAAAAAATATATATCCATTCATAGAAAATGTCAAGGGTGAAAACACTCCTGTTACAAGATCTGGGTAATACTGATTTATTTATAGAAAACATTCTGTATCTAAACACAACATAATGCTTAAGCAACCTCTCCAGGATATATCAATAAAGTTTTTCAGAAACACCAGAAAAAGGAAAAAAAAAAAATGGAAAAAAAAAAAAAAAGAGGAAAATACAACAAAGATTACATTTGGAAATTCAATAAGTGCAAAGTATTACCGTTAAAAATGTTAGATGAAAATGCCACATGATTTCATCAGTTTGCCAAAAAGAAAACTTAAGCCTCTCAAGAGATTCTACAAGATCAAAATAAAAGAACAAGCAAGCAGAATTTACTATGCACATTCACCTTTCTCTTCCGTTGGAATACGTTAGCATTTTTCATTTATATGTATATATACCAAAAGGTATTTAAAAATGTTAAGGTTGCGAAATCAAATACTGAAAAATTCTAGGATTAAGATTGCAGTTCCACTGTCATTGTTGATACGTATGCATCATGATGTTTGGCAGTTCTGATGCTTTTCAGAAGTTGAGAATCTTCACAGTGCTTCCATTCTGTTTCATCATAGAGAAAGGGATCAACGTATTCAAACAATTAATTCTTACTTCTTACCTTATGAATGCAATTCCAGGACAGTCAGGATGTTGGACAGTCCATGCTCAGTCAATGCTGCTGCATACTCCTCTCTGCAGCTTTGGGGTAGCCAAGTAAATCTCCACTGAGAGTTATTACCCAAGGACGATGTAACCTGGTGTGCTGAGGTCTCTGCCAGCATGTGCTCTGTTTGCATGTACTTAACAGAGGAGGGAAAAGACTCAGAAAGGTCTTACTAAAAACCTTTAAAGTTCTGGTGGCAATGGACCTCTTTATCTCTGAGGCTATTGCCAAGGCCACTCACCTACATTTTCAATGCATGATCCTACAAGGCTTTTCCTTGTGGCCAATGCTTCATTCAATATACCACTGAGTGCAGTGCCCTTAAATAATTCACCTTTATGACATGTATGGAGCCCAAGATAGCTTCTCCAGCTAGATAATGGACTAGATAAGTCAATTTATATCACATGTGTACAGTTTCTACAATTCAGTTACAGCCTAAGGCTAATATCTTTTGTTTCCAAAATTTTGGACTTTTCTTTAACTTTTCTTCCATTATTTTCTACAGTATCAGAATTATTTTCTAATTGTACACATAAAAATAAAAACTAATACTATTATTAGGAGACAAGGAAGTAAAAATGCACACATATGTAGTCGACATACTTTTTCTTGTTTTTAACTTTCTTGAGCCTTTGCTGAAATTCTAAAAGAAATTCAGCACTGTGTGGAATGTTAGATGTCCATGGTAATTTTACTGAACAACCAACATTATCAGAAATATTATCTAGAATAAATGTATACAACTATTATACATTTACTCTGCATTCATTAAAGAATTTTCACTTCGAATAATTTTGAACAAATAACTGGAATTAACATCCCCATTAATAAACCAGATACTAAAAAACATGCTTAATAACAGTGTAATTGTTGCCAAAATTAATACTTTTCAGACACTATTCTTTTCCCATGTTTCATATCAAATTAAAAATTGTAAAAAATGCATGATAGACTGACAAACAATATATGATACAAAGCAATGCAATGGAGAGAAGCAATGATATGTAGGCTGTGCCACTTAACAAACAAAAGGTAATAGTGGTTAGCAAAAAAGGTGCCACCACAAACACCACCTTTATGTGGAACATGGTGCACTTCCAAAGAGCAATTCATTGCACTCTCAAACACATATGAAATATGTATAATTTTTTTAGGTAATTCTATTTCTCTTCATTACGCAGCAATTCCAAAAATTAATGGTTGTACAGAATATTACCACAGAATTCAACCATTCTGTGATTCTATAATATAACAAGTTACATCACTAGCTGTGAGGGTAAAAAAAAAAAAAAAAAAAAAAAAGAGAGAGGATCTAATTTATGGGGAGAGAGAAACATGAAATAAATTTACTTTCCCACACACCCAGTGCCCCCAATACTTTCTCTCACCTGAAAAGAGGCAAGTGAATATACAAGCTTTGACTGATTTTCCCTTTAATGCTGTTAAACATTAGAGTGTTAAACATAGAGTGTTTTGTTGTACAAGTCCAAAGAAGAGGGAAACCAATGGCATTCAGAAAAAGGAAATTCATATAAATGCATCCCAAAATGTTGGAAGTCGCAGTATTTCTTACATAATGCTATGCAAACATTCAAGGTGCTTTTCACTTCTCGAATTTGATATGTCTTTGCCCAAATACAACATATTTCCATTTTGCCACCAAACATCTACAGATGTTGTATGTATTGCATGTGAAACTTTATTTAATTCTTCTTGGAAAGGAAAAGATTTTCTGAGTTGCATTAATGAATATTAACTGAAATATAGTAAGTGAAAATGTACATAACAATCAGAAAAAAGGAGGAATCTTATACCAGGATTTAAAAAATAAATTTCAAACCTATGAAATAGCTTAAAGTCAGTCAAATAGTGAATATCCCAAGTGGCAAATATAATTTCTGTGACAAGAGTTGATGGCATATGGAAATATAGGATAAACACAAGGAGCATTTATATATTCAAAATTGAACATATATAAATGAAAGGTGGAATTAACAGTCATATTTATTTTAATGTGCAAAATTCAGACAATAGGCACCAAGATACCAAGATACATCTGCTTTTCAGACTCTTATATATGAAATGAAAAAGAAAAAAACATTTCAGCCTAAACTAAAAAAAAAAAAAAAAAAAAAAAAAAAACAATCTTATTCTATATTCTGTAGTTTAAATCAACAGATTTCCATGTTGAGAATCATCCATTCTCAAAGTTTCACTAGACAATAGTATAACTGCAGAGATGTCTTCCGATTGACAATTTAGTTGTGGTTCACCTTTGCCTGATTTAATTGCATGATCATGCAAAGGAAGATTAAATTAACACTTCTTCTCCTCTAAAGAATGATTCAGCCCAGATTCTCTACATTATTTTTCATTAGATAATCAGGCATCTGCAAAAGTGGAAGACTAAATAATTAATCAATCACTGAGATAAAAACATGAAAAACTAATGAGCCAAGGTTTATATAAGAATCACAATCCGTGTATGATGGAATATGTCTGGCTCCGATTTATATGTTTATTTAGAGTTCACCTTTGCAAGTATTCAAAACGAATATCTATAGCCATTTTAAAGGTCAACAGGATTGAGTATACTGATGTTTTTATATACCAATCTGAATTATTTTTAAGGCTGCACCTGATGTGAGTGACTTTTGAATCATTCCTTGATCTTTACTGAAATAGATCAGTTAGCAAAAGAAATTGCATTTCTCAGCAAGTTCCATCTAATGTATGGAGATTGCCATCTCCTTTGGAAAGGTTACAAGACACCTGATCATGTTAATCCTTCTGTATAATAACTTCTCTCTTTTTTCCTTTTTTTTTTTTTTATTTTTTAATATAGAGCAAAACAGGCAATGTTTTCCCACTAAATTTTGAGTCACCAGGTATTGCTAGTCCTCAGTTGATTCTGCGTTTTAATGAACTTGTATTGCAAAACTGGACGTAGTAGAAGTATTATCCAAAAGTGCTGCAAGGAAAAGGAGAGAAAAAGGAACATATAAGTAATAGAAAAAGAGCAGAAGGAAATTATATTGGGAGCTGAAAATGCAAATGAGATCAGGCCAACTGCCTTACATGTGTCAATGTATAAACTACTGTCTGCAAGGGAATTATAATATATTGACATGGTATGGAGATGTTTGTTGACTGTCCCACTTCACTCTGTGCCTTATTTTCATTTATTCTGACTTCTCGGAGCAGAAACACGTCCAGGCAGGACAGTCCGTTACTGCGGTGAACATCCTAGTCTGAGCTGCCAAAGTTTTGGGATATCTCCAATTTAAAGCTCTGTTAAGAATGTTTTTGGGATATTTCTAAGGGCAGTCCAGGACCAAAAAAAACAAAACAAAACTAAACAAAAAAAAAATATATATATATATATAAAAGGGCAGCTGGAGAATAGAATCACAGAATCTTTTAGGTTGAAAAAGACCCATAAAATCATCAAGTCCAACCATTACCCAACACTACCAAGTCCATCACTAAACCACATCTCTAAGTACTACATCCACACATCTTCTTAAATGCCTCCAAGGGTGGTGACTTCACCACTTCCCTGGGCCACCTTTTCCATTAATTTAGCCACCTAAGGGGGAAACAGTAACATAATGGATAGGGTTTTGTACAACCACAGGATTTTCCAGTGTCTTGGTGGGGTAGCAGGGTGAATGAGGCATACGACACGTGAGAGTGGTCTCAGACAGGAGATGGGAACATTTTCTCTGATGTGTAAAGTAGCTTTTTTTTTTCTTTAAGAAGCATGAGAAATCTTCTCTTGTCTTTTCTTCTTGCTGAACCTATTAGAACAAATAGAAGTGTAAGAGTGAAAGCCAACAGAGATGGAGAATTGCATTTTTTATTGTTTTTGTTTTTGTTTCAGTGGCCATTGGCAACCTCTAAAGCAATAAAATAAAAAGCATGAGATCTCCTGCTTGATCACTAACACACCATCACACTAACAATTAAACCATTAGCAAGGGCTCTGTGTCATCTAGCAAGCAACCTCTCAGATAAAGCCTGGGTATGATTTAGCAGTTAGTATGGGCCAGGAATCATCTCCAACAAACTGTCTGAAAATGGCCACACTTTTTTAGTGGGTATGAGAGTTAACGGCATGGACAGAGGTTGTATCATGCCAGCTGGCCACAATAAACTGTCCCTGCTCTGCTTTTTACAGAATGGATGTAGTCATTGGATTCAGCCAGCCCAATAGCCTGTCTGTGGCAATGACAAATAGAATATGCCTAAGGAAAGCATTTAAAGAGCAGGAAAGGCACACAGTGATATTTCCCTTGGTGTATCCTGCTGGCTTCCAAGAAACAATCAACAACCTAGGGATTTCATGAGTCACAGACTGCATCTAGATGAATTGATTTTAACAGCTTCCTCTTCCAAATTCCAGCTGTTTTCAGCTTTGCATTTGCCATTTTATTTAGGTGAATTTTTAGAACAAGCTCTTGGGACACCAGGGGAGCACGATCTGCCTCTTCCAGTTTCTAAGACCAGCTGTGTACAAGCTGCATTTGGTCACACCAGCTCCAGGAGAAGTAATGGGCTGGACCCAGGATATTAGGCGTTCAGTCCTGGAAATATCCAAGTATTTGTCTGGTTTGTTAGACTTCTCTTTTAGGAAATTAGTGACCTACTTTAGGCTCCCATGTGGAACAGAAATGTTTTGTCTATGACAAAAGTTCCATCATGAGATGGTGTATTTTGTATACTTGAAGCTCAGGTTAGCAATGTTTGATTTTATTTAAAAATTTGATTTTTTATTTTGAAATTTAATCAGCACTTCATATGATTTCTGTGTTTGTTTGCTGGTTGGTTTGTTTGGTTTTTTTTGTTTGTTTGTTTGTTTTCTTTTGTGTGTGTGTGCGCACGCATGCGTATTTTCATGAAACCTACCAAAGCTTCCTCAGTTGACAAACTTGTATGGATAATTGAAGGCCTTCATATAAATAATTTATTTTGAAGTTACTTGTTCTCTAGTTTAATTAACATCTCAGCATGGAGTGGAAATGTGTCATGTGCCTACACAAGAAATGGATTTTTCAGAGTTCAGGAGCTGGTATCATTGCACAGAGAGAAAGTGGGGATCTTTTCAAATGCACAGAAATTAGAAGAGGAAAAAAAAAAAAATGAATTTCCAAGAGGAGAAAGGGGTTTAGGAGGGGAAGAGCAGAGGCTGTTGGTTTGAGAGGGGAAGACAGGTCACATTCTCTTTCATCAACTACCCCTTGGAGAAGAGAAACCCCATAAAAAAAAATACACCAGGCTATAGTTCAACTTCCCTTTACATTAAGGCAGCTGCTAATACACTTTAACAGGCTAAGGAAGTTACCAAAACCAAGATTTGACTTTTATCATCTGTCACAGGAATCCATGACATAAAAGATCTAAACAAAACCCTACAGGGCCTTGAAGATGAGCAGTGGCAGTAGCAGACAGCGCTGCTGGTGGAGGTAGCTCTTGTCTTTGTGCTGATCACTTGGAGGTGGCTTACAAGCCAACTGTGGCACATATGCTACAGTTTAGGAATCTGTGATCCGGGCCAAAATATGTGTTTTTTTAAAATAAAAAGACAAAAACATGCACTAGCAGGTTCTTAGTCTGTGCCCAGTGGTACTTTTACACGTATTAAAAGCCAGTTTTGTTCCCAACTGTTTTTTAATGTTTTTCAAAACATGGTGTCCCTTTTCATCAAGATGTTTTATTCTGTGTCATATTTCCTGGTGCAAAAGAAATTGAATTAAAAATAAATTACTCAGAGTAATTATATTACTCACAAACACTTTCTTCATGACAGATAAGAAACAGACCTGTTACTAGCTGTATTCTAATTACAGCTGTAAAAGGATTTAGTAATATAGTCTAAGATGAACATTAAATTACCTTTTGCCTTCTCTTATGCTACCTTGGTCAGGAAGGTTGATTGGGGTTATGAGCTAGGCCATGAAACCTTTATTCTACTGGCACTTTCATTACTATTTTTTTTTACTTTTTTTTATTATTATTATTAAAGGGAAAACAATTCTATATTTTTATTTGATTTTGTTTCTAAATTAATTTTCCATCTCATCTGCTAAGGAAATGAGATGTAAAAACAGTTCCATACTGTGTGTGAGCACATTAGTTGAGGAACATACTTTCAGACTTAATCTAGCTAACACTATAGCAAGGCTACATTTATCTGGTTTTCCTATCCGAAAATATGAATAAAAATGAATTTAAAAAAAGAAGTGCAAAAAAAATCTTATTTTTCTATTAGTAAAAGAGCTTTAAATGCATTAACATATATATATATACACACATATAGACATATATATGTATTGCTGTTGCATTTAATCAGTCTTAGGAACCCAGGAAATCTTAGACTATCAGTGACCTGGGAGGATAAGCAGTACATCACCGAGATTTGGAAATGTCTCAGAATTTGCAAAATTCTCTGTCACATTATAAATGCCTGCCCTCTGCACCATTAAGAGGACTGGATTACTGATCTATGTATCACACCTGAAACAACAGAATTCTGATTTTGACCCCACATCAAGTTCACTCTACTGTAGTTATGAAGACTCCAGCAGAGTTATTTCAGAAATACATCTGTGCAGCAGAAACCAGTAGAAAGCCACAGCTCTCTGATAACACTACATGAGCTCATCTTCATTCTCTCTCATATTTGTTCTCCACTCTTGCACCACAGTCAACCATTGCCTCTCTTTCCTTTTGTAGTGCAAGATGTCTCGGACAGAGACTACCTATTTATGACTTCCCAGTCAGAGTTTCTGGACATTTCTGTAAAGCTAATGTGAAATAATAATGATATTCAGACAGAATCTAGACAAGACAGAAGCAATTACTGTACCAAGGATCTTCATGTATTGTCTACAATTTTTTGAATAATAATCTGATTAGTAATAATCTGATCTAATGTTAATCTGTCAAAAGCTGACAGCCAGGTAACCCATAGAACCATTTTGCAATTTCTTCTCATATCCGTAATGTATCCAGGCAGTCTACCTCAATCAGAACATAACAAGTTACAGTACCCATTCAGCACCCGTAAGATTTATTTAGCTTGCTTTGGCTGATCATCAGTCCGCACTTACTGCTCTCTGCAACTCCATCTGATGATGCCCGCTGGATGCCTACTTTTTATATTTTCCTGCAATATCAAGTGTTTTCATTTTTCAGAATTTGTTCCAGGAAGCAGGTCTTCTTTCAGAGATCTCTACATAAACTAATGAAAAAATCAAAAATCTATTTTGCAATGGGATTCAAGGTTTCATGCTTTTGATCTCATTTTGTATCCAACAAGCCTCAGACGCTCTACAATGTTTTCAGATTTCCCATCATCCAGGTAGAGCCCAGAGATTAGAGTCCCCACCAAGATTAGGGACTCAGGACATTCGAAGACAGAAGTCAGGAATGGACTTTCCGAATATATTTTGTAGGTGGAAAAACAGCTTAACTTTTGAATGCTAGCAGGTGGTAGATAACTAAGCTTTTGGACTCTCAGGCAGAAGACTGCAACTTGCTGACTGCAGTTGGTGTGGGCTGGTTATAAATTTTGGTGAAGTCTGGACATCCTGAATCCTCCAACTAATAAGAAAAAATGAGTCAGATCCACCAATTAGAAAGCTGATCACATATTGTGCCTCTGCACATAGACTGTTTAGACTCAGAAAATGGTAGGCTTGGAAGCCAAGAGGGAAGAGCTGACTCCAAAAGAAAATGGTCTCAGAAAGAAGAAGGGAGCCTAAAAAGCAGAAGGTGAAGTTCTTGGCTAGTGGGAAGATCCTGTAGCTCAGAAAGCTACATGGAGATGAATGCCAGGTGATGCCAGGCCTGCTGATGCCCAAGACTGGTAACTAGGAGCAATGGACCAGTAGGAACTGTCCTGACTTTTTGCCTAACTGTCCCTGTCACCTACTCTCTTCCTTCTCTCCTCTCCCTCAGCTAAATTCTGTATGAAAAGCCTCTATTTCAAGAATCTCCATTTTCTGCAGAGTTCATCAAAATGTCCTAACTATTTCTATTAGACAGTGAATGATGGCAAGAACTCTTTAATTTCCAAAATGAATTTGGGAATTTTTCTGCCTTATTGACTGCTACTTTCTCTCAGCTGGATCTCTGACTTGCTTGCTAATTGTTTCCAAGGAGCCTTGGATGACTGTGACAAAGGCAGCACTTATTTCTCTTGAGATTTAGGCCCACACACCTTTTTGTTTCAATATAATAGACTTATTACATTCTTCTTCAGAAAGGTCGTACAACACAGCCTGTAAGTGATCACCTTTCAGGTGCTGCAGTTGCTATTATTTTCTTCTTTATGAGTTGAAGTGTGTGAATAATGTCAAGGGGAAATAGTCTATTCAAATTGTTAAATAAAATTAGCTAACTTGACACTTCATGAATGTAGAGGAATCTGGGGAGAAGTGAAAGACTGTAAGGAAGCAAAACTGCACTTTGTTAATCTGGAAAAAAAAAATAATCTCGTCCAGTATAGATATGACTTCCTTAACCTTTTTTTTTTTTTTTAAGATTAAAAATTAATCCAAATGAAATGTCTGATTTAGCTGTTCCATTTATTTCCAAGTGAACATTTTCTTTGAGTTATCCAGCTGCCTGTCAATCCTAACCTTGCAAAATTTTGATTGGTAAAGTCCCTATCATATACTGAAATGTGGCAAAATTCTCAAAACCATGCTTATTGAAGCTTCTGAAAGAAACCTTTTCCATAATTTAAAATGTTGTCTCTCTTCAATTGTGACGATATGCAATGTTGTGAGATTTAATATTTTTGTTAAGTGCAAATGCAGCTTTTTCTGTCAACTCTGTCTGAATTAACCCTCTTCAGGCTTTCAGCAAACCTGGACAAGGAATATTCAAGATTGGAAAATTCCACTAAAAGGTGGCTTCTGTCATCTCAAACTATTTATAAATTTGACTTGATTTTCATCAAGTTCTGTCACATGAGAAGAAAAGTGTTTGGGGTTGGGTTGGAGAAAATGGAGATATTCCCCTCTGTCAGAGGAGAAAAGGAAGATATTCCCCTCTTTTCTCTATCAGTTCAGTAGTTAAACCACAGAGGAAAGAGGACACTCCTGGCTTCTGTCTGTACAACCCCAGACAGGATTTCAGCAAATCTTTTGCTTTCCCTTCTCTCACTCAAATAACCTGATCAGAGGCTTTCAAACAAGTCTGTGCTCAGTTTCCCATGCTGAAACCATAGCATTTTTCATATCAAAATATAAATAGTCACAGACTTATAAAACCGCTGACCAGACTGGTGCACCGGGACTGGTTGTCCTGTCCCACCACCCATGCAGCACAGGATTAATACCTAAAGGGTTAATATGGGGCTTTGCCTAGCTGAAACTTAAAATCTTCCAAGCGCAGAAGTTTCATTTCTCCAGATAATCTGTTCCACCACCGACTGTAACCATTGCTCCCTGTTGTATCACCTGTCAATATGGAGGAGAGTTTGGCTCTCTGATCTCTCTCTACATTTGGTAATTTTGAGCCTCCACTTCAGCAAACTAAACATGCCTTTTTCCATCAGTGCTGCTACTTATCCAACCAGCTCCCAGCCAGTACCAATACACAAGGATTATTCCTTTGAGGTTTGGGACTTTGCAATTCTCCTTGTTTAACTTCATGAAGTTTCTGTTGGCCCCATTTTCAAGTTTGTCAAGGTCCCTGTGAGTTGAAGCTCTGTTTTGATGCACTATGCATGTCAGCCACCTCCACCCACATGCATATAGTGTTGTATCACACAACATTTGATGTTGGGAAAATTCAAAAGCTGCTAAGCCTGCTTCCAGCCTTCACTGCAAAGTCATTTGTACAGATGAGGTAGAGGAGATTCTACAGAAGTGACTAAAACCTCCAAAGACAGAACATTTATGGCAAGGTTATTTATGCACTTTCCTGGGAAGAGAGTAATCAGGGTCAAACCTCAGGCAAAAGAAGTAATTGCAGTGCCTGTCCCACAGTCTTATTCAGTAATCTGGCTGTTGGTAGCAGAAAGAAATGACACAATCATCTCTTCCCTCTCTGAAAGTTTTGTGCATGCATTTAGCCCTTTTTTCCTACCTTTTCTTGTTTGTTCTTGAAAATGAAATTTTAGAGGTTTGTGTCAGCAGTCTATTCTTGATGCAAAACACTTTTGCTTTGGTAAAAAGCATAATATTGAAAAAATATGCATTTTATTAAAATCTCATGCAAAACTATTTTTACATAATAAATTGTTTGCATATACCTAGCTCTATTTTTGCTATTCCCACACTTTTCCTTTCAATTTAGTCATCTTAGTTTCAAAAACACGGAAAATGGAATATTTTTGTTGACAGAAAAATATTTAAGAGATTGAATCTTAAAGTAAAATAAAATGAGTATATCAATTATTTTCTTTAAAATTGGAGATCACTCCAAAAAAAAAAAAAAAAAAAAGCTTTGCCATGTCAAAAAAAGATGTTAATCTGTGGTTGTTTTACACAGAATTAATATGTTTTAGCTTTATCATTTTCTAGAAAACTCTTGCACAGCATTATATTCTCCTCCTAGGCTGTCTCTAAATAAGTTAGGATATGTTAACTGAGAAGGATTTTTCAGATCCAATTAGAAGATCATAGAATCATAGAAAATCCCAAGTTGGAAGAGAGCCATAAGGGTCATAGTCCAAACCCTGGCTCCACACAGGTCTACCCAAAAATTCAGACCATATGACTAAGTGCACAGTCCAAACGCTTCTTGAACTCTGATAGGCTTGGTGCCATGACTACTGTCTCAGTGCGCGACAACCCTCTCAATGAAGAACCTCTTCCTGATATCCAATTTGCAAGGTCCTGCAGTTTTGCCACCTAACCTAACCCATAAAAGTGGCCTAAATGAAAGCTGGAGAGGGACTCTATCAGGGAGTGTAGTGATGGAACAAGGAATGATGTCTTTGAACAAATGGAGGGGAGATTTAGATTAGATGTGATGTAAGGAAGAAATTCTTCACTCAGAGCACAAAGTGCACATGGGAATTAGGGCTGAAGATGCACCTTGCTTCTGTTCTTTTCCGTAAATTAATTTTAATTATATAAAAACCAGTGTTAAAAATAAACCCAGGGCACAGGATGGGAGGTGGAGGGCAGTCCCTGTGGCCGAGGGGCAGCCTTTCTCTCTGGCAAACCAAACAGTCCAGGGGAGCCAGCCCCAGAAAAGGAGCCCTCAGCCCCCCCCAACCCTCCTCCTCCTTCCACGTGAGGGCATCTTCCAGGCCGCTCCCAACACAGCCGCCTTTGGCCACATGTGGGCCACTCCATCACTTGCTGAAGTCTTGCTGAAGGCTTGCTGAAGTCACAGTGGCCACCACTGCTCCGCCCTTGCTCCGGGCCCTATAAAACAGGACCCCTGCAGCTGGCCCACCATTTGCTGAGCTTCTATGCACTCTGACAGCCAGCTTGTGTGGCAGGAAGACGTCCAGAAGCAGGAAGGTGAGCGGCAGGCCTCCTCGGTGTGAGAGGACAGCGATGCAGTCCAAGGAAGCACCGAGAAGGAATGCACCTAATGAGGAGTGTCATGGGCAGAGGGACAGCGCCTGCAGCAGAACTGACACCAGTGTTCGAGGTACCTCTGGCGCGCAGCCCACAGACACTTACAGGCGGTACCACTGGCACCGCAACAACGTGGGTAACAGGCCGCCCCCTCAGCCATACAGTGACAGGAGGCCTGGGCCTTCCCAGTGGCACAACAGTGGCGTGGGATGAAGGCAGGAGCGTCAGGCAGACAGCTGGGTGGAGCAGAGGCGTGCCCATAGTCCAGAACACAGCGTGGGACCCATCATGGCCATATATCAGACGGCAGCATCAAACCCACAAATGGAAATCAACAGGACAGTGGCATGGGACCTAGGGGTGGAAGTGGACGAGCCCCTGGTTCAGCACCCTGGCCTGAAAACATTCCTGATGGAAGGCATCCTGTTTGGGCAGTCCCGGGCAAGGAGTGGCTTATTCTTCTGCCAAACACCGTGGAGCCCATGCAGGTGGATCCACCAGCAGATGTGGAGGAACCGATGGAAGTGGATCCACCTCGGCCAGATCAGACCTGCAGCTACACCGGCATGTTTTCACTCTGTGCCATCCGAGTCCACCAACAGCGTCGCAGCAGTGCCCGGCGAGCTCCCTACTCGTCACTCAGGCTCCATCCCAAACATTAGCTTGGAGCCACCAAATACCATGGACATCCCGCAGGCTTACCTGCAAGATGTCCCGGCAATAAAGAACTCTGTTGCTGATTCTCAGGGGTTGTGTGAGTTCTTTCCCATCCCCCAGCCCTTGTGCAAGAGGTGGCATCCCTTCTGCACAGAGCCTCAAGGAAGAGCACAAGAGAGGACCCAGCTTTCTTCAGGCTGCTGCACTGGGGTAACAGGAGGAGTCCCCAAGGGCCACCATGAGCCTTTAACATTTGTGAAAATAGACTGAGGGGTGAAAATAGCAGTGTGTAAGCGATTATAGGTGGCTAATTTCTTATATTAGGAGTGAGTTCGTACATCTGAGTAATTGGCAGTGACAGACATGGAGAGGGCTGAGGTACTCAACAACTTCTTTGCCTCCATCTGCACTGGTAGACAGGCTTCCCAAGTCTTTAATTTCCCTGAACCCGTAGATGAAGGCTGGAGGATCAAAGTCCCACCCGCTGTAAGTGAAGAGCAGGTTCGAGACCACCCGATGAATCTAAACAGGTACAAGTCTATGGGACCCGATGACATGAATCCCAGGGTCCTGAGGGAACTGGCTGATGTAGTCGCCAAGCCTTTCTCCATCATAGTTGAAAAGTCCTGGCATTTGGGCGGTGTCCCTGGTGAGTGGCAAAAGGGAAACATCATGCCCCTAGTCTTCAACAATTAAAACAAAGAATTGAACAAAGAGCACTACTCTTCAACAATTAAAACAATTAGGAGACATTTCTTCTCAGAAAGAGTGGTCAGGCATTAGAACAGGTTGCCAAGGGAAGTGGTCAAGTCACCGTCCCTGGGGGTGTTCAAGGAAATCACAGAATCATAGAATATCCCAAGTAGGAAGGGACCCACAAGGATCATTGAGTCCAACTCCTGGCTCCACACAGGTCTATCCAAAATTCAGACCATATAACTAAGCGCACAATCCAAATGATTCTTGAACTTTGACAGGCTTGGTGCAGTGACTACATCCCTGGGGAGCCTGTTCCAGTGCACGACAACCTTCTCAGTGAAGAACCTCTTCCTGATATCCAGCCTGAACCTCCCCTGTTGCAGCTTGACACCATTCCCTCAGGTCCTATCGCTGGTCACTAAGGAGAATAGGTTGGCACCTGCCCCTCCACTTACCCTCGTGAGGAAGCTGTAGACCATGATGAGGTCTCTCCTCAGCCTCCTCTTTTCCAGGCTGAACAGTCCAAGTGACCTCAGCCGCTCCTCATACATCTTCCCCTCTAGGCCCTTCACCATCTTAGTAGCCAAGGAAAGGTTGGGCCTGGTGCATAGGGACATGGTTTAATGGGTGACATTGGTAGTAGGGTGATGGTTGGACCAGATGATCTCGAAAGTCTTTTCCAACATTAATGTTTTTATGATTCTGGGATCCTGCTCTAGCAAAAATCCCATCACTGAGGCTAGAACTGAGGGTTTGGTTGCACAAAAGTCTGTATGACACATTTAGAGTCTGTATGACACAGAGTCTTTGAGAAGATCAGCCCATCAAGCAAACAAACAAATAAATAAAAACAACAACAACAAAAACCTGTAACAACTCCTCATGGTATCTATAGGTGAAGTTCATTTCATGTAGGCATTTCCACGTCAAAACAAAAGGCTTTGGAAAAACCTCGGTAGTGTTGCTGTCTCATGGTTGGCAGGAAAGAAAGAGATGAAGAGTGAAAAAGTAAGCTCTGAAGGGCTACTCTGAGTGGTATCTGGCCAAATAATTATGGGGGAACTAATGCAATACTGAATTAAATCATATTGCACTTACCTCTATTAATTATATTAATATTTTTATTCTTCATTAATTTAAAGTTGACTTTAGTGTCACTGATTAAGAGACTCACCTTAAAGGACAGACTAAAAGTATGCAGCCATAAGATGATTCGAGAACGAGATGCATTATCATTTCCTAGTGTTTTAATTTCTGTTACTTCTGTTATATAAAACACAACAGCAAAAACTTTTTCTCCTTCTCTGCCGTCATCGTTCTCAGGTAGTCATTCCCCTGACATGCAGAGTCTATTTAAGACTTTTCCTTTGTATTTTGAATGTTTCATTTTTCTCCAAAGATTTCATCCTCTGAAGAACTAAGGTACATATATTACCTTTCCCAGTTCTTATAACTGCTTTAAAAGTACTTTGAAATGTAATAATTAATAACTATGTGAATTCTTTCAAAATTTCTGCATGCTTAAACAAAATTAAAACTATTTTTGGAGGGGGTCTTTATTCAGCAATTCAGTGAAAAGCTGGTACCTCTTGTTCATGTTTAACAATTGCCTATTAATTGCTTGGAAGTCCTTATAAACATTTTTATTGTTTTGCCATGCAATTAAAATGTTCTTTTATGAATTAGACTCTACCACAAAATAAAATGTCAGAAAATACTATTGCTATATCACAATAATTTTCTCCCATTTAGTTTGTAATGAGAAGACTTTATATATAGTATTCTAGACTAGATTTTGCTTCCCAGTAAGCTAAGTTTCATGACAGGTTCTACTAGAAAGAAAAAAAAAATACTCTGACCAGCCATCTTTCTACTCTCTCTCCCCAGAATGACAAGCCAGCCTAGATACATTCTGTGCCTTCAGAGACAGAATTCTTCTCCTGAACTATTTCAAAACACGGATCCCACAAACAGAAGGTATGGTTTCATTTTTGTATCTAAAGGCTTCACAGAGTTTTGTTCACATGTACATTGAAATGTAAGCTGTGCATGCTTGCTTTTCTGATAGGAAAATGTTGAAGGATTACTAATATGGAGAGGTTGTGTAATAATCTTTGCAACAATAATTTTGTAAAAAAAAAAAAAAAAAAAAAAAAAAACCAGTAGCCATAAATATGAAGTACTCAAGAGCTAAATCTTAAAAGTACATTGAGGTCGGAGAAAATACATAAACTTCAAAAATTAAACAAATTTACAAAGCCTAGTGTGGATTTTAAAATTTAGCTACTAGGAGATCTGCAGTAGGGAGATGATATTCTAAAATATTATTTTCTAACAGCTGTGAAACTGTTGGTGAAGGATTAAATATAACATAAACAATTCTCATGTCTTTGGTCAGTAGAAGCCCCAGATGGAATACTTGCCAAAAGGTTTTGCCCCTTATAAATAGTATACTGACACAAGTACTTTCAAAGCAAAGTAATTGTAAAGGCTTTATAACCATCTCATTAATTTACACAACATCAGCACCTTGAAGGAAAGCGTTAACCTCCAGAAAATGACTGAATTTGATCAAATCCATTCCCACCAAACACTCTCCTTACTTAGATATGTCTTTAAGAATTGTTCATAGTTTGAAATATTAAAAAGATTTTATTACAAATGCCAAATAAAGGAAATCAAGGAATTCACTTCAATAACTGGTCCCACTATGTTTGAGAATTCAATCAGAGTTTAAAAAGGGGAAAGGATAAAAGTGTAAAAACTCTGTCTAATAAATGAATTAGAAAATCCAAGTCTCTTGTTTTTAAGTAAAAGCATTCATCAATTTCAGAATATCTGGAACAAAACTGACCTTTCATCCTGAAATCAAAACAACTTTTTTGCACCAGTCTATTGAAATTATTCTTCTTCCTCTTTTTCAATGGGTCCTAACTGGACTGATATATTAACAGAAGGAGGTTTGTGAGGATTTCTTCCTCACTTAACTGCTTAGAAAATTCTCAGCCCACATTCTAATCAAGCTTTGAGAATGTCACAATGGATCAGAGGAACTTTTTCCAACACTTCCTTTCCACCTCTGCTACAAACACACCTTGCCAACAAGTATCTTATACCTGCTTCAGGGGTCCCTGGTATCACCCCATACCAAAAAGGTCCCCAGAGCAATGCCATTGGTGATGGGTTTTGAGAGCTCACTAAACTGAACCCATTTCTGTTATATGGTGTGTTACTCATGCAAAAAACTGTGTCAGTAACTATAGCTCAGGATACCAAAGAAACCTTTGAAATATTTACAAGGAAAAGTGAGTGTATCTTGAGAAATTCAATATAAATTTAATTTGGGGGAAAAAAAAATACCATCAAGCCACATGCAATGCCAGTATTAGCTGTATATCAAAAGGATGTGTGTAAAATAATTAAAATTTAATTTAGAAACTAAATTACCTTTTTAGCAAATTACAGGTTTTTAGGATTTCTGTTAAATGTGCATTACAGGTTGTTAGAAATTAATTGATGTCATTTAGTATTGATATGTAATTAAGTTCAAAAAATAACTTAGTTTCAGTAGAAAAGCTTCCCTCATTATTTTATGAAACTTAATCAGGTACAGGAGCTACAAAGGCATTCCCCTCCCTCTCTTGACAAGCAGTAATCTATATTGTCTTAGTTTGACAGGCAACAGTTTATATCTACATAATTTTAAGCCAATTACTTATCTTACCTTTTACATAATAAAAGCATGCATTTATTTGTATTATTTCTCCCAAGAAAAATTCTAGCTAACTAAATTACAGGATGGAAATAGATGCATGGAGCAGAATACGTAGGCATAAGTTTTAAAACAAATACTAGGCAATTTGTACTCCCATTGAAATAACAGTCTAAGTTGAACATTAAGCTTAAATGTTTTATAAATTTCCTAGTTCCAGCTTTTTTTTTTTTTTTTTTTTTTTTTTTTACATTCAGAGCTGGAGAAAAATATGCCGGTAAGCAATATGCTTCTAAAATCTTTTATTTTCCTATTTCCAAATGATTCTTTAAGAACTTTTGCCAAAATCCATTGTTGATCATGGCAGGAAAGGCCCTGGGGTCCTGGTGGATAACATGGCAACCACAAGCCAGCTGCATGCCCTCCCTGCAAAGAACACTAACAGCCTCCTGGGCTGCATTAGGAAGAGTCCACCAACAGGCAGGACAGATAATCCTTCTCCTCTGTTCAACACTGGTGAGGCCACACCTAGATTACTGGATCCAGTTCTGGGCTCCCCAGTGCAAGAGAAATGGACGTACTGGAGTAAATCCAGCAAAGAGCTACAAGGATTATTAAGACACTGGAGAATCTCTCATGTGAGAATTGAGACAAGTGGGGCTGTTCAGCCTAGAGAGGAGAAAGCTCAGGGGGATCTTGTGCATGTGTGTAAATGCCCAATGTAGGGGAGTAAAGAAGACTGAGGCAAACTCTCCTCACTGGTGGCCAGTGAAAGACAAGGAGACAATGGGCACTGGTCAAAACACAGAAAATTCTATATGAACAAAAGTGAAAGTTTTTTTTTTTATTTTGTTTGTTTGTTTGTTTTTAGTTTTGGTTTTGGTTTTGTTTTATTGTGAGAGTATTTGAACACTGGAATGGGTTATCCAGAGATGTTGTGGAGTCTCCATCCTTGGAGATATTCAAAACCCATCTGAGCATGGTCCTGAGCACCCTTTCCTCTGAGAAAGGGCTTGGACTAGATGATCTCCAAGGGTCCCTTCCAACCTCTGCTATTCTATGATTGTGTGAATAAAGGTAATTTCCAGTGTCTACGGACAACCAGTTGAGATCACTGTGGTTTTTGCTATTGATTTTAAAAGGGCATGATCAGACCTAATGGATGGGTTGGTGGCCTTTTTATACCATGCTTGTTAATGCCGTGAATTTAAAGTTAAAGAACAACACTGGTGTGCTTAATTATTTTGTTGCCTTAAAGGTCAATATAAAAATGGTCTGAAATAGTGAGAAAACTACACAGTAGATTGCAAATGATAGCTGTGAGTTAAGATTCATGGAGCTGACGTGTTTGAGTAAATGGAAAGATAATTATTTCTCAGAAGGTCCATGTGTAAATTAACCTTGGTATAAAATGAATGACAGATGCCTGAATTTACGGGAAGTAGAACATCAGTTTCAGGATACTCAGTTCTTGTGGCTATTTTAATATCTGTTGTTCAATTAAGGCATTTTCTCCCCTAAAGGAAAAAGTTTACTTTTTTTTCAAAACACTATTCTGCTCTAAAGCAAGGAGAACTTTCAGCACAGAAGCAACCATCAAAGGCTATGACTGCTAAGATACATTTGTTTTACTTGCTTCAAACTTGCATTGCATGAAAATGAGATAGCTAAATGCAGAGATTTACTGTGTTTTGTATTTGTTCTGCAGCAAAGGTTTCAAAGTCCAGGAGAACGTAAGCACATTACAGAATGCAGTACTCTCAGGTCCCTTCTTTTGATTCTTTACCCATTGAATTACCCTGTAAAACCCTTTTTCTATCACCTGCCCCTATCCTCCACTTCAAAAACCTACAAACAATTCCTTTTTATCATGGTCACACTGATGAATGGATTAAAGTTCGACAGTCCCACGTGGTTGATGAGACAGTGGTTCGGGAGCATCTGAGTGGGCTCAATGCACACAAATCCATGGGTCCCGATGGGATGCATCCACGTGTGCTAAGGGAGTTGGCAGAGGTGATCACCGAACCGCTCTCTATCATCTTTGAAAGGTCCTGGAGAACAGGAGAGCTGCCTGAAGATTGGAGGATAGCCCATGTCACTCCGGTCTTCAAGAAGGGCAAGAAGGAGGATCCGGGAAACTACAGGCCAGTCAGTCTCACCTCTGTCCCTGGAAAGGTGTTGGAACAGCTTGTTCTGGATGCCATCTCCAAGCAATTGGAAGAGAAGAATGTTATGAGGAGTAGGCAGCATGGATTCACCAAAGGGAAGTCGTGCTCGACCAACCTCGTTGCCTTCTATGATGGCATCACCAGCTGGGTAGATGGGGGGAGAGCAGTGGATGTCATCTACCTTGACTTTAGCAAGGCTTTCGATACTGTCTCCCATGACATCCTGATAGCAAAGTTGAGGAAGTATGGGGTAGAGGAGTGGACAGTAAGGTGGGTTGAGAACTGGCTGACTGGCCAAGCTCAGAGGGTGGTGATCGGCGGCGCAGAGTCCAGGTGGAGACACCGGGTTGGTGCTGGGTCTGCTCTTGTTCAACGTCTTCATCGACGACCTTGATGAGGGAATAGTGTCTGCCTTCAGCAAGTACACCGATGACACAAAGCTGGGAAGAGTGGCTGACACGCCAGAAGGCTGTGCTGCCATTCAGCGAGACCTGGACCGGCTGGAGAGATGGGCAGGAAGAAACCAAATGAGGTTTAATAAGAGCAAGTGTAGAGTCCTGCACCTGGGAAGGAACAACCGGACGTATCAGTACAGGCTGGGGGACGACTTGCTGGAGAGGAGGTCTGAGGAGAAGGACCTGGGGGTCCTGGTGGACCACAGGTTGACCATGAGCCAGCAGTGCGACCTGGTGACCAAGAGGGCCAATGGGATCCTGGCATGCATTAAAAGGAGCGTGGCCAGCAGGTCAAGGGAGGTGATCCTCCCCCTCTACTCTGCCCTGGTCAGGCCTCACCTGGAGTACTGTGTCCAGTTCTGGGCTCCCCGGTACAAAAAAAAGACAGGGATCTCCTGGAAAGAGTCCAGCGAAGGGCCACAAAGATGATACGAGGCCTGGAGCATCTTCCCTATGAAGAAAGGCTGCGAGACCTGGGTCTGTTCAGCCTGGAGAAAAGAAGACTGAGAGGGGATCTCATCAACGTGTATAAATACCTGAGGTGTGGGAGACAGAGGGATTTGGCCAACCTCTTTTCAGTGGTTTGTGGGGACAGGGCAAGGGGTAATGGCCACGAGATAGAGCATAGGAAGTTCCGCACCAACATGAGAAAGAACTTCTTCACAGTGAGGGTGACGGAGCACTGGAACAGGCTGTCCAGGGAGGCTGTGG
Organism: Cygnus olor; assembly: GCF_009769625.2. NCBI lineage: Eukaryota > Metazoa > Chordata > Aves > Anseriformes > Anatidae > Cygnus > Cygnus olor. The sequence goes on along the minus strand of NC_049171.1, from coordinate 53,911,546 downwards.
AGTCTCCTTCTCTGGAGATATTCAAGGCCCGTCTGGACGCCTACCTGGGCAGCCTGCTCTAAGGAACCTGCTATGGCAGGGGGGTTGGACCCAATGATCTTTCGAGGTCCCTTCCAAGCCCTTCAATTCTGTGATTCTGTGATTCAGTCAGGGTCAGCAGTATCATTTGGGCTACAATATGTCTAAATTTAATTTATCATATAACTCTAAAAGTGAGACTTTTGAACTGCAGTGCACCTCTCTTGCTTCCAAGCAGCTCCCACTTCTGAACTTCTCATATATTTTGCAACATCATTTGGTTGGTTTTTGTTTTGTTTTGTTTTGTTTTGTTTTGTTTTGTTTTTAGGGAGGATTCATTCCCTAACTAAGGTATTAAGGCCATGGTGGAGAATATATGCAAGCAGGTAAGTTTCAAGCATTTAACCTCAGTATCTCTACCACTAATAACAGCAAAGCAGCAAGCTTTGAAGATTTTACAGATCACCCCCTCGGAATAATGTTGTAACAAAGTCAACAGTCCTCTTTTGTAAAACATCTAGTCTGGATTATCAACAAACTAAACCTCAGACCATTAGCAATGAGCACATCAGTATAAATCAATAATTCCCGGAGTAAAAAAATTTCATCTTCCAACTGCAGTAGACTATGAACTTTAACCATTCCAGCACTGGATGAGGGAATCACTCAAACTCTGGTAGCTTTGCTTTTTCAATTACAGGAAATTGTTTTATCATTTTTGTTTCTGTGACAAAAAGAGTAACAAATTTCATTTTGAAATCACTTCATTTCCTTCCTTAAATAGTAAATCAAATTAGAAGGACTTCTAACAGAGCCTCTAGTGGTAGGGCTCAGTTTCTGACTACCATTTGTGAGAAGAAGTTCAAATTTGGTCTCTTTAATTTTCTTGGTTTCACTTTTATTTGCTGCTAAAGAAAAGTCTGCAAAATGGCATCATACAAGAAAAACTGTGTAACTTAATACAGATTATAGAAATTAATTCATTCTCTTATAATTTTACATTGGTGTTCTGTCCAGTTCTATTCACACTGAAAACACTGGGAGAATTTAATAAAAATAAATAAATAAATAAATAAATAAATAAAGATGAATCATTTCAGGTTGTACAGTGAGAAGTTAAACGAAACTTTTTTTTTTTTTTTTGTAATTATGAGCAGGTTAAGGTCTGACATAACAACAGTTTGAATGCATTATCAGATACTTTTTGAAAATTTGTAATACTTAGGCTTAGTTTAATAGAAAAAATAAGATCTAATGAAAGAAGTAAGGTCTGGACAATAGCAGATTTAAAATAAATCACCAGTGCCACCAAGGATATTACCCTTTAGAACAATTTACCAAGTGATATTGCAGATGATATCACCTGATATCTTCGTTAAAAACTAAGTATTTTGCTCAAACAAAAGTTACAAGCTATAGAAACCACTGCATGCCAGTTTCACAGAAAATAAAAAAGCAGCCAAGACAATAGTAAGACCTTTCTGTCCCTCACATGCAACTCTAACTTGACTCTTCTTGACACTTATTTGATCATGCAGTGAGATCCAGAAGAATACTTTGGCATCAGCAGTATAGTATAGATGGAATTTAAACACCCGAGTTTGTGATACAATTCCAAAAACCTGCTTAGGTGATGAAGAGGCCATATCCTCTCAAGTTTTAAAAAAAAAACCTTTGCTGTTACACATAACCACAGGCATTTTCATCTTCTCTGAGCATGCAGGTACCTCTGCTGCTAGTGCTGATTCAGTAGGTAGGCTCGAAGCAAGATTAATGTTCACTGATACCTTTGAGTACAACACAGTATGTAGCAATTGTTGTTACATTAAAAAAAAAATGCAGAAGATGAATGGTGCTAATGACCCTTTATGTGATACCCTCTTAAGGATATCCCTTATCCAGCAATAGAGATTTCTGTTTTTTTCCCACTAAGCTGTTCAACAGATTGTAAAATTTGTGCAAGTGAACTTTAAAACAAAAATCCTCTAATAGCTCTTAGTTATGCTCCTCTCTGAGGATTTTGAGAGACAAAAGCAGGAAATAGAAACAGTAGGATAAAAAGATATTTTTATCAGAATGAATTAGAGTGCTTCTTTTCCTGCTCCCTGACTTCATCACACTGGGCTCAAATAGTTCTCACATAGAAAACAGTGATAAGCAAAACTGGCTGACACTGGGAGAGAAGGAAAGTGCAAGAGATATGAACATTGAATGATTAGACAGCTGGCATCTGTCATTGTGCTCAGAATGCAGAAATGAAAAATTTCAGAGCATCCAGGCACCGTGGTCTCCAGCACTGCACACGTTCCCCAACGCTATCAACTTGTGGCTTGTGGCTGATGGGTAAAAAATTATGAGAAGAGAGAACATGGAAAAAAAAAAAAAAAAAGTTGTTACATTCTACAAGAAGAATCTCCTACCTTTAATCTCTACACTTGTTTTTCTCTCTGCCCTTTTGATTGTTCTGTCTCACATGTAACAAAACCTCCAGAAATAACCATTGTTTATATCTGAGATTCAAAATGCTAGCTATAAGGCACTGTGCAACCTAAAGTGATGCAGAGCCATTACTTTTCAGTTTCATACACATATACATGTCTGTATATCAACGCATGAAAAAAAAATCTGAGACTTAAGAGCACTTATGATTAAGAGCATTCATGATGTTTATAGAGCCAATTCACTACTCTGAACTCAGCAATGAAAGGAAAGATTGACGTCATTTCTTTATCAAATAGTACAGTTGATTCTGTTTTTCTGTGCTGGTTTTGGAACGAGGACGTCATAAAGCATAGTCTTAATGAATACTTTCTGTGCCAATTCCCCTGTTGTCTTTACTGATGAAAAACTAAAATCGTTATCTTTGTTGAATTGAACTATAACACTTTGTGATAATACTTTATATTTTGACTTGATGTCCATAAAATACCAGAAATTATCACTCTATGCACTTATTCAAATCAATAACATACTTGACAAGAGTCAGCAAAGAAAAAATGAGACATATCTGAACATCTTAAAGAGAAAAATACAGAGGTTGGTAATTCCAGGCATCTAACACAGTTTATCTTGATACAATTAGGATTGACTAGATTAAAAAAATAATAATAATAACGAAAAAAAAAGGCTCTCATTAAATGTGTTCTAGTCCAGTTTCTTTCTTTCTCCTCACTCTTTTAACATGTAGCTCCATTCACTATTTACTGTCCATCATGTAAGTGTAAAAAGGCAGTTATTTCTTTCTGGGCTCTTTAACAGTCAGAGTAGATAGTCTTAGATCTGTCTCTTAAAAGAAGGTGAGATAGTATTATGCATTTGCTCTATTTTGGGTCAAAGTACTACATCTAAGGCAAGTATCAAAAATGAGCCAGATAAACCTCACACTAGAAAGGCCCCATTTCTCATGGATGGAATAGCAAACAAGGCTACACTGCTAGCTCCATTATAGATTTCAGTTCTTTGCCATCTACTGTTGCTGAAATAATCTCCCACTGCCACCACCACCACTAATGTAGCATGTAGGCACACTAACTCACATAACTGATCAGTGAAGACCATGAGTAACACAATGTGGTTATATGAGTAACCTTGGTATCACCAGCCAGCTCCACGAGCCCTGCATGTTCAGAGATCGAGGCTCCTCCCTCCCACCTGACAGAGCAAGAGCTGTGATACCCCTCACACAGCTTTGTCCCTTTGGATCCCCAACCCCTGAGTTTGCTATGCTGGTTTAGGTCCTCAAGAGCCACGTCTCCCAGCCATGCTCATGGGAGTTCTAACTCTTTTGTGCAACAGTAAACCTTTCCACCGCACTGACTTCAAGGAAAGTTGATCTAGACTTAGAGTCAAAGCTGAAGCATGGAAGCATTTTGAGGTCTTGCAGTTTAGATGCAGATTTTTTTTTTTTTTTTTTTTGAGAATCTGGATGTCAGCTCTTTACCAACATTAATTTCTGCAGTATTCCTGTAAAATATATTTCTCTTCCCATAGAAAGGAAAATGTTTTTGTTTAGTACATGAGACTGAGATTCAGAGTTTAAAACTGAACGTGTCAAAACTTTTGTTCATTCAGGATGCTCAGTTTGAGAAGACTAGAGACTGACTTAATGAAGTAATTACAATTTTAGACTATTTTGTATAAGTAAGGGAGAGTTACAACTGACAACAGAGGCAGAAGTCAATACTTCTGGAAGTCAGGCATCAGATTGTGGAAAAACAGGTAACCAGAAAAGGAAGAGCTTGATATTATCAACCATCTGTGAAAACTTTGGGTATGGGGCCCACAATTACATTGAAAAAAAAATGTGGAAGAACAGGAATAGAGTACTTAATAGTCTACAGGTTTTGCCCTCAAAATATCCTTTCTCTTTGCACTGTTAACTTCTGTGGGTCATTTTTTAACAAATAGAAAATTTGTCATAAAATGAAATTTTAGAGTGAATAAAATAAGAAGAGATTAAGAGAGAATAGTATAAGAGGAGTTTAAACAGAATACACCTTCACAGCAAAGCAGTGTGCAGAATTACATGAAAGAAAAGCTTTCAAATATAAGCACTTATATTATTGACCCTTGGTTTAAAAACTGTCTGCTTCCAAAATTCTCCTATATCAACAAGAAAAGACAAATATATTTAGTATTTATTTCTTTATTATTATTAAATGTAGATATTTTGGTACATTTTTGGTTTGTTTTGCTTTTTGACATATTGGAATCATAATAACCTCTCCAAAACTTTTATTTTTGTGTTCTGAAGCAAATGGAAAAAGAAAAAAAAAATAGCAGTGTTGCCAAACAGTAGTATAACAATGCCATGGCCATTTCTAACATAGAGAAAGTATGATTAAGTAGGGTGCATTTGTGAATATTTGTTATTAATCTTTTTAGAAAGCATCCTTGCAAAGACATCCCTTAGAACAAACTACATTACATTCATTTGGTCATTTGTTTAATCTCTGTATTGGTACCAGAATATTAAATAAACTGACTAAATTCACAGCTAGGCAGCCTGCTTGAAAGATTGTGTTTTCACAATAGTAATACTATATTTTTGTGGGCAGAACAGCACTGCCTTCCCACCTACCCTACCCATTCCCTATAACTGTGGAGAGACAAGCCAAAGGTCCACTTCACAGCCCTCACTGATGCCATGTTGTCGTGCCTGGCTAGAGCAGTCTTCCCATACACGGAGCCAGACACTGTGTGTGTCCATGATATTTGGAAATTGATGTACATCCAGAGTCTGTTTCCTTAGTACCTGTATCTGACATAACACACGATAAACCTCTAGTAGTCCCTGAGATGCACTTCCCCACAGTAGTTAGACAGAGAACCTTTTTGGATCTGCCCATATTGTAATGCCTACAGCAACTCTCTTCATTTTACTTTTTTTTTTTTTTTTTTTCCCAGAGAAAGAGGATTAGCACTCACTGAAGACTAGATCTTTAATTTAACAGGCATAGTAAGGATATAAGTTTAAATCTTCTTGTAAGCCTGGGTAGACAGGCAAATTCAGAGAGTTTCCAGGAAATTCTTTTGATCCTACTCATTCCCAGACGGATCTGCTCATAAAAACTTCTGTCATGTTATTTAAAATCCAAGTACTTTGAGCTTTGCACTCCACTTAAGAAATGCACTATATTCCAAACATATAAGTTAATACTACTTACATCTTTTCAAGCCTGACCAACTCATCTACTCATTAAAGTGGTGAGTGACAAAGGTGGCCGAGGAGGGGGAGGGCACAGATATTTGTAAATTTGCTGGGGCAGCAGATGGTGCAGAGAGGCATGCAGAGAGGTTTTAATAGGTGAAGACCCACAGCAGCATCTCCCACATGGAGCTGTTTTTTACGGAGAAATTCTTTATTCTGAGGGTGATGAGGCATTGGCACAAGTTGCCCAGAGAAACAGTGGATGCCCCATTCCTGGAAGTGTATAAGGCCAGATTGGATGGGGCATTGGGCAACATGGTCTAGTGGGAGGTGTCCTTGCTCATGGCAAGAGGGTTGGAACTGGATGATCTTTAAGGTCCCTTTCAACCCAAACCATTCTGTGATTCTATAATTCTATAATGACTTAGACTGTGTGTGCATACGTGTGTGTAGACAGATATACATCACAGATTTTAAGTGTATTTAAAACATCATTGGGCAACTTTACAAAACACAACTTCTGTTAATAACCCTGCACTATCAAGGTTAAGAAGCAGTAACTGTATTTGTGTATCTTCTGTTCTCTGCTATATCCTGCATGGTTCAAAACTATCAGATTGTGGCTACAGCTTACAAGCACACCACTCTGTTCCACTGCAAGTAGCTCTGTCAGGCATTTCTGAGCCCCTTCAAAATGTTTTCTTTCCAAAATACCTTGCAAAATGTATGTGGGAAGAAGCCGAAAATACTAATGGTGTTGCTAATCTGATTTGCAACAGCATAACAATGTATCAAGTGGAAACATAAATACAAGTTTCAAATGCATGAAAGCCCATTTAACAAAACTAAGGCTCTCAAACACATATGCAAAATCATTTGGAATGACATAAACTGTGGCATCAGTCAAGTTTGTATTATGATTTTAATAATGTTGATAGCTCCTCTTACATGCTTCCAGACTGCTTCTCCACTGAACAGTACTACCCAGAATCTCTGGAGAAGTCTGACAAATGATTTATTTACATGTTGATGTGGCAGCTCCTGCCTCTCTCACACCTTGCCATGCAAATAAAACATTTATCAAACTCACAGAGGGGTTTGAAAGGCATTTGTTTGCTAAGAAATTGTGTGCTGTAGGTAAGTAGTGCTTATTGAACCTCTGCCTGGTGTGTATTGTACATCTTGCAGGACATAATTGTCTTTCCAGATCCACATGCCAGCTGAGACTGCCAATATTTTGCTCTTTCATGCATGCTACTATCCATGGGCCAGATTCTCCTTCCCACTAAGTCTATTTTACACCACTCAGGTAAAGTGGTGAAAGAGCTTAGCAGGTACAGGAGGGTATACTGCATCCTTTGTACTGCCAGATCCCTGTAATGACAGCTTTGTACAAGTAAGAAAAGTTTGACTAATACTATTAGTGATATCAATGAATGGAAGGAAAACTCTCCTCCTAAATGTGCATGCCTTGAAATCTCTGTGAATTTTGCAATTTGCACATCCCGTGCTGTTCTAATTCCTATTCTCATCCACTAAGACCAGCCAAAATTTTTAAGAACCGTATCAGAGCTGGAGGCGGGGGAGGGAGAAGGGAGAATACGGAAATCACAATCAGAATAGACAGATTTTACCAGATAATTTTCCTACTTTGTATCAACAATTCAACAAAAACTCCCTGGAAATTCAGTGCTCTCAGTGTCCTAGTCTTCTTCACCTGCCACAGCCAACTCCAACTGCAGATGGAGAAATGAGTGCTGGGCAATTTTATACAAATGGAATTTGTCTAGACCCTGTCAAAACATTTATCTGAAATATCAGAGAACATCTGTGAGAAAAGCAGTGCTGCTCAGTATCTCACAGTCTAGAAGGAGGGCGGCACTGAGGTCTGTTTAATTTACTTTATGACTAAATATATATATATATATTTAGGTCATCTCATTCTAGGGCAATTTGGACTTTTAACTAGCTAGATCAGTAAAGTGCAGCCGTTTGTTAAGCCCAGGGCTCCATATAAGAGGGAAAAAAAAAAAAAAGAAAAAAAAAAGTACTTAGTTTAAGCAGAGCAAAATGAATCTCTGTAAGCAACTGAAGACTGAACAGCAAATTACTGTATTGTTTATGGTAATTAAGCCCATAGCAAGAGCAAATTATAACTATAACTAGGTCAAAAAAAAAAAAAAAAAACAGAGTTAACCCAGGACACGGTTAAAAGATCATGCCACACAGAAGTGAGATGGCTCCAAAAAGATCATATGGAATGTGGTTTATGGACAAACTATAGGGACACATTAGAGAATCCAAAATGCTAGGAGAGGAGGGACCTGACTGGCATTTAGAAAAAGATGAAAGAATAGCATTACTACATATCATCAGGTAAAGATCTGCACAGTGTATGGACAAGGTGAAAACAATATGACTAGCCAAACAGATACCTTTAAAGTCTCAATGGTCAGTGAGTGATGCAACAATGAGTAATCCCTATATAGGTGGATAGATCCTTTGTTATTCAACAATACTCAGATCAAAATACAGAATGCACAAAACCATTTATTGACAGCTTTACAGACATTAGCACAGAGAGGAAAAAACTCAACAAATAGAAAGTTAATTGATATACATTAAGGTTAGCAATCGTGACCTTACCCCTATAGGGAAACATGCGAACTGAATGAATGAAAATGAAATAACAAATGGGAAATGACAAAATATATAATAGCAGCAGTGAGAAACGCATCTATTAGAGGGAAGAAAGCACATCAAGCTATCATTCTTCCTTAAGAAAAAGCAGACATTGGAAGACTGAGGCTTAAAATAAATTAGGAAGAATCTGAGGCCATTTTCTTCCTAATGGTGAAGGAATTCTCGGAAGACCATAAAAACAGAGCTGAAAGACTAGAACCATAATTTACATTCAAATAATTTCCTGTACCCTAAAATAAAGGTTAAATGAAGCACTCATTGTTTGGTAAATCGTTGGTTAAGTAGAAGAGCTGCTAAGATAGGTATCTTCGCTACTGTTTGCAACAGGAGGTAAAAGTCTTTCATTTTGCACCAACTTGGAAAAATATATATATATATATTTCCCATTATTTAACATGTAGAAAACAATCAGATTTCTTAAGTAGAGATGCCTCAGCTAGATCCAAGCAAGTGTTCAGAAAAATTAGAAATGATTTAAATTTCTTTCACATCTGCCTTTTGGGCTTTGTTTCACATACCCCACCAAAGGACCTCACTGTGGGACTGCAGCACTCAACCTGCAATGACAGAGGACAGAGAACAATAACCTGACTGATAACCTTTTCACAGTGGCCTCCTTTTCCTGAGGGAATAAATTCTGGGCTGGATTAATTTGGCAGCCAAATGTTAGAGGGTAGGAAAGTGTTATACAACAGGAAGGACACACCTCCAGTCTCAGTACTGCAATGAACAATGTTATATTTGCATTTGAGGTCCAGTAATGTGATAGGTAGATGTTACAGTATGTTGGCCCTGGAACTGGCCTTTGCTTGCTACTGGAATAAAGTACATGATCTGCCCAGCCAGAAAGGCAATCAGAAGTTAGACAGTTGACATGGCAATCTGTGGAGAAACAGCACAACAGAAACAAAAGAAAAGCATGTGGGGAGAAATAGGGCACAACAAGAAAGGATCTGAGTAGTTCTAAAGACTTTCTGGAGGGGAAAAAAAAAAAAAAAAGCAAAATGTAAATCCCATGTCATTGAAATGCCATATGAGGTCTCTTTATGGAGAATAATAAAAGTAACTAATAGCAGAGTTTTAGCCATCACTTGTCTACTTCATACACTTAGACAGTGTAGCACCCAAACATCCCTTGAGCTTTGTAGGTATGTCTCCCATGGCTGTCCAAAACAACTAAGAAACAAAGACACGAAACTGAAATTGGATTATTCAATGTAATAAAGCATATAAGAACAAGTCCAAGATCTATATAGCAATGACCCAATGTTTAGGCACTCTAAAGAAAGAAAGGAAGGGAAAAAAAAATGTTCACAAAAATTTCAAGAGATCAAAACAAAGCAATTTTTAGTCAGTGCAAAAATGCCACTTTCCTCTGTTCTCTACAGTCTGCTGTACATTATAGCCCTTAGTTTTCCCATGTTCAGCTCCTCATACAGTAATAGATATAGTGGAGAAGGAAGACGGTTCATTGGTAGCATCAAGAGAATTGATGTCATCAGAGGACAAATGCAGCAAAAGAAGTCACTAATAAGAAGCTGGCTATGCCATCAAAAGAGATGTCTTTTACAAGTAGTCAGTCTTGAAGACTTGCATTTCTATGCATTGTCAAGACCTATGACTCGTGATTAGGAGTTGGAAAGAGTCCAGCAAAGGACAACAAAATGCTGAGGGGAGAGAGATCACAATGTAGGAGGGGGGGCTGACAGAGATGGGTTTGTTTAACTTGGAGAACAGAAAACTAAGGGAATTTTTTTCTAATTTCTATCTTACACAGTCTAGAGGGAAACTATAGAGAAAGTGAAGCCAGACTCACCCCAGAGGTATACAGCAAAAGGGCACAGGTTACAGCAAGGTAAACTCAGTCTTGATATAAGGAAAGCTTTCTTCCCAGTAAGTAGGATTAAGCCCTGGAATAGGTTTCCATCCCTGGAGATTTTCAAAATTCAACTGGACAAAACCCTGAACAACCTGACCTAAACCTTGAAATTAGTCTTGCTTTGAGCAGGAGGTTTGGCTAGATGACACCCCATTCCCCCCACTCCACCTCCCTGCCCCGCCCCCCCCCCCCCCCCCCTTTTTTTTTTCCCTTGTGATTCTATAATTGTAAGTAGAAATTAACTGGAAGATTGAGTATTAAAAGCAAAATTTTGGAATGCATGTACAAGCTAGTGAAATCAAACCCCAGTATTACAAATTACTGGAGGGAGCTGCAGAGTGAAAATATTTCATTTTATGATGCACCTGGGAATCTCATTTCAGGTTCATCTTGCTTGTAATAAAAGCTGAATATTCCAACATCTGACTTGTGCAACTACAATTTCATTAACAACTTTAGAAAAATCTTAATGGGTAGCTTCATAAATTTGCAGTGTTCTGTAGGTCTTAATGTTGTTGTTGCAATAGAAACAGCATATAAAAATGAGCCACAAATGATTATTCCTTCTCTCTCAAGAGAGTTCCTCAGATTCCTCATAGTTTTGAAGAATTATTCTTTTACTAAGTGTGTGATCTCATAGACCTCCTTGAGTACAATGAGAAGTTGATTGTGAGGGTCCTTTTTATTCACGATGAAATATTACATTCTGATTGGAGGGGAGATTTTTATAGCTGACTCTTAATTTTTGTGTATGAATTCATAGAAGGAATTCTTAAACTTCAGAGGTTGAAGATGCTGAAAGATGGTTGAATATGTTTTAGTACGGTTATACTGTTGCCACATTCTATCCCTACTGTTCTATAAAACAGGTGCATCCTGCTTTACAGAACCCCTACTGATTTTAATTTTGTGTTTCTGTATACTGCATTATTAAACTTGCCCCAGGTTCAGCAAGGCATAATGGAAGGCAGGCTGACAATATTCCTACATACTTTGTCTTGGGCATGGTCTTCGCATCCACTAACGACAGAAGGCTGAGCAGTGAGATTGTGCATACTGGGGCTTTTTACATCTGTTGCAGGACTAAACTTTCCAGACAGAGGGAATTTCACTGTGAGTATTGTTCTGAGCAATCCTGATATAAAGATTCACTGTCTTTTTAGCACTAGCCACCAGCAAACATCTGTGAATTACAACAGCCACATAATAGAGGAAGCATGCTTCCATATCCCCTCAAACACAGATGATGAGGCTGGCTCTTTATTGCACACAATTATCTTCAACAGAATGGTGAATGGGGACTAACTAGTGCCTGTCACATACATGCTCAACCCTGGTTGTTACGTAACAAAATGCTCCATTTATTCAGTGCCCCCACCATAACCTGTCTCTTCTGCTGCAGAGGAAAAAAGTACATATAATTCTCTTCCTCTGAGGACAAAAAAGAAAAAAAAAAATCATAATCTCCAGCCAGCAGCCAGCAACAGCTTTCCAGAAAGCAAAAGCTCCTTCTTATGAAAACACAGGGGAGCATGAAGCAACGCAACCTCTTGAGGAAAGCCAAGACCTGTTGTCAGGATGGTGATCTTGGCAATGTTGCCATTTCTCCCAATGCACCTTCCTTTTCCCCCTCATTCCTTGTTCTATGAAAGAGCTGGAAGTTGTGGAGGAGCTCCAACAATTCATCCAGCTAACTACAACATTCATAACTGGATGAATCACATGTACACAACAGACTGCAGTATAAAGAGCTGCTCTGACAAGCTGTACAGAACGAGCAAAAACCCACCCCAAACAGCAAGAGGGATATTTAGTGTTTTCTGTTTCGTTTCATTTTAAAGCACTTCACTATTGATCTCTGGGTTTATCTTTACTCAAGACCTAAATAAACTGTCTCAGAATATCTTAGCATTTTCTCTCTCTACCTAGTCAAAACACACTGAAAAAATCAATACATAAGAAGCATTTACTCACCTGTAATGTAATAATCAAAAATCATATGCTCTTTTTATCAAAAATAAATTACCCTACCCTTTATATTCAGCAACTAAGCCCTTAGTTCTGTCTTTAGCTTCTTTTTGCTTTCTTAAAATCAAAATTCCTTTTAACTTTTTTTTTTTTTTTTTAAACAAAGAATTAAAATTAAGCCCTCCACATGAATTAAAGACTCCCAATATCAGGCCATGATAAATCTCTTTTGACCTCAGAACCTCTGAATTAGAATCTCCATGGAGACAATGGATCATCAAAACCTAAATTATGTACTATGCAGAGATGCTGGCAATATACACAATGGTGCCTCAATAGGCATTGAGACTAACTTAGGAAATTTTGCTAGCTTCTGTCACTTTCATAAGACCATGCTACTTTCTCTTAAGTAAAGATAAGAATTTGGCTAAAACCGGTTGAGGATGAATACTGAGACCCCTGTTTACAATGTTGCAGGAGAGTATTTGAAATGACTCTTTCCAGAAGCAGAGAACAGGTTTCGGCAATCACGCCCAACATTCGAAGTTATTGCTCTTATCCACTACGTAGACTTACTTTCCATTCACATAGTTTTGTGTAGTAATAGTGATACAGTAAGAGCCATTTTTACACAATACCTGAAACTTTGTCTTGTGTTTTGTATCTTCCATGTGCACAGAAAACCATGCACGGATGAGTCTTTGTGGAAGAAACATCTAAGCTTGTTTGTACTGGTTCAACAGAGCACAGAGGAAAAACAGCAACCACATTTTTAATATATATTTGTGATAATGCTTGGAGTTTTCAAGGTCATAGACTTTTTTTCCTCCACATTTAAAAATAAATAAATAAATAAATAAATAAATATGCAGAGATGTTTCAATAACTTGGGGATAAGTAAAACATAAGTCAGGGCATGAATGAAATAAATGGTTGCTACTCATAGGTTCATTCTTTTGTCTCCAAACGGGTCCCTAAGTGAATGCTTCAAAACCATCCTACCAAGAAAAAAGAACTTTTGACAAAGGCAAATATTGATAAAAGCCATAACCATAGTCATAATAGCCACACTAAACCTAATAAAAATATTTAAATTCTGAATCCCTGAAGTAATACAGAGTTTTTGCCTGTGAAGCTAACATGGATTAGAAATGTAAGATTGCCAGCATTCTTCATCATTAGCAACTAGAAGAGTGCTGAAGCAGAAAGTGGCAATTAAACTTTTTTATGAGTAGCACATTGTTATATGAATCCAAAAAGTCAAAGATTAAACAATGGTGGTCCGAGGGAACACTGGAAAGATGCATTGCAAAGAGAGGTTCTGCCATTAGGAACTATCTGCTTATATAATACAAAGCTACTATTTTGAGGAGGAAAAAAGTATTTCATTGCTGTTGTCACCTTGAGACTAATGTTTGCTTATATATTGTACAACACAATTAACAAAATCCAATTTTTCAGTGAAGTAGAACATCTCCAAGGAACAGGTAAGCACACTCATGAAACCTTATCAGGACAGCCAGCATACAGACTTTCAGTAGATGCACACCACATGTCACTATTGTCACTACCAATAGATGACCTACATAACTGTTATTTCTGCTAAAGAAAGTGTCAGGTGAAAGAATAAGCCTGACACTGCAATGACTAGAAATATGAAAAAAAAAAAGATAAAATTAGTTTCTCTTACACAGAAACTAATCCTTTGGAGAATATATAGTGAACAGAACTGTGGACTCAAGACAGCTGAAAACTCACTTTTCTTTTTCTACATTGCTTTTAATCTGACTTGGTTGCTCGAGCAGCTCACCATTTGATGGCAGTAATGCTTGTGGAGGCACAAGGAGAAAGCGTGGGAATGGGAATGAGCAACTCATTCAAAAGCAGCATCAATTTATCCCCACTTCAGTAGACCACAAGGTCATAACTTGCATTCATCTAGCCACTCAAACAACACACACAGGATTTTCTTAAATTTTCTGATATATGCAGATCAAGATTTGATGTTTTATCCAATAGTTCTGTCTAGTCTGAATGAAAGCCATTTATCCCATTTTGTATGTTTAATCGAACTATCTGGCCACAATGATCACTTTCTGCATTAATAATTGACCATACATGCTGCAGTGGATATCATGTTCAGTTAGATTAGATTTCTGCTTGTAAAATATCGGATATGGGATTATAGGGGAGTTGGATATTTTATGCAATTTCATCTGATTTATTTTATCAATTCAAATTATTTAGATATACTTTTTGCACATTTTAATAAACGAGTTCTCACTCTCATTAAATAGCTTTCATTTCACTTTTCCAGCAGAGTTAGTCAGGCTTAGAAACAAGATAAATTATATTGTTTCAGTTCCTCAATTGGATAAGCATAGCTTTAGTCAGAAGGAGGGTCTAAATCTGAGGTCCCTCGGTTTATGACTAGGTAGAAAGACTAATTTGATTAGTGACTTTGAACAAAACCTCTGTCACTTATGTTTCACTGGTAGACTCAGGCAACCTGAAACTTCTTGTGTTTTGACAGATTTATTGTCTGAGTAAAAAGCTTAAATGAAATTTTCCCTCATTAACCTTGACACGAAGCAATTATGTGCACATGGACAGTTCTGAAGTGAAAAGAAGTCACAGATCTCTTTTGCTTAGCTGTTATATGGCAAAGTGCTACTATAGCATTCTATGAAACACCTCCTATTATAAGAAATCATGAGTTTTTTTTCATTCCTTTAACACCATGTAAGAATGGTGTTTCCAGGCTTCCAGTTGTTATGCAAATGAGTTCATGATTATGTTCACACTGAAACTTGATCAATTTCTAATTGTGTTGTGGAACCCTATTTTCCTATGTATCAAGCAGTACACCAGCCTTCAAAAATACAGTACTTTAGTGGGGCCTTGAGGATGTGAGAATCACCAAGATACTTAGATTAGAGACTTCAGTAGATTGCAAGAATTATTTGATCATGATTTTTTAGCGTTTATATTGAGAACTGGATGGGGATATCAAACTGGTTTAATATAGACTACTGAAGAAATTTATTTAGCAACTATTTTAAATCAATAACAGCATCAACCCTAATTGCAATAAAAGCACAGGCTAGAAGATCTTTAAAGCAGAATTGAACTTTAGATCCTCACACTGTGACGCATTACATTCAGAATTGGAATTTCCATGAAAAGCTCCTAGGCACATGTAAAATCATTTAACCAGACCTGTTGTTTCCTTTGTAAGGAGGGGAGATACACCAGACATGACATTGTTGTTGGTTTGTTTCCTTTTTGCTAACACGAAAAAATAGCAATGATAAAAGAAATGTTTCCTAAGGAGCAGGAACACCAGGAAGCACATTTCTTCAAATTCCAAACTAAAATGTGTAGATCAGGATAATCTGTAATGAAACAGCATGCTGTTTCTCAGATTTCTAGACGCTAAGCTGTTGCTTGAACAGTGAAATCGCAAGCAAGGCTATTGTACCTCATATCGAGTCCCAGTTTGTAAAATGGTATGGCCGGACATATCTTCACCTTTTGAACAATGCTGAATGCTGACACAGTTCTTGCATTCACAGTGCGTGCTTGGCTAATGCAGCTCAGAGATGAACATACCCAAATTACCTCTCTTGTGAAAAGAACAATTCTTACAAAGCCAGGAGCTCCAGTGTTTAATGGAAGACAGTCACCAGCTCCTGTGTGATCTAGAAAGCATGCCCTTTGTGTCTCAGTTAAACAGAAAGCAATTCTAAGCCAGGTAAAATAGTGCTGGTGGGACAGACAGTGTCCTCTGAGAAAAATGACAGTTACATTAAAATGAAAACATGCCACAAGAATCTATCCAATTTTATTATATTTTGGGGTAAAAGTGTCAAAACAGATATTTTCTATTTTATTGCTACAATAATGAGGATAACGCTGAAGTATTGTTCTTAGATATCATGAAAAAGTTATCATTTTTGTTATATTAACATGAATTTAATATTAATTACATGCAATTAATATTAATCTGTAATATGTACATATTACTGGAACATGTTGCCCAGAGAGGCTGTGAATGCCCCATCCCTGGAGGTGTTCAAGACCATGTTAGATGAGGCCCTGAGCAACCTGATCTAGTGGGTGGTGTCTTTGCCTATGGCAGAGGGGTTAGAACTAGATGATCTTTAAGGTCTCTTCCAACCTGAGCCATTCGATGACTCTCTGATCACATTAGTATTTTCTACTTTATAGGAAAGGTTTTCACACTTTTGAACACCACGTTGTAATGCGCATGAAATTCTTTCAAAACTTTACTTCCATGCAGAATTTCAACGCTTGACTGCAAATAGTCAGATAGGCCATGTATTGTAAAAAATACTTAACTTTTGGTAATATCTAGAACAGTTGCATTCCACCAGAATTTCTCTGCAGACATAATCTGTAACAACAAAATCCTGTTTGTTTTGTTGTTGTTGTTGTTGTTGTTGTTGTTTTTTTTCCCCATAACTGAGTTGTGCCCGATATCCAGATCATTCTTGCAAATGACAGCTTTCTGAAGAAGGAGCTTTACTTTGAACAGCCTCCTACAGCTCTTAGCACCATTAGTTTGGAAAAAAAAAATCCTCCCTTAAGCAGTCAATATGCTTTGTTTTATTGAATTTGTTATCTAATCACAAGCACATTCTGTGCAGCTGAAGAAGGAGAAAGGGTTTTACTACCTGCTAAAGAACAAAAAGATTCTTATGACTTTCTACTCACTTTATAGTCATTGCTAACTTGAGGCATAAATATGTAAGAAGGGGGAAATGAAACAGGCATGGTTCTAAAAGAATCCTATTTGAAATAAAGAAATTAAATGATTGATAGTCCTCAAATATCAATTTATTTTATATTCAAGAAGACATTTATCTATATTAGTTAATAACAAATTATTAAAAATTGATCTGCTGAGATCAGGAAATAAAGGACTACATACAAAACCCATGATAATTGATTTTCAATTTCCACGTTAGTAATCAATTAGTATTTAATATAGAATAACTGTTCCAGTGAAGTCCGGTTTTTGATTGTGTTGTAAATAAATAACATTTAAACATCAATTATATGAATTAATCGTTCCCCTAGCATTTTACTGATTCTGAATAAATTTGATTTTCGTAGAATAGAATATTCTGAAATGGAGATGACCAACAAAGATTTAGAAATCTATGCAGGAATAAGATTTTATTTATGATCATCTGATTCCATTGTGCAGTGTTCAATGAACTGTAGGTAGCGACTTCATTTGGGGTGTTACTTGAAGGCACTTTACAATTTTTACGTCCCTTGAGATTTCTTTTTTAAAGAATACATCAGTTCTTCAGTCCTCCTATGTCTTACCTGCTTATCTGTTTCTCTTTTCTTGACTTTATATTGTTTCTCTTATCTCTTTTCTAATATCAGTCCTATACCATGTCTGTGTACATGGTACATGTGTACTCCAGATGTGTACAAACTAGAATTTTATATTTTTCCTATTTACATTTAATTTTTCTCCTATTTACATTTAATCTGTTAATATTAAGCTGCAACTTTATTTCAATAAAGCAGATATGTGAGGGAATGATCTCTGTATAAAGAACCTGTAGAAGCAGTGCAAGTAGAACCACTATATAAACAGGACAAATTTGAAGGAAATCAAAATAGGTAAACAAAAGACCCTTTATGAACTATTTCATGTTACTCTATGTGTCTTACATAAATAGAAAATCCTTCATTTCCATAAGAGGTTTAGTGGATAATCAGGTCCTATTTAAAAGTGCATGCAAACTTTGGCAGCTTTTTGGTGTATCCCTAGCTGACTGTAATTCTCGCATCTTTTAATTTTCACACTCTAAAACAAAATGCATAGTTAAAAAGATGACCTAGACTGTTAGCCTCCAAGAAATGACTAATCCATTCAAAAAAACAAATCTCTCAAAGCTTTATCAAAATAAACTTGAACAGAATTAAGTCCCACAAATATCAAATGTTTGGAGACAGGAATCCTGTAATGATTTAAAACACTCCATAACAATTGTCTTATTTTCTAGATGGAAAAAAAAAAAAATCGATTGTGGCCTAGCCTGAAAACAAAGGTTCCAGAGATCCACCATACTCTACGATGTGTACTTCCTCTTCACTTTTTTGGAACACCCAATTCAGAAAATCTCAACCTGGAGCTAGACAATGTATTTCAGCTCATCCATCCTATCACTCCATACTATCAGTGAAGCTAATGGAGTAACTTTTTCTCTTAAAGATACTACCATTTCAGCTGTACAAGTGGACTCAGAAGGACTAACCAGTAGGGTAGACATTAACTTTTGAATTATCCTATCTTCAAAAATCTTTCATTTTAATTTTCAAGCTTTCTGCTTTACAGACAAGTACAACTTCTTCACATCAACTTTTCAGCCATTTCTGAAGAAGTCACCATCAGGGTGGGAATTGTAGATAACCTGATCTACTATAATCATGTCCAATATTAAGGTATATTTCAATCTTATTTTAGTAGAATAACAGGAAAACATAAAACATCATGCAAGCGGTTCCAGGAAAAAATATATAGAGAGAGAGAGAATGGCTTAATTCTTTTTCTGGCTGGCTGGAAGCACCTAGTTTATCAAGGCAGAATTTTAAAATAGTGGGGACAAAGGAAAATAAGTAAGCATTATGGAATATAGAAGCATAACATGACACATACATTAGCACTTATCTAAGAGGGTTCCAGCAAACTTTCTTTATTTGCTTCATAGTTCATTATTTAGGCTGGTCAATAGGTTTCACGCTGCTCATTATCATTCAAAAATAAAGTTTGGATGTGGATAAATGTTTAATTAATACATTTATTTCCCCTGGCTACCCAGGCAAACAGGATGCTTCACATGACATGATTACTGAATTTGCATGGATCTGATAGTTTCGGTATACAATACTGCATAATGTTAATGCATTTTCCAACAAAATCTGTCTGCAGTAAGCTCTGCCGAACAAGCTGAATGCATTACAAGCGTAAAGGAGTTGACAATTCTGCTTTAACATGGTACTGCTCTGCAATATTGTATATATGCTGCAAGAAGGGAAAAATGTACTTTGTAATTTTCCCCCTAAAAAGTGAAGATCCTAGAGAGATTCTGCTAGAAGGTGAAAGAATCCTTACCTTAAAGAGATGTAAAAGAAGATAAGAGGGTATTTTTAAAGAACAAATCAATCCTTCCTGACACTAAGTAAGCTCACGCCTTTAAGCTGTAAGCTTTATCATCTTCCTCTACACCTATGCAAATTTTATGATGTCTAAGAAGAGTTCAGCTTTCACTGATACTGGGGGCCTCCTTCACTGGTAGTAATACAAGTGTGTCTCTATTCAGACCTTTTTTAGGTGTTTGCTCCAGAAAATGCTTAGAATCTTGATGTCTTTGAGAACTTCATTTGTTACTCGAAAATGGACAAATGGATTCAAAGGTTATTAATTAGTATGTGAAAAACTGGATAGGCAGAAAACTTTGCCCAGACTTCTCTTCCTGAGCAGCCTAGGGTAGAGAAGCACAGGCTAGAGGTGTGTCATGTTCTGTTGCACCCAAGTGAACAGGTCAGACCATGAGGCACAGTAGCCAGAGATGAACCAGATCAGCTATGAGAATCCCACACTGCACTAACATGATGTGGGACCTGAGTTGGTATAGCCCATTAAGCAAAGCTTCTTATCATGATACAGCGCCCCACCAATGTGACAGTACAGCTTCTTGGACTGGGCTCTTAGCTGCTGACCCAGCCTTGCCAAGCAGCAGCAAAAATATGTACTCCCAAATGCTGGCCCAGCCTTGTGGAACAGTGCCATGTTGATGGAGCTGTTATAGGGCAATGGTAAAATAGGAGAAAGTGTCTTATAGGCAAAAAGATCTTTGTTGAGAAGAACCATTTGTCACTGAGGCAACAGGACTTCTCTTGCCTAACACATTTTGGCAACATATTCTCCAAGCCAGGAAGTAGTAGGTGTGACTAGAGATGTTGATGAACGGGGTTGCTCATTGAAGCTATCAGTCCTGAGTGTTTAAACAAGCAACAAGACATTTCAGTGGATTACAGAGAGAGAATGATACATGTTCCAAACAAAACTCGTAATGACACCATAGAAAGCAAAGTACACTTTCATCTCAAATGGAAATCACAACAGTCATGAGACAGAAATGGATTGTAAATATCACCTAATTTGTCACCCCTTTTTCTGGGGGAAAAAAATTAAAAAAGTATAAGAGGATACCTAGTGAGGTAGGGGAAGTTTATTATTACACTTAAAAACATGTAGGAAACCAAGAGAAACTCTTTCAGAAAAATCACAGGGAAACGGCTAAGTCTCATGTTTCAAAATATCAAATAAAAGCTATCAGACTGTAGCTCAGAGGAAGGAAATCTAGAACCCCACAACAAAGTATTTCTTCACAAATCTCAGGTACATATTCAGTCTAATGATAAAAATGGTTATTTAGACTGTATTTGAATTGCCTGTTAATCATACTGGACATTGGTATGGATACTAATTGTATTTGTGAATGTTGTCACTAGAAATGATAAGGAATAAACAAACTATGTACATCAGAAATCATCAGCTGATCAAAGCATGCAATGTTTCATTACCAACGATTTCATGAAAAGAAACTACCACATAAGCTCACAGCTATTTGATGTTACTTGACAGCTGAGGTTTTCACATGCCAGACAAAACTAACTTGTAGCTTCAAAGGTAGGTCAGCAATCTTAGGTAGTCTTCTTCATATATAACATCTTTTATCTTCAACCAAGTCCCAGCACTGGCAATGGTTTGATGATTTTCATGGTGTGAATAAGCTGCTGTTCACTTCTAAATTCAGAGTGGCAACAACCCACTATGTTTAAATTCAAACATGAGTTTTCTTCCTTTTTGTTTAAGAAACTTTACAAATAGATTTTGGTTTAATTCTGTTGTTATCATGGGCTGATCAGAGAGCTTAGTTCAGGATCTGGAAACACACATTTAAAAGTTTTCAGACTTGTACTTAACATATGGGTCATCTGTACGTGCAACTAAGGCAGGCCCTAGCCTGCAGATACTTTCTGTATTATCATCCTCCCTGTACAGATGCCTCTGTTTTAGCTCTTGTGATGCATTCTTCAAATTTTGCCTGCTCATCCATCCTCATGCCCTCATTTTTCTTTCACTTTTCTGTTTCTTTCAGTGAGGTGCCTTCTTTCGGGTAAGTTCATTTAGTTAGTTTTAATTTTCTCATTTTTTCTTCCAAAAGAGTAAAAGCCATACTGGTTATGACCTGAGCCTATCCAGTTTCAACATCCTAATACCGACATGGTCAGAAGATTTGAGAAGAAGTCTGAGATGCTTCTTTTTGAAGTAGATATAGAGGACTGTATGCAACAGACAAGCCTCTTCCTGACATCCTGTAGGTTAAAAAAATAAAAGTGAAAGAATAAATTCTACAATGCTTTCAAAACACTCTCAGCTATTCTAATTACCCTTAGCCATTGCATCCAGCAGCACTTGCTGCTAAGGGGCTCAGCTATACACCAGAGACTGATTTAATTTTTTAATTTCAGCAGTTTCTTAATTCTGTGTCACATAAAGAAAATATTTATTTTTACCAGGCTGATTTTATTACTTTCAATTGTTTTCCCTGATCTTTGACTCAGCAGAAAGTAAGCTTTTCCAGCAGAATACACCACAGCCCCGTAAAAATCTTCATGTTGCTTATATTTGTAGTTCTTCAAAAAAGAGGTAGTCACATGGTCAAAGGTATTCCAAGTCACAAATCAAATATCAGTCCTCAATCAAAATTAATATAACAGCTTCAAAATTGCTTGTATGTTCTTGTTGTTTGTTGCTCTAGAGGAAAATAAATAAATGCATAAATAAATGAATACCTTTTAAAACTAGCAGAGTTAAATTGCTAATGTTTAATCAATTTTATCCAGGGTCAGTAAGGGGCTCTGAAGAGTAAGGCTTACTCTCCACAGAAAAAAATGTTAAGTACCAAAAATATTTGGAGAGATCATGTCCCTTGTTTTACATAGTGTCTTACATGTGTATGTGTGTGCACTTGCAAGAATGTCACTAGTAAATGGCTTACTTTTGTGGCCTGTAGATTTGTTAATGCTATCAAGAAGGTAAAAAAGTGATACTGACTGGCTTTTCCCCTCTTGGCTACTCTAATTGGCCTTAGCAATTGCATCCATCATCACTGCAGAGAGCATCTCCACATTACTGAGCAGAGCAACTCCAACAATTCTTTTACTGCCATTATTGCTTTGCTCCTTTGATAAATTCTAGGTCAGAAGTAGACGTTTCCATGCACGCATCACAAAGCTGCTAACTCTTCTTTCAAAACCCAAATCCCCAGCTGACCACAAGCAGCAATCCCAAAGAGACGAAAGCCAACCTGAAGTCCCTTTCCTCAGCCAGCAAGATAAAAAGTGGAGGGGAGCGTGACCTGTTCTGTGGCTGTGTTTGCTTTGTTCTCTCATTCTGAATTATCCCAGGTCTCATTTGACTTATATGTTCCTTGAATGAAGCCTTCTCCTAGACACTGAAACCTTTGGAGACTTCTTGATCTTTAGGTATGCTTGTTTTCCTGAGGAGAGAGGGAGAAGGTTTAGGAGATAGGGAAAAGGAGGAGGTTTCCCTTTATATCACAGACCATATGGATCAATTTGCTCAATCAGAAATACTTCAGAACAGTGCTTTGCACCTGACAGCCAGATCTCCAAGGTAAATTAACCATCTGAACCCTAATAATGGCTTTCCCTGCTGACAGCATGGATAGCTATATAAGAGGGTCACATATACATATAACCAGAGCATCCTGCTGCCTGTGGCAGCAGAAAGCCCAGGTTGGCAGAAGAGCTCTTGCCAAGAGAGCCTGCTCCAGTCTGGCCCATGCAGAGCCCCACAGCTAGCAGCTGGGGCTGTTCCTGGGGCTACTACATTCTACATAACAACTACATACCGGCCAGGAGACAGCAGATTTTGCTTTGCTCATAGCCCTGAGAGGCATAGCTTAGTGGTGTGTACAGCAGATGATACACCCTATTGTGCACATTCCTGAAACACTTTCTGTTCCTATTGCTTTAAAGGAAGTTTCTTGGGGCTTTCCAGTGTCTTCCCCTTTTTCTTACTTATAAGAGCTTTCTGTTTTTATGAAAAGCACTATAAATATAAGATATTACCCCTTAAATGATACAGTATGATTTATCTAGCCACCTCACCTTTTATTTCTTTTATAGTTATTTCTTTTATAGCAGTTACTCTGACATTGACTTGCTTCAAAAGAGAGGCAGAGAGAGAGCACCAGCCTTGCTGCTGTTATTTCACAACATCTTGCACCTCTCACCCCAGGTCCGGAGGGCAATAGCTACCCCCACCTGAACCAGAGCCCTTGTATCCAATACGTGAGTGGGCTGCAAGGCTGGGCTCCCCCAGCTGCCACCTCTCAATATGTACTCCCCTCAGAAGAAAACAAAGGGGAAACAGCAGCCCAACAAGCCTGTCCATTCCCAGGTGTGAACTCAGGCTCCTAGAGGAGAGCTTTGGATGAGGCAGAGGAGGAACAGTTACAGATTGCCTAAGGTGGTGTGTTCCCTGTTATACTATTGTGGGAGGTAAAGTGTGAAACACCTGCTTGCTGTCTGAGAACACACAAAAATGTCCTTCAAATGGTTAAAGGAAAATAGGTTTCAGCTGATATACTGCTGTCATTTAAAAAATGACGTTTCTGTTTCTATATCTGCAGCATGGGAGGCTGAGCTGCCAGAGCTCAGTATCTGTTCAGGCAAGGTTGCCTGGTCCATGCAGAGCACAGCAATAACGCAGGGCTTGAGCTGCCAGGAACCTTAATGGCTTTCCTAGAATAGCTGACTCCCCAAATCTCTTCTGCTTCTTTCTTTCCTGCAGGAAGCATAAATGCTCCATCCTCAGCCTTTCAAGCATTTGTCAGCTGCTCTTTTAAATTACAGGATGACCCTGATGAAACGTGAATTCAATAAAACATGATTTGTCATGTAAATAGCTAAGAATTAGAATAATGTGTCCCAATATTAGGCACTCTCAGAGATACTAGGAATTTGTATCAATATGAAGAGGCTGAAACAGCTATTTTAAAACAATGGTTTTAGTATCTGCCATCTTATAGCTAAAAGTAGTTGGGATTGTATGTTCTTTGCTGATTATTACTTTTTGCTCAGGAAATGAAGAGACAGAACTGGGAACTGTATTCTTTGAAGTATTTAACATGGGGCAATACAGGTGTGCAGAGGAATCCAGTGCTTGTCAGCTGCAATGATCATACTGTGTAAATCATACAGTAACAATCAGTGCAGAGATTGCCCCCTTCTCTCACCAGATTGTTCCCTCAAATAGATATGCTGCAAGAGGAATAGACCCTAGATTCCAGATGGGAGCCGCAAAGGGTACTAAATTTCCCGTTTCAAAGATACAACTTTTATTTGACAGATATTAATGTACTTAGGACTTTACAGTTATGTCTTCAGGCCCTTACTTTTCTAGGCATAGCTGACGGGGATTTTGAAATGCTGGCTATGCATAACCTTCCTTTCCCATGAAAATATGTGGAACCAGTCATCCTGAACAATATTTGAGGTTCAAAAACTGTAACTTTGATATGGTCTCACTCCGATCTAGTCACTGCAAAAATAGTGAGTAAGACTCACTTAGTTTTGAAAAAGTTATATATATCACTTATATTCGAAAAAGTCCAATCAATGATGTAAAATTCTACATGGATTAAAAAAAAAAAAAAAGTTGTTATATCTGTCTGGGTAACAGATTTGTTGTAAGTATTTGAGATCATATGTTGTTCGTTAAATGGTATTAAGCTTTGGCAGGGAAAGAGAGACAGTCCTGGGAGCTGCATCTTTAAGTGCATTAGATTCCCAAGCACATAAAACTAGGTGTAGGGGCATTGCAGAAACAAATGTTTATTAAACAGAGCTTGCTGGAGATGGATACTGAAGAAAAAAAAAAAAAAAAAAAAAGAGTTTCAAGCACTTGAATGCGTCTGTGTGCCTGCTGGGAATCAATGACAGAGCTGCAAATAGATTCTAGGCATCTTGCCTCTCCATTACCAGCTCTAACGCGGGACTCATTCACTCCTAACCAAACATGTTGCTTGAAAGGCTTGTGCTTCAGTGAGTCCAAATTCACTTCTTCCCAAACTCTGTCAGACTGCGGGATTACAGTTATTTTATTAAGAGAGAATGTGCTCCCCATGGGTGAAAAGGCCAGCAGCTGATTCCATTAGTTATGCAGCTGGCTCCAGAGGATCCACTGATATGAGCTGCAGACTGGTTTTTACTCATTTGCAGAGCATTTCTTTTTCCTTAAGCTGACCACCAAATTGCAGGATTTGAGATGCTTGCTGGAAAGAGTCAAATCCATTACCACTGAGGCATATATTTGCTATAAAAGCTAAAATTACAGTTTTCATGTTTAAACATCTGGTCACAACCCAGGAGGGATACATCCCTGCTGGCCATGAAAAAGTAAATCTTAAATAAGTATAAGTTAATTGCCTGTAGTAATATGGAATCTTTGTAATCATTTATGTTCAAGCATATGAGTGGGTATTCATTAAGCTGTATTTTCAGGCATTTAGAGAGATTATTTAACACACACATCACCAAACTGATTAGCTGCAAATTGGAGAAAATGTGCCCTGCACACTGGCGCTGTCATTTTATTCCATTCATTGCCATTGAATCAAGTGTCTAGACAATATATTCTCAGACGAACATGACAGGAGGAGGCTATAAACAGAATGAGTACCTATGTATGTCTCTGTCCAAGCAGACCTGAGCACATACTCTGCACCTGCCCACGCCTAATGGTTTACTACTTTGCCCAGTTATGGTTTAACCCTGGCAGATGGCTTACCCTCACACAGCCCCTCACTCATTCTTCCCAGGTGGGATGGGGGAGAGAATCAGAAAAATAAATGTGCCAGAAGTCGTGGATTAAGACAAAAGGAGTTCATTAGGTAAAGCAAAAGCTGTGTGTGTAGGCAAAGGAGAAGAAGGAATTAATTCACTACCCATAGGCAGGCAGGGGTTCAGCCACCTCCAGGAGAGCAGGGCTCATCCTGTGGAATGGTTCCTTGGGAAGACAAACACCCTCACTCTGAACGTCCCCCTTTTCCTTCTTCTTTCCCCCAGCTGTTATCACTGAGCATGACACCACATGGAGTGAGACAACAGGGCAACACCAGGAGCAGGAAAGGCATTGGCTCTGTGCAAGAACTGCTCTGCAACAACTAAAACATTGGTGTATTATCACAACTATTTTAATCAAAAATCCAAAACACAGCATTGTGTAAGCCTCTCTGAAGAAAATTATCTCTGTCCCAGCCAAAACTATGACATGCCCTTTTCCAGCACACAAAGCACACTGGGATTGAAGATCTGAACTGTCCCCATTTCCCATGTTTTGGAAAATTTATTGCATGGCTCAGGGAAAAAAAAAAAAAAAAAAAAAGAGAGAACTTCAGGACTCCTCTTCAGATTTGTATTTCCTACTTGTAACCTCTTAGTCCTTGGACACATTTTTCCATGCTTCCATTTGCAGAAAACTGCTTCCTCTCACCTACATCCAAAAGGGATCAGGGAGGTTGCAGGGAGTCAACACCCACAATGCAGTCAATTGGAAGGCTGCAAGGAAAGCAGAGAGATAAAGATCTCTTCATATTGCCTAGCCTGAGTTACCAGAAAGGTTAGTTTTCCACATTTTTATATACCATGACCAACATTGATCAACATATACTAACTACTAGCCCTTTGCAGGTTTCCACTTCATAACTGTCAGCAGTGGAATTAAGCCATCTTGTTGCCAAACTCGCTATAGAAACTGAAGGGTTTCTAGGCATCACAGGAGAACATTTTAGAAATGCAGTCTTACCCAGCATAAGATGATACACACTCAGCCACCAATCAAAACTTAGAAATAATCAGTTCAGTTCAGTCAACTGAATCATCTACAATACTTAGTACATCTTTCTGAAGAAAAGAAGTCGGCAGAAAGAAACTAACTCTGAAGTGTGGCCATAAGTTCAAGACACTGGGCAATGAAGGAGGTGACTTCAAGAGGACTATGCTTGCCCAGAGTTTTGCTCTCTCTTTTTCTCTGGAGTTATGTGGCTTGAATGTTTCTGGATAATTTGCAATAAGATTTGAAAAAAAAAATAAAATAAAAAAAAAAAAAAGCAATGTTTCATATAATAGGTCTTAAACCTAATACATATATATGTATAGGAGAAGAATAGCTAGCCATCTTTAAATAGAAAAAGATGAGAGATTTTGCATTCATTCTATATGCAGAATGTGGTCGTGTCAGTAACAGTACAAACTGCAGTATGCTGGGTAACAAAAATATTTAGTATCTTAACACTTGGAATTTTCAAGAAAATTATGTGTGGAAAATATGGACCCAGAGAGGAGTTTCTTATAGCAGATGTAGTTTCAAAGACACTGACAAACAACAGAAACAGAAAGTTTCAGGAAGGAATCTAAACGAAATATGATTGAGATTCTAAAACCAAATTTCACTAGCAGGAAACATAAAATGAACCTAAATAAAGAGGAAAAGAAATCCTAGAAAAAGCTGAAAAAGCCAGTGGTACCAAAGAAGAAAGCTGAAAAAGCTCAACCACACTGCATGCTGAAACTTTCACTCAGATTACATATAACTGTTGTGCATTGTGTTTGTTATCATCGGGTAACTGGGTGATAGCCTCAAGTAGTGTGGGATCTCCAATAAATACAGGAAACAATATAAAAGAATCATTGAGCTATAAAGCTCCCAGTTTAGCTTTGCTCCAGGGTTGTTTAAACCTATCTGTTGCCATATACAACTGTTAAAACAATAAAACCAAATATATTAATTAGCAGTAGCATAGATCTCTGTAATAAATACTTTGCACACCACAATATTAATTCCAAACATTCAGTCCTGACTACCTCATTTCATGGGTTCTGTTCAGCATCTCTTCACAAACAGATAATTCAAGCCTATACTATGCACTTCCAGAAGGCTAAACAATAAAAACTCAAACCCAGTAAATACAAAAACAGTAGATTAAAGAAAATCTTTCTTACTGTTCTAATAATTTCACATGCTGTGCTTTAAGGGGCAAAACTAATGCTACCAGTTTAGGAATGTGGATGGAAAGACAGCTGAAAGTAACAGTAATAACTATTAATTACCAGTCAACCTTCTATTAGTGAATTTTCCCCACCCCAAATAAAGAATATGCCAGTAGAGCAAAAGAGAAGACAAGCAAGGTAGTCCGTCAGCACTCTGAACGAAATACCAAAGACAACCTCAAAGCCAATGGTACTCCCCCCTCACCAAGTTCAGATATCACATTCACCTCCAATGTTCACATCAACTGAAGGAGTTTTAAAAATTGAGAAGAGAACTAGCAGAGAATGACTGCATCATTTCTTAAAAATATCTTGGGTGCTACCCACTGTTTTTGTACCTGTCAAACTGAAAAAGTGCCAGGGTCAATAAAAACATTCCAGGTGTTAGATCTTCCTTACTGATAAGAAAAAGAAAAAAAAATCTGGATTGTCTAGGAGTGCTTCACATCACGCAAAAGAGCAAGGGAACAGAGAGGACGTATAGAGAGTCATAAGTCAGATAAAAGCATAAACTCAAACCATCAGTGCATTTGGTAACCATACTGTTCTTTATTTAGACTTGAAATAGAGAATTTGTATTCCAATTAACCACACCAAATCATATGGCAGGGGGAGAGATCACAGTACTGCACTGTATCTGATAAAAGGTCCTACTTGCTGGGACAGTGAGTACATTTAATCCTCAAGCCAAATAATTCACCTATAAATAACAAAATGTTGACAGGATAGGCATTTGCTTTTCAAAAATTATACAAGGCAAAAGGCACTTGGGCCAGAACTACTGGTATGGCTATACAGTGTATTCATTTTTCTGGAATGCTGTTGTGTGCCAGCTAACACATGTATTGGTCCCACAAGTCCACAGTAAAATTAGTCCTACTAGCCCTATTTTCTGCAAAGACTCAGCAGTCTGGTCATGTGTAAGGGAAAGTCCAGGGCATTTGCGTATTGCTATCTCTAAAAAAAAGGAAAGGAACTATTTACCCCTAAAAACGTCCAAGTGCAGGCCAATTTTCAATGTTTTTAAATTTCATTTTTTAAAACAACCAAAAAAAATCCACAAAATCATTATGAATATCTCTCCCACAGGCTGGCTGATTTTAGCTTGCCTTTAATTCATAATTCCTAGAACTATCCTCCTTTCCGGTTTGCAACTGTGTGCCACCTAACTAGCAGTTGTTAAAATTGTATATATGAAGTATTTAGCATATTCTATAATACTTTAAGATAATTTACTAGTGGTTGACAAAGACTTGACTGTAAAAACTGTTAGTCCTTCACAGAACAGTAAGGAACACTTCTTTAGGAGCACAGCTTGCAAAGTACTATGGCAGCAAACATTTTCCCAAGGATGATAGATTATATCTTACCTTGTAAGGCAGCGGAGATGTAAAGAGATCTGGCATGGACTTTCACTTTCAAATGACAACTTGTATAAATACTGAAATCTAGAAATACAAGATTAGACACCTATCTATCTATCTAATTAGAGCTAATAAGGTACTGTAATTTTAAATTTAAGAAGTGATGCAATAGTTTGAAAAATTGTTCTAAAACCAGATCTTTACTGTCTTAATATAATTCATTTTCAAATAGAAACAGATTCTTTGCCCCCTCCAATTTATCTATGAATATGAAAAATGAATTGTTTCTAGCCCATTAATCCATTCCTGGAAAACAAATCAGACAAAGGTAATGCAACAAACAGAAGAAAATCAGGCATGTTTTCCATATCTGCACTGTTTTCACAAGGCTAACATATGTATCTCTGACCACCCAAACCATTTGAACTGCAAGTGACCAGGCAGCACAAATTTCAGCCAGGTAAGAAAGCAGGATCTGACTGCAATAGATTTTCTGATACAGCTACGTTTCATACAGTGAAAGAAGAAACCAATGAACCATGAAAATTGCATTTAGCTTTCTCAAATTAAATATTGAAATATATATTTTGACAATTGCATAATAAGACACGTTTTTTCAGATTTGCTGCAACTATCACTGGGAATAATTGAGGGTATCTGAAAACCCCATTCAATTTTGTATTAGCTGCAGATACTTAAAATACATGCTGAATATCTTCAGTTTCTAATTACAGAGCAAAATGACTAACTTAAAACACCTAAATCTGGGATTTTTGGCTTGAGCATGCAGATACATTTGAACCTCTGACTGCTTCTTCCACTTCAGTGCCTCATAAAACTACTTAGTCTGAATGTGTCTGAGGTCAGCTTCCCAACTGAAGCATTAACAAATTGCAAGATGGGCAGTAAGAGTAGATATGACTTTTTTCTGAGCTGTGTCCAAATGACTTTTTCTATTTTCTGTCTGAAAGTTGTCAGTAGTGTTGCATGAAGCATCATAAGTCCAGAAGCTTTTCTGTAAATCAATACTGAATATTTTAAGTCTTTTAAGATCTCATACAAGTTCAGCTGAATTTTCTGAATAATTCCGCATGCAGCATTTTACGATGTATCTCCTTAGAGGACATTTCTGAAATCCCACTAGTTCTCAGCAAATCAATTCCATGATACCCATGTGATTTAAAGGTAACATACTGAGAAGATGTGGGACATGAAAAAATACAGTTAATTATAGTACTTAAGTGAAGTTTAATGCATAGAGAATGATTGGCAGTCAAAAGAAAGCTTAAGGATTTTCACTTGAGCTGTAAAAGGACTTATATGTGCTTGCAGTATTACAAAAAGCAGCTGAAACCTGCCAACCAGACAATAGAGTGAAACCCAGTGCATGCTAACTAACAAAGATGCCTGGTGTGAAAGGATTGTATTAACTGCAAGAATACTTATTACACAGGTATATTTTCTTCCAGAACAATACAAAACATTGCTATACTGTTCTTGGGATTGGAAGAAAAAACAAATCCGCCAAGAAAAGAGCCCCATTTCCCTGAGGAGAACTTCATTTTCCAAAAGAAAGCAAGTTCTTTTTCTGTAGAGTCATTTACAGTGATCAGAAACTTTCCCACTGCTGGAAAGGAACAAGGGAAGGAAAACGCAGCATGTTTCTTTTCTTTGTATCAGTGCTCTTTACAGTCTCTTATAACTCACAAAGTTAATACGTTCATTAAATACACCCAGATATAGAGTGCCTTTAGGCAGCAGCAGGGAGATATTTTTTAACTTGTGATACACCACACAATATACATGTCAAACTTTACCACTATTCAGCTATCACAAGAGCCTGCCCATTAAAAGATTCTGTGCCAAATGAAGCTCTCTACTTTTCTCAGATGAAATTCTCTATTATTCTAGACATCTTTTTCAAGCCTTCCTAAACTCTGAAATACACATATCTGTTTTCCTAGACTATCAGGAGGAGCTCAGCTGTTGTTGCAGACACTTACCACTGTTTTTGCATGCTGGCACACTCACATGCGGTCCTTGTGCTTATGCTTGAATTGGCCTGGAGAAGAGTTGGATCTAAGATTCAGGACTTCTCCAGAAAATACACAGAGATAAACACAATGTATAGCTACTGGTTATTGGTGGTGGTACTGTTGTATTGGAATTATAATGCAGTAAAGCACCCTGCACTGGCAAGGAAATTGCTGCAGCACTTACTAGCTCTTTCGATTCTCCAGCTATGTAAGAGGAGCAATGAATCTGAAATAGCTCGGCTAATACTGTAGCAATTACTTCTCTTTTTATTTTTATTTTTTATAGTTTTTCCCCCCAAGGCAAATGCTAGTATTGCTGGTGTTTAGGCTAAGTCCCAAAGGGGGATCTTTGAAGAGAATCTTGATTGAATCCAGTTTGCATAAGATATTTAATGTGCTTGAAACCAAGACAAGGATAGATTACATAAACAAAGAAGAAAAACAACAGCCATGGAGCAGGGAAGTTGTAGCCACATAGTCCTTTTTGTAGTCCCTGTCATAAAGACTTCTGGCCATAATCTGCCTCTGTACCCAGCAGCTGTTTTATTTAGCTCTTTACTTTGCCCAGTGAAATCCCAACCAAATGCAAAGTATAAGTTTTTTAAAGAGCTACAAACGGAGGGACAAAATGGGAAGTACAGGTAAAGAAAAATTCAATAGCATCATGCTTTTAAACATTAAAGTGTCAACGTTTTCCTTTTCTTTGGTAAACAAAAACAAAATTGCAACTTCTAAAAAATTCTGTTCAAGGGAACATCCAGAGGCTGTAATGATGTTCATGCTCATGAGTATGTAATGATCCTTCTTCCTGAGGACTTAACATTGAGCCTTGAAGGTACAACACTTTACACAAATTGCATGGGGGGGGGGTGATGTTTTTTTGTGTTTGGTTTTTTTTTTGGTTGGTTGGTTGTGGTTTTTGGTGGTGGTGATGGTGGTTGATTGGTTGTTTTTTTACCCTTATTCTGTCTGTTACATTAGTGATCGCTGCAGGCAAGGTTTGTTTTAGCTCACTCATTTGCTTCAGTTGTGCCACATGTCATGGTTATCTTCTTTAATGGAGTGTTTGCAGATGAGGTTGTAAAAACCATTAGCCACAGTCGGCAGATGCTAGGTACTGCTAGGATGCTGTTCCAATAACTTCTTTCCTTTAATTAAAATTCTAAATAAATCATGAGGTTTTGCAAACACAAGCCTACAGTACTTGCGTAAGATGAAAGCTGTGCTGATTGCTGGTAGTCTTGATGCAGCTCTTTAACCTCCTACTCCTTCTAGGTTCTGGTTTTGTTTGTAGTTTTTTTTTGTTTTTGTTTTATTTTTTCCTTGGCCTTCACACAAAAACCCCATATGCACTTCTTCAATGCTTAAAAATCTTTCTTGCTGAAGATCAGTACCAAGAAAACATCTGTGCCTCTTCCTGGTACACAAACAAATTTGCTCTGCTTTTTTTGTTTTGTGTTGGTTTGCTGTTTTTATAATGAATGCAGATAAAACTCCATGTAAAGACTAAACAAAATATCCGGATATAGTTGCCTATTGATTTTTCATGAAATTCTTATGAAACGTAGAAGTGAATTAAATATGCACAGCAGAAGAATATTTATTTGCTACAAAACATGAATAAATTTAATCATTTGCTCCTTGTTTCTATGGGAACAAGTTCTATTGAATAAACAGTCTTTAAATAATATTTTATTATTTCTAATTATATTAATTATAATTCAATATGTCATATTAAAATAATTTAGATTGCAATGAGAAACTTTAATACTGGTGTGAGCTTAAAAAAATAGGCCAGTTGAGCTTAAAGTAATTTATGCTGCTCTAATTCCTAGTTTCCATTGATACTAATTCTAATTATTGAATGTTTGCATTTGAAATCTTAATAGGGTGAGGTATTATAATTGTATTAAGAAAAGATACAAAATAAGCATGATGAAAAGATCAACAGTTGCAGAAAAATAATTTTACCTATTCAATGTGTAACTAGGGAGCTTTTCCCAGTCACAAAATCCCTGCATTTTCCTGTTTTCTGTGTATCTGTGTAATTATTATCTACTTTTTTTTCTCTTTTTTCTTTTTGCTAAAGTAGGAGACAAGCATCTGAATTAGGATTTTTAATCTCAATCAATAATATCAATTTTTAAAATGTTAATAAAAGGAGACTGTTATTGTACTTTAATCTGTCAGTTAGCCTCTTATGCCTACTCAGCACCAATGGAGACCTTCAAAGAACAGCTCAGATGGATCCGTGTGCAGAAATAGGCTCCAAAACCACACTATGATGGAATAATGAAATTATTTTTAAAAGAATACATTAGCATTTAACCAAAATTAAATGAAGGAAACACAGTCTAACCAGCCTAAACAAAACAAATAAATTAAGGGAGATATTAGCATTGTCCTAGAGAAATTAAAACCAATATAAAAATTCACTGATCTTTTTTTTTGTGTGTGTTACTACATTGTTACTGATAATAGTAATGTTGTTATCACATCTGACATAAAATATCTAAACCCAGTCAGAACTTTATTTGTTTTAAAAAAAGAAAAATCAATCATACCCTTATTCACCATTACCCAGGCTTTTGTTAAATCTACTGCAAAATCACATCTCACTTTCTCTGGAATTCCTTTTTGTCTTAGAAAGTCACCCAATCATGACTTCAACATAAGTTAAAGATTAAATGATAAGTCAGAAAAAGAAGTAAATTCTTGGCACATAATGCATCTGTTGTAAGCAATAAAAACAGCAAAAGACATATGAAAACTAAGTGAAAAGAACAATGTAATATAACTTTACACAAAACAACTTACTTTTTTAAGCATTCTCATGACTGTATTTGTTTAGAAAACACTGGCCAGCAAAGTTGTATTCATGTTCTCCAGTCTTGGGAATCATGATCACAAAAATAGAAATTTACTTTCAGATTTTTCATCTGCCATTGCTCAAATCTCATCAACCTGTCCTAATTAATCATCTATATTAAATTTTTTGTGATAAATTGGAAAAAGACATTGCAGAATTTTTTATTTAATAGCTGGACTACCAATGAATTTGAATAATGGTTTGAATAATGGTGTACTAAAGGATAAAGAGTCATTTTTATTTCTTACTAAAAGAAAGCATTCACAATCTATGACAATTTAAAATACATATTCTTGAAAATGTAATATTTTCCAGTTTGCAGTACGTTATGTAAACATGATGAATCCAGAGAGGAAAAAATGCTCATTGCGAGTGTCTTTGTTCTGTTTTATTGTTTCTGGTGATGTGAGATTCAGCCTGAAATGGCAGTAGTATAATTTTCTAAGTAGAAGGACAGTAATTCTTTTCCAATATAGCCCTGGGTTTGAGACAGAAAAGTCGTTCTTTCTATTACAGAGGAGATAGTGGTCCTTGTCATACAGACTAGATCACATTTTATCCCAAAAATATGTGATAAATAGATTTTTGGTGCCATTTTGAAGACCTGGTACATTTAATTCAATAAGGTTATTAGATGTTGGGTTTGCAATTTGTTTCAGAACCATGTCATGGAAGCAGTTACTTATTGGAAAATATTTTTTTTTTTGGGCAGGAGGGGGGAAATCCTGCAGTAAATCCTAGCAAACAGAAATGATCCTACAAATCAAAGTTTTATCTCAGTGAAGTTTGTAACTGAAGAGGACACTCAAAAGGTAGAAAAGCCACTTAAGGCATCCATTTCGAAACAATTGAGTGAGGCACTTGTCACCACAGCAGGAAAGAAACAGAAAAGCACTTAAAGCCACTGACTGTACAAGTAATTTATTTTAGCAATCATCTCCAAAGTTATACAGGAAACAAAATGCAAAGGAAATAACTAATGAAAGTTCATTAATCTGAACTCCAACAGTCACTAATTTATAGGAAAGGGATAGGTATTAAAAGTTCCCAGAATACAAACAATATAAAATGAAATGTATCAGAAGATGTTTTTAAAAGTCAGCTAAAAATAACTGATACAGGCACCTTAGCTAGGGTGAAAACTTCAGAAAGTACAACTCAGCAAGCCACAAAATGCATATGCCCAAGAATTCAAAGCATGTACCTTTGTGACTGCTTTGACTGAAACACTTTTAGTCAAGGGATTTACCAAATAGCTAGTAATTATTTTAGAAATGCCAGAGGATTTACAA